>NW_027507903.1:379141191-379832380 GCF_037356315.1 Lithobates pipiens | reverse complement strand
AATTGGATTTGGGGGGACCCTCACGCAATTTTATTTTTTTTTTATCAATGACGGTTCTCTGTATTACCAGGAGCCGACAATTCATTATAGATGCAAGTGCTTTTAAATTACTTTTTCCTTCAGAAATGACATTTTTTGCAGGGACAGTTCTAAGCACAGCAAACAAGCAATACTTTACAGGCATACTATACACACCCCCTAGGTACGAGCACTGGGGGGTGTTCAGCTCATCCCTAATAAGGACACACTGCACTCTATATATTGGGGATTTATTCTGGGGATACTTCACATACATTTTTTTTTTTTTTTCTCTTTTTTTACCTCATTGTGCTACAAAACATCCTGGATCTTATTGAGAGCCACCACCTCTGAGAATTTGATGATTGTTCCTACAAACTATAAGCTGGTTTTGATCTCAGGACTGTAAAAATGAGGGTCCATTAACTCTGAGTGGGGCCACAAGAGGGGATACCATCTGCTCGGAAGCAGTGCTTTACCAATATTGTTTATTATCTGGATCACCTAGCACTTTAATGCAATTTTTCAATGTGCTTTATATGCAGGGCTCGAGTCCTGCGGGAACGCATGGGAACATCCTTCCTGTACTTTTTTCTACAGCAGGAACGATGTTCCTTTGCACTGTGACTGCAGGGGGCCGACCCTGCGCTCCCTCCTCCTCTTGTGTAAAACAGGATGTCCCTGTCAGCGGTGGAGTGTAGCATATGTAGTACTGCAGCAAGGGTTAATAGATCATTGGGCACTCGCCAAGCTCATGCTGTTCACCGCTAGATTGTTGGGCCCGGGCGGACTGACATGGTTCTACACCGCCAGGCAGTATTAAACACAGCAGGAGCGCCGCCCGTAGTCCCACCCACCCCTGTCAGGCAGCACTGGGCACACTGGGAGCGGTGCCCGTAGTCCCACCCACTACTTTCTAGCGGTGGACGGGACTACGGGTGCCACTCCCACTGTAGTCAATGCTGCTTGGTGGTATGGAACCATGTCGGTCAGTCCGAGCCTGACAATCTGGCAGTGAACAGCATGAGCTTTGTGAGTGCCCAATGATCTATTAACCATTGCTGCAGTATTACACATGCTACCCTCTGCCACTGAGAAGGACAGCATGTGTTTAGATTTTTGCAAATTCCCATTGGCTTGCAGCGCTTCCCACCTTGGGCTTGGGGGAGGCTGCAATGATGGACACGGTGAGGCTGCAATGATGGACACGGTGAGGCTGCAATGATGGACACGGTGAGGCTGCAATGATGGACACGGTGAGGCTGCAATGATGGACACGGTGAGGCTGCAATGATGGGCACGGTGAGGCTGCAATGATGGGCACAATGAGACTGCATTGAACCATTATCACACATTGTGTTTTTTTTGTTGGGAAACCACATTTAGAAGAGAGGAGTCAAATCAAGACACCACATCCCTGAATATATAAAGGGGAAAAAAGGACTGGAGGTCACATGCCTCGGGACTTTAAAGGTGTCTATGTCAATAAGATAAAAACGGGCCAAAACCTCCGGGTGCGTGGGAGATCCTGTCCCCTGCTGTCCGACTGTGACTTCCCTTGCAATAGAGGAGCCAACTGGCACTGTAGCCATTCAGGGCCCCTGTTAGCAGCTGCAGTTTTGAGGTGGGCAAAAATCAGTTCCACGTCAGCCATGAAGCAGAGTAGAACCCAGGCAGGAATGAAAAGGGGGGGGGGAGGGACTGAGTGGAAGCACAGACTTTAATCTTTCTACCTCACTCTCACGCTGCTCTGCTTTGCCCGGGAAAACCCCCCTCCCCCTTTTAATAAACCCTTAATGAACTGGCCTGGGAGGATCGCAGGAGGCAAGATAGACAGGTGAGGCCTGGGATTTCCAGCATCCATTTACCAAGGTGCTTTTCAGAGGGGCACCGATCAGTTCATTAAGGGAGAGGGACTTAACTACTCTAAGGAACCAGAAGGAGGAGGCAGCTCATATTTCCCTTTAATACAATTGTAACGGACTGAAACCAAGAGAATAAAGTTATCTGTTCATCCTTACAGACTGTTTCTGATGTGACTTGTGCAGGGGTGGAAGAATGGAGGTATGTTAGCAGTAAAGTATGAACAACCCAGCAGCTCCCAAGGGAGTAGTACGCTACATATTAAACGATAATAACAGCGCTAGCGGAATAAAGATACTATGTGATACCATGTAAACACACTGGGAGTGAAATAAAGTGCTACGTGCTTACAAAATTAAAAAAATGAATAAACAAATTTAAGCGCTAGTAAAATAATAGCGCAATATAATACCATGTAACACACACTAAAACATTTGGTTGCATTACTAGGTGATTCAGATAATGCTTACAAAGTGGATTAATGAATAAACAAATATAAGCGATAATAGGATAAAAGTGCAATGAGGCCGCAGGAAAAGAGGGGGGGGGGTGAGAGCACCCCCCTCCTGAACCGTACCAGGCCCCCCAAAGCACCTTGTCCCCATGCCCACAACCTTTGCCCGGTGGTTGTGGGGGTCTGCGGGCGAGGGGCTTATCAGAATCTGGAAGCCCCCTTTAACAAGAGGACCCCCAGATCCCTGGCCCTCCTGTTTGAAATGGTAACAGGTACATTGTACCCCTACCATTTCACAAAGAAAGTGTAAAAAATAAAAAAATAAAACAGACACCGTTGGGATAAGTCCTTTTTATTAAATTTTTTTTTAAAGATTCCAGCAGTGGTAATTCACTCTCGGTATCCTGTGAAGGGTGATCATCTCTCCGGGGTCCAGCGATGGATAATCTCTCCTCTCCAGGTCCAGGGTCCAGCGATGATGTCCAGCGCAGCGCATCCTGCCGCCACCGGAGACACTGTGGGAATCCTGGTAGCATGACAGGTCTCTTAGCTGAGGACGGGGCCACCCTTCACGTGACCCCGCCCCCTTCTGAAGCAAGGGGGAAACACGGGATTTAAAAAAAAATAATTGTCGTGGAGTTCCGCTTAAAATCCATACCAAACCTGAAGGGCCTGGTAATTGAATTTGGGGGAACCCCCACGCATTTTTTTTTTTTTTTTTTTATCAATGACTGTTCTCTGTATTACCAGGAGCGGACAATTGACATGGGCGGCACAGTGGCGTAGTGATTAGCACTCTCACCTAGTAGTAAGGAGGGTCGCTGGTTTGAATCCCAACCATGACACTACCTGCCTGGAGTTTACATGTTCTCACTGTGCCTGTGTGGGTTTCCTCCGGGAACTCTGGTTTCCTCCCACAATCCAAAGACATGCAGGTAGGTTAATTGGCTTCTGTCTAAAATTGGCCCTAGTATATGAATGGGGACCTTGGATTGTGGGCTCATTGAGGGTAGGGACCGATGTGAGTGTGCAATGTACAGGGATAGGGACAATTGTAGACACTCACTTAGGTTGAACTGGATGGACTGGTGTCTTTATTCAACCTTACTAACTATGAAACTATGAATTCATTATAGCCGCAAGTGCTTTTAAATTGCTTTTTCCTTCACAAATTACATTTTGCGCAGGGACAGTTCTAAGCACGGGAAACAAGCACTACTTTACAGGCATATTATACACACCCCCTAGGTATGAGGACTGTGGGGGTGTTCGGCTCATCCCTAATAAAGACACACTGTGCTCTATTCTGTATCACTCACAAGACATCAAGCAAAGGCAAGCATCAGTGCGTTTCCAGGTTTGCACGCCGTGCGTTCCATGGGAACCGGAAGTAACGTCACTGGCTCTCAATACTGGAAGTTACGCTGATGCGTTTGATGCTGATGTCCTTGATTACGCCCTGGATGGGGCTAAACGCGTCAATGTAATTTCCGGTATTGAGAACCAGTGACACTACTTCCCATTCCTATGAAACGCACACCGTGAAATCGGAAACACACTGATCTTTGCCTTTGCTTGATGCCTTGGGAAGATACACAATAGAGTGCAGTGTGTCTTTATACTGGAGATACTTCACATGCATTTTTTTTTTTCTCTTTTTTTTTTTTTTACCTCATTATGCTTCAAAACATTCTGGATCTTGTTGAGAGCCACCACCTCTGAGAATTTGATGATTGTTCCTACAAATTATAAGCCTGTTTTGACCTCAGGACTGTAAAGCTGAGGGTCCATTAACTCTGGTGAGTGGGGCCACAAGAGGGGATACCATCTGTTTGGAAGCAGTGCTTTACCAATATTGTTTATTATCTGGATCCCCTAGCACTTTTATGCAATTTTTCGATGTGCTATTTATGCAGGGCTTGAGTCCTGCAGGAACGCATTGGGAACATCCTTCCTGTACTTTTTTCTACAGCAGGGCCGATGTTCCCTTTGCACTGTGGCTGCAGGGGGCCGACCCTGCCCTCCCTCCTCCTCTTGTGTACAACAGGATGTGCCTGTCAGTGGTGGAGTGTAGCATGTGCAGTACTGCAGCAAGGGTTAATAGATCATTGGGCACTCGCCAAGCTCATGCTGTTCACTGCTAGATTGTTGGGCCCGGGCAGACTGACATGGTTCTATACTGCCAGGCAGCATTAAACACAGCAGGAGTGCCGCCCGCAGTCCTGCCCACCCCTGTCAGGCAGCACTGGGCACACTAGGAGCAGTGCCCATAGTCCCGCCCACTGCTCTCTAGCGGTGGACGGGACTACGGGTGCCGCTCCCATTGTAGTCAATGCTGCTTTGTGGTATAGAACCATGTCTGTCAGTCCGAGCCTGACAATCTGGCAGTGAACAGCATGAGCTTTGTGAGTGCCCAATGATCTATTAACCATTGCTGCAGTACTACACACACTACACTCTGCCACTGAGAAGGACAGCATGTGTTTAGATTTTTGCAAATTCCCATTGGCTTGCAGCGCTTCCCACCTTGGGCTTAAGGGAGGCTGCATTGATGGGCACGGTGAGGATGCATTGATGGGCACGGTGAGGATGCATTGATGGGCATGGTGAGGCTGCATTGATGGGCACAGTGAGGCTGCATTGAAGGGCACAGTGAGGCTGCAATGATGGGCACAGTGAGGCTGCATTGAACCATTATCACGCATTGTGTTTTTTTTGTTGGGAAACCAAATTTAGAAGAGAGGAGTCGAATCAAGACACCAAATCCCTGAATATATAAAGGAAAAAAGGACTGGAGGTCACATGCCTCGGGACTTTAAAGGTGTCTATGTCAATAAGATAATAGTACCAAATTTGTATGTTAAAAATTACCAATATATTTTTTTATTACAAAATTGAATAGAAAAACAATTTACAAATTACATAAAAACAAACTTGTGATAACACATAATAATTTGCTGTGGATATGTTTGTCAGTTGCTACCACTCTCTCCACATGTTTTGCCCTACAGAGCTTCCTCAGGAGATAATGTACGTGGAGACTGTTAAACAATGAGAAAAGAATATATATAATATAATAGAACAAATGAAATAATATACATAAACCGACATAAATCAAATGAAGCAATATAACATTCCAATATAGGAAAAAAAAAACAAGATCAATAAATCAATGAAAACTGTATTTTCTTGTTAAATAAATAAAAAAAGATAGCTATTAATCAAAATTACAATTTCAAGAGAAAAAAAAGCGCTTACCAACACAACTTGCGCAGTAATGATCGAAGATGAAAAAACAAAACTACATATTGATGTGTGCACAGAAGCCCACTCCTGTAATGATGCCCATTAATTTTATATCACAAAACTACTATCAATAAATAATAATTTCCAATAATTTACCTCAAGGGATTAGATGAAAATAGAATCAATGAAGGAATAAGGTGTGTCAATTCCAGATAGGGATCCTCGCACCCCAAACTAATCAAGCTGAAGACAAACCCAAATGGTGTAAAAACCACCAAGTATCCTTACAGCTGAAGGGATCATATACTGATCCTTGTTCAAAGACTTGAAAGACAATCTGTGAAAAGGGGGATTGATTACAATTGCATTAGAAAGGGTATACCTCACTTAAAATATCTCAATAACTAATCCACCAGGCTTCCACTGGCAGGGAAAGAAGTCTCACCTTGTTTGTTGCAAAAGCATCAGGCATAGACAGCTATCAGAGACGATATAAAGTTCTCCCCTGCTTACGGGTGTTTCTGACAGACATTGAGACACTTTCTCCCCTCAAGGTCCTATTTCTTCTTCCCATTTTTTTATATAAATGGGTACCTCCATCTCATCCATTCCTCCCAGCATCTTGTATATCTGCGAGGTGTTTACCCTTATTATTTTCCCTTCGCACATCCGTTCTAAAGCATTTAGGTCTTCTCCACTTCTCAACGGTTGTGGCAATGATGAGACAAAATGTCTGAGCTGGAGATACCGCCATCCATCTATATCCATATACTCCTTTCTTTTTGTAGTGTTTCTAAAGTGATTATTTTGCCCTCTTTTATTATGTGTCTCAATTGAGTGTCTTCTCTTTTAATCCAATGCCCTCCCATAGTGCTCTTCCCTGGTGGAAATAAACTATTTTCTTTTAAAGCCATTAATGGGGAATTGTATTTCCATTTATTATGTTTATGAATTCCGTCCCATATTCTAAACACGTTTTTTGTAAGTGCAAGTGTTGTTGGTCCTAGTGATCTATATTTTGGGGGTATCCAGATTTCCCTTCCTAATCGTGTCTCTGCTAAACTGTGTTCTATTGCCACCCATCTCTTTTCATTGTCTAGTTTTGTCCACTCCGCCACCCGTGTTAACACTATAGATTCATAATATTTCTTAAAGTCCGATACTTTTAAACCTCCCCTCTCTTTTCCCAGTTGTAATACCTTTTAAGGCTATTCTAGGTTTCTTATTTTTTCAAATAAGCTTGGTTATTAAGGATTTAATGATATTAAAATAGCTTGGAGGGATATATATCGGTAACATCTGTAGCTTGTATAGTATTTTTGGTTGTATGATCATCTTTAGGGCATTTATCTGACCCATCCAGGACAATGGTTTCATCATTATTTTTTTTTCGTATCTTCGCTTACTTCGTCCAGTAGGGGGGATATAATTTACCTCATGGATTTTCCTTAATGAGGCTACCAATTTTATACCGAGATATTTCATTTCCTTCTTCCACAGGAAGGGAAATTCCCCCTTAATATTCTGTTCTTTATTGCTCATATTGACATTCATCACTTCTGTTTTCTTTAAGTTTATTTTAAAATTTGATAATTCTCCATACTGCTCGATCGTCTTTACCAAGTTTGGCATAGAGATTCTAGGTTTCGTCACATAAAATAGGACATCATCCGCAAATGCGGCTACCTTATGTGTCTCTTCCCCGACCTATTCCTCATATGTCAGGATTTTTCCTCACTGTCTCCAACTGTGGTTCTAATGTCAATACGAACAATATAGGTGATAATGGGCATCCCTTTTTTTTTATCAATGACTGTTCTCTGTATTACCAGGAGCGGACAATTGACATGGGCGGCACAGTGGCGTAGTGATTAGCACTCTCACCTAGTAGTAAGGAGGGTCGCTGGTTTGAATCCCAACCATGACACTACCTGCCTGGAGTTTACATGTTCTCACTGTGCCTGTGTGGGTTTCCTCCGGGAACTCTGGTTTCCTCCCACAATCCAAAGACATGCAGGTAGGTTAATTGGCTTCTGTCTAAAATTGGCCCTAGTATATGAATGGGGACCTTGGATTGTGGGCTCATTGAGGGTAGGGACCGATGTGAGTGTGCAATGTACAGGGATAGGGACAATTGTAGACACTCACTTAGGTTGAACTGGATGGACTGGTGTCTTTATTCAACCTTACTAACTATGAAACTATGAATTCATTATAGCCGCAAGTGCTTTTAAATTGCTTTTTCCTTCACAAATTACATTTTGCGCAGGGACAGTTCTAAGCACGGGAAACAAGCACTACTTTACAGGCATATTATACACACCCCCTAGGTATGAGGACTGTGGGGGTGTTCGGCTCATCCCTAATAAAGACACACTGTGCTCTATTCTGTATCACTCACAAGACATCAAGCAAAGGCAAGCATCAGCGCGTTTCCAGGTTTGCACGCCGTGCGTTCCATGGGAACCGGAAGTAACGTCACTGGCTCTCAATACTGGAAGTTACGCTGATGCGTTTGATGCTGATGTCCTTGATTACGCCCTGGATGGGGCTAAACGCGTCAATGTAATTTCCGGTATTGAGAACCAGTGACACTACTTCCCATTCCTATGAAACGCACACCGTGAAATCGGAAACACACTGATCTTTGCCTTTGCTTGATGCCTTGGGAAGATACACAATAGAGTGCAGTGTGTCTTTATACTGGAGATACTTCACATGCATTTTTTTTTTTCTCTTTTTTTTTTTTTTACCTCATTATGCTTCAAAACATTCTGGATCTTGTTGAGAGCCACCACCTCTGAGAATTTGATGATTGTTCCTACAAATTATAAGCCTGTTTTGACCTCAGGACTGTAAAGCTGAGGGTCCATTAACTCTGGTGAGTGGGGCCACAAGAGGGGATACCATCTGTTTGGAAGCAGTGCTTTACCAATATTGTTTATTATCTGGATCCCCTAGCACTTTTATGCAATTTTTCGATGTGCTATTTATGCAGGGCTTGAGTCCTGCAGGAACGCATTGGGAACATCCTTCCTGTACTTTTTTCTACAGCAGGGCCGATGTTCCCTTTGCACTGTGGCTGCAGGGGGCCGACCCTGCCCTCCCTCCTCCTCTTGTGTACAACAGGATGTGCCTGTCAGTGGTGGAGTGTAGCATGTGCAGTACTGCAGCAAGGGTTAATAGATCATTGGGCACTCGCCAAGCTCATGCTGTTCACTGCTAGATTGTTGGGCCCGGGCAGACTGACATGGTTCTATACTGCCAGGCAGCATTAAACACAGCAGGAGTGCCGCCCGCAGTCCTGCCCACCCCTGTCAGGCAGCACTGGGCACACTAGGAGCAGTGCCCATAGTCCCGCCCACTGCTCTCTAGCGGTGGACGGGACTACGGGTGCCGCTCCCATTGTAGTCAATGCTGCTTTGTGGTATAGAACCATGTCTGTCAGTCCGAGCCTGACAATCTGGCAGTGAACAGCATGAGCTTTGTGAGTGCCCAATGATCTATTAACCATTGCTGCAGTACTACACACACTACACTCTGCCACTGAGAAGGACAGCATGTGTTTAGATTTTTGCAAATTCCCATTGGCTTGCAGCGCTTCCCACCTTGGGCTTAAGGGAGGCTGCATTGATGGGCACGGTGAGGATGCATTGATGGGCACGGTGAGGATGCATTGATGGGCATGGTGAGGCTGCATTGATGGGCACAGTGAGGCTGCATTGAAGGGCACAGTGAGGCTGCAATGATGGGCACAGTGAGGCTGCATTGAACCATTATCACGCATTGTGTTTTTTTTGTTGGGAAACCAAATTTAGAAGAGAGGAGTCGAATCAAGACACCAAATCCCTGAATATATAAAGGAAAAAAGGACTGGAGGTCACATGCCTCGGGACTTTAAAGGTGTCTATGTCAATAAGATAATAGTACCAAATTTGTATGTTAAAAATTACCAATATATTTTTTTATTACAAAATTGAATAGAAAAACAATTTACAAATTACATAAAAACAAACTTGTGATAACACATAATAATTTGCTGTGGATATGTTTGTCAGTTGCTACCACTCTCTCCACATGTTTTGCCCTACAGAGCTTCCTCAGGAGATAATGTACGTGGAGACTGTTAAACAATGAGAAAAGAATATATATAATATAATAGAACAAATGAAATAATATACATAAACCGACATAAATCAAATGAAGCAATATAACATTCCAATATAGGAAAAAAAAAACAAGATCAATAAATCAATGAAAACTGTATTTTCTTGTTAAATAAATAAAAAAAGATAGCTATTAATCAAAATTACAATTTCAAGAGAAAAAAAAGCGCTTACCAACACAACTTGCGCAGTAATGATCGAAGATGAAAAAACAAAACTACATATTGATGTGTGCACAGAAGCCCACTCCTGTAATGATGCCCATTAATTTTATATCACAAAACTACTATCAATAAATAATAATTTCCAATAATTTACCTCAAGGGATTAGATGAAAATAGAATCAATGAAGGAATAAGGTGTGTCAATTCCAGATAGGGATCCTCGCACCCCAAACTAATCAAGCTGAAGACAAACCCAAATGGTGTAAAAACCACCAAGTATCCTTACAGCTGAAGGGATCATATACTGATCCTTGTTCAAAGACTTGAAAGACAATCTGTGAAAAGGGGGATTGATTACAATTGCATTAGAAAGGGTATACCTCACTTAAAATATCTCAATAACTAATCCACCAGGCTTCCACTGGCAGGGAAAGAAGTCTCACCTTGTTTGTTGCAAAAGCATCAGGCATAGACAGCTATCAGAGACGATATAAAGTTCTCCCCTGCTTACGGGTGTTTCTGACAGACATTGAGACACTTTCTCCCCTCAAGGTCCTATTTCTTCTTCCCATTTTTTTATATAAATGGGTACCTCCATCTCATCCATTCCTCCCAGCATCTTGTATATCTGCGAGGTGTTTACCCTTATTATTTTCCCTTCGCACATCCGTTCTAAAGCATTTAGGTCTTCTCCACTTCTCAACGGTTGTGGCAATGATGAGACAAAATGTCTGAGCTGGAGATACCGCCATCCATCTATATCCATATACTCCTTTCTTTTTGTAGTGTTTCTAAAGTGATTATTTTGCCCTCTTTTATTATGTGTCTCAATTGAGTGTCTTCTCTTTTAATCCAATGCCCTCCCATAGTGCTCTTCCCTGGTGGAAATAAACTATTTTCTTTTAAAGCCATTAATGGGGAATTGTATTTCCATTTATTATGTTTATGAATTCCGTCCCATATTCTAAACACGTTTTTTGTAAGTGCAAGTGTTGTTGGTCCTAGTGATCTATATTTTGGGGGTATCCAGATTTCCCTTCCTAATCGTGTCTCTGCTAAACTGTGTTCTATTGCCACCCATCTCTTTTCATTGTCTAGTTTTGTCCACTCCGCCACCCGTGTTAACACTATAGATTCATAATATTTCTTAAAGTCCGATACTTTTAAACCTCCCCTCTCTTTTCCCAGTTGTAATACCTTTTAAGGCTATTCTAGGTTTCTTATTTTTTCAAATAAGCTTGGTTATTAAGGATTTAATGATATTAAAATAGCTTGGAGGGATATATATCGGTAACATCTGTAGCTTGTATAGTATTTTTGGTTGTATGATCATCTTTAGGGCATTTATCTGACCCATCCAGGACAATGGTTTCATCATTATTTTTTTTTCGTATCTTCGCTTACTTCGTCCAGTAGGGGGGGATATAATTTACCTCATGGATTTTCCTTAATGAGGCTACCAATTTTATACCGAGATATTTCATTTCCTTCTTCCACAGGAAGGGAAATTCCCCCTTAATATTCTGTTCTTTATTGCTCATATTGACATTCATCACTTCTGTTTTCTTTAAGTTTATTTTAAAATTTGATAATTCTCCATACTGCTCGATCGTCTTTACCAAGTTTGGCATAGAGATTCTAGGTTTCGTCACATAAAATAGGACATCATCCGCAAATGCGGCTACCTTATGTGTCTCTTCCCCGACCTATTCCTCATATGTCAGGATTTTTCCTCACTGTCTCCAACTGTGGTTCTAATGTCAATACGAACAATATAGGTGATAATGGGCATCCCTGTCTAGTCCCGTTGTACATCCTAAAGGGGGCAGACATATTACCGTTTACCCTAACCGCTGCCATTGGACGGTCATAGAGTGTTTTTATCCAACTCAGGATTCGGGAACCAAATCCCATTTCCTTCTGTGTGCCCATCATGAATCCCCAGTCTACTCTATCGAAAGCTTTTTCTGCGTCTATCGATAAGAGCAGACTAGGGATTCTGCACTCCTGAGTTTTCTGGAGAAGCAATAATGTCCTCACTCCATTATCCCTTCCCTCTCGGGCCCCCCACAAACCCCATCTGGTCTGGGTATTAGTTCATTTTGATTTATATTGGTTTATGTATATTATTTAATTTTGTTATATTATATATATTCTTTTCTTATTGTTTAACAGTCTCCACGTACATTATCTCCTGAGGAAGCTCTGTAGAGTGAAACATGTTGAGAGAGTGGTAGCAACTGTGCACAAACATATCCGCAGCAAATTAGTATACGTGTTATCACAAGTGTGTTTTTATGTATTATGTAATTTGTAAATTGTTTTTAAAAATGTATTTGTAATTTTTAACATACAAATTTGGTACCATTATTTTATTGACATAGACACCTTTTAAAGTCCCGAGGCATGTGACCTACAGTCCTTTTTTCCTTTGTGTTTTTTTTTTTTTTGTTGGTATAGCATGCAGGTTGAATTTATTTTGTAAGATCTGTTCTATATTTTTTTTGATGCATGTGAATTTTGGAGGTTTCCTCGTAAAACTGTCACTTTACAATAAATGTTGCACTTTATTTGTTAAAAAAGGAGTGCGTATATTACACACACTTTTTTTATTTTTTGAGGTTGGGGGGGGAATCTTGGGTGAGTTCCCACACTTTTTTTTCCCAGGACTTGACCCCTGTTTATATGGTACCTCATTGCGCTATTATCCTATTAGCGCTTATATTTGTTTATTAAACCACTTTGTAAGCATTATTTGAATCACCTAGTACTGCAACGCAATTTTTTAGTGTTACATGGTATTATATTGCACTATTATTTTAGTACCACAGTGCTTATATTTGTTCATTTGTTTCATTTTGTAAGCACTTTATTTCACTCCCCGTGTGTTTATATGGTTTTACATAGTATCTTTATTCTGCTAGCACTGTTGTTGTCGTTTAATATAAGGGTTGCAGTGTGTTTAAAACTTTGCAAACAGTACCTCTGTTTTCTTTTTGTCCTCTGCAGTGATCTCCCCACTTTCTTGCCAGGCTTGGACCACATTTGTGTCCTTTTTTGTCCCACACATAACAGAAAGTTAGGTGCTTTCTGCTGATTAGTCCATTTATCTGTGTCTGGTCCTGTAAACACAAGCTCTATCAACTCCCTCCATTTTGACCAGTTTTCATATTCCAAATCAAGGGAAGGAATGTTCTTTGTGTTACCGTTTGCTGCCATGGCTCTTCTGACCCAACTTTTGGTACCATGTTATTAACACAAAGTATAGGCAGACAGCAAGGTGCATAGACAAGAGCCTCTTGTCCATGCACCTTGCTCCGTGCCCCCAGATCACATGACTGAGACTGTTACTGTTTCCTAACATCATAGTTGCCAACATTGTAAAAAAAAAAAAAAACCGGGACACTTTTTTGGCAGTGGGCGGAGTCGTGGTATAATTAGGGGGTGGGGCATGCGTTTATAGGTGTGGCATAGGAAAGGGTAAAAATGCGGCGCGCGCAGCGGCGAAAAATGGGCGAGGTTTACGTAAAATGACAGGCGTGCCTTACATGGGGAGTGGCTCAAAGGGGTGTGGTTAGAGTCTGAGATTAATGCGGGATGGAGAGAGGGAAGGGGGGGAGGGAAAGGAGGGACAGCAGCCCCCGGATCCTACACCACAATAGCAATATGTGTTTTCCAGAGTTTGACAATCAGCAGATAAAGATACTCCAAATACCTGGTGTTGGCACTTCAATCATCCTGGCGCCATGATTGTTATGGTGTCAGGATGATTGAAGCGCATTATTTCTATTATTACATTGTAATATAAAATGAAATCATTCAACTCACCATACCAGAATCAGTGGGAGCCATGAGCGCATCACTAGCCACGTTGCCTGCCACCCGATGCCATCAGGTGTCCCAAGCGGAGTCTGTCCTTACATCAGGTGCCCCATCAGAGGTACCTTCACACATCTGTGTCCATCAGCGGGGCCCCCTCCTTACATCTGGTGCCCCTCTGACATCCACAGACCTGCCCCCACATACTCCACAGACCGGCCTCCACATCTCCAGACCGGCCCCCCACGTCCACAGACTGGCCCCTACATTCACATACCATGACTGTGACTGGCCCCCACATTCACAGACTGGCCCCCGACATCCACATACCATGACTGCCACTGGCCCCCTGACATCCGACTGGCCCGCCGTTGCCGCACGCAGACATTTAACTGTGGCGCCGCCCACCGCTCTTTACACCCACTGACACAAACACACACTAGCAGCGGGGGTGGGCGGCACCACAGGTGTAGACCAACTTCTGGTCTTCTTAAAAATGGCGGCCGGCGGAGACATTGTCTCCGCCGGCCACCGACCTCTAGCGGCCGGCGGCAAAAAAACAGGAAATTAAATTTTCCCGGGACAAACCGAATTTCGCGGGACATTTCCCAGGACAAAATTAATTCGGGACGAATGTCCTAATCGCGGGAATGTCTTGTGAAATTCGGGAAAGTTGGCAACTATGTAACATGCAAAAGGCATAACAATTGAACTGGATTATAACATAAGGCAGGGGTATTTAAACTTTTTTTTTTCAAAGAGGGCCAGATTTGAAGAAGTGAACATGCCTAAGGGACGGCCATTTTGCCTGACATTCTTTGAACCATTAAAATGTAAATGCAAATTAACTAATACACTGTCCAACAAGAATTCTCTTGCCTTTGTGGCTGTGTGTGGTGAAGAGTCTATGCCCTTGTACACACGGTCGGACATTCTGACGGAAGGCGTCTGATCGGACCGTGTTGTCGGATAATTGTGTGTGGGCTCCATCGGACTGTTTCCGTCGGAGTATCCGACGGACCAAGTTTTCCAGCTGGGCTATAAAATTTTCCGACAACATGATCCGATCGGACTTTGTCCGATCGTGTATAGAGAATTCCGATCAGATCAAAGTGCCACGCATGCTCAGATCAAATTCCTAAATGATGAGCTTGAGTATGTTATTTGGATATACCTTAGTCATCGGCATATAACACGCACCTTTACTTTAAGAGGGAAGTTTCAAGAATAAACTTAAATTTTAAATTAAGAACTGTTAAGCAAAATAAGGGTCAGTGCCCATTAATGTAGCCTAATCGGTTCCCATCTGCAGCCTCACCATTGCCATGAATGCAGCCTCTGAATCCAGCCTCACCATTGCCATCAGTGCAGCCTGATCCATGCACATCTGCAGCCTCGGAGGGGGCGGCACGAGCACCAACAGATTACATACAGGAGAATCTCCTGTTTACTCAGTGGCCTCTTTAATACAAAGTTGCACTCTCATATGATAGACACAGTGGGGATGAGCTGAATACCCCCTGGTTCGGTTTGCGCCAAAACATGCAGACAGACAAAGAATCTGTGCGAACACCATTAAAGTCTATGGAACATGAAAAATCATAAGTGCTAATTTTAAAGCTTTATACGCAAGTTATTGCCATAAAACATGTTTGGGGACCTGCCCCAGGGAACATGTATCAATGCAAAAAAACGTTTTAAAAACGACTGTGATTTTAATAATGCTTAAAGTGAAAAAAATTAAGTATTCCTTTAAATATTGTGTTACTCGGGGGTTCCCTTAGTAAAGTGGCACATCTTTCTCATGTGTTTTTCATTCCCGCAGCAAAATTAAATTTCTAAAGGAAAATATGTAATTTAATCTTGCTCGCAGCTTTAATGTATTGTCAGCTCCTGGTAATATAGATAAAAAGGAAAAAAACGGCTTGGGTCCCATTCCCCCCCAGTCCATACCAGGCCCTTTGGGTCTCGTATGTATTTTAAGGGGAGCTCCATGCCAATATATAAAAACAAACCGCATGGGATCCCCCCAAAATCCATACCAGACCCTTATCCGAGCATACAGCCTGGAGAACACGATAGGGGGCAAGCAAGCGCCCCCCAAACCATACCAGGTTCCCCCTCAAAGCACCTTGTCCCCATGTTGATGGAAGCCCCCTTTCAGAAGCGGGGCCCCAAACCTCACCCCCCCCTTGTGAATGGGTATTGGGTACATTGTACCCCTACCCATTCACCAAAAAAAGTGTCAAAGTGTAAAAACTAAAATAGCTTTTTTTATTTAATAAAGGAATTGTCAAAAACTAAGTGTCCTGTGATGTCCATCCTGTTACGTCAGTGCTGGGAGGCCTCCCATGGAAGTGGAGTTTTTTTTTTCCTTTTTTTTTTTTTCTCTATTGTCATGTGGCGTGATTGAAGATGGATGAACATCGCAGTGCACAGTTTTTTGACAATTCCTTTCTTAAAATAGAAAAAAAGTGTCCCACGATTTTCATCCATCTTGAATCACGGGAAACATGCTCCCCTTCACAGGCATACTATAGACACTCCCCCAGATACGAAATGTAAAGGAATGTTACACTTTTATTGTTTCACTTTAAGCATTATTAAAATCACTGCTCCCAAAAAAACGGCCGTTCTTAAAACTTTTTTTGCGTTGATATACAGTATGTCCCCTGGGGCAGGACCCAGGTCCCCAAAAACTTTTTAGGACAATAACTTGCATATTAGCCTTTAAAATTAGCACTTTAGATTTTGAAAGTTCGAGTCCCATAGGCTTTAATAGGGTTGTAAAGTTCACACGAAGTTTAGGTCTGTTCGCAGGTTTTGGTGCGAACCGAACCGTGGGGTGTTCGGCTCATCCTTACTACTCAAATTTTTAATGGGTGACAGTCGCCGTAATAACCATAGAGCCAAATGTTTCCTCAGGCAGACAAGCCAAATTAAGCCTGTAATGCCTAATAAAAGGTGTTGGGCGCGCTCCAGCTTGCTGCTCTGCAAACTACCTCAGGGGCGACCTTTGCGTATGCTGCCCTGGATGTTGCCATACCCCTCATTTGAATGTGCTTTGATCTCTGAAGGAGGAGGAAGGCCCAGCGTTTTGTATGCAATATGTATGGTCTTTGACAATGGCTAGGAAAAAACAAAAACAAAAAACTGTTAAAAGAAATAATGAACAAGAGAAAGCTTGATCAGACGGAAGAACCAGCGATGTTCCCAAGACTAGTGTTAAGTCCTCTTTTGGAAAAAACGATTTCAAAGGAGGTCTGATTTCTATGGCTGCCCCTAAAAATCAGATCTCCAACGGATGTAGAGCATATCTTGTACACAACATAGCCAACAAAGCAGGGATTTGACCCTTCAGGGAATTATAAGCTAACCCTTGGAGAAACTCCAAAATGTTAGATACTGAAGGAGATCCAAAGTCCCAACCCCTTTCTGTAGTATTCCAGATCTGGTGATGGGTTACATTCTTGGACCTCTTAGGAGCCTGTAATAATGTCTCCACTACACCGTCCGAGAGACCCAAGCCAGTTAAAGCCTCCCTCTCCCTTCCAAGTTATTAACTTAATCCTCCTGCAGTTCCGGTGTCAGGCCCCACTCCACAGAAGGAGATTTTGACAAGGAGGCAGTGGGATTGGTGAGCCCAACTTTATCCTCTAAGCCAGAGGAAACCACGGCTCCCTGAGCCAGTAAGGTAAAACTACTATTGCTGTGATCCTTTCTCGCTGAATCTTCAGCAGGATTTTGTGAGCCAATGGAAGCAACAGAAACACATAAACCAAGGGGAAGTTCCAAGACCTGGACAGAGCACCCTGACCCAATGCCTGTGGATGCCAGGTCCAGGAGAAGAAGCAAGGCAGTTGAAAATTCTCCTCCAATGCCATAAGATCTATCGATTCAGGCCCCATTCGTTGTGATCCTCAAAGCCTCGACTCAAGTGATCTGCTAAAACATTCCCAGGCCCTGGGAGATAAGATGCTGTAAGAGAGCCAAGATTCTTCTCTGCGCATAGAAAAATTGACATGCCACCTGAAGGAGAGGGTGACTTCTTGTGCCCCCTTGAGACACATAAGCCACCGAAGTTGTTGTCCAAAGAATCTTGACAGTTCGACCTTGCAACATAGGTTGGAACGCAAAGAGAGCCCATCTGACAGCATCCAATCCCAGGAAATTCACAAGTTCCCTTGGCCTTGAACCTGCTGTTCCAGGCATTGTGCTCCGTAGCCTGCCAGACTGGAATTGGTCGTCACCACTATTGGTTCTGAGGCCTTCAACGGAACTCCGCAGGAAAGATTGCCAACTACTGACTACCAAACCAGGGACCAGATTACCGGAATTGGCAGATAGATTTTCTGGAACAAGGAGTGACGATCCCACTGAAGAAGAAAGTTGCATTGAAACCTCCTTCTGTGACACCTGACCCATGGCACTACTGGAACTGTGGCTGATAGAACCCCCAGATACTGCATGCATTAATTCACCATCATAGAAGAGCTGGCTATCACTGCTTTTGTCTAAGACTGGATCTCCTGGACCTTCCTCTGAGAAACACCACCCTGATCCGTGTTGAATTGTACTCCTAAATACTCCAATATTTGGGTCGGATGCATCTGGCTCTTCTGAAAGTTGAACAACCAACTGAAACGAGCTAGTGTTTTGCAGGTGAAATTCACATGAAGTAGAAGGAGCTCGTTTGACGGACCCAGAAGTAACATGTCATCTAGATAATGGAATATTTGCACTCCCTTGACCCTGAAAGTCACGACGACAGCAGACAGTAGCTTTGAGAACATTCTCAGAGCCGTGCAGAGACTGAATGGGGGACATTAAAATTGAAAATGAGAGCCTTCCATGGAAAACCTGAGAAATTGATGGTGAGATGTGTCTATGGAAACAAGATGATACGCATCTGCCAGATCGATGGAAACCATCCAGTCTCCTGAGTCCACAACTGAAATGATCATTTCCAATGACTCCATTTTGAATGGTGGAACCTTCATGATAGAATTCAGGACTTTAAGGTAAAAAACTGGTCTGAAACCCCCTGAAGCCTCTGGGACCAAAAACGGAGGGGAACATACTCTTTGATCCAATTTCGTGCCTTGGAACCGGAAGGATGGCCCTTGCTGCCAACAGCTCCCCTATATATCCTGTCCAAACATTTGTAGGAAGCCCAGTTTCTACAAACAAGGTCTGAGGGGGCCTTGTTCTGAACGCGAGACAACAATGTGATCAAATGACGGCTACAATCCAGGCATCCTGTAATTTGTCTGCCCAAACCCCCTCGAATTAGGCTAGAGTTGCTCCTACTTGAGAGGGTTAAGTGGAGACACCTTCAGAAGGACTTATTTGAAGCCTTAGAAGCTTCGTTGGCCCTGGGCTTGGAAGGATTCTGGAAGGTTGAACCGACTCCCTTCCATGAAAAACTGTCTGTAAGTACTGGCCTTGCTGAATCCTTCTTTGGATCTCTTGTTAAACCGAAAGGGCTGCTGTTGTCTTTTTCTCTTCTGTTGGGTTAGGCTAGATCTGCCGCCGGAAACCCCCTGAAATGCTGATTCTAAGTCTTCCCGAAGAGTAGCTTCCCATTGAATGGAACCAAACATAGACTGTGCTTAGAAGCCTTATCGGCTGACCAATGCTTCAACCATAAGGCTCTGCGAGCTGTGATGGAATGAGCCATTATCTTTGCTGTCATCTTTTGAACCGGTTACCTGACCTGGTCAACAGCCACAAACTTTACAGCAGTCCTGAAAACTGCAAAAGAGAAGAACTGCCACTTCCCAGACTTTCATCTGAACATCCATCCACCAGCTCCGTTACCCACAGTCTAAGGCTGGATTCACACCCATGCACTCCCACCGCTCCCTGCATTCCGCAGATCCGCACCACAGAACATGTCCCATAGGAGACCATGGTAAATTAAGCAAAACTGCAAAAAGCACCAAGGTGTGAATCCAACCCAAGTGCTGCTGCCACAGAAGCGAGCACTACCGCTGGCCTGCAGGTTGCTCTGGCCAAACTATACAACCTATTTAGGTCTGCGTTTATTCTGTGATTCATAGGATCCCTAAGGAGACTGAATCCTCCAGCGGAAGCAGAATATGGCAGGTGAATCTAGGTAATGAAGCATCCACCTTAGGCGTAGTGTCCCAAGGGTTACAGCTTCGATATTCTATTATGCACATTGAGCTTCTTCTCAGGCCCGTCCACTCATCATCAAATACTTCTTTAATTTCAGAAATGAATGGGAAGGAAGGTAAAGATTTCTTTAAATACGGGTGGTATCTCTGCTGTTTCTTTGGAGGAGGCAACAATTCTTCCTGCCACTTCATTGCATCCTTAACAGCCTCCACCAAGGGGGAACCAGTGCAAAAATCAAACGTATGCGATTCCGAGACCATCTCACCTCAGATGGATCTGAATCTCTATTGACGTCAGAGTTAAAACACATTGCAAACACATGATCTGAATCTGCAGATGCTGAAGATACAGCAGGATGAGCAGGGTTCCTTGAAACACTGTTTGACCCTTCCTTGACTGCGTGCTTAATGTAGGATTCAACCTGGCGTGCATTCGCAGCATTGTCCTGAGCCGCCTCCTTGAAGCAGTGCAACTTGCTTTCCTCTGATGACCTCAGCTGAGCAGGCCCAACAGGATCCTTCTTCTGCCTGGGCTGGCAATGAAGACATATCGGAAGAATCCCTACCAAAGAGGATTTTAAGCAATTGATTGAAGACGTCAAGTCCACATGCAGAGCAGAAATACAAATGCTCCACTCTGGTCTCAAGCATCTTGCGGACCGGGCGGAGATGGCCGAAGAGGAGATCCAGGAGACTAAG
The DNA here is from genome assembly GCF_037356315.1 of Lithobates pipiens. Taxonomy (NCBI): domain Eukaryota; kingdom Metazoa; phylum Chordata; class Amphibia; order Anura; family Ranidae; genus Lithobates; species Lithobates pipiens. The sequence continues at coordinate 379,811,811 of NW_027507903.1, read as the reverse complement.
ATAGCGGTCCACCGAGCCCAAACACAGGGGGCGGATCATCATCTGTTACTGAGAGATATGCAACGTCATGTGGAAGACTTGGATAACAGGGGGCGTAGGCATAACATAAGGGTGTGGGGGGTCCCGGAATCCGATGGCCCGGAGGATGTGCAGATTATTTTACAGGAGATTTTTAACACCCTCATTGGGGAACCCGCCACCAAGTTTAACGAAATGGACAGAGCTCATGTGGCCTTGCGCCCCAAAAATGCCAATACTGGCCCCAGGGACATTATCTGCAGTTAACTCGTTTCACCCCAAGGAGAACATCATGCGGCAGGCCCGTTTAGCTCGCGTGGTGACCTTCTGGGACCTTTCCGTGCAACTCTTTCCAGACCTCTCCTGGATCACCCTGCAAAAACGCAGACTTCTCCAACCATTGCTCCGCATCCTGCAAGACACCCACGTTTCCTATCGCTGGGGTTTTCCGTTTAGCCTTACTGCCAAACATCAAGGCAAATCGGCCACTCTGAAGTACCCTGAGGATCTACAGGCCTTCTGTGAGGACTTGGGCATCCGCCCCCCCCAGATCCCCGATTGGGACCTCGTGGTCGGGGACCTCGTGGCTACTCAGACTGCACCTCCGACGCTGTGGCAGAAGGTTCCTTCCCGCCAACGACCCAGACATCGGGACGCGCCGAAAAAACCTAACAGAACCCTGGCTGAAACACCCAGCCCTCCATCCATCTTTTTTTCATGTGACTCTTTTTTTTTTTATTGCTAGTTGGCCCTCCCGGCCCGACTGGCGGTGGAGATGAAGGTCCGCTGTTTCTTTGACCGGTCGGCGGTCTAGTCCCTGGACACTACACTAGCGCTGGTCCCCGTTGTTCCTATTTGTTCCTGTTTGTTCCTATTTCCCCCCCCCTCCCCCATGGTGCCTTACTACTGACTTTCTACTCTTTAGGCTGGCATTTGGAAGACTCGGGAGAGTGAGCTTTCCCCTCGCTCTCGCGAACCCCCCCCCCCCCCCCCCCAAGTACACGAGTGGTGTACCTGGGGCCCTAGGCTCCTTTTTGTACTTACTGTTACTTTTTTCTTTATTTTTGTTAGACCGTACTCCTCTACTCACCTTTTGGGTGCTGAATGAGGAGACCGGGACTCCATGCGGCTGCCCGGCCCATGCTTTTTGCGTTGGGTCGGGTGGCCCCCTGGGAATCCGAGCAGACCCAAGTGGTCCACTTACTCAGGGTCGATTATTGTATTATATCTGGTCCGATTTATGGATCCAAGTTTGCTTTACGATCTCGATGTTGTTCTAACCTATCTCTCTCTTCTCTCTTCTCTCCCCTCCTCTTCTCCCCTCTCCTTTTTCTTAAGTCACCATTCCGCAATCTACAGGTTCCGGAAACGCAGTGGCCGGATCCTCCGGCTGAAGCACACCCGCTCCTGGCGGTCTTCATGGACGTCGATACCGGGTAAGATCCTATCCATGAATTTCTATGGCCTAAATTCAAATAGGAAACGGCATCTGGCACTACGGGAGTTTAAACAGTCAGGGGCGGATATTGTTCTAGTTCAAGAGACGCACTTTGATAAAGGAGGATCCTTTGCCTTCGCCTCCAGAAATTTTCCGCTTGTATACCAATCCTCGGGGTCCCATAAAAGAGCGGGGGTAGCTATCCTGATCCGACATGGGGCACAGTTTACCTACACTGACCACTACAGCGACCCTCGGGGGCTTACTGATACTTAAAGGGGTGTGGCAGTCGCAACCGATTACCCTGTGTACTCTGTATGCCCCAAATGTCCGTCAGCATAGCTTTCTCTCCAAAGTCTTCACACGCATTTTTAAAACCGATCCCGGTTATCTGGTGGTGGGAGGGGACTTTAACCTGGCTCATTCGGCTACGGCGGATTGCCTGGTGGCGGCCACCCGTGTGCCTTCGATCAGGGCCCTCAGGGACTCAAAACTCTTTCGGCAACTTACCCGACGTCATGCACTATTTGACGCCTGGCGAGCCTTCCATCCGGGGGATCGGCAATATACGTACTATTCAGCTCCTCACCGAATGCACTCCCGCATAGATTACTTCTTCACTAAAAACGCTACGTTGAGAGCGATACGTAGTGCGTCTATCCTGCCGATCTCCTGGTCGGATCATGCCCCGATCATGCTTACCTTGGCCTTGGGCTCCCCAGCACCTCGGCCCTATAATTGGAAGCTGAACACCTTCCTTCTACAACACCCCCCCCTCCCACTCGGAATTAGTTTTGACCCTCAGCCACTACTTTACAGAAAATATGACCCCAGATGTCACGCTCCCCACTTTGTGGGAGGCCCACAAGGTGGTTGTACGGAGTAAGTGCATAGCCCTTTCCTCAGCCATGAAAAGGGATGTAGCGGCCACTAAATTACAACTGGAAAGGGAGCTCAGACAATTAGAACAGAAACTGCACACGTCTCCGTCCTTGCCACTCCTCAGAAAAATCACTAATCTACACACGGCACTAGGAGACTTTGAACTCCGTCGGGTCGAAAAAGCCCTACTGCGGATTAAACAGACGTACTATGATAAGGGTAATAAGGCACACTCTCTCTTAGCTAGGAAACTCAGGGACAAAACCCTCCTGTCAGCCCCACACCAGATCAAAAATAAACTTAATGAGCTTGTCTCCCACCCCAAAGATATAGTTGATACGTTTGCGGGCTTCTACGCGGAGCTTTATAACAGCCCTGACATCCCCAGCATCCCTGTATCGGCAGAGCTCTCGAATCGTATGCAGCAGTACCTCTCCGACAGTGATATCCCTCGTATCCGAGAGTCAGACTTGGTATCTCTAAACGTGCCCATCACGGAAGAGGAGGTGGAACTGACCATTAAATCCCTCCCTGCGCACAAATCCCCGGGCCCGGATGGCCTGCCCTACGAATATTATAAAGCCTTTCTGCCCCTCCTGCTTCCGCATATGAGTAGACTTTTCAATGCTTTCCTACAGAACACCCCCGTCCCCTCGGATATGCAATGCTCCTTCCTTACCTTGATCCCTAAGCTAGATAAGGATCCCAGCCTCTGCGCCAATTATAGGCCCATAGCGCTCCTGAACGCAGACTTAAATTTTTTTACTAAACTGCTATCCTTGCGTCTTAACAGGATCTTGCCATCCCTGATTCATAGGGATCAGGTGGGCTTTGTCCCCCTCCGCCAGGCGGGAGACAACACTAGGAGGGTAATAGACCTGGTCGACGTGGTCAACAGGGAGGGGTTGGCGTCCTTGCTTCTGAGCCTGGACGCGGAGAAGGCCTTTGATAGATTGGGGTGGCCCTTCCTGTTCGCCACGCTGACCCACATTGGGATAGGGGGGCCCTTTTTGCGGGCCATACGCCATCTTTACTCCAACCCATCCTCTCAGGTGAGGACCCCCTTCGCCACCTTTTCGACCTTTTCTATCTCTAACGGCACACGTCAGGGCTGCCCTTTGTCACCCTTACTGTTTGCCCTCTGTATAGAACCCCTGGCTGCGTCCATCCGGCGGAACCAGGCTATTAGGGGTATCCCGGTTCGGGACAGGGAATTTAAAATTTTGTTATTTGCAGTCGATGTTATCCTCACCCTGACCCAACCCAGGATATCCCTACCCAACTTACATATGGAGCTAGATCGTTCTAGTGCAATATCGGGCAACAAAATTAACGCCTCAAAGTCGGAGGCCCTCCCAATTAACATCCCACCACCGGAGGTGGACCATCTACGATCCAACTTTCCCTACAATTGGAAACTTACATCCCTAAGATATCTGGGGATAAACATTACCCCAACCTTCGCCTCCCTGTACCAGGTGAACTACCCACCCCTTTACGGAGAGATTAGGCAACTACTCTTACAGTGGCGGAAACACCAAATCTCTCTCCTTGGTAGAATAGCCTCTGTGAAAATGACAATTCTCCCGAAGCTCCTCTACCTTTTCCAGACCCTCCCTGTCCCCGTGCCTTCATCACACTTGAAAAAAATACAAGGAGACCTACTCCAATTTACGTGGAACTACAAGCGGCACAGAATACCTAGATCTGTTATGACTGCCTCCCGGTCGGATGGGGGTTTAGCGTTCCCTGATCTGGTCAAATACCACCAGGCGGCCCAACTTCGCGCGGTCGCTTCCTGGTATACCCAAAGACCTCACAACCGCTGGTCGGAAGTTGAAATACTATGGTTGGCCCCGACACACCCTAATAGCATGCTCTGGAGTGCGGTGACATTGGTCCCCCAGTCTTGACTGTTGGGATCCATGTCCCATCTGCAACGCCTCTGGCGTAAGCTCTCTAAAGAGTTTGGCCTGACGGTGGATAAATCGCTCCTGACCTCCTTCATATGCAATCCCCAGGTGCCAGATAGCTTATCCCACCAGACGTCGCACCCCTGGTTTTCCCGGAACCTCTTCCATCTGGGGGCACTCGTGGACCCCAGATCGCGAAGACTTCTGTCTTACGCTGACCTCCAAGCCAAATACGACCTCCCCCATCAGGGATTCTATAGCTATTTGCAAATCCGTCACTTTGCCCAGACCATTTCCTCCGACCTACGATTCTCTCCGCCTACCTCGTTTGAAAACGTTATTCTAGCAGGCACGGCCCAGAGAGGGATGATCTCCGATATCTACAAAATACTTCATGTATTCCCTATGGGCTCCAAAGGCAAACATGCATACATGCTTAAGTGGGAGGAGGCACTGGGTGAGGTGTTCACGGAGGAACAATGGCGGAGGATATGGTCACAGGCATCCAAAAGCTCCATGTGCACACTTTATCGGGAAAACGCATACAAAATATTATTCTTCTGGTATGACCCCGGACGTTCTTCATGCCATCTACCCTTCTGCAACGGACAGGTGCTGGCGCTGCCGGGAACACAAGGGCACCCTCCTACACATTTATTGGCAGTGTCCCCGTATAGTCTCCTTCTGGACGGAGGTCCAACGTCTCTTGACCAGTATCCTTGACCGTCCGTTGGACTTAACTCCCAAAACTTTCCTACTTGGTGTCCCCTTTCCCAAACTGTCTAAATCCATGCAAAAACTATCTCGACACGTCCTGACGGCAGCGCGGTGTCTTGTGGCCTTGCACTGGAAAAAGACACAACCCCCTGCCCCGGGTGCATTACACGCCAGAATCAGGGACGTGGAACTCATGGAAAAGATGACCGCCAGGATACAGGACCGGTTGGAGGCGCATGACGTGGTTTGGAGTCTCTGGAACCTCAGGGAAGGCCGGACCTGACGGAATTGCGGAGTGTTAACGGTGACTACCCTCTCCTACTCCCCCCTTTCCCCTCTTCTCTTCTTTCTATCGCTCCTTTCGTATCCCTCTCTTTTCCCAGCTTCTTGCTCTTCTCTCACTTCTCTCTATCTCCTTCTAAACTTTCCCAGGAATACATGTTTATAATGTTATGTACAAGTATATAGCACTTTAAATCGATACCTGCTGTCTCCGCTAGTAACTCTTCACTAGAAAAGGTTATTTTTAAAGGATCAGTTTAATGTTGGTTGATCTCTACTTTCTATTCACTCTTGAGGATGATCCTAATGCCTGCGGACGGCAACACCTGGCCTGGTTAGTACCTGCTCCTGGTGGCCCTGCTTTACAGGCCGGTATGCCCTAATTGTTCGCTAACTTCTTGTTAACTTTTTGTTTTTGGTTTCACCAATGTTGCATTGAAATACATGACATGTACTGCTTGATAAGACTCAAATAAAATGTTATTTGAAAGAAGACAAAACGGAAGAAGAGGATCTTCTTTTCTGTCTGCCCCCAGATTTGCTCTTTCTAGAGGCTTCCTGATGTCTTGACCTCTCTTGGCTCTCTTGGTCCGAGCGACTAGGTAAGGGAAAGGGAGATCTGGAATGCTGTGATAACAGGCGTCTATCCAGCTGAATGCGACTCTGCGATTTGTCATGTCTAGTCCCCTTTTTTCTCCTTAGGATTAGAAACCTCTTTGTGGGCGTTTAGTTCACACTGGGCCCTTCTCTGTGTAAAAAAGAGGATGTGCTCTCTTTTAAAAAATAAATAAATAAAATAAACTTCTGAATCCGAAACTTCAGTGCTACGGCAGCTAGGCAGGCAGGCAAAACTCCCCAGATCTATAAAGGCACAGGATAATAAAATCACTCTGACAGACAAGTAACACAGCAATAAGTAATAAGAGTCCTGGAAATCAGGCTTACCAGAGCAGAGTAGCAGATTGATCAGCTGGAGGCTGAGATTAACCTAGAGGACAGAGCCTGCTGCAAATCAGCAGTGAGCATTCTGGTGTTTACTAGACAATCCAAGAGGAAGCTACCTCTGACCTCACCTGCTCAACTCTGAGCTTCCTGAAAGGAATACATGTGGAGGTGGTGAACTACAAGTCCCAGCGAGACAAACCACTGCCTGAACACACAAAAACATGGACGGAGAGAGAGCCAGCACCTGCTTAACGAAGGTATATACAGTCATTTATACTGCCAGTGACCTTTTCCAGTAACAGTCATTTATACTGTACCATACAATTCCAGCACCACGGGAACCCACCACCTCAGGAGATTTTCAGCCTATATAGTGGGGTCTTCTGATCCGGGAGAGGCTGAACCCGAACAGGATGGATGGTGGATGGAGAAGAAAAAAAGAAAAGAAAATATAAATAAATAAATAAAAATGAACTTTAAAAGGCGTCCGGAGCGAGGACGAAAAAAGAACACTGGTGTGGGCAGACAGCCACCCTTTATGGGCTAGGAAAAAGGTGGTCCAGGATGGGTCAGAGGGGGCGGAGCTGACCCGTAGTAGGCTGACATGAAAAGATATAATAAAATATTTATTTTATGTGACAACACTGAAGAAATTACACTTTACTACAATGAAAAGTAGTGAGTGTACAGCTTGTATAACAGTGTAAATTTGCTGTCCCCTCAAAATAACTCAACACACAGCCATTAATGTCTAAACCTCTGGCAATAAAAGTGAGTACACCACTAAGTGAAAGTGTCCAAATTGGGCCCAAAGTGTCAATATTTTATGTGGCCACCATTATTTTGATGACATCATGGAGCTGGTGGATCTTGGAGATCTTGCGCTACTCCACCTTCCATTTGAGACTGCCCCACAGATGCTCAATAGGGTTTAGGTCTGGAGACATGCTTGACCAGTCCATCACCTTTATCCTCAGCTTCTTTAGCAAGGTAGTGGTCGTCTTGGAGGTGTTTGGGTCGTTATTTCAGAAAACGGCCCTGCAGCCCATTCTCTGCAGGGGATCATGCTCTGCTTAAGTATGTCACAGTATATGTTGGCATTCATGGTTCCCACAATGAACTGTAGCTCCCCAGTGCCGGCAGCACTCATGAAGCCCCAGACCATGACACTCCCACCAACATGCTTGACTGTAGTCAAGACACACTTGTCTTTGTACCCAGGGCCGTCTTTAATATTGATTGGACCCTGGGCAAATATTTTAATTGCCCCCCCCCCCCAGCTAGACTCAAAACTAGTTTACGGCAGCAGATCAGGCAGTGATTGTGATTGGCTGCCAGAGATTACAACACATGATTACAGCTCACAGATTAGTTGCTAGAGGTTACAGAACATCATTACCGTTCAGTGCTCACTAATTGGATTCTAGAGGTTACTGCATATCATTATTGCTTACTGATTAGTTTCAGAGGTTACTACAGTGCAAATTGCGGGTGTGGCCAAACTGCGCTAGCATTGAACAGGTGCACTATGTGCAGGGGTGAGGTGGGTGCAGATGGCAGGACTGAGGTGGGTGCAGAGTGCAAGAGTGAGGGGTGGGTGCAGAGTGCAGGACTGAGGTGGGTGCAGATTGCAAGAGTGGGGTGGGTGCAGAGTGCAGGACTGAGGTTGGTGAAGAGTGAGGTGGGTGCAGAGCGGGGTGGGTGCAGAGCGGGGTGGGTTCACAGCTCTCCTCCCCCCCCTAGATTCCAGGACAGAGCTCCTCTCCAAGGCTGTCCTACCACAAAGCCCCCCCCCACCCCCCATTCCAGTACAGAGTTTTCCTCTGTCCCAAGTGCTACTCACAGACACAGCATGTTGTCCTCTGATGTCCGTGCAGCGTGCCAGAGTGCCAGTCTCAGAAGCAGCTTCCTCTGTGTGGAGTCCCCGCCCCCTTCCTCCTCTTCTCTCATAGAGCAATGTGTGTACCCGAGGGATGAGAGAGAGGAGCGCGTGTGTATTAGGAGCCAGCATGCGACTAGCACCAGAGGTGGCCGAACTGTGGCGGGCAGCGCAGGGCCCCCCCAACAATGACAGGGCCCTGGACAGATGCCCCTTTTGCCCCGCGGTAAAGACGGCCCTGTTTGTACCCCTCACCTGGTTGCCGCCACACACGCTTGACACCATCCGAACCAAATAAGACCACAGGACATGGTTCCAGTAATCCATGTTCTTAGTCTGCTTGTCTTCAGCAAACTGTTTGCAGGCTTTCTTGTACATCATCTTTAGGATGACAGCCATGCAGACCAATTTGATACAGTGTGCAGCGCGTGGTCTGAGCACTGCCAGGGTGAACCCCGCCCCACCCCTTCAACCTCTGCAGCAATGCTGGCAGCACTCATACGTCTATTTCCCAAAGACAACCTCTGGATATGATGCTGAGCACATGCACTCAACTGCTTTGGTCCACCATGATAAGGTCTCTTCTGAGTGGAACCTGTCCTGGAAAACTGCTGTATGATCTTGGCCACCGTGCTGCAGCTCAGTTTCAGGGCCTTGGCAATCTTTTTATAGCCTAGGCCCTTTTTATGTAGAGCAGCAATTCTTTTTTTCAGACCCTCAGTTGCACTTCCAGTGACCAGTATGAGAAAGTGAGAGCGATAACACCAAATTTAACACACCTGCTCCCCATTCATATCTGAGACCTTGTAACACTAATGAGTCACATAACACTGGGGGAGGGAAAATGGCTAATTGGGTCCAATTTGGATATTTTCACTTAGGAGTTTACTCAATTTTGTTGCCAGCGGTTTAGACATTAATGGCTGTGTGTTTATTTTGCAAGGACAGAACATTTACACTGTTATACAAACTGTACACTCACTTTACACTGTAGCAAAGTGTAATTTCTTCAGTAGTGTTGTCACATGAAAAGTGTAATTTCTTCAGTGTTGTCACATGAAAAGATAGAATAAAATATTTACAAAAATGTGAGGGGTGTACTCACTTTTCTGAGATACTGTGTGTATGTGTGTGTGTGTGTGTATATATATATATAATATATACACACAGATGGATCAGTATATATACAGATGGATCAGTAATGGCCCGGAGCAAAAGTGCAACTGGGAGGAGGGCCAGCATGACTGGGGTGGGCAGTAAAGCGGAGGGATAAGTGGGGGTAGGAGGGGGAAGGAAGAGGCACTTACCTGGCATTGGTGGGCCTTAAGGTGAAGGGAGTTCCACAGGAAGCTGTTGGCGTGGCAGCTGGCAGTGGTCAGTTGGAGCCCAGTGGACAAAGAAGCTGGAAGCTTTGAGAGGAGGCGGTGGCCAGAGGCGCTGGCTGGCTACAGGCCACAGTTTACAGCTTGATCCAGGGTCCCAGCCAGGCCTCCTCCAGTGCACCTGCAGGTCCCCCTTCTCCTGGTCGCCTACATGCTAGGAGGTCCAGGCCTCCTGAACGTTTTAGCCCGGAGGCGACAAGAGGCGTCCAAGGCCGTTTTGTGAGCCCTATCCAGGACCCTTCAACTCCACCGGCTTCGCCCAGCGTGGTGGTCGGAAGGAACCCCGCCCACGGCAGACCCGGAGTGGAACCCCGCCCATGGCGGACCCGGTACTCTCACCCCCCTCTACTCATGGCGGATCCCATGCGGCCACCTCTGCGGGCTCCCCACCCATTCAGAGGGCAGCTCGGTGGGGGAGAGACCAATCGTAGGATGCCTGGAGCAGCCGGGCCTCTAACGAGTGCAGGTGTGGGCGGAAAGGAGCGTTGGCGGCAGCAGATCGGCATGGCGGGGGCCTTGCGGAGGAGCGGTCCAGATTGGTGGCTAGGTGGGCTTCCCCTGCCCGGCCCAGAGCTCAGCGCGGAGGCTGCGTGGAGCGGGATGTGAGTCCCGGGAAAGGCGTGCAGTGATGATGTTCCTGCAGGGCGCCTGGTAGCTACAGAAAAATCCTCATTACGGCCTACTCGTTCGGACCGAAGGGAGGCTGGGAGCTCGCAGGACAGCATGTCTAAGGGGGAGATCTCTGATTCGGAGGAGGGCGAGGTCCAGGAGGCGACACATGGAACGGGAATTGTGACTGGATGTCCTGATGGGCAGAGGCAGCCAGGTAAGAACATGTCCTCTATCCTTTTTGTCCTCTCCTGTCCTTGGGCTTGGGGGGCTCAGTGAGTGTAGTGGGGGGTGCAGGGGTGTCTGTGGTTTCAGAAGACACAGGTAGTGTGGGTAGTGGTGCAGGTTCCCCTCCCCTGGGGGCAGCTCCGAAGCAGGAAGTAGGGGTGGTGCACACCTTGTTGGCTGGCTTGCGGGAGGTGTTGGTACACTGCAAAGCTGGTACACGGCCGGTGGCGGACGCTTCCCCGGTGGCAGCGTGGGCGGCAGCCCACACTTCCACAGCTCAGGTCTCTGCGCTGGTGGTGCCTGGCCAGGTCACGCCAGCTGGGGTTTCGGGGGTGGTGGGGGGGCACGATTACTGCTGGGTCAGGGGCAAGTGACCCCATAGTTCCGCTTACAACAGCGGCGGTGGCGGCCAGTGCATCGGCGGGGGTCGTGGATACCACCACGGCTGGAAAAAGTTTGGTGGGGGCAGACGAGGTGCGTTTGGTGGATGCCACCAAATGCAAAGTCTATGTTTGTTTTGAGGGTCCTTTTGGGCGCTCATTTAAAGTCCGAGGTGAAGGAGCGCATTTGAAAGGGGGAATGCGTTGAAATTTTCTCTTTGTTGCTCTTGGAGAAGTTTAACTTGGACAAAGTTAAGCCAGGCGAGAGCAAGAAAGAAGAAGAGGAAAAGCGGTGCTACCGGTTGATTCTGCGGACGTATGGGACCATAAGGACATTAGTCTCTGGATGAAGCTGATGTCCTCTCCCTGAAGTTCGTTGCCTCCCTTTCCGGGTGGGGCCGGGGGGTTTGGCCTCTGCGAGGCAACCCGCCAGGATTCAAATGGAGTTCTACTGGCAATTTAATGCCGGTACTTGCAAATTCGGGGCCATGTGTCGCTTCCAACATGAGTGTTCCACCTGTGGGGGTTCTCACCCGCAGTCCCGGTGTTTTAAACAGGGATACGGAAAAAGGGGGCGATTATGGAAAAAGGGAAGGCACCGGTGAGGGTAAAAACGATGGCTCCCTTTCTAATGCGTTATCCTAATCGGAAGGCGGCCGAGTTACTAGATTTGAGTTTTACTGAGGGTTTCAAGATAAACAGTCATTTACAGGTGGTCCCGCCTATGGCTGATAATTTGAAGTCAGCTAGAGAGCATCCAGTCATTACGGATAAATTGTTCAAGGAAATTTAGTTGGGTCGCATGAGCATACCGTTGATTTGTTTTTTTAAGTGCTTTTATCTATTTGGAGTATGTAAGTGCAATTCTTATATTACTTTTTAATAAAACATTCCTTACGGAATTACACTATATGCCCCTTTTCCCTTCTTCCACATCTACTTGGTTGGGTTCATTCTTCCATGCATCTCTAATTTACCATATCCAACGCCTATGAGAGTGGGACCGTATGCTGATCCTCTTAATACCATTGATTTGTTTTTACTTACAGCGGCATCTGGTTCTTAACTGTTGGCGTATCAATTGTTTTGTGTCTGCTGTGCATGTTCCGGGGACTGACAATTCAGTGGCTGATGCGTTGTCTCATTTCCAGTGGGACAGATTCCATCAATTGGCGCCGGAAGCGGAGCTACACGGGATTCCCTGCCCCAAGTGGTTATGGAGCATCACATTGCCACTGCCCAGTTCTTGATTCATAAGTCGGTCTCTGTGGCTACTCAAAGCATACAGCAAGGTTTGGTAGGAATGGGGGGGGGGGGCTTGGTAAGGGAGGTTGGGGAATGCTCTCACAATGAGGGTAGAGTTCATTTGTTGCTTTATTTTATTGGCAGGAATTTTGAGGGCAGGGCCTCAGCCTCTTATATGTCATGGAAGTTAGCGGGGTTGGCTTTTATGTTTCAGTTGACGGGGCAACGGAATGCGACCAAGGCTTTTGTGGTTCGGCCTTCTTTGAGGTTTTTCAGGTGGGCGAACTGGTCAGTTGGAAGGTGGCCTGGGATGTGTGGGTTTGGGGTGATACTTTGGGGGTGTTTTTGAGGTGATCCAAGACAGATCAGTCGGGTAGGGGTGCCCGAATAGAGTTGAAGGCGGTCCCTGGCTCTCCAATATGTCCAGTGGTGGCTGTTGGGGATTTCTGTCGAATTAGGCCTCCAGGCCTGGGGATTTTCTTCAAGCATGAAGATGGGGCGGCTTTGTCCCGCTTCCAATTTCAGGTGGTGTTTAAAAAATATTTGGTGGCGGTGGGGTTAAGGGCAGACAATTGTTCTTCCCATTCTTTCCACATTGGAGCAGCTACAGAGGCGGTCTGCTGGGGATTGGATGAGAAGGTGGTGCAAAGTATTAGGCACTGGGAGTCTGCTCAATTCAGATCGTATATCCACCCTCATTTATTGTAAGTCTTGGGGGGGGGGGGGGGGGGTTCTGCTTGTGGCTCCTCTTTCTCTCTCCTGATTCATCACATATTCATGTTTGTTCCTGTGGGTCATTACTGTGGTTTGGGGTGATATGTTTCCTTCTCCCCTCGTTTTCTTTTTTGTTTCCTTTTTTTCTTTCAGATTCAGAAGCCTGCCTGGCATGGATCTTGGGACACTCCTATGTGTATTGGGGTGCCAGGAGGGCGGATGTCAGGAAGGGAGCCAGGCTGCTGGGTTTTTCTGGGGAGGAGGGCATAGTACATTGGCTGGGGATTCCAGGCATGCTATGGTCAAGGGTCATGCCTGAAATACACAGGTACACTCGACGTTCGATTGGGTCGCTCCCGGATGTGGTTCTACTGCATGTGGGGGGTAATGACCTTGGTTTGCGTTGTGCACGGGAGCTGATCAGGGACATTCTATTTTTTGTTGCGACTACAGTCTTTTTTTCATGGATACCATTTTTGTCTGGTCTGATATAGTGGCCAAGACCGCTTGGCGTTTTGCTTGTTCTGTTGTGGGTATTAACAGTGCTAAAGGTCAACAAAGTGGTTGCCAAGTTTTTCGTATGCAATGGGGGTTTGGCTGTATGTCATTGGGATTTAGAGGAGGAAATGTGGTGTTTTCTATGTTCTGATGGGATTCATCTAAATGCTATTGACCTGTGGCAGCTGGGTTTGCAGGGTGGCATACAGCGGGCTTTTCAAGTTTGGAGGGCAACATATACATAAGGTGTCACGTTCGTGTGCTGTGGTGGGAGGTCTATGGGGTCTTTGAAGGCGGTGCTATAAATTAATGAAGGTTTAGGGGGGTTGGGCCCATCTGGAGGTATGGGTGTCCCTTCCCTTAATAACAATACCATGGTAACAATGATGTGTAGTTGGTTGTATCTGGAAGGACGTAACTGGTTGTCCCTGAGCTTGCGTAATACACGGCATAGGGCCTTTATGGGGTGTACCGATACAACTATTTGGTTGAGAAATAATTTGCCCTTCAAAGACCTCTAGATCAGACCGCTTTAAACTGATTTTGTATTTGGTTTAATGTTTATGTAAAAATGTATTATATGCATTACGTTGTATGTTTTTGTGAATTTTGTACTCTATTTGTTGTAATAAAGAGGCTGCTATGGCCAGTCGACTCCCAAAAAATGTGTCGTCTGGTCAAATTGTTGGTAAGAATTTAGAGGGGGTTGATAGTGAGAAAACAGTAGCCTCAGTAATATGCACATCCCTTAGTAATGTGTTTTAGCTTTGGGCTGCACACCCTAATGCAATAGGCTGCACACACCTATGGTCCTAACCCTTTGGGGCTGATATGACACCCCACTAGCATCTGGCCTTTCTTGCAGAAGTATGCCATTTCTGGTTGATGACACCGCGCTACTGGTGAATGCCACTGCTCTACTTGTGGTAAGTACAAACAAGGCCAATGATAAATCCAAGGATTTATGCTTGGATTGTGGTAGCCTGTTCCTTTCCAGAATGTCTTCATTTAGCGGGCACACTCCTCCTCTGAATCTGTTAGTGACCCACTGCTTAACACTGGCTTGGAAATCACAATCTGAATCGGAATCCAACACAGAGCTCTCTCCAGGCGCACTTAGGATATGGTATGCCTCCTTACTTGTAAAGATTTTTTTAGACATAGTGGTGACTGGGGGCTGTGGCAACACTGATCATGTGGCTGTACTGATGGGGATGTACTGATGTGCGCTATTGAGGCTGCACGTATGCTTCGAGGGCCCGCTGGGAGCACATTTGAAACCAGAGGTGCGCAAGAAGATTCATAAAGGTGAGTTTGTGGAGATCTTTTTGTTGCTCCCGTTAGAGAAATTCAACTTGGATAGGGTGAAACCCGATGATTCCAAGAAGGAGGACGAGGAGAAGCAGAGGTATCGGATGATACCGCACACTTTTACGAATTGGCTGCAAGTGTTTGCCATCCTGGCAAGCGTGATTGGGGAGAAGAACCCAGAGGATTGCTCTGCATTATTCTGCTACATGGATGTTGTCGGGGAAGCATACAGGGTCTATGGTGGGCTGGCCTGGCTCCGCTACAATGAGCAATTCAGGCAGAGTAAGTGGGTTCGGCCAGAACTGCGCTGGGACCACAAGGACATCAGTCTCTGGATGAGGCTTATGTCGTTGGCACGGGCCTCGTCTTAGTTTCTTCGAGGGGGGGCAGGGAGTGCGCCTGCCTCAGGACTGCTGGCCCGGAAAGAAGCGGGGTGTATGTTGGCAGTTTAACGAGGGAGCCTGTAAGTTCAGAGGGACCTGCAGGTTCAAGCACGAATGCTCAGGTTGTAGGGGAGCCCACATGCTGTCCAGGTGCTTCAAAAGAGGGAAGAAGGCCGGGGACCCTGGTCACAAAAGGGGTGACGCTGGTGAAGCTGGAAAGGATGCTTCCTTTCCTAAGTAAGTATCCGGATAGGGAGGCTGCTCGTTTATTGGTCTCGGGTTTTCGGAATGGGTTCAATATACCTTGTTCTCTGGGGGTGACTCTGTCGGTCACAAGGAATCTGAAGTCGGCGTTGTTGCACCCGGGGGTGGTGGATGAAAAGTTGGCCAAGGAGGTAGCCTTGGGGTTCATGGGGGGGCTGTTTGCAACTAAACCATGGCCAGATTTGGGGCTTTCACCTTTGGGGGTTGTCCCCAAGAAGGAAGCTGCTGAATTTCGTTTGATATATCACCTGTCCTTTCCGAAAGGGAGCTCGGTCAATGATTTCATTGGCCCAGAAGCGTGCACGATTTTGTACACGTCTTTTGACGCTGCGGTGCGATGGGTGAGAAGATATGAGCAGGGTGCATTGACAGCGAAGGCCGACATTGAGTCTGCGTTTCGTCTGCTCCCGGTGCATACGGAGAGCTTTAAGCTGTTGGGGTGTCACTGGCGTGATCAGTTCTACGTGGACAAGTGCCTGCCCATGGGCTGCTCGATATCGTGCGCTTTCTTTGAGGCGTTTAGCTGCTTTCTGTGAGTGGGTGGTTAGGGATGTTTTTCGGGCCTGGCGTGGGTCATCCACTACCTGGATGATTTCCTGTGTGTGGGCCCTCCTGCCTCCACTGTGTGTGCGATTTATTCTATCCACGATGCAGCACATCGCAGGCAGATTTGGGGTCCCATTGGCGGTGGACAAAACGGAGGGCCCGACGGAGGAGCCGAGTTCCTTGTTGTAATTGACTCTAGGGCTATGGAGTGTCAGTTGCCCAAGAAAAAAATTGGAGGACTTGCAGAGGGAGATTAGGGAGATCCAAGGGCGGCAGAAAGTGCAGCTGCGGACTTTGCAGTCGCTGTTGGGCAAGCTGAATTTCGCTTGCAGGATTATCCCCATGGGAGGGTTTTCTACAGCGGGGGTGAGGGTCCCGACCCATTTCGCTCGCCTGTGGCAGGAACACAGGGAGGACTTATGGGTTTTGCATGACTTCCTGTCCGGCTACAATGGTAGGGCCATGTGGATGTCAGGCCCGGTGAGCAATTTTGATGTGGATTTGCCCACTGATGCAGCAGGCTCAATGGGTTATGGGGCATTCTTTCGAGCCAAGTGGAGTGCGGAACCTTGGCCGCAGGGATGGGGCAGGGCTGCTGGGGAATTTGGTGCTTCTTGAGCTGTTCCTGGTGGTCTTGGAACTGTGGGGGGAGAAATTCAGAAACCTGAAATTAAGGATCAACTGTGACAACATGGGGGTCGTCCAGGTAGTCAACCGGATGTCGGCATCATCCCCGCCGGTCATGCGGCTCTTGCGGCAGTTGGTTTTTCAGTGTTTGTAGTTAAATATTTTTATTTATGCTGTGCATATACCGGGGGGTTGAGAACTCACTGGCGGACGCCCTGTCTCGTTTTCAGTGGGACAAGTTCAGGAAGCTGGCGCCAGGCACAGAGGAAGCAGGGGCTGCTTGCCCAGCCTGGATGTGGGAGCTGCCATTGGTATCGCCGGGGGATGGATCCGGTGGTCCTTGAGCGAGTCTACCTGGTCCGCATACTTGAAGGTATGGACGGAGTAGTTGGCACTGATCCAGGAGACAGGGGTAAGTCGGCAGGAATCTGACCAGCGCGTGCTGGTGTTGTACTTTGTGGCCAGAGACATGGAGAGGGGGCTGTCTGTCGCTTCGATAGACCGAAAGCTTGCAGGATTGGCGTTTCTCTTTAAACTCCTTGGGGGGGAAGATTGGACTAAGGATTTTTGGGTGCGGCAAGCTTTAAAGGGATATCGGAAGCAGCGTAAAAAGAAGAATGCTAGGCGACCGGTCGCATTCGCGAACCTGAGAGCGGTATGTGAACGGTTGGGGTCAATTTGTTCATCTCGTTACAAGACGCTGCTATTCACGGTGGCGTTCTCTTTGGCATTTTTTTTTCCATTAAAAGTTTTTATTTTTTCATAAAGGAAAAAAAAAAAACAGATTGCATTTCAGAGTATGCCAGAGTTACAATCAGGTAGATAACAAACAAATATCCCATACATTAAAAGCTGTGTAGCAAACATGTTTCTAGGTTTATGGTCTATTGATCAATCAATACACTTCGACTGGAAAAACCCCCTTACCCCAAGAGCTCTGTCTACAAATGGGAATATAAACTTTGGAGGGGAAAGAGGAGATAAGAAGAGTCCTAGATGTCGGCCATTGCGCTATAACGAAGTCTATCCAAAATAAGGAGAGAGGAAAAAGCACAGTAGCGCTTGGCGTGATCGGGGTCTGGTTGGTCATTTCTGTGTGACAGGTTG
This sequence comes from Lithobates pipiens, assembly GCF_037356315.1. Taxonomy (NCBI): domain Eukaryota; kingdom Metazoa; phylum Chordata; class Amphibia; order Anura; family Ranidae; genus Lithobates; species Lithobates pipiens. Next base: position 379,794,443 of record NW_027507903.1, on the reverse strand, counting down.
GTCTCTCCTGTTCATCGCGCGTGCAGAGTGGCCTCAGATTTTCCTGGTAACTAGAACGGTCACGGCGATCTTCTGTGTATGGGCAAGGAGGGTATGCGTCTGGCGTCGAGTCATAAAGCATGTGGGTACAGTCAGTGGGTCTGGAATGGAAGGGAAAAAGGGACGGGAAAGGGGGAAAGGGGGAAAGGGGGGCACATAAGGGAGAACAGAGAGAAGGAAGGAGGAGAGAGGATAAGGACCTTTGTGATCTGCTCTCTGACTCCCACCGAGACAAGTCATTCATAGGGGTCAGGTAGGGTAGCCCCAGTTCCGGGTGTGGGAAGCCCTTTTAGATTTGGGGCTGATATGAGGGTGATATAAGAGGCCCCGTCCAGTCTCGGGCGCACCACCATGTCAGGGATCCATGGGATCAGTTTCGCTTAGAAGTTTGGGTGTTCCTGGAATCATGTGTGATTGGGCTTGTAGAGGCCCCAATTCCAGCCGAGGAACGGAATTGGGTCCATCGTTCCCAGGTACGAGCGTATTTGTGGGGAGAGTCTCGAGCAATATGGATAAGCTCCTCCATTTCAGCTATCTTCCCCACCCTGTTCAGCCATTCAGAGATGGTCAGGATCTCCGTAGATCCCCAATGTACCGGTATGCATAGCTTGGCTGCGTTGAGCATGTGCAGGCCCAGGGACTTTCTGTAAGAAGTAGAGTTGGAGGAGTGGTGGAGAAGGAGCCTGGCTGGTGCAAATTCAATTTGCTGGTTCGTGACTTGAGAGGTGATTGTGTGGACCTGCGTCCAGAAAGTCTGGATTTTGGGGCATGACCACCAGATATGAATGAAGGACCCCGGTTCCGTCTGGCATCTCCAGCAGGTTTCCGGTACTGCTGCGTTAAATTTGTGTAGGCGAATCGGTGTACGATACCACCTGGAGAGAATTTTGTAATTATTTTCTTGTGTATATACATTTAGAGATCCCTTGTGTGTGGTGATTAAAATGCTTTCCCAGTCGGCTTCTGAAAATTCCGTTTGCAACTCTCTCTCCCAAGCAGGACAGGCCCACCAATCTTTCGGGGAGTTCAGCCAGAACAACATAGCGTGTATACTCGATATCAAATGTTGTTGTGGAGTGGCTTGGGAACAAAGAGTTTCAAACAGGGTAAATTTCCGTGATAGAGCTTCCTCTCGGTTAGACGCTCTAAGAAAATGGCGTATCTGGAAGTACGACCAAAATGGGAGAGGCTCGATGTCGGGCCTAGCAGGGAGGGCGTTATGATCTAGAAACTTTCCACTCTGGTAAAAGTGGTGAGCTTGTATATCTTCATGGGGCCATTCAGACTTCAAAAAGCAATTGGTCATGCCAGGAAAAAATGCAGGATTCATGCGAATCGGCGTAAGTGGTCCTGGGTTTGATGATAATTGGAATTGTTTGCAGGCTGACCTGAAGCTATTCAGGGTAGCTCCTATTAGGGGATGTTCTTTCGCTAGCTTAGGTACATGGGGAGGGAGAATCCACGGCAAGGTCTTAATAGGTAGGTTGGAGAACAAGCTCTCAAGATGAACCCAACCCTTGGATTTCTCATGGGTAGCCCAATCTACGATTCTACCCAAGTGGCAAGCAAAAGAGTAGTTCCGTAGATTTGGAAGGCCGATGCCACCCAAGTGTTTGGGCTTTGTGAGTTGGGAGAAGCTTATCCTTGGCTGTTTATTCTTCCAGAGGAATTGTTGGGATATGCGTTTGATGCGTTGGAAGAACGAGTTGGGGATCGTGACAGGGATTGTCTGTAGCAGGTAGAGAAAGCGCGGGAGAACGTTCATTTTTTAAATGGCCGCGCGGCCAAACCATGAAAATTGGGGCTTATCCCATCTGCGTAAGTCTTCTGCTATTGTGTGAGCTAGTGGGAGATAATTTTTTGAGAATAGGTCAGATAAGTGGGTGGGGAGCTGGATACCTAGATATGTAATTGAGTCAGTCTTCCAGGAAAACGGGAAGTTCTCCTGCCATTGTATAACTATGTCTGGAGGGAGGGAGATATTCAGGGCGTTGGATTTGGAAAAATGTATTTTAAGGTTAGAAAGGCGATTGAACAATGCAAAGTCTTTCAGCAAGTTGGGGATAGAGGTTAACGGCTCACTAAGGAATAGGAGAATATCATCGGCAAATGCCGCTAGTTTATGGGTGTGTCCTGCTACGTGTATTCCTTTGATATTGTCGTTTGCCTGGAGGCACCGTAATAGTGGTTCGAGTGTCAGGATGAAAAGGATTGGGGAGAGAGGGCATCCCTGTCTCGTTCCGTTCTGGATGGGGAAGGCGTCCGACAGGTGGCCGTTGACCCTGATTCTTGCCGTTGGGGTGGTGTATAAAGACATAATCAAATTGTATAACCTGTCTGGTAGGCCCAGGTAGCGTAGTACCGCCCCTAAATAGTCCCAGGCCAACCTGTCAAACGCCTTCTCCGCATCCAGAGACAAGAAGAATCCCTTTTGTTTGTTGGATATTAACCAATGATGAAGGTTAATCACTTTTATGGGGTTGTCCCTAGCTTCACAGCCCAGGACGAAGCCCACTTGATGGTTGCCAATTAGTGTGGGGAGAAAAGGAAGGAGGCGGTTCGCCAGGATCTTGGCAAATAGCTTAAGGTCTACGTCTAATAATGAAATTGGTGTGTAGTTAGTGACAGCTGTGGCGTCTTTGCCGCTTTTCGGGATCACCGTAATGTGAGCCTCCAAAAGCCTGTGAAAGGGTGATGTTGTCGCGTTTAGTGAGTTGAATGCTCTAAGGAAAGGCTTTGTTAAAATATCAGAGAAGGTTTTGTAATAGGGAGCTGTAAGGCCGTCTGGACCAGGGCTTTTGCCTGGTTTAAGTTGTTTAATAGCCGATTTTAAATTCTTCCTCAGTAAGTGGATGGTCCATGTCTTGAGCAATCTCTCTAGACAACTTGGTAGGGCTATATTTATGTAAGAATTGTGTGATGAGTGTCTCTCTTTGTTTTGCGTTCCTTGTCATTTGTGTGTGTAGGGGGAAGATTGTAGAGCCCTTTGTAATATCGCTCAAACTGGGTCGCTATGTCCTTAGGAGAGTTGTATGCAATACCTTGGGAGTCTTTAATGGTGTGTATGTTTGTGTTTGCTTTTTGGGCTTGAATTGCTCTCGCTAGTAGTCTCCCACATTTGTTGCCTTGTTCGTAGAATAGTTTGTGAGTAAGGGTGATTTTACGACGTGCTTTGCGATCAAGTATTTCTAAAAGTTGCTTTCTGGTTTCTATCAGGTCTTGAAGGGTATTCTGCGCTTGAGTATGTTTGTGGGAAGATTCCGATCCCCTAATTTTAGTGATTAATGTGGTCATACACTCTTGATGTGCTTTTTTTCTAATGGCTGCGAGTTCGATGAACTTCCCGCGAATGGTACACTTGTGAGCTTCCCATATCATCAGGGGTGCAATATCTGGTGTGTCGTTCTCCTGGAAGTAATTGGTTAGACTGCTATGGATCGAATTGATGTCAGTCTCTGACGTGAGAAGTGAGTTATCGAGTCTCCAGGTTTCAGTGGACCAGTTTTTCTCAGTAAGTGAGAGGAGGAGAGTAACAGGGTGGTGGTCTGCTATGAGCAGGGGCTCGATCGTGACTGCCTTCAATAAGGGAAGATCTTTTTGGGAAAGGAATAGATAATCGAACCTGGAGTATCGATTATGTGGTGCTGAAAAAAACGTATAATCCTTATAGTGTGGGTACAAAGTGCGCCAGGAATCATGCAAGGCTAGATTATGAAGGAGCATTTTGATCTGTCTCAGGGTTTTATAGGGGAGAGAGGAGGAGCCTGAGTAGGAATCCAGGAGGGGTTGAAGTGCCACGTTGAAATAGACTCCCAGGATAGTGATACCAGATTGGAAGTTTGTCAGGTGTTCGGTAACCGAGCGAAAAAAAAGCTGATTTGGGCCGTGTTAGGACTGTAAATGTTCGCCAGAGTGACGGGCCGGTTGTGTATGGTACCCTTAAGGAATAGATACCGACCTTCTGGGTCTATGAAAGAGTCGAGCAGTTGCCATGGGGTAGACTTGGATATTAGAATTGAGACCCCCTTAGTTTTCGCTAGCGGATTGGTGGCGTGGAAAGCTGTGGGGTATCTATGGTTCGTCAATTTGGGGATGTTTTTTGAGCAGAAGTGGGTCTCCTGTAGGAATATCACATCTGCCTTTAGGGTATGCATCATATTTAGGATCTGACTAAGTTTTTCGGGTATATTTAACCCTTTTACTTTTTGCGATACTACTTTAAGGGTGGTTGATCAGGCCTGTGGGTGTGCCGGGCCATGGCGTTCAGATTGGCTATGAGTATATGCTTGACGATTTCAGGAATCTGGGTTATAGTGTCTTGATGCGCCCGGGAGCAGAGGGGGCCACGAGTGAGTGGGCAGCGTAGGGGAGCGTCCTGATCAGGAGGCCCAAAATGTCTCGGCAGGAGTCAGAGGGGCCAGGACCAGGTATAGGGGGAAGTGGCAAAGGAGGAGGGGTAGGAGTGAGGGGGAGGGTGTGAAGGGAGGAGTCAAGAGTAGGGTTTGAGAGGAGAGGAATGGTCAGTAAGGGGAATGAAGAATAACCGGAGGGGTGTGTAGCACTGCTACCTTACCCTAAGTCAAGATGAGAAGTACGGGGTATGTCAGCGGTCGGGTTGGTTCTCCCGCTGTGTGGAGGTGTGGAAGGTAGTCCGGGATGAATAGGTGTGATGTCCGGTCCTACGGGAGTCCTCATTGTTCTCAGTTAGATAAAGGGAAAGAGCCTGCTAGTAAAGAAAACATATCATCATGTGGGGAAGCCATTATTCCAGTCGAACAGAGATCTCAAGATATTTCAAAAAGCAAATGAATCAGTGACAACAGTAAAATGTTAACCAGGTATAACATAACAACATGAGCATAAAGAGAGAGATTGCACGAGAGTTGCTAGCGAACTGTTTACGATCTATAAGACCTTCTCGATGCAATAGATGGAGAGAGGCGGGAATCATAAAAACTTGGGGGAGGAGGGTGGGGAAGAGGGTCTACTTATGGACTTACTTACCCCCTCCAGGTAAGTGGTCAAAGCAATGGTTAGGATTGCAAGTTGCATAATAAAGCCAATTGTGGCGGCCTGACTGACAGCAGTGCAGTATGGGTATTGATAGACCAAAGGATGGACCTTAAGAGGAAGTAAACCCTTCCAAACAACTTGGACCTACAGGTAAGCCTAGATTAAGGCTTACCTGTAGGTCCAAGCAATATCTCCTAAACCTATATGGTTTAGGAGATATTTGCCCGAAAATGGGCACCGCTGTCTACGGCGCATGCGCCGTAGACAGCGGCGCGCAGGCGCACTAAATGCGGCAAATCCATGAATGGATTTGCCTAATTTGTCGACTCCCGTGCGCATGCGCGGGAGGGACGTCATCGCGGCTTCGCCGAGTGGCAGTGGCGGAGCTGCGAGACGCGACTCTCGTGCGCATGCGCAGGAGTGACGTCATCGCGGCTTCGCCGCTGTGATTCGTCGGAGCTGCGAGACGCCACCAGCAACATGGATGCGGCGGACTACAGGGATCAGCGGCGACTTCGCTGGCTCCTGTGTCAGGTAAGTGACACATAATGAGCTACTATGCGATGCATAGTAGTCCATTATGCTTTACCTTTGCAGGGAAAAAAAGAGGAAGTAAACCCATCCGGGTTTACTTCCTCTTTAGGTCTCTTCTGTTAGTTGAGGCCTTAACCAGCTATACAGTTGTGATTTTTTTTTATATAATTTACACTATCTATAAAGACATCCTACCTTGCCAGTCATAGGAGCAACCAGCTAGGGGAGAGAAAGCCAGCTGCCTCCAGGTAAGAGGTACGTAAGCAGACTGCCTCGTTCAGGGAAGGTGGCAAATCGCTTACTGAATATGGAATGAGGGTCTGTTGTCCTCCTGTGTTGCTAATGGAGGGTAGGCTGTGGGGTGTGAGGAGATGGCCGGCAGTCTCTTTGTAACCCCCTTCTCCCGTTTTCAATCTATTGTATTGTATTCCCTCTTTTATAGCGGACCTTTTTAGCTTTTTTTAATTATTTCCCTCCTGTCCCCCCCCCCCCCGGCTGAGGGAGGAGGGAGGGTCACCTATGGACCGTAGCAGCTGAGGAAGTCACTTTTCGGTGCGGACGGGTCATATCTTGGTAGACAGGCCTGTGGGGCCGAAGAGTCAGGTGATAGGTGGTGATCTGAGACCTCTCCCCCTCCCGCGTAAATGATTACCTGATTACCTGATCACCTGATAGAACTCAGTCAGGGGTAGATGATAGGTCCACAGGATAACTGTAGCAAAAAAAAGGGGGGGGGGCGAGGGAGAAGAAGGGGGGAGAAGAAAAAAAAAAGGAGGGGGGGGACAGGCAGGCCTAGATGTCTGAAGTGGATCTTGTGCTGTGCAGATTGTGTCTGTTACAGATAGGGGTGATGATCAGATTCTCAAGGGATAAAGCTGCTCAGGGGTTCAGCAATGGTCGTGATGAGACTTGCGCTGTACAGGATCGAGTCCTCAGGGGTGACGCTGTCGACGTTCCTAAGGGGATCAGTGTTTCCCTGCAAGGTCCGTTGATAAGCTGTGACTGATTACAGGGAGAATTGCTGGGTCTTCAATCCGTTGGAGGGTGATGCCTCGTGTGGCGAGAGTCTGGAAAAAGTCGCCAGCCACCATGGTGCTTCCGAAGTGTCTGGAGCAGTTGTAGATCACCTGGAGGGGTATACACGTTGTGTTGAGCTATACTTCCCGCGTCCTCCTCCTTAGTTCTTTAAAGAATGCTTGTTCAAGCGTTATCGGGCCTAGCCCTTCTGTGTGCAGGGGAGGCCGTGGGACTTGGGCACACTCTGTCTCCATGACCTCTCTGTGTGAGTGGTCTCGGTGAGGAGGATCTGCGCCTCCTGATGTGGAAGTCATCCCTTTCCGGAATGGTGTCCATCGAGGTGGTTCTTTGAAGGTGAGCTGTACGGAACGCTTTGTACCAGTCTTGGAGCTCCACAGGCAGAATCCTCTGAGGTCTTCCGGGACCCTCAGGTTCGCGGTGCGGCCTCCCACAGAGGCTGACAAACAGAACGGAAATCTCCACCTATACTGTATGCCTTTGCGGCGTAGAACATCAAGTAACGGTCGCAGATCTCGCCTGTGTTGGAGGGTCAGAGGAGAGAGGTCCTGAAATATTTTAATGTCTGATCCCTGAAAGAGCAAGTTGGGACGGTCCCTGGCTCCTCTCAGAATGTCCTCTTTGAGCTTGAAATTGACAATGCAACAAATCACATCTCTCGGGGATCTGTGTCTCTTCCTTTGGGTTTAAGGGCTCTGTGCAGCCTTTCAAATTCCACGGGTGTCTCGGGTGGTCTGCCCAGAATATCATTGAATATCTGTGTCGTGGCTTGTGAGAGGGTGGTTTGCTCCACATTTTCAGGGATACCTCTGATCCTTAAGTTGTGGCATCGTCCCCTGTTATCGAGATCCTCTAAGTGCCTGTGGACTTCTCTGAGCTGAGAGTTGTGGGCCTGGGATATGTGATGTAACTGCTGTATAGCAGTGTCATGGCAGTCAGCTGCCTCTTCTAGGTCAGACATTCTAACATGCATAGAGTGGATGTCTCTCCTTAGCTCCGAGATTGCGGCAGTGAAGGAGCATTTTATGTCAGCTGCGACCAACCGGAGATCAGCCATCGTCAGCGCGTGGGTCTCGTGCGGGTGTTCTGCTCCCCCCCCCCGGCACCATCTCCTGGCGGGCTCCCGCTGGGGGAGCGGGGCTCCATGCAGGCCTGCAGTGAAGCCTCGGCCTCGCGTGAGCGGGGCCTGAAGATTTCTGGTATGCTGCGTCCGGGTCGCGATTCGGGTCCCCGCGGGGATCGTGAACGGGATGGCGATCCCTTACCTTTGTTTCTCCCCATAGCGGAAGGGAGAAATGGCTCTCTAGCTGTCTTTTAGAGGACTCCCAAGGACGGAGCTCTGCAATCAAGCAGCCATTCCCCTCGGCTCCAAGCCATGCCCCTCCTCTTTGGCATTTTATGGAGCTTTTAGGGTTGGGGAATTTGTAAGCCCGTCAAAAAACGTGGATAGGGTGGGCCTTTGATTGCGTGGGTCAAAAACTGACCAGCAGGGTAAAGGGACGGTAGTGTCCCTGTTAGCATTACCAGGATCAAGTGTTTGCCCGGTTAGGGCAAGCCAGGAATTTAGGAGGGTTAGGTTGGGGGAGGCAGGACCGTTCCTGCGGCATGAAGACGGGTCATATCTGTCCAAATTTCAATTTGTGTCGGTATTTAGGAAATGTTTGGATGCAATCGGGCTGGACAGCAAGGAATACGTGTCTCACTCCTTCCATATTGGGGCCGCCACGGAGGTGGCCAGGTGCGGACTGGACAAAAAGGGGGAGGAGTGTGAGTCGGGTAGGGGGCTGTGGTTCGGTACTTAATGTGCAGTGGTTATGTTTTGCTTACTCTTATGGTTTGTTGTGAATTTGTTTCATTCCAGATGGAGGTTCGGCTCACCTTGTTTGGATCTTGGGGCACTCTTATGTGTGTTGGGGGGCCAGGAGAGGAGATGCAATACCGGATGGCAGGCAGCTGGGTATTTCCAGGAGGGATGCTTGTCTGCGTTGGCTGGCTGGGTTTCCCCGGGATGAAGTGGGAGAGAGTGATGAGGGAGGTGGAAAGGTTTGTCCTGCGGGACAGGGCCCCGGAGATCTTAATGATCCATGCGGGTGGGAATGATCTGGGGATCCGGAAGGTTAGAGACATTTTTGCAGACCTAAAGGCGGACTTTATGAAGCTGAGGGTACAGTTCACGGATACCATTGTGATATGGTCCGACATAGTGGCCAGAACAGTGTGGAGATGGGCAAGGTCTGTGGATAGGATTAACAAGACCCGGGTCAGGATCAACAAGGTAGTGGGCCAGTTTGTGGTGCAGAATGGCGGGACCGTCATTCGGCACAGGGATTTGGAGATCAACATCGGGCTCTATCTGAGGAAGGATGGTGTGCACTTATCGTATGTTGGGATCGATTTGTGGACTTTGGGTTTGCAGGAGGGAATTCAGAAGGCTCTGAGGGTGTGGGGGTTGCCCTTGAGGTGGAGGTAGTCCCCCTTTCGGGCTGTGGCGTGGTGTATGGTGGTCTTTGACGGTGACGGGAAATCAGACAGAGGTGATCTGAAAGGGGTGGGGGGCTCATAGTAATATCAGCCCCTCCGGTGTATTCCTGAACGGTGGATGGAATACTTGTATGGTTTCACTGACGGAAGTTGTCTCCGAGAGGTTACAGTTTGGAGGCCTGGAAAAGTTAAATGGTACCGCAGTGAATTTTGGTTTGGTTGTAAAATATGGGTCACCGTCAGAGATCACCAGACTGGGTTATACATTACTGGTGTGTGTGTGTGTGTATATGTGTGTGTGTGTGTGTGTGTGTGTGTATGTATGTGTATGTGTATGTATGTGTATATATATATGTATATATGTGTATATATATATATATATATATATATATATATGTGTATATATATATATGTATATGTGTGTGTGTGTGTATATGTATGTGTGTATATATATATATACATATATATATATATATATATATATATATATATATATATATATAATTTTGTTTGGAGTTTGAGTTGTTAATAAAGGCTGTTGTGGCCAGTTTACTCCAAACCAAAGGTGTGGTCTCCTCTATTAATCGGAAAGGTTTAAAGGGTGGTAAGATAATGGTAAAGAAGGGTAACAGGTAAAGGGACACTTTAGTCTACACTGGTCAAGGGAACCATCCTTCTTACCTTCACTGGTGTCTTCCCTTTTTCCAGAATCGCCCCCTTTTTCACGTCCCTGTTTAGAACCCCCACAGCTGCAACACTCAAGCCGGAAGCGACACTTGGCCCTGAATTTGCAAGTACCTGTATTAAATTGACGGCAGAACCCCCCATCCCCACCCTAAAAGGGAGGCAACGAAATTCTGGGAGAGGACATCAGCTTCATCCAGAGACTAATGTCCTTATGATCCCACCGCAAAGAAGGGCGGACCGCCTTCCTTTGACGGAATTGCTCATCGTAGCGCAACCAGGCAGTCCCCCCATACACCCGTTGCGCCTCCCCAATGGAATCAAGGTAGCAAAAGAAGAGGCAAGCAGTTGTCTGGGGCCTTTTTCCCAATCACGCTTGCAAAAATCGCAAACGCCTGCAACCAGTTTGCAAACGTACGCAGAATTGACCGGTAGCACCGCTTTTCCTCTTCTTCTTTCTTGCTCTCGTCTGGCTTAACTTTATCCAAGTTAAACTTCTCCAAGAGCAAAAAAGAGAAAATGTCAACGTATTCCCCCTTCCAAATGCACTCCTTCACCTCTGACTTTAAATGAGCACCCAAAAGGACCCTCAAAACAAACAGACTTCACATTTGGTGGCATCCACCAAACGCACCCCGTCTGCCCCCACCAAACTTTTTCTAGCCGCAGTGGTGGCCAGTGCATCAGCGGCGGTAGTGGATACCACCGCGGCTAGAAAAAGTTTGGTGGGGGCAGACGGGGTGCGTTTGGTGGATGCCGCCAAATGTGAAGTCTGTTTGTTTTGAGGGTCCTTTTGGGTGCTCATTTAAAGTCAGAGGTGAAGGAGTGCATTCGGAAGGGGGAATACGTTGAAATTTTACGCTGTCGTAAGTGCAACTATGGGGTCACTCGCCCCTGACTCAGCAGTAATCGTGCCCCCCACTGCCCCCGAAACCCCAGTTGGCGTGACCTGGCCAGGCACCACCAGCGCAGAGCCCTGAGCTGTGGAAGTGCAGGCTGCTGCCCACGCTGCCATGGGGGAAGCGTCCACCACCGGCTGTGTACCAGCTTCACAGCACGCCAACACCTCCCGCAAGCCAGCCAACAAGGTGTGCACCACCCCTGCTTCCTGCGCCGCAGCTGCCTCCAGGGGAGGGGAACCTGCACCACTACCCACACTACCTGTGCCACTCTTCTGAAACTACAGACCCCCCTGCACTCTCTGAGCCCCCCAGGCTAAGGACAGGAGAGGACAAAAAGGATAGAGGACATGTTCTTACCTGGCTGCCTCTGCCCATCAGGACATCCAGCCGCAATTCCCGTTCCATGTGTCACCTCCTGGATCTCGCCCTCCTCCGAATCAGAGATCTCCCCTTCCGGCATGCTGTCCTACGAGCTCCCAGCCTCCCTTCAGTCCGAAGGAGTAGGCTGCAATGAGGATTTTTCTGTAGCTGCCAGGCGCCCAGCAGGGACGTCATCACTGCACGCCGTGCCGGGACTCACATCCCACTCCACGCTGAGCTCTGGGCCGGGCAGGGGAAGCCAACCTAGCTGCCGATCTGGACCGCTCCTCCTCAAGGCCCCCGCCATGCCGATCTGTCGCCGCCGACACTCCTCTCCGCCCACACCTGCACTCAGTAGAGGCCCCCAGCCGCTCCAGGCATTAGGCTGGCACCCTCCGATTTGTCTCCCCCCCCCCCCCCCCCCGCCGAGCCGCCCTCCGAACTGATGGGCAGCCCGCGGAGGTGGCCACATGGAATCCGACACGAGTAGATAGGGGTGAGAGTAGGCCGAGCAACATCTCCCCCACTCCGGGTCCGCCGTGGGTTCCTTCCGACCACCACGCTGGGCGAGACAGGCTTCCACTTGGCCGGTGTAGTTGAAGGGTCCTGGATAGGGCTCACAAAACGGTCCTGGGTGCCTCTTGTCGCCTCCGGGTTAAAACGTTCAGGAGGCCTGGACCCCATAGCATGTGGGCGACCAGGAAGAGGGGGGCCTGCAGGTGCGCTGGAGGAGGCCTGGCTGGGACCCTGGATCAAGCTGTAAACTGTGGCCTGTAGCCAGCCATTGCCTCTGGCTGCCGCCTCCTCTCAAAGCTTCCAGATTCTTTGTCCACTGAGCTCCAACTGACCACTGCCAGCTGCCACCGCCCTCAGCTTTCTTGGGAACTCCCCCCACCATAAGGCCCACCAATGCCAGGTAAGTGCCTCTTCCTTCCCCCTCCTACCCCCACTTATCCCTCTGCCTCACTGCCCACCCCAGTCATGCTGGCCCTCCTCCCAGCTGCACTTTTGCTCCGGGGCATTACTGATCCATCTGTGCACGTATCTAGAGTGTATAATAAATATATATCTACACACACAGTATCTCATAAAAGTGAGTACACCCCTCACAGTTTACCAGGACAGGTTCCACTCAGAAGAGACCTCACCATGGTCGGCAGTTGAGTGCATGTACTCAGCATCATATCCAGAGGTTCTTTTTGGGAAATAGACGTATGAGTGCTTCCAGCATTGCTGCAGAGGTTGAAAGCGTGGGGGGTTCACCCTGTCAGTGCTCAGACCATACGCTGCACACTGCATCAAATTGGTCTGCATGGCTGTCATCCAAGAAGGAAGCCTTTCCTAAAGATGATGCACAAGAAAGCCTGCAAACAGTTTGCTGAAGACAAGCAGACTAAGGACATGGATTACTGGAACCATGTCCTGTGGTCTGATGAGACCAAGATAAACTTATTTGGTTCAGATGGTGTCAAGCGTGTGTGGCGGAGACCAGGTGAGGGGTACAAAGACAAGTGTGTCTTGCCTACAGTCAAGCATGTTGGTGGGAGTGTCATGGTCTGGGGCTTCATGAGTGCTGTCGGCACTGCGGGGGTACAATTCATTGTGGGAACCATGAATGCCAACCTGTACTGTGACATACATAAGCAGAGCATGATCCCCTGCAGAGAATGGGCTGCAGGGTCGTTTTCTAACATAATAATGACACCAAACACACCTCCAAGACGACCACTGCCTTGCTAAAGAATTTGAGGATAAAGGTGATGGACTGGTCAAGCATGTCTCCAGACCTTAACCCTATTGAGCATCTGTGGGGCATTCTCAAATGGAAGGTGGAGGAGAGCAAGGTCTCTAAGATCCATCAGCTCCGTGATGTTATCATGGAGGAGTGGAAGAGGACTTAAGAGGGTTGAGGCAGTACTGGGAAATAATGTTGGCCACACAAAATATTGACACTTTGGGCCCAATTTGGACACTTTAACTTAAGGGTGTACTCACTTTTATTGCCAGCGGTTTAGACATTAATGGCTGTGTGTTGAGTTATTTTGAGGGGGCAGCAAATTTACACTGTTATACAAGCTGTACACTCACTACTTTTCATTGTAGCAAAGTGTCATTTCTTCAGTGTTGTCACATGAAAAGAGGGATGTACTCACTTTTGTGAGATTTATATTATATATATATATATAATATTTTATTATACACACACATACATATATTTCCTGGACCTCCCCATGTCAGCCTGCTTTGGGTCAGCTCCGCACCCTCTGATCCCTCCTGGACCACCTTTTTCCTAGCCCATAAAGGGTGGCTGTCTGCCCAAACCAGTGTTCTTTTTTAGCCCTCGCTCCGGACGCCTTTTAACCACTTCCCGACCAGCGCACGACGATGTACGTCGACAGAATGGCACGGGCAGGCATATTGGCGTACATGTACGTCCAATATTCGTTGCCGCCGTGCCACCGGGAGCGCGCCGCCGGCGGCGCGCTCCCGCGCTGGTCGGGACCCCCGTGAGTCCGGTCGCGGGACCCGCGGACTCGATCGCCACGGGCATCCCCGCGATCGTCTCACGGAGCGGCCGAATGGAGGAAATGCTGTATAAACAACATTTTTCCATTCTGCCTAGCAACTAGTGACGCTGATCTCTGCTCCATGTGATTGGAGCAGAGATCAGTGTACACTAAATGAAAGCCCAACCCCCCCACAGTTAGTAACACACCCCTAGGAACACTTAACCCCTACACTGCCACCCACTGGTTAACCCTTTCAATGCCAGTGTCATTTACACAGGAATCACTGCATTTATATAGCAGTGATTACTGTATAAATGACAATGGTCCCAAAAATGTGTCAAAAATGTCCGATGGGTCCCCCACAATGTCGCAGTCACAATAAAAATCGCAGATCGCCGCCATTACTAGTAAAAAAAAAAATAATAAAAAATTATTAATAAAAATGCTATAAAACTATCCCTATTTTGTAAACGCTATAACTTTTGCGCAAACCAATCAATAATCGCTTATTGCGATTTTTTTTTACCAAAAATATGTAGAAGAATACGTATCGGCCTAAACTGAGGGAAAAAAATGTTTTTTTATATATTTTTGGGGGATATTTATTATTACAAAAAGTAAAAAATAATGCGTTTTTTTCAAAATTATCGCTCTATTTTTGTTTATAGCGCAAAAAATAAAAACCGCAGGGGTGATCAAATACCACCAAAAGAAAGCTCTATTTGTGGGAAAAAAAGGACGTTAATTTTGTTTGGGAGCCACGTCGCACGACCGCGCGATAGTCAGTTAAAGCGACGCAGTGCCGAATCGCAAAAAGTGGTCTGGTCTTTGACCAGCAAATTGGTCCGGTCTGAAAGTGGTTAAAGTTTATTTTTATTTATTTATTTTTATTTTTATTTTCTTCTTTTTTTTTTTCTTCTCCATCCACCATCCATCCTGTTCGGGTTCAGCCTCTCCCGGATCAGAAGACCCCACTGTTGTGATTAAAATGGTATTTCTATATACCTGACAAAGACCAGCTAGAGGTATAACTAACGCAATTACAATACTCATGAAACCCTTTACTTAACACTGCAGTATTAACTAGTTGCTGACCGCCGGCTGTCAAATGACGGCCAGGCGGCGCACCTATTGTGGCGGAAGGCCGTCATATGACGGCCTCCCATTTAAACAGGGAATGCGCGCAATCGTGCACGCGCATCCCTGTTTCTTCGGTGGCGGCGTGTCACGGAGACAACGCTCGCCACCGAAGGGGGTGAACAGCCATTGGTTATGGCTGTTTACCACGTGATCAGCCGTGACTTCATCACGGCCGATCACAGATGGTCACATCCCGACTGTGCATGGCGCATGCGCGCGATCGTAAGCGCGCTGCGCGTGCACGTCGGTGGCGGCGTGTTCCCCGGGAACACTGCTCGTCACCGACACTGGTAAACAGCCATTGGCCGGCTGTTTACCCACATGATCGGCTGTGATCCTTTCACAGCCGATCACTAAAATGTAAACAAAACGCGGTAATGAGATGTTACCGGGTTCTCCTCCTCGTGTGTGTGAGGAGATTGCGGTAACATCTTGTTACCGCCTACAGTGTACACCAATCACACTGATTGCCCCCCCAATAAAGAGGACCTGTCACCACCCCTCATAGTACCTGTCAATCACAGTCCATCAGAGTACCTGTCACAGTCCATCAGAGTATTTGAGTACCTGTCACAGCCCATCAGAGTACCCGAGTACCTGTCACAGTTCATCTGACTACCCGAGTACCTGTCCCAGCCCATCAGAGTACCCGAGTACCTGTCACGGCCCATCAGAGTACCCCAAGTCCCTGTCACGGCCCATCAGAGTACCCCGAGTCCCTGTCACGGCCCATCAGGGTACCTGAGTCCCTGTCACGGCCCATCAGGGTACCTGAGTACCTGTCACGGCCCATCAAAGTACCCGAGTACCTGTCACGGTTCATCCGAGTACCTGTCACAGCCCATCAAAGTACCCGAGTACCTGTCACAGCCCATCAAAGTACCCGAATACCTGTCACAGCCCATCTGAGTACCCGAGTACCTGTCACAGTTCATCTTAGTACCCGAGTACCTGTCACAGTTCATCTTAGTACCCGAGTACCTGTCACAGTTCATCTGAGTACCCGAGTACCTGTCACAGTCCATCAGGGTACCCAAGTACCTGTCACGGTCCATCAGAGTACCCGAGTACCTGTCACAGCCCATCAAAGTACCAGCGTACCTGTCACAGCCCATCAAAGTACCCGAGTACCTGTCACGGTTCATCCGAGTACCTGTTCCAGTCCATCTGAGTACCCGAGTACCTGTTCCAGTCCATCTGAGTACCCGAGTACCTGTTCCAGTCCATCTGAGTACCCGAGTACCTGTCCCAGTTCATCTGAGTACCCGAGTACCTGTCCCAGTTCATCTGAGTACCCGAGTACCTGTCCCAGTTCATCTGAGTACCCGAGTACCTGTCCCAGTTCATCTGAGTACCCGAGTACCTGTCCCAGTTCATCTGAGTACCCGAGTACCTGTCCCAGTTCATCTGAGTACCCGAGTACCTGTCCCAGTTCATCTGAGTACCCGAGTACCTGTCACAGTTCATCTTAGTACCCGAGTACCTGTCAAGGTTCATATGAGTACCTGTCACTGCCCTTCAGAGTACCCAAATACCAGTCACCAAGCCATCAGAGTACCTGTCACCAGGCCATCAGAGTACCAGAGTATTTATCTCCAGCCCATCAGAGTACCCGAGTACCTATTTGCAGCCCATGTCTCATAGAATATACCTTGGTGTGTTTGCTTTCCAAAATGGGGTTATTTTGTGGGTAATTTCACTGTCCTGGTGGTCCAGGACCTTCAAAAATGTGATGGGTAGGAATGAAATGAGATTTATGCTCCTAAAACGCCTGAACGTACTACTTCAATGTTCGGCCTCTCTATGTGGCCAGGCTGTGTAAAAGTCCTACACATGTGGTATCACCATACTCGGGAGGAGTAGCAGAATGTATTTTGGGGTGTAATTTTTGCTATATACATGCTATGTGTTAGAAATATCTTATTGACAATTTTGTGTAAAAAAAAAAAAAAAAAAAAAATGTGTTTTAATTTTTTTTCCACATATTCCAAAAACTTCTGGAAAAAAATTAACTATTCAAAAGACTCATTATGCCTCACAGATTATACGTTGGGGTGTTTGCTTTCCAAAATGGGGTCATTTTATGGGAAATTCTATTGTCCAGGGCTTTCAAAAGTGTAATAGGTGGTTGAGAAATGAGATGCGTCATTTTTGCTCGTAGAATGTCTGAAGGTACTACATCAATGTTGGTGCTCTGTATGTGGCCAAGCTGTGTAAAAGTCTCACACATGTGGTATCGCCGTACTCGGGAAGAGTAGCAGAATGTATTTTGGGGTGTAATTTGTTGTATACATATGCTGTGTGTGAGAAATAACCTGATAATATGACAATTTTGTAAAAAAAAAAAAAAAAAATAAAAAAAAAAATCTTCATTTTGCAAAGAATTGTGGGGAAAAATTACAACTTAAAAAAACTCACCGTGCTACTTATTTAATACCTTGGGATGTCTTCTTTCTAAAAAGGGGTCATTTCGGGGTTATTTGTACTTTCCTGACTTGTTGTTGTCTCAAGAAATGAGGTACACCTGATGTACTGAAGGCCTGATCAGAAGTGATCAATTTTCAGTGATTGGCACCATAGTTTGTAGACTCTATAACTTTCACAAAGACCAAATAATATATACTAATGTGGGTTATTTTTACCAAAAATATGTAGCCGTATAAATTTTGGCCAAAATTTATGAAGAAAAATTACTAATTAACAAAAATGTATGACAGAAACAAAGAAAAAGGCATTTTTTTCACAAAATGTACGTTTTATTTTATTTATAGCACAAAAAATAAAAAACCCACTAGTGATTAAATACCACTAAAAGAAAGCTCTATTTGTGTGGAAAAAATGACGCAAGTTTCATATGGATACAGTGTTGGATGACTGAGTAATTGTCATTCAAACTCTGAGGCCGCGTACACACGCGGGGACTGTTCGCTCTACTTTGTTTGTCAAACAGTTTCAGCGGAAAGTCCGCTTTAAACTTAGCATGGACGGACTTGCCCACACACGATGAACGAACAGTCCGCTGAAACCGTGCGCGATGACGTGAATGGCACGTACGACGGGACTAGAAAACGACGTCCTATACACTGCAATGCAACCTTCGGCGTATAAATTCTTTCTGAGCATGCGCGGAACTTTGTTTGACGAACAAGCCTACACACGAGGGGACTGTTCGCTGAAACAAGGTTTCAGCGGACAGTTTTTCGGAAATTCCGAAAAACCTTGTTCAGCAGACTGTTCGCTGAAACTGTCCGCTGAAAGCCCACACACGAGCGGACTGTCCGCTGAAACACTGTTCAGCGGACAAAGTTGAGCGAACAGTCCCCGCGTGTGTACGCGGCCTGAGAGCGCTGAAAGCTGAAAATTGGTCTGGTCAGGAAGGGGGTGTAAGTGCACTGTATTGAGGTGGTTAAGGAGACAACAAGGGATGAGTCAAGATTACAGTTCAGCAGTTGTCTGGTCTATTGTGGGAGGGGCTGCATTTTATATGCATTTTATATGCACCCTTATCAGCCAATCATTGCATAGAACATGGGTGTACATTACATATTACATATCATTAATTATGTAATCTGCTTTCATGAGTCACAGTCATGGGATATGTAGCCCAGACATATTGTGACACAATTTCTTTATTTAGACAGTACAGAATAAAACTGGTTATGCAAGCTATATTTTCTTATATGCATGTTTTATAGGAAAACTGCCATAGTCTGCAGATACAGAGTCTAAGCTACCTAATAAATTAACCCAAGTTAATCTTACGCCGTGTACACGCGATCAAACAATCGGGTGGAAAAGTCCGGCAAACTCAAGTCCGCCGGACAATCCCCCCGTGTGTAGCCTCCGGTGTACTTTTTTGACCCGAAAGTACGGCGGACTTAAAGTAGTTTTGCACTCCAATCTTCCTGCTGGACTTGCATTTCGGCGGACAATCCGGCCGTGCGTATGCCAGTCTGCCATACTTTTGAAATGAACGGACTTTTCCCGCCCGGAGAAAAGTCCGCTCATTTTGAGCGTGTCTCCAGGTAGACGGGGCCAGCGAAGGAGGCGTCGCTGGCCCCGCCACCTGGTATGGACTTAAAGGGGAACCCCAACGCTGAAAAAAAATAGGCGTGGGGGTCCCCCACCCAGGTCCACATCAGACCCTTGTCCGAGCACGCTACCCGGCCGGCCAGGAAAGGGGGGGCGAGCGAGCGCCCCCCCTCCTGAGCCGTACCAGGCCGCGTGCCCTCAACATGGGGGGTGCCTTGGGGAAGGGGGGCCACGCGGCCCCCCCCCACCCCAAAGCACCTTGTCCCCATGTTGATGAGGACAAGGGCCTCTTCCCGACAACCCTGGCCATTGGTTGTTGGGGTCTGCGGGCGGGGGCTTATCGGAATCCGGGAGCCCCCTTTAATAAGGGGGCCCCCGGATACCGGCCCCCCACCCTATGTGAATGAGTATGGGGTACAATGTACCCCTACCCATTCACCTGTAAAATAAAGTACAAAAAAAACACAACACAAAAGGGTTAAAATCGTTTATTGCACAGCTCCAGGGGTCTTCCGTCTTCGGGGGTCTTCTCGTCGGACTCCGCTATCTTCTTCTGGCTGTTTTACTAGCGGAGGAGCCCAGCTTTCTTCTTCGCCGCCACCCTCTTCTTCCGACTTCGGGGGTCTTGTCTCCCTCTTCGGTTCTTCTGCCGGGCCACCGCGCCTTCTTATAGCTCTTTTACAGGCGGTGGCCCGGTCTTCTGTCGCCGCTGTCGTCGCCGCCTTCTGTTCTTCTCTTCTTCTCTTCAGATGTTGCCTCATCGCATCCTCCGCTCACAATGGCTCCGACGCGTGGCGACTTATATAGGGACATCACCGGATGATGCCCCGCTCATTATGGTGTCCCAGTCACGTCGTGTCTGAGCCATTGTGAGCGGAGGATGCATGCAGGATTCATGAGTCACAGTCATGGGATATGTAGCCCTGACATATTGTGACACAATTTCTTTATTTAGACAGTACAGAATAAAACTGCTTATGCAAGCTATATTTTCTTATATGCATGTTTTATTGGAAAACTGCCATAGTCTACAGATACAGAGTCTAAGCTAACTAATAAGTTAACCCAAGTTAATCTTATATGAACTTATAAAGATGGAGTCACTCTGGTTCAGCCATATCACAACACCCACCATATAGGCTGTAAATCTCCTGAGGTGGGGGGTTCCCATGGTGCTAGAATTGTATGGTACAGTATAACTGACTGTGTATTACTGGCAAAGGTTACTGGCAGTATAAATGACTGTATATACCTTCGTTAAGCAGGTGCTGTCTCTCTCTCCGTCCATGTTTTTGTGTGTTCAGGCAGAGGTTTAGCTCGCTGAGACTTGTAGTTCACCACCTCCACATGCATTCCTTTCAGGAAGCTCAGATTTGAGCAGGTGAGGTAAGAGGTAGCTTCCTCTTGGATTGCCTAGCAAACACCAGAATGCTAACTGCTGATTTGCAGCAGACTCTGTCCTCTAGATCAATCTCAGCCTCCAGCCAATCAATCTGCTACCCTGCTCTGGTAAGCCTGATTTCCAGGACTCTCATTACTTACTGCTGTGTCACTTGTCTGTGAGAGTGTTTTTTATTATCCTGTGCCTTTTATAGATTTGGGGAGTTTTGCATGCCTGCCTAGCTGCCGTAGCACTGAAGTTTCAGATGGAGAAGTTTACTTTATTTATTTTTATTTATTTATTTTAAAAGAGCACATCCTCTGTTTTACAGAGAGAAGGGCCCAGTGTGAGCTAAACGCCCGCAAAGAGGTTCCTAATCAGCATTCTAACCTTAAAGGAGTAAAAAGGGGACGCATGCAGCTGGATAGATGCCTGTTGTCAAAGCATTCCAGATCTCCCTCGCCCTTACCTCACTTTAGTCGCTCGGACCCGAGCTAAGAGAGGTCAAGACATCAGAAAGCCTCTAGAAAGAGCAAATCCGGGTGCAGACAGAGAAAAAGATCCTCTTCTTCGGATAGGTCTTCATTGCCAGCCCAGGCAGAAGAAGGATCCTGTTGGGCCTGCTCAGCTGAGGTCATCAGAAGAAAAGCGTGTGTGCGTCTTGCTTCAAGGAGGCGACTCAGGACAATGCTGCGAATGCACACCAGGTTAAATCCTACATTAAGCACGCAGTCAAGGAAGGGTTAAACAGTGTTTTAAGGAATCCTGCTCATCCTGCTGTATCTTCAACATCTGCAGATTCAGATCATGTGTTTTCAGTGCGTTTTAACTCTGACGTCAATAGCGATTCAGATCCATCTGAGGCGAGATGGTCTCGAAATCTCATACATTGGATTTTTGCACTGGTTCCCCCCTTGGTGGAGGCTGTTAAGGATGTGATGAAGTGGCAGGAAGAAGTCACCTTCAAAGAAACTGCAGAGATACTACCTGTATTTAAAGAAATCTTTGCCTTCCTTCCCATTCATTTCTGAAATTAAAGAAGTATTTGACGATGAGTGGGTGGGGTCTGAGAAGAAGCTCAATGTGCATAATAGAATATCGAAGCTGTAACCCTTGGGACACTACTCCTAAGGTGGATGCTTCATTACCGAGATTCTCCTGCCACATTCCGCTTCCACTGGAGGATTCGGTCTCCTTTAGGGATCCTATGGATTGCAGAATAACCGCAGACCTAAATAGGTTGCATAGGCAGGCCGGCGGTAGTGCTCACTTCTGTGGCAGCAGCACTTGGTTTGGATTCGCACCTTGGTGCTTTTTGCAGTTTTGCGCTACCGTTCATTTACCATGGTCTCCTATGGGACATGTTCTGTGGTATGGATCTGCGAAATGCATGGAGCGCTGGGAGTGCATGGGTGTGAATCCAGCCTTAGACTGTGGGTAGCGGAGCTGGTGGATGGATGTTCAGATGAAAGTCTGGGAAGTGGCAGTTCTTCTCTTTTGCAGTTTTCAGGACTGCTGTAGCGTTTGTGGCTGAAGTGGCTGTTGACCGGGTCAGGTAGCCGGTTCAAAAAATGACAGAAAAGATAATGGCTCAATCCATCACAGCCCGCAGAGCCTTATGCTTGAAGCATTGGTTGGCCGATGAGGCTTCAAAGCACAGTCTATGTTCGGGAAGCTACTCTTCGGGAAGACTTAGTTTTAACAATTCAGCGGGTTTCCGGCGGCAGATCTAGCCTAATCCAGCAGAAGGGAAAAAGACAACAGCAGCCCTTTCGGTTTAACAAGAGATCCAAAGAAGGATTCAGCGAGGCCAGTACTTACAGACAGTTTTTCATGGAAGGGAGCCGGTTAAACCTTCCGGAAACCTTCCAAGCCCAGGACCAACAAAGCTTCTAATGCCGCGTACGCATGTAGCCGACTAACTTCCCGCTGGACTGTCCGCCGGACTTTCCGAACGGGCTACTTGCCCACACATGGCACTTTTTCAGCGGACTAATACGGCGTACTAAGTCCGCCGGACTATCCACCGTACTTTTGAAATGAACGGACTCGCCACACACGCGGAGGAAAGTCTGCTAATTTTGAGTGCGTCTCCAGGTAGGCGGGGCCCACAAAGGAGATGTCGCTGGCCCTACCACCTGGTATGGACTTAAAGGGGAACCCCAACGCCGAAAAAAATCGCGTGGGGTCCCCCCCAGGTCCACATCAGACCCTTGTCCGAGCACGCTACCCGGCCGGCCAGGAAAGGGGGGCGAGCGCGCCCCCTCCTGAGCCGTACCAGGCCGCGTGCCCTCAACATGGGGGGTGCCTTGGGGAAGGGGGGGCCGCGTGGCCCCCCCCACCCCAAAGCACCTTGTCCCCATGTTGATGAGGACAAGGGCCTCTTCCCGACAACCCTGGCCGTTTGGTTGTCGGGGTCTGCGGGCGGGGGGCTTATCGGAATCCGGATACCAGCCCCCCACCCTTTGGGACTGTGACACCATAATGGGCGGGGACATCATCCGGTGATGTCCCTATATAAGTCGCCGCACGTCGCGTCCGTGCCATTGTGAGCGGAGGATGCGGCGAGGCAACCTCTGAAGAGAAGAACAGAAGGCGGTGACGACAGCGGCGACAGCAGAGACAGAAGACCGGGCCACCGCCTGTAAAAGAGCAAGAAGAAGGCGCAGTGGCCCGGCAAGAAGAACCGAAGAGGGAGACAAGACTCCCGAAGTCGGAAGAAGAGGGCGGCAGTGGCGAGGAAGAAAGCCTGGCTCCTCCGCTAGTAAAAGAGCTAGCAGAAGATAGCGGAGGAGTCCGGCGAGAAGACCCCCGAAGACTGAAGACCCCCGGAACTTTTGTTTTTTTACAGGTGAATGGATAGGGGTACATTGTACCCCATACTCATTCACATAGGGTGGGGGGGCCGGTATCCGGGGGCCTCCTTATTAAAGGGGGCTCCCGGATTCCGATAAGCCCTCCGCCCGCAGACCTCGACAACCAACGGCCAGGGTTGTTGGGAAGAGGCCCTTGTCCTCATCAACATGGGGACAAGGTGCTTTGGGGGGGCACGCGGCCTGGTACGGCTCAGGAGGGGGGGGGGGGCGCTCGCTCGTCCCCCCCTTTCCTGGCCGGCCGGGTAGCGTGCTCGGACAAGGGTCTGATGTGGACCTCGGGAGGGACACCCACGCCGATTTTTTTTTTTTCCGGCGTTGGGGTTCCCCTTTAAGTCCATACCAGGTGGCGGGGCCAGCGACGCCTCCTTCGCTGGCCCCATCTACCTGGAGACGTGCTCAAAATGAGCGGACTTTTCTCCGCGCGGGAAAAGTCCGCTCATTTCAAAAGTACGGCGGACTGGCATACCAACGGCCAGATTGTCCGCCGAAATGCAAGTCCGGCGGGAAGATTGGAGTGCAAAAATACTTTCTAAGTCCGCTGTACTTTCGGGTAAAAAAAAGTCAGCCGAAGGCTACACACGGGGGGATTGTCCGGCGGACTTGAGTTTGCCGGACTTTTCCACCCGATTGTTTGATCGTGTGTACGCGGCATTAGGCTTCAAATAAGTCCTTCTGAAGGTGTCTCCACTTAACCCTCTCAAGTAGGAGCAAGACTAGCCTAATTCGGGGGGTTTGGGTGGACAAATTACAGGATGCCTGGATTGTAGCCGTCATTTGATCACGTTATTGTCTCGAGTTCAGAATAAGGCCCCCTCAGACCTTGTTTGTATAAACTGGGCTTCCTACAGATGTTTGAGAGAATATATAGGGGAACTGTTGGCAGCAAGGGCCATCCTTCTGGTTCCAAGGCACAAATTGGGTCAAAGAGTATGTTCCCCTCTGTTTTTGGTCCCAGAGGCTTCAGTGGGTTTCGGACCAGTTTTTTACCTTAAAGTCCTGAATTCTTTCATGAAGGTTCCACCATTCAAAATGGAGTCATTGGTAATGTTCATTTCAGTTGTGGACTCAGGAGACTGGATGGTTTCCATCGATCTGGCAGATGCGTATCATCTTGTTTCCATAGACACATCTCACCATCAATTTCTCAGGTTTTCCATGGAAGGCTCTCATTTTCAATTTTAATGTCCCCCATTCAGTCTCTGCACGGCTCTGAGAATGTTCTCAAAGCTACTGTCTGCTGCCGTCACAACTTTCAGGGTCAAGAAAGTGCAAATATTCCATTATCTAGACAACATGTTACTTCTGGGTCCATCAAATGAGCTCCTTCTACTTCATGAGAATTTCACCTGCAAAACACTAGCTTCTTTCGGTTGGTTGTTTAACTTTCAGAAGTGCCAGATGCATCAGACCCAAACATTGGAGTATTTAGGAGTACAATTCAACACAGATCAGGGTGGTGTTTCTCTTCCTCAGAGGAAGGTCCAGGAGATCCAGTCGTAGACAAAAGCAGTGATAGCCAGGTCTTCTATCATGGTGAATTAATGCATGCAGTATCTGGGGGTTCTATCAGCCACAGTGCAATGCAACTTTCTTCTTCAGTGGGATCGTCACTCCTTGTTCCAGAAAATCTATCTGCCAATTCCGATAATCTGGTCCCTGGTTTGGTAGTCAGTAGTTGGCAATCTTTCCCGCGGAGTTCAGTTGAAGGCCTTAGAACCAATAGTGTTGACGACCAATGCCAGTCTGGCAGGCTGCGAGGCACCCTGCCTGGGACAGCAGGTTCAAGGTCAATGGTACTTTTGTGAATTTCCTGGGATTGGATGCTGTCAGGCGAGCTCTCTTAGCATTCCAACCTATGTTGCGAGGTCGAGCTGTCAAGATTCTTTGGACAACAACTTCGGTGGCTTATGTGTCTCAAGGGGGCACAAGAAGTCGCCCTCTCCTTCAGGTGGCATGTCAGTCTTCATATGCGCAGAGAAGAATCTCGGCTTTCTTACAGCATCTTATCTCCCATGGCCTGGGAATGTTTTAGCAGATCACTTGAGTCGAGGCTTTGAGGATCACAATGAATGGGGCCTGAATTGATAGATCTTATGGCATTAGAGGAGAATTGTCAACTGCTTTGCTTCTTCTCCCGCACATGGCATCTGTAGGTCAGGGTGCTCTGTCCAAGTCTTAGAACTTCCCCTTGGTTTATGTGTTTCTGTTGCTTCCATCGGCTCTCAAAAACCTGCTGAAGATTCAGCGAGAAAGGATCACAGCAATAGTAGTCTTACCTTACTGGCTCAGGGAGCTGTGGTTTCCTCTGGCTTAGAGGATAAAGTTGGGCTCGCCAATCCCACTGCCTCCTTGTCAATCTCCTTCTGTGGAGTGGGGCCTGAAACCCTGAACTGCAGGAGGATGAAGTTAATAACTTGGAAGGAAGAGGGAGGCTTTAACTGGCTTGGGTCTCTCGGGCGGTGTAGTGGAGACATTATTACAGGCACATAAGAGGTACAGGAATGTAACCTATCACCAGATCTGGATATACTACAGAAAGGGGTTGGGACTTTGGATCTCCTTCAGTATCTAACATTTTGGAGTTTCTGCAGAGTGGTCTCTAATGTCGCGTACACACGATCAGACAATCCGCCCGTGTGTGGGCTCCGGCGGACCTTTTTCTTTCCAGAAGTCCAGCAGACTTAGAAGTTTTGACTCAAAATTAAATTCGCCTGTCTGTGTCCTATTCCGCCGGACTTTTGAAATGAACGGACTTGCCCACACACGGAGTAAAGTCCGTTCATTTTGAACGTGGCTGCAGGTAGACGGAACAAGCAAAGGAGGTCAATGTTGTCGCCTCCATTGGTGAGATTGACACCTCGCAGGCCCTGTCGTTTGGTATGGATTTAAAGGGGAAGCCTTACGCCAAAAAAAACGGCATCGGGGTCCCCTCAAAGTCCATAGCAGACCCTTATCTGAGCACGCAGCCCGGCCGGTCAGGAAAGGGGGTGGGGACGAGTGAGCGGCCCCCCTCCTGAACCGTACCAGGCTGCGTGCCCTCAACATGGGGGGTGTTTTAGGGAAGGGGGACCCTGGGGCCCCCCACCCCAAAGCACCTTTTCCCCATATTGATGAGGACAAGGGCCTCTTCCCGACAACCCTAATAAATTATTAAAAAAACTTGTGTTTTTTTTATTTACACTTTTTTTCACCAGGTGAATGGGTAGGGGTACATCATACCCCATACTCATTCACATAGGGTGGGGGGCCAGTATCTGGGGGCCCCCTTATTAAAGGGGGCTCCCGGATTCCGATAAGTCCTCCGCCCACAGACCCCGACAGACAACGGTCAGGGTTGTCAGGAAGAGGCCCTTGTCCTCATCAACATGGGGACAAGGTGCTTTTGGGGTGGGGGCCCCCCTTTCCTCAAAGCACCTCGCAATGTTGAGGGCATACAGCCTGGTATGGCTCAGGAGGGGGGCCGCTGGCTCATCCCCACCCCCTTTACTGACCGGCCAGGCTGCGTGCTCGTATAAGGGTCTGCTATTCATTTTGGGGGGACCCCCACACCGTTTTTTTTCAGCGTAGGGCTTCCCCTTTAAATCCATACCAGGTGACGGGGCCGGCGAGGTGTCAATCTCGGCAACTGAGGCAGCGACATTGACCTCCTTTCGCTAGTTCCGTCTACCTGGAGCCACGTTCAAAATGAACAGACTTTTCTCCGTGTGTGGGCAAGTCTGGTCATTTTGAAAGTCCGGCGGCTCCTGCCATAGTCCGCCTGACCTAGAAAAGTCAAATTGTGTGTGGTCCGGCGGTTTGTCCACCGGATTAAGTCCGCCAGATAGTCCGATCGTGTATATGCGGCATAATTGTTAGCTTATAATTCCCTGAAGGATCAAATCCCCGCTTTGTCGTGTACAAGATATGCTCTACATCTGTTGGTGATCTGATTTTTAGGGGCAGCCATAGAAATTAGACCTCCTTTGAAATAGTTTTTTCCAAAAGAGGACTTAACATTAGTCTTGGGAACCTTGCTGGTTCCTCCGTTTGATCAAGCTTTCCCTTGTTCATAATTTTTTTGTTTTTTACTAGCTGTTGCCTCAGCCAGAAGAGTCTCTGAGTTGTGCGCTTTCTCATCTAAAGAACCCTATTGTTTGGTGCTCCCAGACAAGATAGTCCTTAAGCCGATAACAAGCTTACTACCTAGAGTTGACATATAATTTTGCATAAACTGGGAGGTCATTCTCCCAGCCTTTCCAACGGATACAGCTGATGATGAGTGGAGCAGGTTAAATCTGGACTCTGCGGTTTCAACTTATCTGAAATGGATTAAAAGCAGATCAGCTGTAGTTTTTCCCAATGGGGTATTAAAGGGTATGCAGGCAACATCCAGAGTTGTGTCTTCCTGATTTGTCAAAGACCATACATATTGCATACAAAACACTGGGCCTTCCTCCTCCTTCAGAGATCAAAGCACATTCGATAAGGGGTATGGCAGCATCCTGGGCAGCATACACAATGGTCACCACTGAGGTAGTTTGCAGAGCGGCAAGCTGGAGCATGCCCAACACCTTTTATTAGGCATTACAGGCTTAATTTGGCTTGTCTGCCTGAAGAAACATTTGGCTCTATGGTTATTACGGCGGCTATCGCCCATTAAAAATTTGAGTAGCATTGCATTGAGGGTTTGGCTTATTTTTTGTCTTCCCTCCATTTTTAATATTGCTTGGCACATCCCATAGTAGGCTGACATGGGGAGGTCCAGGAATAAGGAAAATTGTTATCCATACTTAATTAAACCGTAATTTTTCTTTCCTGAACCCTCCCCATGTCAGTTGGAGGATTCCCACTCAGTTTGGAGGGGTCAGAGGGGGCAGAGCTGACCCATAGTAGGCTGACATGGGGAGGATCCAGGAAAGGAAAATTACGGTAAGTATGGATAACAATTTTCCTTAATACACACACACACACACGTACATATACATACATACATACATACACACACACACTCACACACACACACACACTCACACACACACACCCTTTGGAGTGAAGTCTGGATTAGATTTTAAAGGGGAACTCCACATCAAAATTATTAAAAAAATCAGTGTGGGGTTCCTCCCAAAATCCATAACAGCGTAATTAAAAAAAAAATTGCATGGGGTCCCTCTAAAATCCATACCAGACCCTTATCCAAGCAAGCAGCCTGGCAGGCCAGGATAGGGGGTGTTTAGCAAGCGACCCCACCACCCTATGCAACACCAGACCGCTTGCCAATCTGGAGCTGTTTACTGATGCCACCGGGTATGGGGCTTTCTATTGGGGCCAGTGGAGAGCTGAGCCCAAGGCTGGTTCTTGGAAGGAGTCCGGTTTTGCAAAAATTTGGTGTTATTCAAGCTTTTTCCGGTAGTATTGGCCATCGAGGTTTGGGGGGAGTCGTTCAGGGATTCCAAGGTCAGGCACAATTGTGACAACATGGGAGTGGTTCAGGTCATTAACCACATCTCAGTGTCGTCACAACAAGTCATATGGCTATTGCGGCACTTGGTCATGCGTTGCCTCCAGCAGAACATCATGTTGTATGCGGTGCATCTCCCGGGTGTGGATAACACATTGGCTGATGTCTTATCTCGTTTCCAGTGGGACAGATTTCGGAAGTTGCCTCCGGCAGCAGTGTGACAAGGGGTCCGGTGTCCCCATTGGATGTGGTCAATCACATTGAAACCCTTACATGATGGATCAGAGGCTCGGTGAGTATGTCCACTTGCGGGGGTACGAGAGGGTCTGAGAGGAATGGTGGGAGCTGTGTAGGTAGGCTGGTGTGGATTCTGGATCACCTGAGGTAAGGTGGTTAGTCACTTATTTTGTTTCTAGGAACCTGGAGCAAGGGATATCGTGGTCATTGATGGATCGCAAGCTTGCTGGTTTGGCGTTTCTGTTTAAACTGATGGGGGCCACTGACTTTACGAAGAACTTCTGCGTTCGCCAGGCCATGAAAGGCTATCGGCGGGTGCAGAAGAGTAGGGAAGCCAGGAGGCCAGTGACCTTTGGTAATCTGTTGGCACTGTTGCAGCAGATGGAGGCAATCTGCTCTTCACCTTATGCGGTGTCTTTGTTCCGGGCAGCGTTTTTGGTGGCCTTTTTGGCGCTTTTAGGATCAGCGAGCTGGTTTGATGGCAAAAAGGGTACCGGGAGGTTTGGGATCGCAGGACGTGAGGTTTCATGGGGATTCAATAGAAATCTTACTACGGCGATCCAAGACGGATCGAGGGGGTAAAAGGGGTTAAGGTGAGCTTGTTCCTGTTTGCGGCATCCCTGGCGTGTCCGGTAAGGGCAATATGGGAGTTTTTGGGCATTCAACTGGGGGGGGGGGGGGGGCGGTGTGTCGTTCATTCATGAGGACGGCACGTTCCTGTCCAGATTTCAGTTCATGTCAATTTTCAGGAAGGGTTTGCGGGCTTCAGGATTGGATAGGGGACAGTACGCCTCTCACTCCTTCCGTATTGGGGCGGCCACTGAGGCCGCTCAGTGAGGGTTGGATGAGGCGGCTGTTAAAGGGATAGGTCATTGGGATTCCCGCAGGTTCTGTACTTACGTGCGACCACACTTGGCAGTGGATTGAAGGCCGGCCCGCTGACGCAGGATCTGGGGGGAATGGGGGTAACAGTGGGGCTTGGGGGAACGGGTAAGAGGATGATGTGTGGATGTATTATAGTATGATACCTCTTGGTTTTTCTTTGTTTCTTTCAGATGGAATCCAGATGGGTTTCATCTGGATATTGGGCTACTCTTGTGTCTTTTGGGGGGCTAGGAGGGCTGACATGAGACCCAATGGTAGGCAGTTGGGACTTGCCCGGGAGGATGCTCACGTTATATGGCTTGGGAGGCCCGGGATGAAGTGGGAGAGGGTATTTCCCGAGGTACAGCACTTTACGCACCTGGATAGGCCCCCCGATGTGTTGGTTCTTCACGTCAGCAGAAATGACTTAGGAGGGCGTCCCGCTAGGGAACTAGTCCAAAATGTGAAGATAGATTTCCTTAGGTTGTGAACCTACTTCCCCGATATGGTGATTGTCTGGTCTGATATTGTGGCCAGAACGTCATGGCACTTTGCACGGTCAGTGACCAGGCTGAACAAGACCCGTATCAAGGTCAACAAGCGGTTGGGCCAATTTGTGTTACAGAACAGGGGCTTAGTGGTGCGTCACCAGGAGTTGGAGTGTGATGTTGGATTGTACCTTAGAGGTGATGGGGTGCATCTGTCAGAGGTGGGCACTGACCTTTGGTCCATGGGCTTGGAGCATGGGAACCCGAAGAGCACTGCATTTGTGGAGGGGCTCCTAAGGGTGAGGGGACTCCCTTGTTAGCGGTGGCGGTGGTCTTTGAGGGTGGTAACTAACCCATGGAGATGGAAGTGTGGGGGAACTTGGAGGTGGTATGAGCCCCCCCTTTTGGTGTACAGTTAACGCGGGTTAACTGAAATGGTATGGTGACACTGCGGGGTAAGAGTTGTCTTCGGGCTGGTTATCACGGTATGATAAAAGGCCTGCAGTGTGGGATATGGATATAAGTTTATTGGGGAAATGCCTTCAAAGACCACTGGGGGAGATACTGAAGTTTGTGTTTGTTGTTGGTTATAATGTTAATTTATTTTATATTTGTGAATAAAATGGCTGCACTGGTCATGGAGTTTTGTTAGCCCCTATCACATTCAAAATAGATACGGGAGCATAAGTAAATTGTGTGCCAAGCCACATATATCCGAAACATTTCAGTAATGAATCCCCCTTAGAGACTCAGGACCTACTGAAACTAATGGGGGGGAGATGTTAGGTGGAAGAATTGAGGATGGCGTACTAGGCTGTTGGGGCCTTTGGGGGAGTTCCCATTCTGGGGGGTGACCTTGCGCCTGGGTGCAGGATGGAGACCTCCAGGAAATCGCATGGGCTCTGAATAGGAGGAGCAAGAGAGGACATCAGGAGCTAGCACTGCCAGGCAAGTCTTCAGGAGGGAACCACCGGTCGCAGCCAGGATGGCTGGTGAGTGACATGTGCAGTAGAGGCAGCACCTGAGAGGACTGGGAGCATGCAGTCAGAGATAGGTGCAGAGCCAGTAGTGGAGACTGCAATGTCATGGGCAGTGGAGTCAGGCAGCTGCAGCCAGGAGGGATGGCAGGGTCTGAAGAGGACTGACTGGGAGCAGTAGTCCACCTATAGGACCGTTAGCACAAAAGACTTTCTACTTTCTGCTATACCATAGGGGCTTGCGGTCCCTGGCTGTAAAAGGGAAGTTACTCGGGCCTGGCTGAGTCGGTGTCAGGCCTAATCACATGCTGGCTGTCCCTGAGAGTCAAGAGTTGTGCAGGAGAGAGAGAAAGAGCACAATAGTTTGCAAGTAGTATCTTATACAGAGTTGTACATAGTTGTCCCAATTGATTGAAATACAATCCACCAATTAATTGATATACAATCCACACATTGATATACACTTTGCTGGACATCTCATAATTTCCTTACTCCATCCAAGTTAAATCCCCTAATAAAAATTACAAAAACAAGCACATGGACTGTTTTTTTGCCTGAGAGTGACTGAGGAGCCACTGGGCAGGGTGATAGGTGGGCCACATTACTTAGCAGCCCCTATGGGGCTTATTACTACTTGGCTAAGTAATTTACAGCCACACATCGCTGGACTTCTTTTGGATGACAAGTGTCCTGTGATTCTATTTGCACAATTTTACTTGAAGCAAAATCTCGCCGCAACTTGGGTGCCATTCAAAGTAACGGTGATCGCAAGGGCATCCGGCAATTTGAGGAGATTTCAGAATTGTGGGCAGAATTGTGGCGATTCCGCCCACAATCCGGAATGCCATAGATCC
Organism: Lithobates pipiens; assembly: GCF_037356315.1. Taxonomy (NCBI): domain Eukaryota; kingdom Metazoa; phylum Chordata; class Amphibia; order Anura; family Ranidae; genus Lithobates; species Lithobates pipiens. The sequence continues at coordinate 379,762,599 of NW_027507903.1, read as the reverse complement.
TCGGGCCCCTTTCACACGTTTGATTTTACTGCGACTTTGACAAGACTTAAAGCAATGCCTGTATAATCTTGATCTATGGACCTCAAGTCACTGTGACTACTTTGAAGTCGCTGCGAGTTGCAGACACACACATATAATTGGTACTCATTGGAAATTATGGAGTACGACTTGTAATGTGACTTTGCAGTCCCAAGTCGCAGGACAAGTCACACAAGTGTGAAAGGGGCCTTGCACTGTACTCAAAGAACTGCTCCCAGACTGCTCGCTACATATCACTCACCGACTGGCTGTCCTCGCCGCACACGGCTCACCAACTGGCTGTCCTCGCCGCACACTGCTGATGGACTGGCTGTCCTCGCCACACACCGCTAACTGACTGGCTGTACTCACTGCACACCACTCCCTGACTGGCTGTCCTCGCCACACACCACTCACTCACTGGCTGTCCTCCCTATACATACACTCTAGATGTATACACACGCACAGATGAATGTGTGTTTGAGCTTTGGGTGCACGGCCTAATGCAATACGCTGTGCACACCTATGGTCCTAACCCTTTGGGGCTGACGTGACACCCCACTAGTAGCATACATCTACAAGAAAGGCCAGGTATCACCATGGTACGCCATCACTATGCTCCTCCTCTGAATCTGTTAGTGACTAGCTGCTTAACACTGGCTCATAATCACAATCTGAATCAGAAGCAAAATCCAACACAGAGAGCTCTCTGCTGCTCTCTTCAGCCGCATTTAGGATTTTGTATGCCTCCTCACTTTTTTTTAGATATAGTGGTGGCTGTGGTGACACTGATCATGTGGCTGCACTGATGTGTACTGATGAGGATGCATTGATCTGCACTTTTGAGCCTGCACTGATGAGCTTGCTCTGATGGGCGCTGATGAGGCTGCACAGATGGGTACTGATGACCCTGGACCAATGGGTGCTAAGGCCACACTGATGTGAACTGATCAGGCTAAACTGATGGGCACTGATATGAACTGATGAGGTTGCACTGATGGGTGCTAATGAGGCTGCACTGATATGTGCTACACTGATGTCCACTGATAAGCGCCACTGATAAGGCAGTACTGATCAGCTACACTGATGTGCACTGATGGCGTTCCACTAATGAAGCAGCACTGACACTGACATGCAGCACAGATAAGCACTCATGAGGCAGCAGTGTTGAAGCAGTACTGATGGGCACTGTGTGAGCATAAATAAGCACTGAAGAATCAAGCAGTAAACTTGTGACAGTGGGGTTACTTTGGACACAGGGTGAATAAAAGAAACCCCCGATATGGTCTGTGATAGCCATATTCAAGGCTGTATATACATTGTATATAGATTGGATGTATACTATATACTGTGTATGGGGGTTAAGTATCATTGCTGAGGAATTAAGTTGTTTTGCATTTCTATTGTTCATTTAAGTCTGTCCTTGTGTGTATTGTAAAGTGCCAGACAGACTGGCTGCCAACCCTTTGTGAAAAGATGTGTATTGGGTGGGATCGTTTGAAGCCTAGCAGACGTCAGGATGAGGTGTTGAGTCTTGGGATGTGTGGGTGGAGCTGGGCCCTTGTTCATGTTAAAGCATGTGCCTTGAATTGTGTATAAAGTTACAATGTTTCTCAATAATAAAGTCATTCCTACTACAGAAGAGACAGAGTGCGTCTCGTCTTCTTCCAGAGGGGTCGGCTCCTATAGGAAAGGATCGTTTAGCTGTGGATATTGGTAGCGAGTGGATGTGTGTCTAGGAGAGGGAACATCGTAAACGGTGTTAACCCCCAGTATATTAGGGGTGCCGTTACATTGGTTGGCAGCGGCAGGATCTTCCCTCCAGTTACTGGGACACTTCAAACCACCACAGTAAATGACCAGCTATGCAGCCTGCAGGAAAGCCACACTGAAAGACTTGCTTGAGAGCCGTGGAGGGACCAGTGGGACAAAGAACAAGGCCACCTTGATCAGGGAACTAACTGAGATGGATCAGAGGGATGGTGATGCAGGACCCCGGTCAGTTGAAGACTTGTTTCAGCAACGAGTTCGACAGCGGGTGGCATTATATGGTGCTAACCCATCAGAGACCGCCATACAGAATGCCATTAGAGACATCCAGCTGCAGGATGAGCGACAGGAGAGAGAACTAGAGCGGCAACATGAGCAGAGAATGGCAGAAATACGGCAATCGGAGACAACACCTAAAGATGCAGCGCCTGTCCGTAAGTTGCCCTTTCGGGCGTTCAAACTATTTAAGGAGGGAGAGGAGGAAATTGAAGCATTCCTGCAGGACTTTGAGAGACTATGCCAGATACATGAAGTACTGCCCCAAGATTGGGTCGCCTTACTGGCAAGTAATTTAACTGGCAGAGCGGCGGATGCATATCGGGCCCTGGAGGATGAGGATGCTAAAGACTATGGCCGGGTAAAAGAAGCTCTGCTAGCCCGATTAGCCATTACACCCGAAGCCAGCCGGATTAATTTTCGATTATCCCAGAAACAAACCCACATAACATACGTGGAGTGGGCACATCGTCTGCAGCGAGACCTTAAGGGCTGGATCCAGGGAAGCCACGCTCATACCATAGAGGACATCACCCAACTAGTACTCTTAGAACAGTTCTTTAACCACACCCCTCCGGTACTATGGGATTGGGTACGAGATAAGCAACCACGGACTGTACAGCAAGCGGCTACTTTGGCCAATGAATATCTGGACTCTCGAAGGTCAGGCGGAAGCGAGCGCTATCCACCATCTCGGCCCAGTTTATCAGCCTCTAACACAGCTTCAGCACCAACCCCAGCGGCCACTTATCCTCAGCAGCCCAGGTTCAACTCCCAGGACTATGCACAACCCATCAGGTGTTTCGGATGTAAACAGCTAGGGCACAAAAAGCCAAACTGTCCATTAAATCCAGCCATCCAGTCCCAGTCATGGAGACAACCAGCAAGGGGGAGCCCCTGCACACCCATGCCTGCGGCCCACTGCGTTGAGGTGGAAGAACATTGGGGCATCCTGCACGAGGCTGATCCAATACAAGCAGCTAACCGGGACAACAGGCAACAACACAGGCAGACGGTCCGGGTTAATGGAACGGTAGCCAATGGCTTACGTGATAGCGGCGCTACCATGACCCTACTACAGAAGAACCTCATCCCAGAGAGCCAACACACCGGAGACACTGTAGCCGTAAGAGTAGCGGGAGGTACCATCTTCCGGCTACCCGTGGCCCGTGTTCACCTGGATTGGGGGGTTGGTTCGGGACACGTGAATGTGGGGGTGATGAAGGACTTGCCTGCGAATGTACTACTGGGGAATGATTTGGCCCCCCTCCTTTCTGCTTACACCCCGATGGGCCCCGATGAAGTCAACCCTGTGACTACCCGTGCACAGACACGTACTGCTGGAACCGGCCCGCTTGCTGCAGAGACCCAGGTGAGACTATCCTCCCCGACACGTACCTTAGATCAGGCGCGCCTAGGCTGGGATACCCGAGAAGCATTCGGGAGGGAAACTCGGGAGGACCCGACCTTACACAAGTATAGGGCTAAGGCAGATACTCAGGAAAGGGGAATAGATGGGGAGCTGTTTGAATGGGATGGGGATAGACTGTATAGGATCCCTAAGCCATCTCAGAGAAGTAAGGCCCCTTTGCAGAAACGACAGCTGGTGGTACCTAAGAAATACCAGCTGGAGATTCTGCGAATCGGGCATGATGTGCCGCTAGCAGGACATCTAGGGTTCCGTCGCACGGCCCATAGGATCACACAGAATTTCTTCTGGCCCAATTTTAGCCAGGATGTGCTACAATACTGCAAAACGTGTGACACATGTCAACGGATAGGGAAGAGGGGGGACCACCCTAAGGCTAAACTCATGTCCATGCCTATTATTGGGGAGCCCTTTTACCGCATAGCCGTTGACATTGTGGGTCCCCTGGCCCGGCCTAGTCCATCCGGAAAGAAGTATATTCTCACCATGGTGGACTACGCCAGCCGTTACCCAGAGGCAGTAGCTATGTCCAACATTGAAGCAGAGACAGTAGCTGATGCCCTGGTTAAGATTTTTACCAGAGTGGGGTTCCCTAAGGAGATTCTCTCTGACCAAGGAACCCAGTTTACCGCGGTACTCACCCGGCAGTTGTGGAAGGTGTGCAATATTAAGCCCTTACTGAGCTCCCCCTACCACCCCCAGACTAATGGTCTCTGCGAACGCTTTAACGGGACCCTCAAGCAAATGCTGAGGACCTTTTCGGACTCTTGCAGAGACTGGGAGAGATTCCTGCCTCACCTGTTATTTGCATACAGAGAGGTACCCCAGGAATCTACTGGGTTCTCGCCCTTCGAGTTGCTCTATGGGAGAAGGGTCCGCGGACCCCTCGATCTCATCAGAGGACACTGGGAGAGAGAGACAGAGCAAGAAGGGACCCCCATAGTACCCTATGTTCTGGAACTCAGGGACCGCATGGAGCAACTGTCTCTGATGGTAAGAGAGAATCTCCAGGCGGCCCAGGGAAGACAGAAGAGATGGTACGACCGGGGGGCCCGACAGCGGGTCTTCCAGGTTGGGCAGAAGGTCTTAGTGCTCAAGCCTGTGAAGACCGACAAGATGCAGGCATCTTAGCAGGGCCCGTATAAAGTAGTAGCCCAGGTATGTGATACTACCTATGTCATTGCCAGCTGTGCAGATGAAAGAATCCAGCGAACCTTTCATGTGAACATGCTGAAGGAGTATCAGGAACGGCAGGAGGATGTTGCTGCAGTATGTGCCCCTGCTGCGGACGACTCAGAAGGTTTACCCCTCCCTGACTTACTAGAGAGAGAGCCCCAGACTGACCTCATTAGCCTTGTACAGCTAGGAGACCGGTTAAGCCCCACAAAGAAGGAACAGGCTAAGCGGCTTCTGTGGGAGAAACAGGCGACGTTCTCCCAAAAACCGGGCTATACGACCCTGGCTGTACATAAGGTAGAGACCCCTGGACAAGCACCCCTCCGCCAGCCCCCCTACCGTATCCCTGAAGCAGTCCGAGAGGAAATGCGGAAGGAGATACAGGAGATGATTCAGTTAGGAGTCATTGAACCTTCTGACAGCCCTTGGGCCTCGCCTGTAGTCCTGGTGCCTAAGAAAGACGGGACTACCCGGTTCTGCGTGGACTACAGGCGACTCAACGAGAAGACCACCACCGATGCCTACCCGATGCCCAGGGTAGACGAACTACTAGATCGTATAGCCAGGGGACGTTATTTAACTACAATAGACCTGTGTAAAGGTTATTGGCAGATCCCCCTGGCCGAGGATGCTATCCCCAAGTCGGCATTTGTTACCCCATTTGGCCTGTACCAGTCTAAGGTTATGCCATTTGGAATGAAAAATGCCCCGGCGACCTTCCAACGTATGGTGGATAGGCTCCTCGATGGCTTCCAGGATTTTGCATGTGCATATCTGGATGACATTGCGATCTACAGTGGGTCTTGGGAGGAGCACCTGGTTCACGTAGGAGTGGTTCTGGACAAAATTCTGGCCGCAGGCCTGACCTTGAAACCAGACAAGTGCCATCTAGGGATGGCGGAGGTGCAGTACCTGGGACACCGAGTGGGGTGTGGGAACCAGAGACCCGAGCCAGCCAAGGTAGAGGCAGTAGCTAACTGGCCCACGCCCCGTACTAAGACCCAGGTATTGGCCTTCTTGGGAACTGCAGGGTACTACCGACGTTTTGTCCCTAATTATAGTGCTATCGCCAAACCCCTGACTGACCTGATGAAAAAGAATTTACCTAGGCAAGTCCTCTGGTCTCCAGCTTGTGAATCCGCGTTTCTAGCCCTCAAGCAATCACTTGTAAATGCCCCTGTCTTGGCTGCCCCAGTACCTAACAAACGTTTTCTTGTCCACACGGATGCTTCCATGTTTGGACTGGGGGCGGTGCTGAGCCAAGTTGGGGAGGATGGAGGAGAACACCCTGTCGCATACCTGAGTAGAAAACTATTACCCCGGGAAGTGAGCTATGCAGCAGTGGAGAAGGAGTGTTTGGCCCTGGTCTGGGCCCTTAAAAAGCTGAACCCTTACTTATACGGACAGGAATTTTCACTGGTCACTGACCACAACCCATTGGTCTGGCTTAACTGGGTCTCCGGAGATAATGGCAGGTTGCTGCGGTGGAGCTTAGCCCTACAACCTTACAACTTCACCATCAGCTACCGACCCGGTAAGCAAAACGGCAATGCTGATGGGTTGTCCCGGCAAACCGACGCCCTCCCGGGCTCCTAGTGCAATGTTGATGGGTTATCCAGTATTGGAAGAATGGACCCATGGACTAACTGCGGAGTCAACCCGTCTGGGGTCCCCTCCTCTGTTAGTCCCCTGCCGAAAGGGGAGATGTGTGACAGTGGGGTCACTTTGGACACAGGGTGAATAAAAGAAACCCCCGATATGGTCTGTGATAGCCATATTCAAGGCTGTATATACATTTTATATAGATTGGATGTATACTGTATATGGGGGTTAAGTATCATTGCTGTGAGGAATTAAGTTGTTTTGCATTTCTATTGTTCATTTAAGTCTGTCCTTGTGTGTATTGTAAAGTGCCAGACAGACTGGCTGCCAACCCTTTGTGAAAAGATGTGTATTGGGTGGGATCGTTTGAAGCCTAGCAGACGTCAGGATGAGGTGTTGAGTCTTGGGATGTGTGGGTTGAGCTGGGCCCTTGTTCATGTTAAAGCATGTGCCTTGAATTGTGTATAAAGTTACAATGTTTCTCAATAATAAAGTCATTCCTACTACAGAAGAGACAGAGTGCGTCTCGTCTTCTTCCAGAGGGGTTGGCTCCTATAGGAAAGGGTTGTTTAGCTGTGGATATTGGTAGCGAGTGGATGTGTGTCTAGGAGAGGGAACATCATAAACGGCGTTAACCCCCAGTATATTAGGGGTGCCGTTACAAAACTCAGTTAGCAGAGATCACTTTCCTTCCCTCACACTCAGGCAGCACAGTGGTGTAGTGATTAGCACTCTCACCTAGCAGTAAGAAGGGTCGCTGGTTCAAATCCCAACCACGACACTACCTGCCTGGAGTTTGTATGTTCTCCCTGTGCCTGCGTGGGTTTCCTCCCACACTCCAAAGACATGCAGGTAGGTTAACTGGCTTCTGTCCAAAATTGGCCCTAGTATATGAATGGGGACCTTGGATTGTGGGCTCCTTGAGGGTAGGGACTGATGTGAGTGTGCAATGTACAGGGATAGGGACAATTGTAGATACTCACTCAGGATGGACTGGTGTCTTTATTCAACCTAACTAACTATGAAACTTGGTCTTTATGTGAGGGAAGGAGAGCTGTCAATGGCTGATGATGTGACTTGTTTTGTTGTGAAAATGTTTATGTATGTTTTCAGATGTCCGCCGGTGTCAGTTTTGCTGCAATATGCTCATGCGAGTGTATTCGCGCATACAGATGTCGGTGGAGGACTGTTGGTTGCGGAAACCTTCCCGTGGACACGGCAGATCTCTTTACCCTTTAACCACTTCAATACAGTCCTTCCCAGACCAATTTTTAGCTTTCAGCGCTCTCACACTTTGAATGCCAATTACTCAGTCATGCAACACTGTACCCAAACAAAATTTTTATAATTTTTTTCATACAAATAGAGCTTTCTTTTGGTGGTATTTAATCACCACTGTGTTTTTTATTTTTTGCGACATGAGTGAAAAAAGAGCAAAAATTTTGAAAAAAAAAAAAAACTTTTTTTCGTTTCTATGATAAAATTTCACAATTAAGTCATTTTTGTTCATAAATTTGGGCCAAATGTATACTGCTACATCTCTTTGGTAAAAATAACCCAAATTAGTGGATATTATTTAGTCTCTTTGAAAGTTATAGAGTCTACAATCTATGGTGCAAATCATTGAAAATTGATCACATCTGATCACATCTGATGCACTGACAGCCTATCTCATTTCTTGGGGCTCTGAAATGTCAGGAAAGTACAAATACCCTCCAAATTACCCCTTTTTGAAAAGTAGACAGTCCAAGGCATTTAGTAAGAGGCATGGTGAGTTTTTGAAGTTGTAATTTTTTCCCACAATTCTTGGGAATAAGAAGAATTTTTTTTTTTTTTTTTGTTTTTGTTTTTTTTACAAAATTGTCATAATAACAAGTTATTTCTCACACACAGCATATGCATACTTCCAATTACACCCCAAAATACATTCTGCAACTCTTCCCAAGTATGGCGATATCACATGTGTGGGATGTTTACATAGACTGGCCACACAGAGAGGTCCAACTTGCAGGGAGCACCGTCATGGGTTCTAGGAGCATAAATGACACCTCTAATTTCCTAACAACCTATTACATTTGTGAAGGCCCTGGATCACCAGGACAATGGAATTACCCACAAAATGACCCCATTTTGGAAAGCAAACACCCCAACGTATATTCTTTGCGACATAATGAGTCTTTTGAACAGTTAATTTTTTCCACAAGTCTTCGGAAAACTTGGAAAGAAAATTAAAACATTTTTTTTTTTTTTTTTACAGAAAGTGGTCAGTTTATAAGATATTTCTAACGCAAAGCATGTACATAGCAAAAATTACACCCCAAAATACATTCTGCTACTCATCCTGAGTATGACAATACCACATGTGTGTGACTTTTACACAGCCTGGCCACATACAAAGGCTCAACATGCAGGGAGCACTGTCAGGTGTTCTAGGAGCATAAATGACACCTCTAATTTCCTAAAGACTTATTACATTTGTGAAGGCCCTGGAGCACCAGGACAATGGAAGTACCCACGAAATGACCCCATTTTGGAAAACAAACACCTCAAAGTATATTCTATGAAGCATTATGAGTCTTTTGAAAGGCTAATTTTTTTTTTACACAAGTCTTCAGAAAACGTGGAAAGAAAGTGAAAATCTTTTTTTTTACACAAAGTTGTCCATTAATAAGATGTATCTAACACATAGCATGTATATAGCAAAAATTACACCCCAAAACACATTCTGCTACTCCTCCTGAGTATGGCGATACCACATGTGTGAGACTTTTACACAGCCTGGCCATATACAGAGGTCTAACATTGAAGTAGTACCTTCAGACGTAATAGGAGCATAAATTACACATCTAGTTTCGTTCCTTTTACACTTTTGAAGGTCCTAGAGCACCAGAACAATGGAATTACCCCAAAAATTACCCCATTTTGGAAAGCAGACACCTCGACATCTATTCTATGAGGCATGGTCTGCAAATAGGTACTTGGGTACTCTGACGGGCTGGTGACAGGTACTCCGTTACTCTGACGGGCTGGTGACAGGTACTCCGTTACTCTGACGGGCTGGTGACAGGTACTCCGTTACTCTGACGGGCTGGTGACAGGTATTCCGTTACTTCGACGGGCTGGTGACAGGTACTCCGTTACTCCAATGGGCTGGTGACAGGTACTCCGTTACTCTGACGGGCTGGTGACAGGTACTCCGTTACTCTGACGGGCTGGTGACAGGTATTCCGTTACTTCGACGGGCTGGTGACAGGTACTCCATTAATCCGACGGACTGGTGACAGGTACTCCGTTACTCCAATGGGCTGGTGACAGGTACTCGGGTACTCCGACGGGCTGGTGACAGAAACTTGGGTACTCCGATGGACTGTGACAGGTATTCGGGTACTCAGATGAACTGTGACAGATACTCAGGTACTCGGATGGGCTGTGACAGGTACTCAGGTACTCAGATGGGCGGTGATAGGTACTCGGGTACTCAGATGGGTTGTGACAGATATTCAGGTAATTCGATGGGCTGTGACAGGTACTCGGGTACTTGGGTACTCAGATGGGCTGGGACAGGTACTCGGGTACTTAGGTACTCGGGTACTCAGATGGGCTGTGACAGGTACTCAGGTACTCTGGTACTCAGATGGGCTGACAGGTACTCAGGTACACGGATACTCAGATGGACTGTGATAGGTACTCAGGTACTCCGGTACTCAGATGGGCTGGGACAGGTACTCTGGTACTCGGGTACTCAGATGGGTTATGAGAGGTACTCAGGTACTCGGGTACTCAGATGGGCTGACAAGTACTCAGGTACTCGGGTACTCAGATGGGCTGGGACAGGTACTCGGGTACTCAGGCTGTGATGGGTGATGACAGGTACTTTGATGGTTGGTGACAGGCCCTCTTTATTGGGGGGGTAATCAGTGTGTGTTGGTGTACACTAGGCGGTAACGAGATGTTACCACAATCTCCTCCTCGCCTACGATCAGTGTGTGAGGAGGAGAACCCGGTAACATCTCGTTACCGCGATTTGGTTACATTATGTGACCGGCTGTGATTGGACACAGCCAGTCAAGTGGTAAAGAGACAATTTCATTGGCTCTTTACTGCGATCGGGGTTGGGCTGTGTCAGGGTGACAAGCCACATTCCCCGATCGCCGCTCAAGACATGTGACCGGCTGTGATTGGACACGGCCGGTCACGTGTACCGGGGGTTGATGGGGCTGGCAACCACACAGATTGGGGATGGGCTGTGTCCGAGGGACACACCTCATCCATGATCGCTGCGCTGCAGGCCCCCGGGGGCCTGCAGGAGCGTCAAAATACAGAGGCCGTCATATGACGTCCACCCAGGATGGGAGATCCCATCTGTGGGCGTCATTTGACTATGGCCCGGTATTAAAGTGGTTAAGGGATGTTTACTTATGCCTCACCAAGAGACTTGCCACTAGGGATGGGCCTGGGTTCGGTTCATACCTGAACATATTGAACAGGCAAAAAATTTGTCAGGACACACGAACATCGTTAAAGTCTATGGGACACGAACATGAATAATCAAAAGTGCTAATTGTAAAGGCTTATATGTAAGTTATTGTCATAAAAAGTGTTTGGGGACCAAGGTCCTGCCCCAAGGAACATGTATCAATGCAAAAACAAGTTTTAAAAACGGCCGTTTTTTCGGGAGCAGCGTTTTTAATAATGCTTAAAGTGAAACAATAAAAATGAAATATTCCTTTAAATTTCGTACCTGGGGGTGCCTATAGAATGCCTGTAAAGTGGCACATTTTCCCCGTGTTTAGAACAGTCCTTGCACAAAATGACGTTTGTAAAGGAATTGTCGGTCCCGGCAATACAGATAAAAGTCATTGAAAAAAATGGCATGGGATCCCCCAGTCCACTACCAGGCCTTTTGGGTCTGGTATGGATATTAAGGGAAACCCTGCGCCAATTTATTTTTTTAAATGGCGTAGGGGTCTCCCTCAAAATCCATACCAAACCCTTATCCGAGCATGCAACCTGGCAGGCCGCAGGGAAAGAGGGGGGATGAGAGAAGCTTTTAAAATTAACACTTTTGATTTTTCATGTTAATGTTCCATAGACTTTAACAGTGTTCTGGCGGCTTTCGCATTTGCCCCAAACACCGCATATTGTTCGGTGTTCTGCAGAACATCCAAACAACCAAAGTTCGGCCTGAACTTATGCTGAGGCTAAACCGTTCACCCATCTCTACTAGCCACCTCATGGCGACTGCACTATGCTCCTAGCAAACAGATCTGCGTACATGGGAATCATAGAATAACCATACAAAATTATGGCTCGCTGAGCCATGAGTATGGTTGGCACCAATGATAGTGTTGAATGTGCACACAGTCATAATCAGAACCATGGGTTTGTAGTGTACACAATGTGAGGTACATTGTGTCCCAGCAAGAAACTGCCCACGTAGCTCTGTGGCATATCTATTTGAACATATACACATACATATGTGTCTGGTTCGTTTGAGGGTCTACAAGTGTCTAATATGCTGATTGTGAAGCCACCACCCTCTTTTGTTATCCCTGTGTTACACTATAAATAAACAAGATTTGCCATTGTAAGGCAGGATTTGGCTAAGCTTAACCACTTCAGCCCCAGACCAATTTTCAGCCTCCAACCTTTTTACAATTTCGCACTGCACTGTTTTAACTGGTAATTGCGCGGTCATGCAATGTTGTACCCAAACGAAATTTGCGTCCTTTTTTTCTCACAAATAGAGCTTTCTTTTGATGGTATCTGATTGCCTCTGCGATTTTTATTTTTTGCGATATAAATGGAAAAAGACCGAAAATTTTGAGAAATAAATATATTTTCAACTTTTTGTTATAAGAAAAATCGAATAAACTAAATTTTAGTCATACATTTAGGGCAAAATTTATTCAGCCACATGTCTTTAGTAAAAAAAATGTCAATAAGCGTACATTTAATGGTTTGCGCAAAAGTTATAGCGTCTACAAACTAGAGTACATTTTCTGGAATTTACACAGCTTTTAATTTACGACTGCCTATCTCATTTCTTGAGGTGCTAAAATGGCTGGGCAGTACAACCCCCCCCCCCCCCCCCAAATGACCCCATTTTGGAAAGTAGACACCCCAAGGAAATTGCTGAGGGGTATGTTGAGCCCATTGAATATTTTTTTTGTCTCAAGTGATTGAATAATGACACAAAAAAAGTTTACAAAAAGTTGTCACTAAATGATATATTGCTCACACATGCCATAGTTATAGGTGGAATTGCACCCCAAAATATATTCTGCTGCTTCTCCTGAGTATGGGGATACCACATATGTTGGACTTTTTGTGAGTCTAGCCGCGTACGGCACCCCGAAAACCAATCACTGCCTTCAGGATTTCTAAGGGTGCAAATTTTTGATTTCACTCCTCACTACCTATCACAGTTTCGAAGGCCATAAAATGCCAAAATAACACAAAACCCCCCCAAATGATACCATTTTGGAAAGTAGACACCCCAAGCTATTTACTGAGAGGCATGTTGAGTCCATAAAATATTTTATATTTTGCCACAAGTTGCAGGAATATTAAAATTTTTTTTTTTTTTTTTTGCACAAAGTTGTCACTAAATGATATATTGCTCACCCATGCTATGGGCATAAGTCAAATTAAACCCCAAATAAATTCTGATGCTTCTCCCGAGTACGGGGATACCACATGTGGGGGACTTTTTGGGAGCCTAGCCACGTACGGGACCCTGAAAACCAAGCACTGCCTTCCGGATTTAAATATAAAACGCTACCAAAAAAACCTGTTACCAATCGCAGGGATCAGGCCTGACTCTGCGATCGCTGCAGTTATGTGTTTAGTGTTTTGTAAGTGACAGTGATCGATCGATACTGCACTTGGGTGGGCTGGATGGAGGGGCAAAACACAGGTGCTAGCAGGTATCTGGGCTGATCCCGCTAACAATGCGTTTTTTGGAACCCTAAACTGCTGGGGATGCTAGTATAGATCTGATCAGATCAGATATTGATCTGTTCAGATTCTATACCACTATGGGAGATGTATGCTTTGCGCGTGGGTGTTAGCGGTACTGGCACTAACCTTGCGCTGCCTGGGGCGACGCAGACCCTGACCCTAAAACCTAATTGATATCACCCGCCGGGTGATCAGGGGGTTAAACCTTTATTGGGTAATTAATGGTGGGTACCCTGATGCTATAAAAAGCAAACTAACCAGAGTCACCCGTAACACTTATACGGTGATCACTGGTAAAAGGGTTAACTAGGGGCAATCGGGGGGTTCAAATTTTTATTAGGTAGTATATGGGGGTCCCTGGCGCTATATAAAAACCTGACGGGGAACCTAAATAACTAACTGGCTAACCAGCGTCACCAGTGACACTTATACTGTGATCGCTGGTGAAAGGGTTAACTAGGGGCAATCAGGGGGTTAAAACCATTATTGGGTAGTATATCGGGGTACCTAGCGCTATAAAAACCTGGCGGTGAACCTAAAAAAATAACTAGCTACCTAGCGACACTAATGCAGCGATCAGAAAAACGATCGCTTAGTGACACTGGCAAAAGGGGGTGAAAGGGTTAACTCTAGGGGCAATCAGGGGGTTAAACCTTTATTGGGGGGTGGTACGGGGCTACCCTGGACCTAACACTAACTGCCCTGACAGTTTTTACTGTCACAACTGACACTAAATTCAGTGATCAGAAAATAAATGATCACTGCAATCAGTGACACTGTGACTGGGGGGGGGGGCGCGATCGGGGGGTGATCGGGGGGGGGGGGGGGTTTGTGTGCCTGTGTGTGCCTACAAGTCAGTGTAGTGTTGGTGCACACTTGCTTTCACTTCTCCTCGTAGTCCGCCCCCCAGGAGAATGACATCACTTCCTCCCTGCCTGTGTTTACTATACACAGTGGGAGGAAGCTTCTCATTCGCCAGGAGCGATCGAGAGTGGATGGCCAGAAACCAACGGCCACCCCCTCATCCCGGATCGCTCCTGAAGCGAAACTGATAGGACCCCCCACCCACTGGAAGGCAAGCACGTACATGTACGTGCTTGTGCCTGTACATGCCATTGTGATGACGTACATTGGCATGCTGCGGTCCTTAAAGTGGTTGTAAACCCTTACAAACCACTTTGACCTACAGGTAAGCCTAGATTAAGGCTTACCTGTAGGTCCAAGAGATATCTCCTAAACCTATATGGTTTAGGAGATATTTGCCCGAAGACAGGCACCGCTGTCTACGGCGCATGTGCCGTAGACAGCGGCACGCAGGCACACTGAGCGCGGCATTTCCAACAATGGAGCTGCCGCGCGTGTCGGCTCCTGTGCGCATGCGCGGGAGTGACGTCATTGCGGCTCCGCCGAATGACAGAGGCGGAGCTGCGAGACCCCACCGAAAAGATGGATGCGCCGGACTACAGGGGACAGCGGTGACATCGCTGGCTCCTGTGTCAGGTAAGTGACACATAATGGGCTACTGTGCGATGCATAGTAGTCCATTATGCTTTGCCTTTGCAGGGAATGAAAGAGGAAGTAAACCCATCATTGTTTACTTCCTCTTTAAGTGGTTAATGGGATACCAGCGGCTGTCTATGTTACTTGGAGATATAAGAGCATGCTTTCCCAGCATTATACAAGAGAGGTGCTTTTCGGCGCAATGGAATTATTTGCTTCTAGGCAAAGCTTAGACCTTTCCACAACAGATGGCAGGCCAGACAGAAGCCAACAGAATGTCCTAATCCAACGGACCTCAAGGGAGAAAAGGGATCTATAATCAGATCAGCAAAAAGGCTTTAAGTTTTTTTGAACATTTTGGCTGTTCTATTTTCGGGATCTTGATTCTCTGTCCACTGTTTGAGGTAAATTCTGCTAGGCAAAAGAACCTTTTTTGTTTTTTTGTCTTTCTGTATAATGGCGGGACTTTAATTGTAGTTTATATTTTTTTCATTGTACGTGGGTCTATTAATTGGGAGGGAACCTATATTTAAATCCTCTATAGGTCCCATTTAATGCAAATCTAAAGTGTATACTGTGTGTATGAGTTTGCAAGCTGACACTGTTTTAAAATGGCCACCGCATATACAATTGACCATGTAGCTGGGGGGTGGTCCTGTGTATCTGTTGACCTTCCAACTTTCAGAGCTAAGTATTGCTTGTATTTGGGAACAGAAGTGTACAGTTTAAGCCGTGTTATTTTGTGACTACGTAACTTAGGCATTTTATGGATATATTGGTTAGTTAACCTATATTTTAGTCCTCTATAGGCCCTAATACGTTTAAGTGTTCATTTGATGTCTCAAGTGTGTAGTCAGTTTTTGTGGGGAGACATTTCGGTTTTCTAGTGAAGAAAGCTTGTTCATGCTGGTTTTGGGGGGATCTGTGATTGCATTTCAATTGTTAATGCCACCATTTTGTCGTAGACCAAATTTCACCTTCCATTTTGTCGTAGGCTAAATTTCATCTGCCATTTTGTTTTAGATCAAATTTAATCCACCGTTTTTTGTTTCTGCTGATTTTCGGTTCTGGGGGAAATTCTGCTTTTGAGCCTGGAGTCTGGTTCTCAACAGCACTTATTGATAAGATACTAGGTGTGTATACATAATAAAGTGCAAAGTGCAATAAAACAAATAACCAATGGTGAATAATACAATGAAATTTTTTATATATATATATATATATATATATATATATATGTGTAAAGTGCCAAGCCAAGTGCTTCCAATGGCAACTAAGGTATCAATATTGAAAGGAAATGTTCAAAGATCACGCTCTGTAAAACAGCACAAAATCCCCTCTGTGGACCCCACTCACCAGAGCCTGTCGACCCTCAGCTTTGCAGTCCAGGGGTCAAAAAAACTTGGTGGAGTCACAATGGTAAATCCAAGGTTGGAGGAGCTCCCACAGATAATTAATATGTGGACTAGGGAAAACAATATATATGAAAGGAAAAGAAAAAAGGCTTATAGTGAAGTACTGCCAGCACTGATTAAACTGCGCATTAACAAAACACCACTCACGAGACTGCTTGGAAAACAGGCATCGGTGTATTCCGAGTTCGCAATCGGAGCGCGTGTTCCATGGATCCCAGGAAGTAACGTCACTGGTACGTAAAACCGGAAATGCGTTCCTTCAACCTTGGATTTAAAACCATGACTCTACTGAGCGTTTTTAACCCCTGGACTGCAAAACTGTGGGTTCGACAGGCTCTGGTGAGTGGGGTCACAAGAGGGGATTTTGTGCTCTTTTACAGAGCGTGGTCTCTGAACATTTCCTTTCAATCTTAATACCTTAGTTGCTGTTGGAAGCACTTGGCACTTTACATATATATTTTCATTGTATTACTCACCATTGGTTATTTATTTGAATGCACTTTGCACTTTATTATGTATACACACCTAGTATGTTATCCCTAAGCGCTGTTGAGACTTCTATATACATTTTTAAGCTGCTGTGGTCTTTATTAATCTCACATTTTGCATGATACTTAGTTCTCAATTGGCACGAGTTTTAGTTTGTTTTATATCCTGCTTTTGAGCCGAATTTCAGCATTTTGTGAAATGAAGTCATCTTTTTGCAGGATTTTCAGTTTTTGGTTTTAGTCGTGTTGTTTTTGTGCAGTATTTTGGTCTCGAGTGAAAATAGTTTTTGTACTGAATTCCGTTTCCAGTAGAATCATTTTGCTTTTTACGTTTAATTTCAGTTGGTTTGCAGAGGTTTTTTTATACTGTAATTCAGGTTTGAATAGAGAGAAAACATTCTATGAGTAGACAGTAGCAGGCATGTAGGGGTGTGCCGGATGGCCACACCCCTACATGTTTAGTCTCAGATGATTTAATCATGGGATTGACTGTATGGCACACTCCTCCCTTTATTCCCTAGGTTCCCCAAATGGGCGGAGACACCACGGGTCACACCTTCGCACTCTCTGTATCCCCGTCCTCACAGCGCTTACTACCCTATCCCCAATATTGGGGGCTCGTCTGTAGATAAATTTAGGTTGAGCCGGTAAAACTTCTCCTAAGTGTCTATCTCTACACAAAATATGCCAGTGTTTTTTGAAGATAGTCAATCTCCTTGTATTGGCAATGAAAATATATTAAAAAGCCCAACTGATGTTGGTTATCCACTTTTAAGCCATCCTGTTCCTTTAAGCACTGTTCTCTAGGGATATCTCTCACTTCTTGAATAGTCTTATCAAGACAATTCTCCTGATATCCCTTCTGGAGGAACCTTTCTTTGAGTACATGTGATTGTACCATATAATTACTTAATTGTGTACAATTCCTACGTACTGTAAGCATTGATTCGGTAGTATTAGAGCGCCGCTATTTATCCCACTTTTTGAGAGATATAAATGCATTAGTTTTAGATTTTAATTTTCTTTTTTCATCTATAAGCGCAGTGGTGGTAATGCGAGTTGGAGGGCAGGAAACTTGTGGATTATCAGTGTTTTGCATTTTTATTATTTAACCACTTGCTGCTATGGAAGCCATTCATTTCTTGTCGAATAGACAAATTAATCCCGAAAGTATCTTTTTCACCAATCGTGATATGACAGATTGTGAGAGGGGAGATCTTTCGGATACACTCAAAACTTTGGATCATTTCCTTTAAAAACAAGTCAAAACCTGGTGGGATGTGTTCAAGTTTGAGCACTACCAAAAGGAGGGTTTCATTTTCAGAAACCTGAGATGGGATGTGCCCCCTCAAGATGGTTTAACCACTTGACCACTGGGCACTTAAACACCCTTAATAACCAGACCAATTTTCAGCTTTCGGTGCTCTCGCATTTTGAATGACAATTACTCAGTCATGCAACACTGGACCTATATGAAATTTTTGTCCTTTTTTTCACACAAATAGAGCTTTCTTTTGGTGGTATTTAATCACCGCTGGGTTTTTTATTTTTTGTGCTATAAAAGAAAAAATACTGAAAATTCTGTAAAAAAATGAATTTTTCTTTGTTTCTGTTAGAAAATTTAGCAGATTAGTAATTTTTTCTTCATAAATTTTGGCCAAAATTTATACCACTACATATCTTTGGTAAAAATAAGTACAAATTGGTGGATATTATTTGATCTTTGTGAAAGTTATAGAGTCCACAAGCTATGGCGCCAATATCTGAAAATTGATCACACCTGAAGTACTGACGGCCTATTTCATTTCTTGAGACCCAGAAAAGTACAAATACCCCCCAAATGACCCCTTTTTGGAAAGAAGACATTCCAAGGTATTTAGTAAGAGGCATGATGAATTTTTTGAAGTTGTCATTTTTTCCCACAATTCTTTGCAAAATCAAGATTTTTTTAACTTTTTTTTTTTTTTTCACAAAATTGTCATATTATCAGGTTATTTCTCACACACAGCATATGCATACCACAAATTACACCCCAAAACACATTCTGCTATTACTCCCGAGTATGACGATACCACATGTGTGAGACTTTTACACAGTGTGGCCACATACAGAGGCCCAACATGCATGGAGCGCCATCAGGCGTTCTGGAGCACCCAGGACAATTCTGACATTTCTCTCCTACATGTAAAAATCATCATTTATTTGCTAGAAAATTACATAGAATCCCAAAACATTATATATGTTTTTTTAGCAAACACCCTGGAGAATACAATGGTGGTCTTTGCAACTTTTTATCTCGCACGGTATTTGCGCAGTAATTTTTCGAATGCTTTTTTTTGGAAAAAAAACAGTTTTGTGCTTAAAAAAAAAAACACAGTAAAGTTAGCCCAATTTTTGCATAATGTGAAAGATGAAGTTACGCTGAGTAAATAGATACCTAATATGTCACTCTTCAAAATTGCACACGCTCGTGGAATGGCGCCAAACGTCGCTACTTAAAAATCCCCATAGGCGACGATTTAAATTTTTTTTACTGGTTATATGTTTTGAGTTACAGAGGAGGTCTAGGGCTAGAATTATTGCTCTCGCTCTAACGTTCGCAGCGATACCTCACATGTGTGGTTTGAACACCGTTTTCATATGTGGGCTGGACTTACGTATGCGTTCGCTTCTGCATGCGAGCACATGGGGACAGGGGCGCTTTAAAAAAAACATTTTTTTTTATTGTTCATTTTACTTTATTTATTTTAGTTTGACATTTTTTTCCCCAAAAATAATTTTTTTGATCACTTTTATTCCTATTACAAGGAATGTAAACATCCCTTGTAATAGGAATATGGCATGACAGGTCCTCTTTACAGTGAGATGTGGGGTCAATAAGACCCCACATCTCACCTCTAAGCTGGGAAGCCTGAAAAAAAAAAGATTCTGGCTTTGATCGTATTAGCGATTCGGTAGAAGCACTGGAGGGCGGCGGGAGGGGGGGGGATGTCTATGGCTGGGTATTGCAGGGTATCACCGACTATGGCTGGGTGCCTCAGAGTATGGCTGGGTATCTCAGAGTATGGCGTTGCAGAGCATTGCAGGGTATTGGCGGGTGTTGCAGAGCATTGCAGAGTGTTGCAGGGTATTGGCGGGTATTGCAGAGCATTGCAGACTGTTGCAGGGTATTGGCAGGTGTTGCAGAGTGTTGCGGAGTGTTGCAGAGTGTTGCAGGGTATTGCAGAGTGTTGCAGGGTATTGCAGAGTGTTGCAGGGTATTGCAGAGTGTTGCAGAGTGTTGCAGGGTATTGCGGAGTGTTGCAAGGTGTTGCGGAGTGTTGCAGGGCATTGCGGAGTGTTGCAGGGCGTTGCGGAGTGTTGCAGGGCGTTGCGGAGTGTTGCAGGGCGTTGCATTGCAGAGTGTTGCAGGGCATTGCAGAGTGTTGCAGGGCATTGCAGAGTGTTGCAGGGCATTGCAGAGTGTTGCAGGGCATTGCAGAGTGTTGCAGGGCATTGCAGAGTGTTGCAGGGTATTGCAGAGTGTTGCAGGGTATTGCAGAGTGTTGGCAGGGAATTGAGGGGTTAATTTTCGGTGAGCAGCAATGTGGGCACTGCAGATGCAGCCCACATCGCTGCTGACACCGATCTCTTCCCCCTCCGCTGTACCGATCGGTACAGAGAGGGGGAGGGAGGAACCGGCGTCATAACATGACGCCGGCTTGTTTACAAGTGATCACTCCGTCATTTGACGGAGCGATCACGTGGTAAACGGCCGCGATGAGCGGCCGTTTACCGTGATTCGTGATGCGCCGGGTCCACTGGACCCAGCGGTCACGGATGCTCTCGTGTGCGCGCCCCAGGGGGCGCACGAGAGCAGAATTCTGGGAGGCCGTTAATTAACGGCCTCTCAGAGTTAAACAACCGCCCTGAAGCCGTTAATTGGCAATGGGCGGTTGTTAAGTGGTTAAATGATCAATGTTATATGGATGAATGGTTAGAATTTTTTAATAAGGTAGGAAAAGAACTTCAGAACCAGGTTTTAAAAAAAAGCAGGTAAAATTAGTGAAATTAAATGAACAGATTAGTGAGCTGCAAAGGAAATTTTAACCAATTAAAGTGGTTCTGCACCTAAAAAAAAAAATATTAAAAGCCAGCAGCTACTAATATTGCAGCTTCTGACTTTTAAAAAAATCACACTTACCTGTCCCAGGCTCCAGCGATGTAGGCGGAAGATGACGAGCGATCGCTCGTCTCGCTGCTGCCCCCGCCGCCATCCTCTGTCAGGGAATCGGGAAGTGAAGCATTGCGGCTTCACTGCCCGGTTCCCTGCTGGGCATGCACGAGTCTCTTCTGGTCCCCGCTGTGTCCTGGGAACTGTGTGTTTCCCAGAACACAACGGGGGGCGGCGTCTGCAGGGGTCTGCGGCGGTCTGTCCTGGAAGTGGGTGCAGATACCTGGATTATCCAGGTAACTGCACCCCCTCCCTCCTGAAAGGTACCGATTGTGGCACCGGAGGGGTTGAGGGATCAGATTAGTGGAACTTCCCCTTTAGGGTGAAGAACCGCTTTAAGGACTCAAATCAAATTAAGGAATTTAATAGCAACATGAAAAAG
Organism: Lithobates pipiens; assembly: GCF_037356315.1. Taxonomy (NCBI): domain Eukaryota; kingdom Metazoa; phylum Chordata; class Amphibia; order Anura; family Ranidae; genus Lithobates; species Lithobates pipiens. Next base: position 379,741,367 of record NW_027507903.1, on the reverse strand, counting down.
AAATTAGAAAAAGTAGACCGGGATACACAAAAAAAAAAAAGTTAAGAAGTATAATAGAGACTCTGCAAAATATGAAAATGTATGCTTGGCAACAGACGGTTCCAAGTAATAATGAAATCAGCAAGGAAATTTAAAAGGTGGTACTAACCCCAATGCAGCACCAACAGAAGAACAGAGAAAGAATTTGGGGCCCAAAGGTGGGAAAGGGAAAGGAGAACAGGGTACATCAGAATATACCTCTCAATCACAGGCTGTTTGGAAGGATGCACGACAACAGTACGGGGGGAATCAATATGAGGTTGGGTATTGTTCACCAAAACCGTTTTACCATGGGAGAGGTGAACAGCAGCAAAATTATAATCAATATCCACCCGGTCAGGTTCAACAGTACAAAAATCATTATCCACCAAACTATCAATTTTAGCATTGAAAGGTTATGTTAAGCATCCATCTTGTTTCTGTCAGCCATCTTAATATTCACAAACTTCCATTTTACAATATGTACAGTTTGAACACCCCTTTAACTTCTCAGACAACTGTCTCAACATGAGATTCTTCTAACTCATTTGTTCTCACACACTTATCTATAACTTTCACACATTTTCTCAGCATTGCTTTAGCTACAGGAGAAATCATGTACTGTCTCTTATCTTTTTCTCATATTAATTTAGCTAGCTTAGAAGAACAAAGAACAATAGCGTTTTGTCTTGACCAGCTGTAATCGTCTTGATGTCTACTGCGCATGTCTTATTCTGTGTGACGTGAAATTTACTATATCAATCGCTTTGTAATAACTCAATACAATTAGTTCTCGAAGGACGCCATGGTGTGTGTGTGGTTTTATTTGTCCTTTGAGAATTGATTCCAGAGTACTCTGAATTTATACAATATATTGGATCTAAGGTCTGAGAGGTTGAAGGGACCACCCTAGACACAGGATTAACCCTTTCAGCACAATCAGATAGTACTCTAACCCCCCTCATGATTACCAGTATGACACAGGAAATCAAACTCCTGTGTAGAATAGATATGCACGCTTAGCAGATGACAGTCCTAATGGATACTATATTGGAAATACACCACGGGAGCCACTGCATTTTTTTTTAGACCAATGGAGGGGGGGGGAGAAAATATGGAGGTACTCCAAAAGGAAACAGTCACCCAACAAACGGGGGGTGAAGAATGGGACGACACAAAATTCCAGCAGAATTATGACGCCTCATCCAAGGGAACAAGGGGGTGTAGAGCCGGCAGACGAAAACAATCCAAGAAAAAGGCTGTGGGATACATAAATTCTGATGTTTATAATTTAACCACTTGACCACTGGGCCCTTAAACCCTCTTAATAACCAGACCAATTTTTAGCTTTTGGTGCTCTCACATTTTGAATGAAATTTACTCAGTCATTCAACACTGTACCTATATGATTTTTTGTCCTTTTTTTCCACACAAATAGAGCTTTCTTTTGGTGGTATTTAATCACCGCTTGGTTTTTTATTTGTTGTGCTATAAAAGAAAAATTACCGAAAATTCTGTAAAAAAAAAAAAAAAAAAAAAAGATTTTTTCTTTGTTTCTGTTATAAAATGGACAAAATTTATACTACTACATATCTTTGGTAAAAACAAGTACAAATTGGTGTATATTATTTGGTCTGTGTGAAAGTTATGGTGCCAATATCTGAAAATTGATAACACCTGAAGTTGTGACCCTAACATGCCAGAAAAGTACAAATACCCCCCAAATGATCCCTTTTTGGAAAGAAGATATTCCAAGGTATTTAGTAAGAGGCATGGGGAGTTTTTTATAGTTGTAATTTTTTCCCGCAATTCTTTGAAAAATCAAGATTTCTTTATTTTTTTCCCACAAAATTGTCATTGTAATAGGTTATTTCTCTCACATGGCACAAATGACACCCCAAAATACATTATGCTACTCCTCCTGAGTATTACGATACCATGTGTGTGGGACTTTTTCACAGCCCGGCCACTTAGAGAGGCACAACATGCAGGGAGCGCCATCACATGTTCTAGGAGCATAAATTACACATCTAACTTGTTGACTACCTATTACACTTTTGAAGGCCCTGGAGCACCAGGACAATGACATGTAACACTGACGTGGCACTAATGGCAGATGGCAGTGATACGTGGCACTGATGACACGTGACACAGATGACATATGGAACTAATATGTGGCACTGATGACACGTGACACTGATGTAGCACTGATGACAAATGGCACTAATACGTGGCACTGACAGATGGCACTAATATGTGGCACTGATGACACCTGACACTGATGACAGATGGCACTGATACGTGGCACTGGGGACAGGTGGCACTGGGGACAGGTGGCACTGGGGACAGGTGGCACTGGGGACAGGTGGTACTAGGGACTGATGACACTGATAGGTGGCACTGGGGACAGATGGCACTGATAGGTGGCACTGGGGACAAGTGGCACTGGGGACAGATGGCACTGATAGGTGGCACTGGGGACAGGTGGGCATGTGTGTGTTTTTTACTGTGCGTGTGTGTTTTACTGTGTGTGTGTTCTTCTCACTGACGCTGCAGCTGTTTATCTCTCCCTCCTCACACGTTGTCTCTGTGTGAGGCGGGAGAGCTGGCGATGAGATCAACCCCCATTGGACAGGCCGATCGAGTGCTAAATGGCCGCTGTGATTGGCCATATAGCACAATTTGTAATTGGCTGTGTCCAAGGGGCACGGGCAACACAGAACTTCCCCGATGCGCACCCACGGCGGTGCGCAGAGGGGAAGTAAACAGGAGGACGTCCAGTGACGCCCTCCCAGCAGTTAGCGTCCACGCTGAAGCCTTCTTTTGGCAATAGCGCGAGCGCGAAGTGGTTAAGTCGTCTGTGAAGAAACATGTAGGGGCATGGCCATCCGGCAGGCATTAAAAGGACGGAGTGTGTTGTGATCCGACCCACTGCATTGATTAGTGGATGGGCGGAACAAGGAGTGGGTGAGACGATATCAGCTGGCGCACTGCCCTGGGTCCATCGTGACCACTATAGACCGCTTTACCAGTGCATGTTGTTTGAGACCTGTTTACTTTGGCTTGTTTTGTCGTGTTTTGAATTTTACACGTGAGTGCAATACTACCAAATCAATAGATGACTTTAATACCTATAACGATGGGGTTGTTCTTGCAGAGAGCAGATTACAAAGATAGTGTAGAACAGCAGCTCTAAAAAAAAAAGGTAGTTGTATACCAGCAATGAGTGTAGATATTTTCTAGGTGTCATACTGTCAGTATTATCATAGAATAGAGGAATTTAACTAAAGTGTATATACCTCAAACACTGGATAAAATAACTACTGAAGCCCCGAACCATTTTGCTGGCCAAAGACCAGACCACTTTTTGCGATTCGGCACTGCATTGCTTTAACTGACAATTGCGCGGTTGTGCGATTTGGCTCCCAAACAAAATTGACGTTCTTTTTTTCCCACAAATAGGGCTCTCTTTTGGTGGTATTTGATCATTCCTATGGTTTCTTTTTTATGTGCTATGAACAAAAAAAGTACTATATACAAAAAAAGAGCAACAATTTTGAAAAAAACACACATTATTTTTTACTTTTTGCTCTAATAAATATCCCTCAAAAATGTATAAAAAATAGGATTTTTAAAACAGCTTACCTGTAAAATCCTTTTCTTTGATGTGCATCAGGGGACACAGAGCCATAGTAATAACTATGTGGTTATATCGGCATATCAGGTGCTGGACACTGGCACACCCCTTAAGGCGTCAACTTCCCCCATATAACCCCTCCCATTACTGGGAGTCCTCAGTTTTGTAGCCAAGCAATCAAAGTGTATAAGAAGAAGAAGGGAGGGACCTCTGTGTCCCCTGATGTACATAAAAAAAAAGGATTTTACAGGTAAGCTGTTTTAAAAATCCTATTTTCTTTTCTTACATCAGGGGACACAGAGCCATAGTAATAACTATGTGGGATGTCCCATAGCAATGGCAACTGAAGGGGGGAGGCAGAAGCAAGGAAACAGGAGACCAGAGGACTCATACCGCAGCCTGCAGTGTATGCTGTGCCCAAAAGCAATCTCCTCATGACCTTTAATATCGATTTGAAAAAATCGGATAAACATCTGAACCGAAGACCAATGTTGCAGTCTTACAGATCTGAGCCATAGAGGCCTGATTATGCACCACCCAAGAGGCACTAATCGCCCTGGATGAATGTGCTCTTAATATGAGAAGGAAGAATTTTCTTCTTTAAGCTGAAGCTTGATCAATCACTTGATAAATCCATTTGGAAAATAGTGGATCTTGACGCTGCCTGTCCATATCTTGGACCCTCTGGCAGTACAAACAAAACCTGTGTTTTGCGAACCTTGAGTGGTCGCCCTTAAATAGATTCTGATCACTCTTACTACATCAAGAGACTAGTGCTTGCTCTTCCCCCGATTATGGCTTCTGGGGAGAAAGAAGGAACAGAAATATCTTGGTTTAAATGAAAACCTGTTAACACTTTTGGTAAGAATTCAGGATGAGGACATCAAACCACCTCGTCCTTATGCATAATGAAATATAGCTCTTACAAGACAGAGCCGTTAGTTCCAATACTCTTCTAGCAGAAGAAATATCAAGCAAAAATGATTATCTTTCTTGTCAAAGAACCAAGAGAATTTCTCGAAAGGTTCAAACGGCTGATTTTACAAAGCCGACAAGACCAATTTTAAATCCTAAGGATTTAGAGGTGCCTTGATAGGGGGAATAAACCGTGTTACACCCTGAATAAGCTACGGGCCAAGAGTGGGAAGCAAGAGGCCGTAGGATAAGACATTGACACAGCCTGGATCTGGCTCTTGATAAAATTCAAGGCCAGCTTAATTTCAGATCCCATATGCAGGAATCCTGCCTATTGACATACTTCCTGGGGTGCCACCCCTGGATCCATACCAGGAAACCTATGCCTTCCAGATTCTATAGTAAGTGATTCTGGAAGGCGGCTTCCTGGCATTATTCAAAGTAGATACTACTGAAGGAGATCACCCACGATCTTTTATAGAGTGGGATTCAACAGTCAAACCTGTTAAACTCCTTGTCCGTAAAGTAGGATGAAATACCAGACCTTGTGCAAGAAGGTCTGGCTATAATGGCAGAGTCCAAAGGACTTCTACTGCCCTCTTTATGATCGATTAAATTAAGATCTTCTGGGACCCGGCTGGGGCCAACAGAATCACCTCCTTCTGTTCCTGCTTAATCCTGCAGAGAAGGGGCGGAAGTAGCAGAACTGGAGGAAAAGCATAGATCAGTGAAAACTGATCCCCTGGGAGGACTAATGCGTCTGTTCCGCCTGCTAGCGTACCCCTTGTTTGACATATAGTTGTCAACCTTTTTAAGGAATCTGGACGTGAATAGGTGCATGTCGGGGGTACCCCATCTGACATATCGCTAGGAAGATGTCGAGGTGAAGAGATCATTCTCCTGGAAATAATTGTTGGCGTCTCAAGTAGTATGCCTGAAATATTAAAATTGCCACTAGGCAAGGAGAGTTATGAACATTATTCACCTCTTTTTTTGGGTTGCACGACTGCCCGTGCCTCCCCTGGTGATTGATGTAAGCCACTGCCATGGCTCTGTCAGACTGAATCCTGTCAGGACAGTCCCGTAATCTGACCACCAAGATTCTATGGCCAGTTGTACTGCCTGAAAATTTCCAACAAAGTTGATAGGCAAGGTCCTCTAACCTGGACCATCTCCCCTGGACAGAATCTTCTTCCAGGGCTGCTCCCCAGCCTAGAAGGCTGGCATCTGTTGTTAATATGAGTGAAACAAAAAATGTAGAGCTAAAAGAGTGAACACAAAAACCTGAAAACAATTTTTGGGTAGATATAAACAACCCATGCTAAAAGAGAAAAAGGTCTTGCACTTATTGTGAGATAAGTGTAAACAACATTATGTGCAATATGTAATACCTAATGCAGTATAAATACAACTGTGAATAAGTGATATAATAACAATGGGATTACATAACGTAAATCCTGAAAAATAAACTATTATCAGTTCATCAATCTGTAAAGGAGTCCTCTTATTGTCCTCTTGTATTAAGTGGCCAATCTTCTCATATCAACCATGGACCAAGGCAACAAAGGAACCAACGACGGCAATCTGTTTCTCTGTAGTAGTATCTGAGGACACAACACTCTATAAATGTAAGGTGGGTACTCTTACCGAAAATGTTGGACCCGCATGCCCTACGAAAGTCTAAAGTGCTTGTAATCCCAGAAGATTGTGTTCCAACTTTTGATGAAATGGATCACGGTATATAATCCTCATATAGGCGTCCTCGGTCCCGGATAGAGGTAAGTAATCCCGATAGTCACCGACCGATGTTTTCCACACTCAAGGGCGATATTTCGGGAACCCAGTATACCCAGACTCCAATTTCAAATAAGGGCTCATACAGATGGCATATAAAACAAGAAAAAGAAAAAGGGGGCTCCGGATGGTGTAGGTCAAAAGAAACAGTTGGTTTTATTAAAAAATATACATATTGTACAGATATAAAAAAGTGATCACAAAAGAGAAAATGAATAAGAAAAAAGCAATGCGGGGTGCAAGTAATGCTTCCCGATGCGTTTCGACACAAGCGATCATCAATAGGGGCATACTGTGTCCCCCCACATTGCTGCTCTATAAATGCACTATTCTGAACCTAGTCCGCTTATAAAGGTGGGCGGGACAGGAAATTGGAATGAATTGAATGCTAATATATTCAGCACATGCATAGGACTACCTATTTGTAAACTTATTTCAATTACAAAAAATGCATGTCCATGTCTGCAATAATCTATCATCTGGTACAATCAATCACCTAATCTTAACATAGGCGAAAATCATAATAGAAGCTAGAATAACACTGGATATCAGACCTAAATAATATAAACACTTAGAAGTTATAAGTCTATCAGCTGTGTCCCCAACTTTAACATTTGTTTAAAAATGCACTTCCGGGGTGACTCAATTATGTATTGTAATGGGCCAAGATGTTATAAGAATATAAGCCTGTGATAATAGAAAGAAACATAAATGAATATAATGTGGTGTTCCACTAAAATAAATACTATAATGAAAAAGAGGGGAGAAGGGCTAGATTATGGTACGCATTATTATTACAGGGCTCCCACCTCCCACACATGTCACATGATCACCCGGAATCCGGAGACCACAAGACCAGAGAGGGAGGGGAGGCGCGCGCACCAACTGTAACCATGGCGATATAACGCCGAATTCCTATATTGGAGATCTCATGGTCTCCAAACTCTAGTCGCTCAATTGGACCGGCGCAAGCTCACCAAGGAGCTGCGCCAGCTGGACTCAATTCACTGCATCCAGGATCTCTGACTGCATGCAGAGGATTTGTTCCACATGGAGTTAGCGGCCAAGACGAGGGGGGAAGGGGCTCCACTCTAGACGCACTGCGCGGCCGAGGTGAGCCACACCTCCTACACCCTCCTCACACGGACGTCATGTGACATGGAACGCTCCTCCATATACAGCATCGCGCGCCACACAGACGCCGTGCGGAGCACGCCACACCTCCAACCACAATGCAACACCCCGTATGGGGGAGGGAGCAAAGGAAAAAAAGAAAGATCCAATAGGAGGGGGCGTGGCCGCGGCTGGTCTACGGGGTGGTGTCCCCAATACACGGCATCCACATAAGCACAGAACAAGGTAGAAAAAAACTAGAAAAGGGGGACTAGAAAAAAAAGGATATTTCTTCCCTTCCCATTCCCTCTTTGAAGAAGAAAAAATAATTAAAGTGGGATTCCACCCTAAAGTGGAACCTCCGCTGATCGGATCCGTCCCCCCCTCCGGTGTCACAATTGACACCTTTCAGGGGGGAGGGGGGTGGAGATACCTGTCAAAGACAGGTATTTACACCCACTTCCGGGCATAGACTCCCGTGGGAGTCTACACCATTTCCTGCCCTGCCGCGCTGTCTGCTGGGACACACACGGGTCCCAGTGACAGCGCGAAGATTTCCTATTGCGCGACGCGACTCGCGCATGCGCAGTAGGGAACCGGGAAGTGAAGCCGATTCACTTCACTTCCTGATTCCCTCACCTAGAATGGTGGCGGTAGCAGCCGAGAGCCGAGCGATCGATCGGCCTCGGCTGCCGGCATCGCTGGAACCCGGGACAGGTGAGTGTCCATTTATTAAAAGTCAGCAGCTGTAGTATTTATAACTGCTGGCTTTTAATATTTTTTTTTTTGGTGGAATCCCTCTTTAAATTGTAGAGAAAAAAACAAAAAAACAAAACACTTCTGCCCATACCTCCAATGTAAAAAATATAGAAAAATCTATATCTAATCTATACCTTCCCAAGAAAAAATTATAAATGAATAGTGAAACATCCGTGGATAATAAAACGCCCACAGAGAATCTTTTTTTTGTTTCACATTTATTGTAACTTTGTTTGTTTGAGTGTCAGCTGCTAGTTTTATTGGAGTAGCGCAGTGTTTTTCTTTTTTGCTACATCTGTTGTTAATAGGCTTGTGCAATTCGTTTCATAACAAATCGAAATTCAGCCGAATTTTGCATCTTTCGGACATTCGGATGCATCCGAATGTCCGAATGAAAAAAATAACCAATTCCAACGAATACGAAAGAAATTATAGTGGCTATTGTGACGGAACCGATCCCACACTCCGATTGAGTACTTCCATCAGTATACCGCTTCCTAAATCCTGGAACACAAGTCCAATGGATCTGGCTATAGGAACCCCCAAGCACTAGACGACACGTCTTGGAGTACATCAGGAATTACCTTTATTTGAGATCTCGCACAAAATATATATACAGCGGGGTGACTAAAACCTAACCTAATTAGCATGAGCTAATTATCTAAATCAACACTCAGATTAGTTGACTGAGGGATAAGACTTTTCGGCTCCTGCTGAATTCAATAAACATTACTATAAACATAAACAAAGGATTAATTGGCACAAACAACAACGTTTGGAATGTCCTTACAAGCCAGACTCATTTACACAAGAGACAGGTGTCTGGAGTTAATGACATTAGCATCTGACAGTGTGTGTCCCAACAGCATGAGACAACACACATCATATCACCAGACAAATCTGAAACAAGCGCCTTTAAGGGAATAATCCCTCTCTTGTTTTACCACAATCCCATTATCATCCACCAGGGTCTGACTGCCATAAGCGCTTCCAATAATGTCATAGAATAAAGAAAGGTTTGCACATAGCGTAATTCTATTTTATTTAGTTAATAGTCACACAAGTAAAAAACCCCTATAGAATTCTGCGTACATTTAATATAAAAGAAAAAGCATATGAACAACAGTGTGTTCTGTCACCATGTTGTATGGACGCCAGGAACTTCCCACATGTATTTCTCTGCTGACACTGCGTGTCACTTCCTGGGTCTGGTTAGCGGTGGAACGCAGCTGTTACTTCCGGTGAACGTCATGTAAGCCACCTACTGACACGTTTCGTCACGTCCGACTTCGACAGAGAGCGTGGCTTCATGACTGCAGGGAGAATTTATATATCCACGTCCACCGCCGCAAGAGCCAATCACGGGACGCCTAGCTCACACAAACAAATACGTTGTCATGAGAACCAAGCAGATCCAACTCAATGCATAGCGGCGAAGCAGGGAAACAGTGATTGCCAAATATAAAGTGAATAACTTGGTCTTTACTATGGCGATCGTAGGACGTTCACACATACAAGCAGAACACAAAGTAAAACTATTTAGGGGTCATCATCAAAAGAAGGCACGAACCTGCACCCAATTTAGAACAATCAAAATAATAATGAAAACAGCTAAATTCATAATAGGCAATGCATTGTTTACACAATCAGAGTGTGTATTCATTCAAAACAACACCTGTTACATATAAATAGCAGTATGGCAGAATGAGAAAAAAGGATATAACGTAATGAGGGGTATGGGTGCATACTTATTCATGGTTAAAACTATATATGAAGTGCAGCAACTTCAATGCGATTTAAATCGCAGAGGGCTAATAGTAGAAACGGGACATATTTTAATTTAGTCTTTTTCTTTAAAGATTAGACTTTTCATCATACACACTTACAGTGGGATGTTTAAGCACAAGATCCAGGAATTATAATATTAGTATAGAGAATGCATATGTGCCCATCCCCCTCACATTACTCTAATAAGAAAAGAGAAAACATTATAATGTAAACAAAAAATGAGAGTAAAAAAATGGCAGTTTCTGCTGGTGATAGTCCCCCAGAGGTTACTAAGAGGGATACACAATATTAGCTGAAAAAAGACTATTTTTGGAGTCCCTTACATCAACAATAAAGATATAATATAACTGAATTATATGTATAATAATACTGTGTTTATGAGGATAAGCGCTGGGAATATTTAAAAAAAGGGGGGAATTAGTAGTCACTAATAAAACAGTTTATCTCTAAATCCACGTTTAACCCTTTCGGCGCTAATGTGTCAACAAGATATATCCATTCGGTTTCTCTTTTAGAGAGTTTGCGTACTAGGTTTGATCCTCTCCAGGCAGGTTTCATATGTTCAATACCCCAAAACTTCAACTCTGATGGGTCACGATTATGGTGGATCTTAAAATGTAAAGATACATTATGGTCCTTAAAGCCTAATTTTATATTGGCAATGTGTTCAGCTATACGGATCCTGAGTAATCTTTTTGTCCGACCTATATAAATCAGCCCACAGGGGCACTGTAAAATATAGACTACGTATGGAGTATTGCACGTGATAAAATCTTTAATTTTTAATTCTTTATTACTTGATGTAGCTGTGAACCTGCCAATGGCCCTCAGGGGCCTGTTGACTTCTTTGCAGGCCCTGCATTTTCCGTAAAACCCATCCTTTTCCCAAAAAGTAGGGGGGATGAGATGGGGGATCTAGAACTTTCTTTACTATTTTATCTGCAAAATTCGGGGCCCTCCTATAGATGAAACTGGGTTTTGAGGGGAGCACGGATTGAAGAGTTCTATCCATTAACATGATATGCCAGTGTGCTGCAAAGATATCTTCCACTTCTCTATATTGCGCATGAAAGCCAGAGATAAAGCTCCATTCGTGAAGATTGGTGGACTGTTTAGGACTACTATCCTTCAAATATTCGTACCTTGGTGCTGATGCTACTTCTTCAATGATTTTCTCCAGATGTTCATCAGAGTAGCCCTTTTCCATAATTTTTTTCTTTTATGATTCTTGCCTGAGAGTTGAAGTCATCATCATTAGAGCGGTTCCTCCTTATTATGGCTACTTGTCCTTTAGGGATGTTTTTCAGCCACATAGGGTGATGTCCACTTTGGGTAGACAAGTAGCTATTTGAGTCTGTGGGCTTAAAATAGACCTTAGTGCACAGTTTATCACCTTGTCTATATATATTGACATCCAAAAAGTTAATGCCCTCCATGCTCACATCGCTTCTTAATCTTATATGGCTAGTGTTGTTATTCAATTCCTCAAGAAACTCGCTGAGGGAAAGCCGTGATCCTGACCATATAAAGATCAGGTCATCTCCTCCCTTCGCCCCTCTGTCCCTCCCTCCCCTAACGCTTCACCTATCCCCCCCCCCCCCCCCCATACACTGGCAGTGGTATCGATAGAGATACCTAGTCAGTTTAAAAGAAACTGGGAAGTGGGACCACAGGACGAAGTGGAATCTCGAATCCACATACTGCTGTTTATCTTCTTGGCGATAATGCCCACGGATTTTTGATGTTGTTCTTCAGATATTGTTTCGCTATCTGTAAACTATGTGGAAAGTTTGTAATCTGTTGGTCTGTGTGGACCCATTTCCTGATATAAATAAAAAAAAAAAAAAAAAAAGATCAGGTCATCTATATATCGCCTATATAAGAGTAACTGTTGCCTTTTAATCGAAAAGATCTTTTTGTCCTCCCATTCCCCAGAAGTCGAGAGCATTACGTAAAAAGATCTTCTGGTTGTGGGACAGGTCATCTCTCCTGCTTAATGCCCAATTAAGGGCTAAGATGGCATCATCATGTTGTATGATGGTGTACAGGGATGCAACATCTGCCGTAACCAGATATATTTCTTCTTTGCCCGCTAGATCGAGTCCTTCTAATAATTGCAGTAGATTCTTAGTGTCCCGAAGGTATGCTTTCGTCTGTAATACGCTTTCTGCAAAAAGAAATCTAGATACTGACCCATTCTTGATGTGATGGAACCTATCCCATTTACGATAGGTCTCCCTGGTGGGCATTGAGTACCTTTATGAATTTTGGGCAGGGTGTAGATGGTAGGGATCCTGCTACTGCTTGGTATTAAATACTTCATTTCTTTATTAGACAAGACACCCATAGAGTAGCCAGCCTTCACCAATACTTTCAGCTCCTCTTCATACTGTCTAGTTGGGTCCTTTTCTAATTTCATATAAGGCCCCTTTCACACTGGGGCGGTGCGGCCGTCGGCGGTAAAGTGCCGCTATTTTTAGCGGCGCTTTACCGTCGTTTTAGCGGCGGTCTGCGGGCGCTAGCGGGGTGGTTTTAACCCCCGCTAGCGGCCGAAAAAGGGTTAAAACCGCCCGCATAGCGCCGCTGCAGCGGTGCTATGCCGGCGGTATTGCCGCACTGTCCCATTGATTTCAATGGGTAGGAGCGGTTTAGATGCGGCTAGCAGGACTTTTTTCACTGTCCTGCCAGCGCACCGCTCCATTGTGAAAGCCCTCCGGCTTTCACACTGGAGTGAAAGGGGCCGGTTTTTTTCAGGCGCTACACAGGCGCTATTTTTAGCGCTGTAACGCCTGAATACCACCCCAGTGTGAAAGCAGCCTAAGTGTCTTCATCCATCAGAATTTACGTTAATTGATTGTGATAGAACTCTTTTGTAAGAATCACTACCCCACCTCCTTTGTCGGTGGGTCTTATAACCAGATCCTTTCTTTCCTCTAACATTATGATTCCTTCCTGTATAAAACATGGGATGACATCCTTCTTAGGTATCAGAGTCTCCAGGTCACGTAAAACAAGCCCTTTAAATACATCAATATGTTGATTGGCACTGTTTGCAGGATTAAACAAGGATTTATTACGTAGTCCACTGTCCGTTTGTACTGATGAGATTGCAGTGACCGGCTGAGAATTTTTATTTAGAAAATATTTCTTCATATTTATCTTCCTCATGTACTTGTGTACATCTATGAACACGTTGAATTTGTTAAAAGGTCTTTTCAAACCGCATTTCAGGCCAAGGTTCAATATATTGGTTTCCTTATGTGTTAAGGGGACTCCTGCCAAGTTGAATATACCCCCTAGACCTTCTCTCGCCTTCTTTTTATGGACCCTTCGTCCTGCTCTGCATCCTCTTGTTCGTCTCTCCTCTGATGTTGATATTGATTTTGGTTCCTTTCCCATGGTGTTTGTTCTCTCCAAAGGGGCCCAATATAAAATTAGGCTTTAAGGACCATAATGTATCTTTAACCACTTCAGCCCCAGGCCAATTATCAGCCTAAGGACTAGAGGTCTTTTTACAATTTCGCACTGCACTGCTTTAACTGGTAATTGCGCGGTCATGCAATGTTGTACCCAAACAAAATTTGCGTCCTTTTCTTCCCACAAATAGAGCTTTCTTTTGATGGTATTTGATTGCCTCTGCGATTTTTATTTTTTGCGATATAAATGGAAAAAGACCAAAAATTTTGAGAAAAAAAGATATTTTCTACTTTTTGTTATAAGAAAAATTGAATAAACTCAATTTTAGTCATACATTTAGGGCAAAATTTATTCAGCCACATGTCTTTAGTAAAAAAAATGTCAATAAGCGTATATTTATTGGTTTGCGCAAAAGTTATAGCGTCTACAAACTAGAGTACATTTTCTGGAATTTACACAGCTTTTAATTTATGACTGCCTATCTCATTTCTTGAGGTGCTAAAATGGCAGGGCAGTACAAACCCCCCCCCAAATGACCCCATTTTGGAAAGTAGACACCCCAAGGAAATTGCTGAGGGGCATGTTGAGCCCATTGAATATTTTTTTTTTGTCCCAAGTGATTGTAAACTTTTTTTTGTCATTATTCAAAAAGTTGTCACTAAATGATATATTGCTCACGCATGCCATAGTTATATGTGGAATTGCACCCCAAAATATATTCTGCTGCTTCTCCTGAGTACGAGGATACCACATATGTGGGACTTTTTGGGAGTCTAGCCGCGTACGACACCCCGAAAACCAATCACTGCCTTCAGGATTTCTAAGGGTGCAAATTTTTGATTTCACTCCTCACTACCTATCACAGTTTTGAAGGCCATAAAATGCCAAAATAGCACAAAACCCCCCCAAGTGACCCCATTTTGGAAAGTAGACACCCAAGCAATTTACTGAGAGGCATGTTGAGTCCATGAAATATTTTTATATTTTGCCACAAGTTTCCGGAATATTACAAACTTTTTTTTTTTTTTTTGCACGAAGTTGTCACTAAATGATATATTGTTTACACATGCTATGGGCATAAGTGAAATTACACCCCAAAATAAATTCTGCTGCTTCTCCCAAGTACGGGGATACCATATGTGGGGGACTTTTTGGGAGCCTAGCCGCGTACGGGACCCCGAAAACCAAGCACCGCCTTCAGGATTTAAATATAAAACGCTACCAAAAAAACTGTTAGCGATTGCAGGGATCAGGCCTGACTCTGTGAATGCAGCAGTTATGTATTTAGTGCTTTGTAAGTGACAGTGATCGATCGATACTGCACTTGGGTGGGCTGGGCAGAGGGGCAAAACGCAGGTGCTAGCAGGTATCTGGGCTGATCCCGCTAACAATGCATTTTTTTGGAACCCTAAACTGCTGGGGACGCTAGTATAGATCTGATCAGATCAGATATTGATCTTTTCAGATACTATACCCCTACGGGAGGTGTATGCTTTGCGCGTGGGTGTTAGCGGTACTGGCACTAACCTAGCGCTGCCTGGGGTGACGCACACCCTGACCCTAAAACCTAATTGATATCATCCGCCGGGTGATCAGGGGGTTAAACCTTTATTGGGTAATAAATGGCGGGTGCCCTGATGCTATAAAAAGCAAACTAACTAACCAGAGTCACCCGTAACACTTATACGGTGATCACTGGTGAAAGGGTTAACTAGGGGCAATCAGGGGGTTAAAATCTTTATTAGGTAGTATATGGGGGTCCCTGGCGCTATATAAAAACCTGACGGGGAACCTAAATAACTAACTGGCTAACCAGCATCACAGTGACACTTATACGGTGATCGCTGGTAAAAGGGTTAACTAGGGGCAATCGGGGAGTTAAAACCATTATTGGGTAGTATATGGGGGTACCTAGCGCTATAAAAACCTGGCGGTGAACCTAAAAAAATAACTAGCTACCTAGCGACACTAATGCAGCTATCAGAAAAATGATCGCTTAGTGACACTGGCAAAAGGGGGTGAAAGTGTTAACTAGGGGCAATCAGGGGGATAAAACCATTATTGGGTAGTATATCGGGGTACCTAGCGCTATAAAAACCTGGCGGTGAACCTATAAAAATAACTAGCTACTTAGCGACACTAATGCAGCGATCAGAAAAATGATCGCTTAGTGACACTGGCAAAAGGGGGTGAAAGGGTTAACTCTAGGGGCAATCAGGGGGTTAAACCTTTATTGGGGGGGGGTAGGGGGCTACCCTGGACCTAACACTAACTGCCCTGACAGTTTTTACTGTCACAACTGACACTAAATGCAGTGATCAGAAAATAAATGATCACTGCAATCAGTGACACTGTGACTGGGAGGGGGAGAGGGGCGATCGGGGGGGTGATCGGGGGGGGTTTGTGTGCCTATGTGTGCCTACATGTCAGTGTAGTGTTGGTGCACACTTACATTCACTGTTCTCCTTGTAGTCCGGTCAAAAAGACCACCCCGAGGAGAATGACATCACTTCCTCCCTGCCTGTGTTTACTATACACAGAGGGGGAAGCTTCTCATTGGCCAGGAGCGATCGAGAGGGGATGGCCAGAAACCAACGGCCATCCCCTCATCCCAGATCGCTCCTGCAGCAAAACTGACCGCCGCATCCAGCGGGAGGGGGTCCGATCGGACCTCCCACCCGCTGGAAGGCAAGCACGTACATGAACGTGCTTGTGCCTGTCGGTGCCATTGCACCGACGTACATTGCCATGCGGCGGTCCTTAAGTGGTTAAGATCCACCATAATCGTGACCCATCAGAGTTGAAGTTTTGGGGTATTGAACATATGAAACCTGCCTGGAGAGGATCAAACCTAGTACGCAAACTCTCTAAAAGAGAAACCGAATGGATATATCTTGTTGACACATTAGCGCCGAAAAGGTTAAACGTGGATTTAGATATAAACTGTTTTATTAGTGACTACTAATTACCCCCTTTTTTTAAATATTCCCAGCGCTTATCCTCATGAACACGGTATTATTATACATATAATTTAGTTATATTATATCTTTATTGTTGATGTAAGGGACTCCAAAAATAGTATTTTTTCAGCTAATATTGTGTATCCCTCTTAGTAACCTCTGGGGGACTATGACCAGCAGAAACTGCCATTTTTTGACTCTCATTTTTTGTTTACATTATAATGTTTTCTCTCTTCTTATTAGAGTAATGTGAGGGGGATGGGCACATATGCATTCTCTATACTAATATTATAATTCCTGGATCTTGTGCTTAAACATCCCACTGTAAGTGTGTATGATGAAAAGTCTAATCTTTAAAGAAAAAGACAAAATTAAAATATGTTCTGTTTCTACTATTAGTCCTGTTTCTACTATTATTATATATTATTATATCCTTTTTTCTCATTCTGCCATACTGCTATTTATATGTAACAGGTGTTTTGAATGAATACGCACTCTGATTGTGTAAACAATGCATTGCCTATTATGAATTTAGCTGTTTTCATTATTATTTTGATTGTTCTTAATTGGGTGCAGGTTTGTGCCTTCTTTTGATGATGACCCTTAAATAGTTTACTTTGTGTTCTGCTTGTATGTGTGAACGTCCTACGATCGCCATAGTACAGACCAAGTTATTCACTTTATATTTGGCAATCACTGTTTCCCCGCTTCGCCGCTATGCATTGAGTTGGATCCGCTTGGTTCTCATGACAACGGATTTGATTGTGTGTGAGCTAGGCGTCCCGTGATTGGCTCTTGCGGCGGTGGACGTGGATATATAAATTCTCCCTGCAGTCATGAAGCCACGCTCTCTGTCGAAGTCGGACGTGACGAAACGTGTCAGTAGGTGGCTTACATGACGTTCACCGGAAGTAACAGCTGCGTTCCACCGCTAACCAGACCCAGGAAGTGACACGCAGTGTCAGCAGAGAAATACATGTGGGAAGTTCCTGGCGTCCATACAACACGGTGACAGAACACACTGTTGTTCATATGCTTTTTCTTTTATATTAAATGTACGCAGATTACTATAGGGGTTTTTTACTTGTGTGACTATTAACTAAATAAAATAGAATTACGCTATGTGCAAACCTTTCTTTATTCTATGACATTATTGGAAGCGCTTATGGCAGTCAGACCCTGGTGGATGATAATGGGATTGTGGTAAAAAAGAGAGGGATTACTCCCTTAAAGGCGCTTGTTTCAGATTTGTCTGGTGAGTTTAACCCCCTAAGGGGGTACGAGCTACACGTGGTGAAATACTGGTGCAATCCTGGTGGATGGAGTATTTACAGCAGTTATGACAAACACCATTATCACCTTACAACGCTGATCAAACCACCATTGTCACCCTTTCTGCACATGCTAATGATTTTATTTATATGCTGCTATTTTGGACTTCTTTTATAGCGCTGTTTTAGTACCAATATTTACAGGATTTGGACTGTTATTTGTGTACTATATGTTTTATGATTGTTTTATGTTTTAAAACGGCTGCTGCTCTATAGACCTCTGCGATTACTTTGATTAATTCGATAGGTCACGTATATATATTACTAATATTCTTTGGAATTTTGGTCTGCTGAAACAGGCGCTGAGTGGTGCATTGTAGGCCTTTTTAAATACACCTTTTTGTTTTATATATATATACATATATACAGCATTGAATCTGACTAGCACAGATTATAGTGGGGTTCTCATTCACCCTGTGCCCCTTAAAATCCAGGGCCCATAATCGATCGGCAAGAGGCTCGCACTCAGTCCTCTCAAAAAGCCTGTGTCCCGGCTAGGTCTGTCACATATCTCCCTTTTCAGCAGGAGACTAACACAGGAGGAGACCCCAGACGGGTTGACTCCGAAGTTAGTCAGGGGATCCAGTCCTCTAATGCTGGTATCCACACAGTACCCCAAATAAAGTGTCCCAAACAAAGTACTAGTCACCCAGCCAACCTCTGCCTCTCTCACAGAACATACTCCCTGCTGGGGGGAAGTGCAGACCAGTCCTGCCCCTGGAGTCCCTTTAGCCACAGGAGAGAAGACAGGGTGGTTGGGCTTAGTCCGTCATGCTGTTGGGCATCTGGGCCTACTGTCCAGAATCCCTGGGGTATACAGGTGGAGACTGAAGTCCCATCCACCTTTACAGGAAATCTGTCCTCTGTTTGTTGTGGGCAGAGGCCAGCAGCGCTTTCTTCCGTTGCCAGCAGTTCAGCTGGACGTAGGAGCTTCTCTACATCATCTGCTCCAGCTAACTGTTGGGGAGAGAGGCTGACTGCCCCAGCTCCCTGGACCTCCGCAGTTGTTGCCGGTGCTGGGCAGAGGTTGGTAGCACTCTGCCTGATTGCCAGCACTTCTGCTGGTTTTCTGTTAGTGGAGACCACAGGCCCATCCACCGACACCAGATCGAGCTGCAGTTGTGAGGTGATGACTGCATTCTCTGCTTGGATCCTGATCTGCAGCTCGTGATAGACTGCCACCTCCTCACCCTGGGCCTCCAGAATTGCTGCAGGTGTGGGGCAGAGGTTTTGGACCCTCTGTCCGGTTGCCAGCACTTCTGCTGGGGGTTTGCTAGGTGGTTCCTCCTCTACAGAAACGTCTATTAAATCCCCAGTCTCTGGAATTGCTAAAAGTGTGGGACAGAGGTCTTGGACCCTCTGTTCAGTTACCAGATCCTCAGCTGGAGAAGTTTGTTGTAACTCCATAGATGCTGCTGGCAGAAAATCACATGTCCCTGTTAGTGATGTGGGAGAAAGGCCGACTACCTCTTCTCCCAAGAAGGCCAAAGCCACTGTTAGCGCTGGGCAGAAGTTAGCAGAACTCTGCCCTGTTGTCAGAACTTCAGGTTTGGGGACGACAATCTCTGGAGTTTCCACTGCCGATTCTCTGGCATGCTGCTGAACGTGTTCTAGCAGTTTCCTGTATGCCCTTTCCAGATGCTGTTCCTTCCTTAACAAATGGTCTAGATCAGGTTTAAGCTCTGAGACCCCTGCAAGACCGAGCATAGACTCTCTATATTCTCGCAGCTCCTCAAGGGTAGGTTCCCCTTCATCGCCAAACACAAAACGATCTGTAAGTCTCTCCCACAGCAATCCAGGGCCTCCAAAGTCATATCCCTCCGGAGAGCATTCTGTTGTCCCCCTAAATATCCCTGCTCTGCGAGCCATTGCAGAGCCCGATAATGATTGTCCAGCTCTATCTCCTGCTGGACCAGCTTGTCCAAATCAGTCATCCATTGCTCCTGGGGCCGCTTTCCCAGGAATGCCATCCGCAATGCCCGTTGGTCACTGGCCCATTGCTCTTGGGTTGGAAAACACTTGCCCTGTTGTATACCAGCGAGCTGGAGGGCTCCAATCCAGAGCTCCACCCGAATCGGCTGCCTGAGTTCCAGGTATTCATCCTCAGACACAGTCCTGGTGTATGCTGAAAGGACAATCCGCAGCAGCCCCCGGAACTCTGATGCCAGGTCCATATCTCCGCTGGGGTGACTTAAGTTTGCTATCCTGATCTTGGATCCCAGTGGAGGTTTGGATGTCCCAGACTGCAGGAAGCAACCCACTGCTTGCCACCAATGTGACAGAAACCGATCCCACACTCCGATTGAGTACTTCCGTCAGTATACCCCTTCCTAAGTCCTGGAACACAAGTCCAATGGATCTGGCTATAGGAACCCCCAAGCACTAGACGACACCAGTCTTGGAGTACATCAGGAATGACCTTTATTTGAGATCTCACACAAAATATATATACAGCAGGGTGACTAAAACCTAACCTAATTAGCATGAGCTAATTATCTAAATCAACACTCAGATTAGTTGACTGAGGGATAAGACTTTTCAGCTCCTGCTGAATTCAATAAACATTACTATAAACATAAACAAAGGATTAATTGGCACAAACAACAACGTTTGGAATGTCCTTACAAGCCAGACTCATTTACACAAGAGACAGGTGTCTGGAGTTAATGACATTAGCATCTGACAGTGTGTGTCCCAACAGCATGAGACAACACACATCATATATACAGTGCCTTGCGAAAGTATTCGGCCCCCTTGAACTTTTCAACCTTTTGCCACATTTCAGGCTTCAAACATAAAGATATAAAATTTTAATTTTTTGTGAAGAATCACCAACAAGTGGGACACAATTGTGAAGTGGAACGAAATCTATTGGATTTTTGAAACTTTTTTAACTAATAAAAAAATGAAAAGTGGGGCGTGCAAAATTATTCGGTCCCCTTGCGTTAATACTTTGTAGTGCCACCTTTTGCTGCGATTACAGCTGCAAGTCACTTGGGGTATGTCTCTATCAGTTTTGCACAACGAGAGACTGAAATTCTTGCCCATTCTTCCTTGCAAAACAGCTCGAGCTTAGTGAGGCTGGATGGAGAGCGTTTGTGAACAGCAGTTTTCAGCTCTTTCCACAGATTCTCGATTGGATTCAGGTCTGGACTTTGACTTGGCGATTCTAACACCTGGATACGTTTATTTGTGAACAATTCCTTTGTAGATTTTGCTGTATGTTTGGGATCATTGTCTTGTTGGAAGATAAATCTCCGTCCCAGTTTCAGGTCTTTTGCAGACTCCAACAGGTCTTCATCCAGAATGGTCCTGTATTTGGCTGCATCCAACTTCCCCTCAATTTTAACCATCTTCCCTGTCCCTGCTGAAGAAAAGCAGGCCCAAACCATGATGCTGCCACCACCATGTTTGACAGTGGGGATGGTGTGTTGAGGGTGATGAACTGTGTTGCTTTTACGCCAAACATATCGTTTTGCATTGTGGGCAAAAAGTTAGATTTTGGTTTCATCTGACCAGAGCACCTTCTTCCACATGTTTGGTGTGTCTCCCAGGTGGCTTGTGGCAAACTTTAGACGAGACTTTTTATGGATATCTTTGAGAAATGGCTTTCTTCTTGCCCCTCTTCCATAAAGGCCAGATTAGTGCAGTGTACGACTGATTGTTGTCCTATGGACAGACTCTCCCATCTCAGCTGTAGTTCTCTGCAGTTCATCCAGAGTGATCATGGACCTCTTGGCTGCATCTCTGATCAGTCTTCTCCTTGTCTGAGCTGAAAGTTTAGAGGAACGGCCAGGTCTTGGTAGATTTGCAGTGGTCTGATACTCCTTCCATTTCAAAATGATCGCTTGCACAGTGTTTCTTGGGATGTTTAAAGCTTGGGAAATCTTTTTGTATCCAAATCTGGCTTTAAACTTCTCCACAACAGTATTACGGACCTGCCTGGTGTGTTCCTTGGTCTTCATGATGCTCTTTGCTCTTTCAACAGAACCCTGAGACTATCACAGAGCAGGGGCATTTATACAGAACTTGATTACACACAGGTGGATTCTATTTATCACCATCAGTCATTTAGGACAACATTGGATCATTCAGAGATCCTCGCTGAACTTCTGGAGTGAGTTTGCTTCACTGAAAGTAAAGGGGCCGAATAATTTTGCACGCACCACTTTTCAGTTTTTTATTTGATAAAAAAGTTTAAAATATCCAATAGATTTCGTTCCACTTCACAATTGTGTCCCACTTGTTGGTGATTCTTCACAAAAAATTTAAATTTTATATCTTTATGTTTGAAGCCTGAAATGTGGCAAAAGGTTGAAAAGTTCAAGGGGGCCGAATACTTTCGCAAGGCACTGTACATATATACAGAATTGAATCTGACTAGCACAGATTATAGTGGGGTTCTCATTCACCCTGTGCCCCTTAAAATCCAGGGCCCATAATCGATCGGCAAGAGGCTCGCACTCAGTCCTCTCAAAAAGCCTGTGTCCCGGATAGGTCTGTCACAGATATAACAAATGAATTCGACATGATTCGGTAATTCTTTAAAAATCTGATGAAACAAAAGGTCAGCTCAAAGCAAATCTTAGGCTGGGTTCACACTGCAGCGGTTTATGAGAACGGATGTGATTCGCACCGCACTGCAGTGCAAATCACATCCGATCTCTGTGCGATGCGAGTTCAGCCATACAGATAGTATGGCTGAATTCACATCGCACACGGCCCAAACTCGCACAGGACCCTTTTTTTGGTCCGATTCCTGTCCGAGTTTGCAGATCGCACTGATCTGGGGGTGTCATTAACGTTTCACTGACACTGCCAGCAGTTCGCATAGGGCAGTGTGAACTGCCGCCGGGAGGTATGCGATGCGGGAACCCGCAGCGGATTCGCGGCATTCCCGCATCGCTGCAATGTGAACCTAGCCTTATAGTCCAATCAGCTGATTAATTTTGTGCTGGAGGATGGATTACTGGCAAAGTGCATTCCTGAGAACTGAGTTAGAAGGGTGTTGTATTGCATTTGAGCCAAGGAGAAGAGACATGGTCATTGTGTGTGTTAAAAGATTCAGTAAAGAAACGACTTTCCAAACTACGAATCATTATCACAAATGTATATACATACATAAATATCAAATTTCATTGAATACGAACGAAATATAGAGCATATAACGAATGAATTCGACATGATTCGAGATTCGGTATAACGAACACTCTACGAATAATAACGAATTATCCAAAAACTTATTAACGTAACATAACGAATATAACAGAACGAAATTATATATTTTACGAATGACAACGAACCGAACCTAAACACAATTTTCTGTTGTGCACAGGTCTAGTTGTTAACACCTTGCAGGATAAAGATTTTCTCTCCTGCTGGATAACAACCACCAATTTAGGCTCTGACCTATGTGGGGAGCCAAGCGTATTGAAAACTAACAAGGCCTGAATCTTTTTTATTCCAGACCGACAGGATGGTTTCTTAAAGCAGTCTTTGAATAAAACTGCGCGTAAGGGACGGCCCTGAAGGAGGCCACCATTTCCCCTAAAAATCTCCTGTAGCCAAAATGAAGGAATTTTCCCATCCTGATAAGTTGAATTAGTCCTACAATTGAACTGATTCATGTCTAGGGTAAGAATACCTTCTTCTGTATGGTATCTATAACCAGCCCCCAAGTAACCTCCTTGATAGTTTTAAGGAGATTCTTCCTAGGCTGAGAATCCAACCTAGAGATTTCAGGTATCTACAGCTGAGATCAGACTCTGGTTTTACACCTGAGACTGAATGATCTATTCAAAGTAGATCTTCTAATAGGCTAGGACCGCTATGCCTTGAGACTTTAACCTGGCTAAAGGAGGTGCCAGAATCTTTCAGAACACTCGTAATGCTGTGGCTAAGCCGAATTGCAGTGCCACGATTGATAAAAATTATTTTATATTTCAAACCGCAGAGATTTCTGGTAAGCGGGAAACTTTGGCACATGGAGATATGCAACTCCCCTCCTTGCAGGATGGACACGGCTGATTGAATTATGAAAGGATCGGATGTTTAAGTGCCGATTCAGATCTACGAGATCTAGAGTGGGTCTTATCTCTCTGCTTGGCTCTGGGACCTTAAAATGTTTGAGCCAAAAACCCCTGTTCCACTAGGGGAATCTCTGATATCACCGACTGGGATAACAGCTGATCCAGAGACCAGAAAGAGACACTTCTTTCTTTTTTAGGACCATTCTTTGTGGAGATGGACACTCTTGCATAAAGACTGCCACATCAGCAGCCCCAAGGACCCCACAGGCAGCACCGAAACAGGACCCGAACCCCGGACCCTCAGATCGAATGCCGACTGGGCCATCCGGGCTCTTGAAACTCCAGATGTAACCTAGAGAAAAAAAATCGCAGGAATCACTCTGCTCTTAACATTGTTCCTGCCAGACTTTGAGAATTGCAGGACCTTTCCCCTCACTCACACGAGTGGGGGTGCTCCTTCATGAGAAGTCCTTAGCATTCTGCTTCATGGGCTTTCTGCCCCAAGATCCTGGTGCTGCCCCTGTCGAGACCGCCTAAAGGCAGATACCCCAGGCATTAGGAGAGGCTGCATGATTAAAGGAGAACTGTTTGAACCTCCTTTATTGGTAAATAGAGCTTTACGCCTTTTGGATGTACTTATCCACTCAAAATAGTCCTACCCCAGGAAAGGACACAGACTGGCTAAGGGTTTTCACATGGTGCTTTGGCTGATCAATATCTCAGCCATGGACCTCTGCAAAAATGCACTAGTCCAAGTATAAGCCATAGGGCTTAAACGATCAAGTCCTTCATAGCATCTGTGAGACACAGTGCGTCAAATACACCAGCCCCTTGCTGGTCCTGCTGATCAGGCAGAACTTTCAGGTATCTCACACCTGTTCCTTAACCCCTTGGAGTCCACATTCCAATGCATTGGCGTGACTCAAAATGCGCTCCACCACAATAGTGGAGCAGACGTTAAAGGGTTAATGGACTGAGCTACTCAAATTGCAGCCAGAACTGCAAAATACATCTTGTCTTTAAAAGGAAAATCCAACTTTAACTTGCTGGATCCTTTAACATCAGTGCATTATCCACTGGACATGTGAGACTGTGCTCACTGAGGTGATTGCAGCATTGATAGCTGGAACCTCCCCATTTCTTTCATAGAAATGTTCCCATTCAGAATACATAGCTATGCATGAATAAGAAAAACATCCCCAGGTGGGGGAGGTTCAAATGAACCCTATTAGCCCTTGTACACACGGTCGGACATTCCGGCAACCAAATCTGTCGGATTTTGTCCGATGGATTTTGTCCGAAACTGGTGTTGCATACACACGGTCGGAAAATCAGATCGTTCAGAACGTGATGACGTTATTTCGTTATGACGGGACTACGTTCAGGCTAGTAGCCAATAACTTTGGTCTAGGAATTTGATCTGAGCATGCGTGGCACTTTGTGCGATCGGAATTCTCTACAAACGATCGGACAAAGTCCGATCGGAACATGTTGTCGGAAAATTTTATAGCCCAGCTCTAAAACTTTGTCGGTCGGATATTGCGATGGAAACAGTCCAATGGACCAAACACACAGTCGGGTTATCCAACAACACGGTCCGATCGGACATTTTCCGTCGGAATGTCCGACTGTGTGTACAAGGGCTTAGAGGTAGATACCTCAAGAGCCTGTGGCAGGCAACAAAAGGGTTAAGTAAGGGAGTAGACAAACACCTGACTTGTGCGGCTACTCCCTCCCTGTTAGGATCCTCCGAAGAGGAAAAATAAGTATCTTCCAATATTTGGGAAGATCTACCTGATCCCCAGCCTCCTGCACCTCAACAAAAGGGCCCAGAGGACTAGATGGGAATCTGCTATGTTTAGTCCTACTATGGAGAGACATCATAGCAATACATTTTTAAATGGTAGAAGAAAAATATGTTTGTATGAAATACACAGGGACAGAAGTGTTCTACCCTTGACGGCTTCATCTGACTGGCCGTATTTTTCTTTTTACCTCTCAGGGAGGAAGACATTTTTTTGGAGGGTTTTTAGTTTGTTGTATACCATTAACCCCTTAGAACCCTTAGAGTGGTTCCTGGTCCCTTTGTCACTCATAGCTTACAGTACAAAGCAGAGGCAGTACCAGCAAAAAAATGTTACTTGCTAGGCTATAGTACAGTACAATAATTGCTTTTAACCCTAGCTATACAGTACAATGTTGCCAAAAGGGAAATGCCTGTGTCACCAAACCTGACCAGCAACCACTCTGCTCTGTCCCTCCACAGCCAGGCAGTAGCTTCTCTTGCAGAGCTCTAACTACTTCCTACGTGTGTGGCTGGCATCTGACACAGTTTAACCACGTCACCCCCTTCCTGTTTCAAACAGGGAAGTGAATCTCCCACGTGAGCGCCGGCATCATGGCGGGGTGTGACTTGCCCAAAAAAACTTTTTAAATTTTTTTTAAAGAAAAAGAGGCAGCTGGCCGGCATTCAAATAGATCAAAATCGCCAATTTGGGGGCCCAGGAAGTGATCAGACCCCCCTTCATTCCTGAGGGTCTGAGCTGGCTTGAACGGAGAGGAGATTGGAGCTTCTGCTGTTTCCAGCATCAGAATGGTGAGTGCTCAATACAGCCTCCAGTGGTGACACATAGACATGACAACACAATACATGGAAGGAGAGATTATCTCCTCTACCTTTCCTCGCAGCATGGTTTGTCAGAGATTAAAAAAAAAACAATCTTCGCCCTTCACGGTAGGCTCTGAGACCTTGAAAGCAAACCTTCAGGAACAGGGGTACACTCAGGTAATCCCGCAATCCTGGACCTGCGAGAAGACCCTGCCAGTAAACCTTTATTGGCCTTACTACCAAAAAGTACTGGATCCTGGGGCCCAGCTTAAAAGCATTTGCAAGCAAAACCTCGTGTCTTCAGATGATGAGGCCCAGGTACCATTCATTTAGTCCATTACGGAGACATCAGAATGGATCCGGTCAGGGTGGCTGGCTCGCATCAAAGGATTACTGCCCGTGGAGCTCAGTACACACATCCTTATACGTGCTCAACACCTTAGACACTGGCGAAAAAAACTGAGGACTCCCAGTAATGGGAGGGGTTATATGGGGGAAGTTGACGCCTTAAGGGGCGTGCCAGTGTCCTGATATGCCGATATAACCACATAGTTATTGCTATAGCTCTGTGTCCCCTGATGTAAGAAAAGAAAAAAAAATGTTTTCCTCAGTTTAGGCCGATACGTATTCTTCTACATATTTTTGGTAAGGGCCGGTTCACACTGCAGGCGATGCGAGGCGACACCGACTTGCCTCGCCGCGACCTGCCGCGACCTCAGCGGCAACTTGCAGATGACTTCTGTATAGAAGTCAATGCAAGTCGCCCCGAGGTCGCCCGAAAGTAGTACAGGAACCTTTTTTCTGAGTCGGAGCGACTCGAGTCGCTCCTCTCAGAACGGTTCCATTGTACAGAACGGGGGCGACTTGTCAGATCGAGGCGAGGCAAGTCGTGTTGCCTCGCATCGCCCGCAGTGTGAACCGGCTCTAAAAAATTTTTTAAAAAATAAGCGATTGATTGGTTTGCACAAAAGTTGTAGCATTTACAAAATAGGAGCTAGCTTTATGGCATTTTTATTAATGTTTTTTTTTTTTAGTAGTAATGGCGGCAATCAGCGATTTTTATTGTGACAGCAACATTATGGCAGACACATCGGACATTTTTAACACATTTTTGGGACCATTGTCATTTATACAGCAATCAGTGCTATACAAATGCACTGATTCCTATGTAAATGACACTGGCAGTGAAGGGGTTAACCACTAGGTGGCAGTGTAGGGGTTAATTGTGTCCTAGGGCCATGTTGCTAACTGTGTGGGGCGTGGCTGTGTTTTACACATCACTGATCTCTGCTCCAATCACAGGGAGCAGAGATCAGTGTCACTGTTGCTAGGCAGAACAGGGAGATGCTTGTTTACTTTAGCATCTCCCCGTTCTTTCTCCCGTGAGACGATCCACTCTGCGGGACCCGCGATCGGACTCACAAAGGTTCTGACCGGTGTGCACGTGATGGCACAGCTGCAAATTTAAAGGGACGTACCTGTACGCCCATTTGCTAGTCCATGGGGGGGTGGAGCTAGATGAGAAGCCTTCGGCCTCTCCGCGGCTGCCCGTATAGGTCAGCCATCCATACCAGGGGGCGTGACTGCAAAGGGGGAGGAGCCAGAGCAGACGCCTGCTGCTGAGTCCTGAAAACTCGAAGCCAGATAACAGTAAACGTGAGTTCCGCCCGTGCTCTGCGCTCACCCCCTGTAACCAGGATATGAGGATTGGTGGGGGCGGCTGCATATAGAACAATCATTCTCTCCATCTTCCTCTTGCAATATCGGAATGCCTGCGAGAGGGAGAGGAGAAGCAGGAGACTGCAGGAGGAAGATGGAGAGAATGATTCTTCTATATGGAGCCACCCCACCACTCCTCATATCCTGCTTATTCCTGACGCCCCCCCCCCGGGCTCCCCACACCACCCATACTCTTTGCCTCCTCATGCTCTCTGCCACCCCAGTGCTTTCCACCCCCCCTGCTCTCTGCCACCCCCCCAGTGCGCTCCACCTCCCCCATGTTCTCTGCCGCCCTCCCCATGCTCTCCACCACCCCCTGTGCTCTCTGCCACCCCCGTGCTCTCCGCCACCCTCCCAGCGCTCTCCGCCACTCTCCCCGTGCTCTCCGCCACCCTCCCCGTGCTCTCCGCCACCCTCCCCGTGCTCTCCGCCACCCTCCCCGTGCTCTCCGCCACCCTCCCCGTGCTCTCCGCCACCCTCCCCGTGCTCTCCGCCACCCCCCGTGCTCTCCGTCACCCCCCCATGCTCTCCGCAACCCCCCCATGCATTCCGCCGCCCTCCCTGTGCTCTCTGCCACCCCCCATGTTCTCAGCCACCCTCCATGCTCTGCGCTCACCCCCCTGTGCTGTTCATATCCCCCCATGCTCTCTGCTTCCCCCTGTGCTCTCCACATCCCCCTCATGCTCTCCGCTTCCCCCTGTACTCTCCACATCCCCCTCATGCTGTCTGCTGCCCCCCTGTGCTCTTCACATCCCCCCCATGCTCTCCGCTGACCTCCCTGTGCTCTCCACCTCCCCCATGCTCTCCACCGCTCTCCCCAATGCTCTCCACCACTCTCCCTGTGCTC
Organism: Lithobates pipiens; assembly: GCF_037356315.1. Classification (NCBI taxonomy): domain Eukaryota; kingdom Metazoa; phylum Chordata; class Amphibia; order Anura; family Ranidae; genus Lithobates; species Lithobates pipiens. The sequence continues at coordinate 379,712,432 of NW_027507903.1, read as the reverse complement.
TCCACCTCCCCCAATGCTCTCCTCCACCCTCCCTGTGCTCTCCACCTCCCCCCCCCACGCTCTTCACCGCCCTTCCTGTGCTCTCCGCCACCCCCCATGCTCTTCACCACCCCCCCATGCTCTGTGCTCACCCCCCTGTGCTGTTCATGCCCCCCATGCTCTCTGCTGCCCCCTGTGCTCTCCACATCCCCCTCATGCTCTCTGCTGCCCCCTCATGCTGTCTGCTGCCCCCTGTGCTCTTCACATCCCCCCCATCAGCCCCCCGTGCTCTCCACCTTCCCTCCATGCTCTCCGCCGCCCTCCCTGTGCTCGCCACCCCCCATGCGTTCTTCACATCCCCCATGCTCTCCGCCACCCTCCCTGTGCTTTCCATCTCCCCCATGCTCTCCACCAGCCCCCCCCGCTCTCCACTTCCCCCATGCTTTCCACCGCCCTCCCTGTGCTCTCTCTACTTCTCCCCATGCTCTCCACCACTCTCCCTGTGCTCTCCACCTCTCCCAATGCTCTCCACCACCCTCCCTGTGCTCTCCATCTCCCCCCATGTTCTCCGCCACCCTCCCTGTGCTCTTCACCTCCCCCCACGCTCTCCACCGCCCTTCCTGTGCTCTTCACCTCCCCCCATGCTCTCCACCGTCTTCCCTGTGCTCTTCACCTCCCCCCATGCTCTCCACCAGCCCCCCCGCTCTCCACTTCCCCCATGCTCTTCTCTCCGTGCTCTCCGCCACCCTCCCTGTGCTCACCACCCCCCATACGTTCTTCACATCCCCCATGCTCTTCGTCCCCCTCCCTGTGTTTTCCATCTCCCCCCATGCTCTCCACCAGCCCCCCATGCTCTCCACTTCCCCCATGCTCTCCACCAACCCTCCCTGTGCTCTCCACCAGCCCCCCTGTGCTTTCCACCTCCCCCCATGCTCTCCACCTCCCCCCATGCTCTCCACCTCCCCCCTTGATCTCCACCACCCTCCCTGTGCTCTCCACCTCCCCCATGCTCTCCACCTCCCCCCATGCTCTCCACCACCCTCCCTGTGCTCTCTACTTCCCCCATCTCTTCTCTCCGTGCTCTCCGCCACCCTCCCTGTGCTCACCACCCCCCATACATTCTTCACATCCCCCATGCTCTTCGCCCCCCTCCCTGTGCTTTCCATCTCCCCCCATGCTCTCCACCAGCCCCTCCTCTCCACTTCCCCCATGCTCTCCACCAACCCTCCCTGTGCTCTCCACCAGCCCCCCTGTGCTTTCCACCTCCCCCCATGCTCTCCACCTCCCCCCATGCTCTCCACCTCCCCCCTTGATCTCCACCACCCTCCCTGTGCTCTCCACCTCCCCCATGCTCTCCACCTCCCCCATGCTCTCCACCTCCCCCCATGCTCTCCACCACCCTCCCTGTGCTCTCCACCTCCCCCCATGCTTTCTGCTGCCCCCTGTGCTCTCCACCTCCCCCCTCATGCTCTCTGCTGCCTCTTGTGCTCTTCTCTTCCTCCCTATGCTCTCGTCCCACCCCATGTTCTCAAGGTTCTTCCGTGTGTTCTCCATCCCCCATGCTCTTTTCTGGTCTCACCTCACCTCCCCCCCCCCCACAACAGTAATGGTAGGACCCACACATATAGGTTCCCTTGTATTTACAATGCTCCTTTGCCTTTTCCCCTTTGAATTCACTGTTAACAACTTGACCCCTCACAGATGTTGCTCTCCTAAAGGTAAATAATGTTTTTTCGGTCACAAAGGGCCCCAAAGAGGGATCCAGCGTTAGCATGTGCCAGTATTTTTCTACAATATCTCTCACTTGCTGTTGTTGATTTGTGTATCTGGTAATTATCCTAAGGGGGTTACCCTCATCTTTGGATTTTTTTGAGTATAGGCGTTTTTCTTTTGATTGTAAGCATGTCTGCTGATAGGATCTCTCTAGAGAAGTATGTGAATAGCCTCTCAAACGTAATCTATCTTGTAGTTGGTCCGCTTCCATCTTTTTTTTTTTTTTTTTATATATATTTATTCAATTTTCACAATTATTATTACATACAAAAAATTGATACATAAACCATTATAGCCAAAAAAAAGGGCCAAGGAGATACAAATAAAATAAAGAAAATAAGAAAGAAAGATAACCACGTATTTATCCCCATGGATATTTTTGCTAGCCCTTTAAATAGGAGATATGGACTTTCTCTCTAACTCTTCCACGCTACAATATCCATTCCTATCTTCTTTACTTTACATTTTATACAAAAATCTCTTTTCTTCCCTTCCCTTCCCCTTATCCCTACCCGCTACCTCTCCTGGCCCTCCCATCCACCCCTCAATTTAGGCGAATGGGAGGGAGGGGAACCCCCCTCCTCTCTAATGTCCCTGAACCTCAGCATACTTCTTTGTTAGTTTGAATTTCTTCCATGCCTCCCATTTCCTCAGAGACTTCCTACCTATGTCTTCCTCTCTAAGTTCTTCCATCCTGTATATCTTTTCGAATTTTTTTCCCATTATTCCCTTACTTTTGGGGGTTCCACTTCCTTCCATTTCTTTGGGATTAAACTCTTTGCCACGTTAATAAGATGTATTGTGAGGGAATCTTTATACGCTTTCAATGGTAAATCTATACAATGGAAGAGACACACCCATGGATCTTCAGGTATTTGATTTTTAGTTATTATCTTAATGTTTTCTAATATCTCTCTCCAATGTTGTTTAATCTTGGGGCAGTTCCACCATATATGTTCCATATTCCCTAGTTGTCCACAGCCCCTCCAGCATTCTCCAGATTGCTCTATTTGATATTTTGCCACCATATCTGGTGTCCTATACCACCTTAATAGGCATTTATAGTTCATTTCTATCATCCTATTATTTATTGAGGACCCATGCACTAATCTCAATATTCTATCTAAATTTTGCTTAACACCCCATGGTCCTATTTCCTTTTCCCACTTTTTTATGAATGTCGGCACCTCCATCTCCTCTTCCCAAACCAAGATCCCATATATCTGTGAGATCCCACCCCGGGCCATTTTTCCCCCACAGATCCGCTCGAATGCTGTCAGTTTCTCTCCGTCTCTCAATGGTCTTGGGATCCTTGAAACGAAATGTCTGAGTTGGAGGTACCACCACTCAAGTCAAACAAGTCTTTTTCTTTGTTTAATGCTTCAAATGTGTTAATTCCCCCCCCCCCCTTTTAATATGTGTCTTAGTTGAACATTTTCTTTTTTTATCCAATTCCCACCCATACTATTTTTACCTGGTGGAAAGAAATCATTCTCTTTTAAGTGAATTAGTGGAGAGTTATATTTCCATTTGTTGTGTTTGTGCACCCCATCCCACACTCTTATAACATTTTTTTGTCAACGTGAGCATTCCCCCCCGTGTTCTATATTGTAGTGGTGTCCATATGTTTCTCTCTAAATTAGTTTCTGCTGAACTATACTCTATTTCTACCCATCTTTTTTTACTGTCTGATTTTGTCCATTCCACTACCCGTGTTAATATTACCGCTTCATAATATTTTTTTAAGTCTGGTACACTTAACCCTCCTTGATCTTTTCCCCTTTGTAGCATCTTTAATGATATTCTAGGTCTCCTATTTTTCCAGATGTATTTTGTAATTAAGGTTTTGATATTTCTAAAATACACCGGTGCAATATAAATCGGTAGCATCTGAAGTTTATACAGTATTTTGGGTAATATTATAATTTTAAGGGTGTTTATTCTACATATTTTTGGTAAGGGCCGGTTCACACTGCAGGCGATGCGAGGCGACACCGACTTGCCTCGCCGCGACCTGCCGCGACCTCAGCGGCAACTTGCAGATGACTTCTGTATAGAAGTCAATGCAAGTCGCCCCGAGGTCGCCCGAAAGTAGTACAGGAACCTTTTTTCTGAGTCGGAGCGACTCGAGTCGCTCCTCTCAGAACGGTTCCATTGTACAGAACGGGGGCGACTTGTCAGATCGAGGCGAGGCAAGTCGTGTCGCCTCGCATCGCCCGCAGTGTGAACCGCTCTAAAAAATTTTTTAAAAAATAAGCGATTGATTGGTTTGCACAAAAGTTGTAGCGTTTACAAAATAGGAGCTAGCTTTATGGCATTTTTATTAATGTTTTTTTTTTTTTAGTAGTAATGGCGGCAATCAGCGATTTTTATTGTGACAGCAACATTATGGCAGACACATCGGACATTTTTAACACATTTTTGGGACCATTGTCATTTATACAGCAATCAGTGCTATACAAATGCACTGATTCCTATGTAAATGACACTGGCAGTGAAGGGGTTAACCACTAGGTGGCAGTGTAGGGGTTAATTGTGTCCTAGGGCCATGTTGCTAACTGTGTGGGGCGTGGCTGTGTTTTACACATCACTGATCTCTGCTCCAATCACAGGGAGCAGAGATCAGTGTCACTGTTGCTAGGCAGAACAGGGAGATGCTTGTTTACTTTAACATCTCCCCGTTCTTTCTCCCGTGAGACGATCCACTCTGCGGGACCCGCGATCGGACTCACAAAGGTTCTGACCGGTGTGCACGTGATGGCACAGCTGCAAATTTAAAGGGACGTACCTGTACGCCCATTTGCTAGTCCATGGGGGGGTGGAGCTAGATGAGAAGCCTTCGGCCTCTCCGCGGCTGCCCGTATAGGTCAGCCATCCATACCAGGGGGCGTGACTGCAAAGGGGGAGGAGCCAGAGCAGACGCCTGCTGCTGAGTCCTGAAAACTCGAAGCCAGATAACAGTAAACGTGAGTTCCGCCCGTGCTCTGCGCTCACCCCCTGTAACCAGGATATGAGGATTGGTGGGGGCGGCTGCATATAGAACAATCATTCTCTCCATCTTCCTCTTGCAATATCGGAATGCCTGCGAGAGGGAGAGGAGAAGCAGGAGACTGCAGGAGGAAGATGGAGAGAATGATTCTTCTATATGGAGCCACCCCACCGCTCCTCATATCCTGCTTATTCCTGACGCCCCCCCGGGCTCCCCACACCACCCATACTCTTTGCCTCCTCATGCTCTCTGCCACCCCAGTGCTTTCCACCCCCCCTGCTCTCTGCCACCCCCCCAGTGCGCTCCACCTCCCCCATGTTCTCTGCCGCCCTCCCCATGCTCTCCACCACCCCCTGTGCTCTCTGCCACCCCCGTGCTCTCCGCCACCCTCCCAGCGCTCTCCGCCACCCTCCCCGTGCTCTCCGCCACCCTCCCCGTGCTCTCCGCCACCCTCCCCGTGCTCTCCGCCACCCTCCCCGTGCTCTCTGCCACCCCCCGTGCTCTCCGTCACCCCCCCATGCTCTCCGCAACCCCCCATGCATTCCGCCGCCCTCCCTGTGCTCTCTGCCACCCCCCATGTTCTCAGCCACCCTCCATGCTCTGCGCTCACCCCCCTGTGCTGTTCATATCCCCCCATGCTCTCTGCTTCCCCCTGTGCTCTCCACATCCCCCTCATGCTCTCCGCTTCCCCCTGTACTCTCCACATCCCCCTCATGCTGTCTGCTGCCCCCCTGTGCTCTTCACATCCCCCCCATGCTCTCCGCTGACCTCCCTGTGCTCTCCACCTCCCCCATGCTCTCCACCGCTCTCCCCAATGCTCTCCACCACTCTCCCTGTGCTCTCCACCTCCCCCAATGCTCTCCTCCACCCTCCCTGTGCTCTCCACCTCCCCCCCCCACGCTCTTCACCTCCCTTCCTGTGCTCTCCGCCACCCCCCATGCTCTTCACCACCCCCCCATGCTCTGTGCTCACCCCCCTGTGCTGTTCATGCCCCCCATGCTCTCTGCTGCCCCCTGTGCTCTCCACATCCCCCTCATGCTCTCTGCTGCCCCCTCATGCTGTCTGCTGCCCCCTGTGCTCTTCACATCCCCCCCATCAGCCCCCCGTGCTCTCCACCTTCCCTCCATGCTCTCCGCCGCCCTCCCTGTGCTCGCCACCCCCCATGCGTTCTTCACATCCCCCATGCTCTCCGCCACCCTCCCTGTGCTTTCCATCTCCCCCATGCTCTCCACCAGCCCCCCCCCCGCTCTCCACTTCCCCCATGCTTTCCACCGCCCTCCCTGTGCTCTCTCCACTTCTCCCCATGCTCTCCACCACTCTCCCTGTGCTCTCCACCTCTCCCAATGCTCTCCACCACCCTCCCTGTGCTCTCCATCTCCCCCCATGTTCTCCGCCACCCTCCCTGTGCTCTTCACCTCCCCCCACGCTCTCCACCGCCCTTCCTGTGCTCTTCACCTCCCCCCATGCTCTCCACTGTCTTCCCTGTGCTCTTCACCTCCCCCCATGCTCTCCACCAGCCCCCCCGCTCTCCACTTCCCCCATGCTCTTCTCTCCGTGCTCTCCGCCACCCTCCCTGTGCTCACCACCCCCCATACGTTCTTCACATCCCCCATGCTCTTCGTCCCCCTCCCTGTGCTTTCCATCTCCCCCCATGCTCTCCACCAGCCCCCCATGCTCTCCACTTCCCCCATGCTCTCCACCAACCCTCCCTGTGCTCTCCACCAGCCCCCCTGTGCTCTCCACCTCCCCCCATGCTCTCCACCTCCCCCCATGCTCTCCACCTCCCCCCATGCTCTCCACCTCCCCCCTTGATCTCCACCACCCTCCCTGTGCTCTCCACCTCCCCCATGCTCTCCACCTCCCCCCATGCTCTCCACCACCCTCCCTGTGCTCTCTACTTCCCCCATCTCTTCTCTCCGTGCTCTCCGCTACCCTCCCTGTGCTCACCACCCCCCATACATTCTTCACATCCCCCATGCTCTTCGCCCCCCTCCCTGTGCTTTCCATCTCCCCCCATGCTCTCCACCAGCCCCTCCTTTCCACTTCCCCCATGCTCTCCGCCAACCCTCCCTGTGCTCTCCACCAGCCCCCCTGTGCTTTCCACCTCCCCCCATGCTCTCCACCTCCCCCCATGCTCTCCACCTTCCCCCTTGATCTCCACCACCCTCCCTGTGCTCTCCACCTCCCCCATGTTCTCCACCTCCCCCCATGCTCTCCACCACCCTCCCTGTGCTCTCCACCTCCCCCCATGCTTTCTGCTGCCCCCTGTGCTCTCCACCTCCCCCCTCATGCTCTCTGCTGCCTCTTGTGCTCTTCTCTTCCTCCCTATGCTCTCGTCCCACCCCATGTTCTCAAGGTTCTTCCGTGTGTTCTCCATCCCCCATGCTCTTTTCTGGTCTCACCTCACCTCCCCCCCCCCCCACAACAGTAATGGTAGGACCCACACATATAGGTTCCCTTGTATTTACAATGCTCCTTTGCCTTTTCCCCTTTGAATTCACTGTTAACAACTTGACCCCTCACAGATGTTGCTCTCCTAAAGGTAAATAATGTTTTTTCGGTCACAAAGGGCCCCAAAGAGGGATCCAGCGTTAGCATGTGCCAGTATTTTTCTACAATATCTCTCACTTGCTGTTGTTGATTTTATGTATCTGGTAATTATCCTAAGGGGGTTACCCTCATCTTTGAATTTTTTTGAGTATAGGCGTTTTTCTTTTGATTGTAAGCATGTCTGCTGATAGGATCTCTCTAGAGAAGTATGTGAATAGCCTCTCAAACGTAATCTATCTTGTAGTTGGTCCGCTTCCATCTTTTTTTTTTTTTTTTTTTTATATATTTATTCAATTTTCACAATTATTATTACATACAAAAAATTGATACATAAACCAATATAGCCAAAAAAAAGGGCCAAGGAGATACAAATAAAATAAAGAAAATAAGAAAGAAAGATAACCACGTATTTATCCCCATGGATATTTTTGCTAGCCCTTTAAATAGGAGATATGGACTTTCTCTCTAACTCTTCCACGCTACAATATCCATTCCTATCTTCTTTACTTTACATTTTATACAAAAATCTCTTTTCTTCCCTTCCCTTCCCCTTATCCCTACCCGCTACCTCTCCTGGCCCTCCCATCCACCCCTCAATTTAGGCGAATGGGAGGGAGGGGAACCCCCCTCCTCTCTAATGTCCCTGAACCTCAGCATACTTCTTTGTTAGTTTGAATTTCTTCCATGCCTCCCATTTCCTCAGAGACTTCCTACCTATGTCTTCCTCTCTAAGTTCTTCCATCCTGTATATCTTTTCGAATTTTTTTCCCATTATTCCCTTACTTTTGGGGGTTCCACTTCCTTCCATTTCTTTGGGATTAAACTCTTTGCCGCGTTAATAAGATGTATTGTGAGGGAATCTTTATATGCTTTCAATGGTAAATCTATACAATGGAAGAGACACACCCATGGATCTTCAGGTATTTGATTTTTAGTTATTATCTTAATGTTTTCTAATATCTCTCTCCAATATTGTTTAATCTTGGGGCAGTTCCACCATATATGTTCCATATTCCCTAGTTGTCCACAGCCCCTCCAGCATTCTCCAGATTGCTCTATTTGATATTTTGCCACCATATCTGGTGTCCTATACCACCTTAATAGGCATTTATAGTTCATTTCTATCATCCTATTATTTATTGAGGACCCATGCACTAATCTCAATATTCTATCTAAATTTTGCTTAACACCCCATGGTCCTATTTCCTTTTCCCACTTTTTTATGAATGTCGGCACCTCCATCTCCTCTTCCCAAACCAAGATCCCATATATCTGTGAGATCCCACCCCGGGCCATTTTTCCCCCACAGATCCGCTCGAATGCTGTCAGTTTCTCTCCGTCTCTCAATGGTCTTGGGATCCTTGAAACGAAATGTCTGAGTTGGAGGTACCACCACTCAAGTCAAACAAGTCTTTTTCTTTGTTTAATGCTTCAAATGTGTTAATTCCCCCCCCCCCCCCTTTTAATATGTGTCTTAGTTGAACATTTTCTTTTTTTATCCAATTCCCACCCATACTATTTTTACCTGGTGGAAAGAAATCATTCTCTTTTAAGTGAATTAGTGGAGAGTTATATTTCCATTTGTTGTGTTTGTGCACCCCATCCCACACTCTTATAACATTTTTTGGTCAACGTGAGCATTCCCCCCCGTGTTCTATATTGTAGTGGTGTCCATATGTTTCTCTCTAAATTAGTTTCTGCTGAACTATACTCTATTTCTACCCATCTTTTTTTACTGTCTGATTTTGTCCATTCCACTACCCGTGTTAATATTACCGCTTCATAATATTTTTTTAAGTCTGGTACACTTAACCCTCCTTGATCTTTTCCCCTTTGTAGCATCTTTAATGATATTCTAGGTCTCCTATTTTTCCAGATGTATTTTGTAATTAAGGTTTTGATATTTCTAAAATACACCGGTGCAATATAAATCGGTAGCATCTGAAGTTTATACAGTATTTTGGGTAATATTATAATTTTAAGGGTGTTTATTCTTCCCATCCAAGAGACAGGTTTTCCTATAATTCTCTTTATTTCTTCCTTTAATTCGTCAAGAAAAGGTATAAAATTAACCTGGTAAATCTTGTCAATTGATGTCAATTTTATCCCAAGATATTTAATTTCCCTCTTCCATATAAAGGGAAATTCCTTCTGGATGTTCTGTTCTTCTTTTGGTTCTATATTGACATTTAATACTTCTGATTTCCCCGGGTTAATTTTAAAATTAGATAGTTCTCCATACTCTTTGATTACTTTTAACAAATTTGGCATTGAAATTCTGGGATTGGAGAGATAAAATAAGATATCATCCGCAAATGCGGCAACTTTGTGTGTCTCTTTCCCCAGTTCTACTCCCCTGATGTTGGGGTTTCTCCTTACTATTTCCAGAAGAGGTTCAAGTGCCAGTACAAATAGTAAGGGCGACAACGGGCACCCCTGTCGGGTTCTGTTGTACAACCTGAAGGGTGGAGAGAGCATTCCGTTAACTCTAATTGCAGCGATTGGGTTTCTATAGAGTACTTTGATCCAGCTCAAAAACCTGGGGCCAATCCCCATTCTGTCTAGAGTACCCAGCGTGAATCCCCAGTCTACTCTGTCAAATGCTTTTTCAGCATCTAGCGACAAGAGCAGACTGGGGATCCCACTCTCCTGCATTTTCTGAAGCAATAACAATGTCCTTACTCCATTTTCTTTCCCCTCCCTACCTACTACAAATCCCACCTGATCCGGGTGGATCAAGCTTGGCATAAACTTTTTTAACCTGAGGGCTAGCACCTTGGCGAATAGCTTCGTATCGGTATTCATTAAGGAAATTGGTCTATAACTAGAGCTGATTGTCTTATCTTTCCCTTCTTTCAGCACTGTGGTAATTGTAGCTGTCGAGGTTTCTTTGCTCAATCCATATTTACTTCCCAATCCATTAAAGTATGCGCTAAGTTTTGAGGATAATATTTCTCTAAACTTTTTTTAGATATTCCATAGTAAAGCCATCCGGCCCAGGGCTTTTCCCTCCCACAGATTCTCTTAAAATACCTCTTGTATCGTTATTGGGTTTTCTAGTTCCTGGGCTGCTTCCTCTGTTAAATGAGGGATTTTTGCTTGGGTTATATATTCCTTAATTTTCACCTTTCTGTTCGTCACTTGTTGTCCTGTCTGTATGTGTTTGACTGAATACAGCTGCTTATAAAATTCCCCAAACACTCCTACTATATCCTTAGTATTATATACCAGCTCCCCCTTCTTATTAAGTATTTTTTCTACATAATTTATAGATCTTTTTTTTTTCTTAATATCCTAGCTAGGCATTTACTACTTTTATTCCCCCATAGATACCTTTCCTTCGCAATCCTGTTGTATATTATTCTTGTTTCCTGCTCCATTAGCTCTTTTAAGTCTTCTCTTCTGGTTATTAATTTTTGCTGTAGACCAAGGTCCCATTCCCTCCCCTCACTATTTTCATTTTTATGAGATTGTTCCAGTCTATAGATTTCCTCCCTTAGCATCATTCTCTTATTGTTTCTTTCTTTCTTTCTTTCTTTCTCCTTGCCCCAATGAGATATACATTCCTTTAATGTAGGCCTTATGAGCCTGCCATAGCATATTTTCTGTAGTCTCCCCCCTTCCATTAACATGAAAAAAGAGCTCTAGTTCTTTTCTTATTATATCCTCCCCCTCTTCATCTAATAATTCCTTATCCAATTTCCAAGAACGTATTGGTCTCTGCAAGCCTGGTATTCTCAATTTCATAGTTACTGGGGCATGATCTGAAATAGTTCTTATTTCTATATTTGTAGACATCACATGATCTAACGCCCTGTGTTCCACCAACCAATTAATCGATCCTTGTGTACGTCGCGTGTACAGGGGAAAAGAAAGTAAAACCCCTACTCTTCTGGTGTCTCCACACGTCCACCAACTGATACTCATAAAGCTGATGCTTAATTGCTTTCAGCTGCACACTTCCTGTCCCCTGGAACCGCAACATACTGTCCCATTCTGGGTTCATACAGAAGTTCAGATCTCCCGCAACTATCACCATCCCATTCTTGAACTCCCATAATTTTTCCAGCATTTCCTTTAAGAATATTGTTGAACCCCTATTGGGGCAGTATACATTGACCACAGTATATTTTATTCCCCACAACTCCCCCTTTAGAAATAAAAATCTTCCTTCTGGATCACACAGAAACATACCTCCCTGCCTACCCCTATGGCAACTCCCCTTGAGTTGCTTGTGGTTGAATCTCCATAGTACCACCTAGGGTACCGCGGGGAGTACAATCTAACCTTACTTTCGTACGTTATATGAGTTTCCTGCAAGAATATCATTCCTGCATCATACTGTTCAATCCCTTTCAAGATTTTATGTCTCTTTGCAGGGATATTTAATCCTCTAACATTATAGGTCACAAAATTAACAATAGCCACACTCTATAAAGGATACCCACTGTCCTTTTCTACTTTTGATCGATCCTTGGTTGGAGATCCAGTTTCCTGAGGTTCTGGACTGTAGATTCCTACTCCCCCCACTCCTCCCACCTCCCTAACCCCTCCCTCCCCCACCCCCCTCACCCCCCCTCCCTTGGCCAGGTCACAGCCTCTGTACCCCCGACCAGGATATAACCCTGTCCTAGTCGTGTACCTCACCCCCAGGGGTGAAACTCAGATCGCCCCCCCGTGTCCCACCCCCCCTCCCCACTAAATAGAGTGGGGAGGGGAGGGCAGGAGCGGGCGGACGTTCAAGGAACGGTCCCACTCCCCACCCTCAATTCATATCACAGCATATAAAGAGCAATAGCATAGTATAGGAAAGGGCCCTAATAGAGGGTTTACTCCCTCCCTCCTCCCCTCCACCCCCCTGCCCCCCCCCCAGTCCCAATCTCCTTTCATCCCACTCTATGCCAGCTTCCTTCTTTGTTCGACATTCCTTCTCTCTCTTGTCCTTCTCCTTTTAGAAGATTTGGGGTGGATATGCCTAATTTTCTACCAAAGTCTTGCATCTCCTCTTCGAACTTTAGTCTCAATGTCCTTCCTTCTCTCTGAACAATTAAGGCTGCTGGGAACCCCCAGCTGTATTTAATATTAAGTCTCCTCGATTGTTCCAGTAATGGTTTAAATTTCCTTCTCCAGGCCGGTGTTGCTGCTGAGACGTCTGTGAACACCTGGAGTATCTGCTGTTCATATTGGGGTGGGTGCTTTCCTCTTAAACTACTCCATATTTTTGCTTTATCAGTATATTTATGAAATTTGACAATGACATCTCGGGGGGGTTTCCTCCTTCAGACCTGGGGGTTTCCTTATTCTGTGCACTCTATCAATCATTAACTCCTCACCCTCTCCGTGCCCCAACAGTGGATTAAAGATCTTTCTCATTTTGGCCTCTAGATTTTCTCCATTTTGTTCTGGAAGTGCTCTTATTCTTAAATTTTGGCGCCTATTTTGGTTTTCTTGTTCTTCCAATTTATAGAGGAAGTCCCGCTGATTTATTTGCAATTTCTTTACTTGCATTTTTACCTCCATAATCGCTTGTTCTTGCTTTCCTATTTTCTCCTCTGCTTCCTCTACTCTTCTCAACAGGTGCCCCAAGTCCATCCTTACATTTATAATCTCACTTTTAATAAGGCTTTTCATCCTCTCAAACATTGCCATCATCTCGTTTTTGGTGGGCATTTGGGCTATACTTCTCTGTTCTTCTTCTTCTATATAGCCCTCTCCGTCCATCCCCACCTCCTCTCGCGGTTTCTCCGCCTGCGCCCCCTTTTGTTTAGCTGTTTCCTTCCTATTACTTTTAGTATTTTGTACTTTCTTCTCCATTCCTGGGCTTTTAGGATTCCCCTCCTTAGTTGTTAAGTATTTCTGTATCGAACTTAAGTTCACACTTGTATTTAAGCTCTCTCTCGGGGTCTTAGGTTCCGTCACTTTTGGAGGGTGGCCCCTCATATTATCTCCTTATTGCTGTCGCCTTATCACACCAGAGAATAGAGGCCAATTAGTCCAGACCAGGGACTTTTTTTTTTTCTCTCCAGCCATTTCCTATCAGGTCCTCAGATTGCAGAGTAGGATAGGGAACAACTTCTTTTAACCCAATGAGGAAGAGGAGAGGCCTGTCCCCTGTTTGTCAATAACCTCTAACCATAAGCCAAGTTTTAACCCCTCTTATTTTTTTGAAGTGGAAGACATATTGCATATATATACAGGTATTCGAAAATCTATGCAGTCTATGCAGTTATCTTCAGGCAGGGTTCGCAGCAGCTCTCACACAGCCACCGCTCCCCCCACCTTTCTACCTGTAGCCGCTCGTGCTCTTCCCGAACCGCCTTCCATCCAGGCTTAGCTGCTCTCCCTCACTACCTCGGCTGCCTCGTAGATCAAACAGCGGGGGCCGGTGTCCTCTCTGTTCGCTCTCACAGGTGCCGCCATCGGCTCCTCCCCCTGCTCGCTGCACGTCACATCCACATCACCTGCTCAATCTTAAAGATGGAAGCGGACAGTTTCACCTTATCCTGAGGAATTGGCTATATAGTATAGAATCCAAAAGTGGTTCAGGGTGGAAGCTCGTAGCATGTACGATTTCATTTCCTGATGTGGGTTTCCTGTATAATTTACTACAGAGGAAACCGCTATCCCCCCGTAGATCTCCACATCAAGAAATGCAATACTATGTTGATTGTAGGACATTGTAAAACTAAGGTTAAAATCATTTCTGTTCATCCTTGTGTCAGGGCTGGCTTAGCCTTTCCTTCTCTGGGCTGGATGCTCAGCTGTCAGCTAATTGCCAGCTCTCATCTCTCTCCACAGTTACCCAGCTGTTCCTGATCCTGCTCGTGTGACCTGCCTACTTAAGGCTGCCCAGCTCACTTCATCTCTGCCTTCGACCTTAGTCACATCACAAGAAAACATCTCCTGTGTTCCTGTTTAAAGACTGGCTTGCTGACATCTCTTCTGGCTCCTTATCCTACTTGCTGTTCCTCCACTTGGATCCCTGACTTCTGGCCTGGCTGATTACCCGATCTGGTTTTTGAACTGTGGCCTGGCTGACTACTCGATCCGGTTACTGGACTCTGGCTATGCTTTGACTATGCTTACTCTACCTTTTTATATTTTATTAACCACTTAAGGACCGCCGTATTGCCATTATACGTCATCAGAATGGCACAGGCAGGCACAAGCACGTAGATGTACGTGCCTGCCTTCCAGCGGGTGGGGGGTCCGATCGGACCCCCTCCCGCTGGATACGGCGGTCCGTTTCCCTCCAGCAGCGATCCGTGATGAGGGGATGGCCGTTGGTTTCTGGTCACCCCCTCTGGATCGCTCCTGGCCAATGACGAACTTCCTCCCACTGTGTATTGTTTACACAGGAAGGAGGAAGTGATGTCATTCTCCTCGGGGCGGTCTTTTTGACCGGACTACGAGGAGAAGACTAATAGTAAGTGTGCACCAACACTACACTGACATGTAGGTACACACAGGCACACAAACCCCCCCCCCCCGATCCCCCCCTGATCGCCCCCCGATCCCCCCCCCTTCTGGCTCCTTATCCTACTTGCTGTTCCTCCACTTGGATCCCTGGCTTCTGGCCTGGCTGATTACCCGATCTGGTTTTTGAACTGTGGCCTGGCTGACTACTCGATCCGGTTACTGGACTCTGGCTATGCTTTGACTATGCTTACTCTACCTTTTTATATTTTATTAACCACTTAAGGACCGCCGTATTGCCATTATACGTCATCAGAATGGCACAGGCAGGCACAAGCACGTAGATGTACGTGCCTGCCTTCCAGCGGGTGGGGGGTCCGATCGGACCCCCTCCCGCTGGATACGGCGGTCCGTTTCCCTCCAGCAGCGATCCGTGATGAGGGGATGGCCGTTGGTTTCTGGCCACCCCCTCTGGATCGCTCCTGGCCAATGACGAACTTCCTCCCACTGTGTATTGTTTACACAGGAAGGAGGAAGTGATGTCATTCTCCTCGGGGCGGTCTTTTTGACCGGACTACGAGGAGAAGACTAATAGTAATTGTGCACCAACACTACACTGACATGTAGGTACACACAGGCACACAAACCCCCCCCCCCCGATCCCCCCCTGATCGCCCCCCGATCCCCCCCCCTTCTGGCTCCTTATCCTACTTGCTGTTCCTCCACTTGGATCCCTGGCTTCTGGCCTGGCTGATTACCCGATCTGGTTTTTGAACTGTGGCCTGGCTGACTACTCGATCCGGTTACTGGACTCTGGCTATGCTTTGACTATGCTTACTCTACCTTTTTATATTTTATTAACCACTTAAGGACCGCCGTATTGCCATTATACGTCATCAGAATGGCACAGGCAGGCACAAGCACGTAGATGTACGTGCCTGCCTTCCAGCGGGTGGGGGGTCCGATCGGACCCCCTCCCGCTGGATACGGTGGTCCGTTTCCCTCCAGCAGCGATCCGTGATGAGGGGATGGCCGTTGGTTTCTGGCCACCCCCTCTGGATCGCTCCTGGCCAATGACGAACTTCCTCCCACTGTGTATTGTTTACACAGGAAGGAGGAAGTGATGTCATTCTCCTCGGGGTGGTCTTTTTGACCGGACTACGAGGAGAAGACTAATAGTAAGTGTGCACCAACACTACACTGACATGTAGGTACACACAGGCACACAAACCCCCCCCGATCCCCACCCGATCGCCCCCCGATCCCCCCCCTCCCCCCCAGTCATAGTGTCACTGATTGCAGTGATCATTTCTTTACTGATCACTGTATTCAGTGTCAGTTGTGACAGTAAAAACTGTCAGGGCAGTTAGTGTTAGGTCCAGGGTAGCCCCCTATCACCCCCCAATAAAGATTTAACCCCCTGATTGCCCCTAGAGTTAACCCTTTCACCCCCTTTTGCCAGTGTCACTAAGCGATAATTTTTCTGATCACTGCATTAGTGTCGCTAGTGTCGCTAGGTAGCTAGTTATTTTTTTAGGTTCACCGCCAGGTTTTTATAGCGCTAGGTACCCCGATATACTACCCAATAATGGTTTTAACCCCCTGATTGCCGCTAGTTAACCCTTTCACCCCCTTTTGCCACTGTCACTAAGCGATCATTTTTCTGATCGCTGCATTAGTGTCGCTACTGTCGCTAGGTAGCTAGTTATTTTTTTAGGTTCACCGCCAGGTTTTTATAGCGCTAGGTACCCCGATATACTACCCAATAATGGTTTTAACCCCCTGATTGCCGCTAGTTAACCCTTTCACCCCCTTTTGCCAGTGTCACTAAGCGATAATTTTTCTGATCGCTGCATTAGTGTCGCTAGTGTCGCTAGGTAGCTAGTTATTTTTTTAGGTTCACCGCCAGGTTTTTATAGCGCTAGGTACCCCGATATACTACCCAATAATGGTTTTAACCCCCTGATTGCCGCTAGTTAACCCTTTCACCCCCTTTTGCCAGTGTCACTAAGCGATCATTTTTCTGATCGCTGCATTAGTGTCGCTAGTGTCGCTAGGTAGCTAGTTATTTTTTTAGGTTCACCGCCATGTTTTTATAGTGCTAGGTACCCCGATATACTACCCAATAATGGTTTTAACCCCCTGATTGCCCCTAGTTAACCCTTTCACCCCCTTTTGCCAGTGTCACTAAGCGATAATTTTTCTGATCGCTGCATTAGTGTCGCTACTGTCGCTAGGTAGCTAGTTATTTTTTTAGGTTCACCGCCAGGTTTTTATAGCGCTAGGTACCCCGATATACTACCCAATAATGGTTTTAACCCCCTGATTGCCGCTAGTTAACCCTTTCACCCCCTTTTGCCAGTGTCACTAAGCGATAATTTTTCTGATCGCTGCATTAGTGTCGCTAGTGTCGCTAGGTAGCTAGTTATTTTTTTAGGTTCACCGCCAGGTTTTTATAGCGCTAGGTACCCCGATATTCTACCCAATAATGGTTTTAACCCCCTGATTGCCGCTAGTTAACCCTTTCACCCCCTTTTGCCAGTGTCACTAAGCGATCATTTTTCTGATCGCTGCATTAGTGTCGCTAGTGTCGCTAGGTAGCTAGTTATTTTTTTAGGTTCACCGCCATGTTTTTATAGTGCTAGGTACCCCGATATACTACCCAATAATGGTTTTAACCCCCTGATTGCCCCTAGTTAACCCTTTCACCCCCTTTTGCCAGTGTCACTAGGCGATCGTTTTTCTGATCGCTGCATTAGTGTCGCTAGTGTCGTTAGGTAGCTAGTTATTTTTTTAGGTTCACCGCCAGGTTTTTATAGCGTTAGGTACCCCCATATACTACCCGATAATGGTTTTAACCCCCTGATTCCCCCTAGTTAACCCTTTCACCAGCGATCACAGTATAAGTGTCACTGGTGACGCTGGTTAGCCAGTTAGTTATTTAGGTTCCCCGTCAGGTTTTTATATAGCGCCAGGGACCCCCATATACTACCTAATAAAAATTTGAACCCCCTGATTGCCCCTAGTTAACCCTTTCACCACTGATCACCGTATAAGTGTTACGGGTGACTCTGGTTAGTTTGTTTTTTATAGCATCAGGGCACCCACCATTTATTACCCAATAAAGGTTTAACCCCCTGATCACCCGGCGGGTGATATCAATTAGGTTTTAGGGTCAGGGTCTGCGTCACCCCAGGCAGCGCTAGGTTAGTGCCAGTACCGCTAACACCCACACGCAAAGCATAAACCTCCCGTAGTGGTATAGAATCTGAACAGATCAATATGTGATCTGATCAGATCTATACTAGCGTCCCCAGCAGTTTAGGGTTCCAAAAAAACGCATTGTTAGCGGGATCAGCCCAGATACCTGCTAGCACCTGCGTTTTGCCCCTCCGCCCAGCCCACCCAAGTGCAGTATTGATGGATCACTGTCACTTACAAAACACTAAACACATAACTGCAGCGATCGCAGAGTCAGGCCTGATCCCTGCCATCGCTAACAGTTTTTTTGGTAGCATTTTATATTTAAATCCGGAAGGCAGTGCTTGGTTTTCAGGGTCCCGTACGTGGCTAGGCTCCCAAAAAGTCCCCCACATGTGGTATCCCCGTACTCGGGAGAAGCAGCAGAATTTATTTTGGGGTGTAATTTGACTTCTGCCCATAGCATGTGTGAGCAATATATCATTTAGTGACAACTTTGTGCAAAAAAAAAAGTTTGTAATATTCCTGCAACTTGTGGCAAAATATAAAATATTCCATGGACTCAACATGCCTCTCAGTAAATAGCTTGGGGTGTCTACTTTCCAAAATGGGGTAATTTTGGGGGGTTTTGTGCTATTTTGGCATTTTATGGCCTTCGAAACTGTGATAGGTAGTGAGGAGTGTGAAATCAAAAATTTGCACCCTTCGAAATCCTGAAGGTGGTGATTGGTTTTCGGGGTGCCGTGCGCGACTAGACTCCCAAAAAGTCCCACAAATGTGGTATCCCCATACTCGGGAGAAGTAGCGAAATACATTTTGGGGTGCAATTCCACATATAACCATGGCATGTGTGAGCAATATATCATTTAGTGACAACTTTTTGTAAAAAAAAATTTTTTAATTTTTTTTTGTCATTATTCAATCCCTTGGGACAAAAAAAAAATATTCAATGGTCTCAACATGGCCCTCAGCAAATAGCTTGGGGTGTCTACTTTCTAAAATGGGGTCATTTGGGGGGGTTTTGTGCCATCTTGGCATTTTATGGCCTTCAAAACTGTGATAGGTAGTGAGGAGTAAAATAAAAAATGTATGCCCTTAGAAATCCTGAAGGCGGTGCTTGGATTTCGGGGTCCCGTACGCGGCTAGGCTCCCAAAAAGTCCCACACATGTGGTATCCCTGTACTCAGGAGAAGCAGCAGAATGTATTTTGGGGTGTCATTTCACATATGCCCATAGCATGTGTGAGCAATATATCATTTAGTGACAACTTTGTGCAAAAAAAAAAAAGTTTGTAATATTTCCGCAACTTGTGGCAAAATATAAAATATTCCATGGACTCAACATGCCTCTCAGTAAATAGCTTGGGGTGTCTACTTTCCAAAATGGGGTCATTTTGTGGGGTTTTGTGCTATTTTGGCATTTTATGGCCTTCGAAACTGTGATAGGTAGTGAGGGGTGAAATCAAAAATTTGCACTCTTAGAAATCCTGAAGGTGGTGATTGGTTTTCGGGGTGCCGTGCGCGACTAGACTCCCAAAAAGTCCCACATATGTGGTATCCCCATACTCGGGAGAAGTAGCGAAATATATTTTGGGGTGCAATTCCACATATAACTATGGCATGTGTGAGCAATATATCATTTAGTGACAACTTTTTGTAAAATATATATTTTTTTTTTTTTGTCATTATTCAATCCCTTAGGACAAAATAAATAAATATTCAATGGGCTCAACATACCCATCAGCAATTTCCTTGGGGTGTCTACTTTCCAAAATGGGGTCATTTGGGGGGGGTTACTGCCCTGCCATTTTAGCACCTCAAGAAATGAGATAGGCAGTCATAAATTAAAAGCTGTGTAAATTCCAGAAAATGTACTCTAGTTTGTAGACGCTATAACTTTTGCGCAAACCAAAAAATATACGCTTATTGACTTTTTTTTACTAAAGACATGTGGCTGAATAAATTTTGCCCTCAATGTATGACTAAAATTTAGTTTATTCGATTTTTCTTATAACAAAAAGAAGAAAATATATTTTTTTTTCAGAATTTTCGCTCTTTTTCCATTTATATCGCAAAAAAAAAAAATCGCAGAGGCAATCAAATACCATCAAACGAAAGCTCTATTTGTGGGAAGAAAAGGACGCAAATTTTGTTTGGGTGCAATATTGCATGACTGCGCAATTACCAGCTAAAGCAGTGCAGTGCGAAATTGGAAAAAGACCTCTGGTCCTTAAGGTGTTTATTGGTCCGGGGCTGAAGTGGTTAATAAACAAGTGTGATTTAATTGTACTTCTGAACAAAAATATTACAGCGCACACATTCAGAACTAACATTTACCTCCAGCAAGGATTTTTAAAAAACACCTAGACATTTTCAAAAAACATTATCAAAAAATATGGTGATTTGGTCACACCATATTGCTATATGGTGCTTAAGCCCACTTACTGCGACAAAGTTCCCCATGATTAGTGACCATACAACAAGATATTTGCCCCCCCCCAAATATCTTGTTGTATGGTCTTATGGCAGCACCATCTTTATGCATTTTTTTTTTTAGAATGTGCCCCCCAAATATCTTGTTTGTTAATTGTACTTCTGTCTCAGTCTGGTTCATGGTTTCTGACACCATGAAAGGCATAGTTCGAGGGTTTCATGTGGTCCGTCCCAAATAATGAAAATGTCATAAATGTATCGGTACCACCCTAAAATGTGGACCGTATAAATTGATAAGGTTTCATCTTCCAAAAACATACACTCCCACTCCCCCAAGTACAGGTTGGTTTAAGATGGGGCACAGCAAGTCCCCATCGCCACCCCCTGCACCTGGAAGTAGTGGGAGCCAAATAAATGTTATGCTTGAGGATGAATTCCAATAGGGAAATGATAAATTCCCCATATCTACATTCCTATCTCTCTGTATAATATGTTTAATGGCTGCAATGCCCTTTTCATGTGGAATGGAGCTGTAAAGCATTTCAACATCTACTGTCACCAAAATTGCATGTTCAGGGATATATAGATATATAGAGTATCAATGATTTGCAAAAATGTGTCCTTTACAAAGAAGGGCAATGCCATAACATAAAACAAAAGAAGAATGTCGCGCTTGGGGTAAACCTAAAAGCTGCAAATACCATCTAATATCCAGATATGAAGAAACTCAAACAAATTATATATAAAGTTGCACTAAAGTCACATGAAAAAATGAAAATAAAAAGTCCAATACAAATTATTGAGATAAAAATCAAAAAATCCTGTGTAAAGTTCAATGAAGAAGAAAGGAATCTTTTTATAATAATAAAGGACTCTTTGTTTCCACGAAAAGCCAATAAATAGAGAAACCAATCCTTTTTACGAATTCAGTGTAATCTTCTTACAAATCCAAAGTTGAAAAAAGTTTGACCCTTACCACAATGGGTGGACTCCCAGTCAATGGAGTCGTTAGCACGAGCAGACAGCCCTCTGCGGGGTTCTTTTGCGTGTAATCCGTTCCGTTATGATACTAAACGTATAGATAAATGTAGATCCTTCGGAAGCGATCGACATAGGTTACGACAATTCCGTGCGTCCTCCTTCCCTTCTCGAACACCGTAGGTAGTGGTAATCCGATCTCCCTGTGCGTCTGGAGTTTGTTTATAGCTCCCCAGCAAATCCTCCGATATCAGGGTTTTACAGTGAGCAAACCTGTGGTAAAACACAAACTACTCGGGCCTCTCGGCCACGAGTAGAAGGAAGGGGAAAACAAAGAAGGACTCCAATCGTGAAAGTACCGTTTGGCAAACGACAATTTATTAAAAAAATCCTTTTCGAACATACAGCAGACCAATGACCGAATAGGTCCGATTCTAAATTCTAAAACGCAGAGGAAGAATAGTAAACTTGGTAGTTTAGACACAGAGATTAAACTAATTAAATATAAACTTTCACCCCACATTGGAAGTGAGGAATATAAAGAAAGATCTGTTAGTCTTAAAAAATTATTAGAAAAGGAAGAAGTTGAGCAAAAGAATAAGAAAAGAAAAAAGTATAATAGGGACGTAGGAGATTATAAGAATGGTTTAGTATTTGATTGGCAAAGTAAAATTACTAATAATGAAGTGGAACCTATGGTCTGTTCAGAAATGGTAGAACCCTCTACATCTAACATGAGTAAGGCCGCGTACACACGGGCGGACTGTTCGCCCAACTTTGTCCGTCCAACAGTTTCGGCGGACAGTCCGCTCAAACTTAGCATGGACGGACATGCCCACACACGACGAACGAACAGTTTGCTGAAACCGTGCGCGATGACGTTTCGACACGTACGACGGATCGAAAATTTCGACGTCCAATACACTGCAATGCAACCTTCCGACGTGGAAATCCTTTCTGAGCATGCGCGAGACTTAGTTGGCCGAACAAGCCTACACACGAGCGAACAGTCCGCTGAAACCTTGTTTCAGCGGACAGTTTTTCGGAATTTCCGTAAGACCTTGTTCGTCCAACTGTCCGCTGAAACTGTCCGCTGAACGCCCACACACGAGCGGACTGTCCGCTGAAACACTGTTCAGCGGACAAAGTTGGGCGAACAGTCCGCCCGTGTGTACGCGGCCTCAGGGTAACACTGGGCGGCCTAAGAAAACGGATAATAATCAGTATAGACCCCCGCCAAGTCAAACTCAACGACAGGATAACAATAGAAGGGTGTCCTATAGATCCCCTGAGAGATACTATAAACCACCTCAATTGAGACCAAAAACTCCAGGTTATCCTCCAAAGAACCCGGGAAAAAAATCCCCTCACTGGAAACCAAAAAATAGGAAGCCCTTCAATGACGTAAGACAAGGGAATTATTATCCATATGCTGCATTTCCAAATGGAACATATGGGAATGAGTATGGACCTTATGGGAACCAGGGTAACATGTACAGGGATGACAGATATCAGGAATATAATGTCCCAACTCAGAATAGATTTCAAGGTATGAACAATCAGGATACATACTTTGAAAATAGGACGGACTTACCAGGAGAATATAGGGGACCAAGAGGTGGAGGAAGAGAAAGGACTCCTTGGTACCAACCCCCGTACCCTCAAAGAAGGGAATTGGAGTGGGGACCTCCTCAATACCCCCGATGGGAAGAACAACAATCAGAACAGTGGGGTTTTCCCAGGGAGGGACAGAACGTAGAAAGACCAATAGAACCCAGAGAGGAAAGAGAGGTGGACGGAGATCAAAAAGCAAAACGAAAAAGGGAATAAATGGAGAGGGAATTTTCAATCTCAGTAGTGTCATTCTTACTGAGGCTGAGATTTCCGTTTTAGATAAGGGGCTAAAATATGCCCCCCCTAAGGCTCTCAATAAATTCGAAACGTATATGGATATACAAAAATACACCAGGAAATTGAACGTTAAAAGGTATATGTTGTCCAATACACAGGAGAGGAATGCGATTAGCCAGACTGATATTAAACACTCTGGTTTAAGTAACGCATCCCTCTTTAACCCCCCTGGTGGTCTATCTGCATCTATCAAGGTCTTTAGGGACGTTGTCCTTAGGGATCTTGAATGTCTGAAAATCAAAGAGACAAAGAGGGCAAGGGAACTACAATTGGGTCTCAATCAGCTTTGTAACCAGAAAAATCTGGTTATTAGACCCGCAGACAAGGGAGGGGGATTGTGATATTAAATAAGGAGGACTATATAGGTGAACTCAATAGAATTGTCGGAGATACTGATACATATATTCCACTACCGGGTGATCCAAGATTTAAATATAAAAAGGAACTGGA
This sequence comes from Lithobates pipiens, assembly GCF_037356315.1. Lineage (NCBI taxonomy): Eukaryota > Metazoa > Chordata > Amphibia > Anura > Ranidae > Lithobates > Lithobates pipiens. The sequence goes on along the minus strand of NW_027507903.1, from coordinate 379,688,753 downwards.
AGATATTGTTAAGCGAGGCTTTGAGACGGGTATTGTAAATAAAAAGGAGAAGTCCTTTTTAGTCCCTGTCTCTTCTAGGATACCCGTCATGTACTACCTGCCTAAGATACATAAAGATCCGGTTCACCCACCGGGTAGACCCATTATTAGTGGTATCGACTCATTAACGTCAAGAGCCGGGAAATACATAGACGGGTTCCTACAACCTCTAGTTAAACTTTTACCTGCTTATATTAAGGATACACGTCATATTATTAATATCCTAAAAAATTGTCAATTCCAGGAGGGTGTTTGGATGGTCACAGCGGATGTGACATCCTTATACACAGTGATCCCACATGATTGGGGCCTTTGGTCAGTAAAGTATTTTTTAGATAAAAACTCAGGTTTGGTGGACAAACAGAAGGATTTCATTATGGAACTCCTAGAATATGCCACTATGCATAATTTCTTTTGGCATGCAGGAGGTTTCTTCCTCCAGAAAAGGGAAGTAGCCATGGGGGCTAAATTTGCCCCCAGTTTGGTGAACCTCTTTATGGGGAAATGGGAGGAGGACGTCATCTATTTGGATAAAAGACCTGAATTGGCCCTTTGGGCTAGGTACATAGATGACGTCCTCCTCCTATGGAATGGCTCTTTTCAGTCACTTGAGGAGTTCATGATGGAACTTAATAGGAATGATATAGGGATAGAATTTAAGTATGAAGCGAGTCAACACACCATTCATTTTCTGGATTTAAAAATCTGAAATGAGGGAGATGATCTACTGACAGCCACGTTTTTCAAGAACACTGATCGTAACGCATTTATCCCACGTGACAGTTGCCACCATAAAGCGTGACTACAGTCCGTTCCGAAAAGCCAGTTTATTAGAATGAGGCGTAACTGCTCCCGGGAGGAAGATTTTGATATACAGGCAGGGGTCCTTGTAGAGAGATTATTAGCCAAAGGCTATGAAGAACGAGACTTAAAAAAAAAATTGAGGGAGGTACGAGAGATTGACCGTAGCCTTTTACTAAGGCCGCGTACACACGCGGGGACTGTTCGCCCAACTTTGTCCGTCAAACAGTTTCGGCAAACAGTCCGCTCAAAATTAGCATGGACGGACATGGCCACACACGACGGACGAACAGTTTGCTGAAACCGTGCGCGATGACGTGAACGGCACGTACGACGGGACGGAAAATACGACGTCCTATACACTGCATTATAACTTTCGGCGTGAAAATCCTTTCTGAGCATGCGCGCAACTTTGTTTGACGAACAAGCCTACACACGAGCGGACTGTTCGCTGAAACAAGGTTTCAGCGGACAGTTTTACGGAATTTCCGAAAAACCTTGTTCGTCAAACTGTCCGCTGAAACTGTCCGCTGAAAGCCCACACACGAGCGGACTGTCCGCCCAAACACTGTTCAGCGGACAAAGTTGGGCGAACAGTCCGCCCGTGTGTACGCGGCCTTAAAGAGAGAACGGAGGTGGAGGGGAATAGTATTAACAGCAATTTCCAGTGCCCATTTGTTACTGGATTCTCTCAACAACACTTTTCGGTCAAGAAAATTGTGCGTAAGCACTGGCACATAATTAAAAATGACCAAATTCTGGGTTCATTTCTCCCAGAGAGACCACAGGTGGTGTTTAGGGGTGTGCCATCAATTTAGACAAAAAAATCGCACCTAATGTATGTGACCCCCCGACAATTAAACCTATGTTCTTTCAGAATTTGATAGGATTCTTTAAATGCAATAAATGCTGTGTGTGTTCCATTAATAAGATAAAGGTAAAGAAAACAACAGAATTTTGTTCAGGAAGTACTAAACAAATCTTCCCTATTAAAACATTTATAACCTGCTCTACAGAGGGTGTGGTATATCTCCTAACTTGTCCCTGTGGGCTCCACTATGTGGGTCGCACATTACGCCCCCTTCAGGTGAGATTGGGTGAACATTTGGGTAACATTAGAAGGGGTTTTAAAGGACACCCGGTCTCAAAACATTATTTGGAGGTACATGATCGTGACCCTAGGGGGACATCCCTCCTGGGAATCGATAAACTACAGCTACCTTGGAGGGGAGGCCCTAAAAAGAGGGCAATTTCAAAACTCGAAATGAGCTGGATATATAAAATTAAGAGCCTTAAGCCTTTTGGACTAAATGTAGATATAGAGATTAATGCTTTTATAGATAACGCATGAGGGGTATGAATTACAATAGATATGTAACATAGATAGGGTGCGCCTTATAGGTATTTTTATTCATTTTTTATTTTTTTATTTTTTCATTCTTTTGGGTCTCCTTTCATTTTTGAATTAAATGAGGAGGGACCACTTCCTTTTTTTTATTTATTTTTTTATTTAGATTTTATTTAGAAAAATGATTTCATAAGTAGGAACTGGACACCGTGGGCCATTCAAATGGGAGTAGTTGTATACTCTTTGATATGTGCTTTTTAGTTAGAGGTGTGCAGTTCATGTGTAGGTTCAATTTATACGAAAATATAACTCGAGCTTAGGTATTGTTCCAGACTTGGACCGCGTTCGGTCTCCACGAAAATGGAGACCGGGGCGGGACTAATGATTTGAGAGATGAGGGATTCGGTGCATTTCTATATCTTTCGAGGAAAAATTAGCCGTTCGAGAGTGGGGTTGGTCTAGCTGGAATGCTGACCTCCACCTCTTTCAAATAGAATCGAGGTTTGTTTTAATCTTAATACTCCGTTTAGGACCTGGACCGTGGTTTTGGTCTCCATGAAAATGGTGACCTGGGTGGGACCAATGGGTTGTAGAACGAGTGATAGGTTGTATAGCCTTCGAAAAAATGGTTACCGTCCGGAAGTGAGGCTTGGTTCGGCCGGAATGCTGACCCTCCCCTCTTTCGAACGTAATCGAGGCTTGGTCTAATTGTAATGCTATTTAGATGTGATGGATCAGCATATCACCTGTGCCCCAGGAGGATGTAAGTTTTTATGAAACATGTCGGGCTGTTTGTGCTGATACCACCACGCTTAGAATATTCCCTAGCACGGGTGTATATTTGTTTTTATTTTTAACCGGTTTTTTATGCATATGTATTTTTTCATGTATTAGAGTTAGACCGATTCGGTCGTACCTTTTGGTCTATTGTATACTATAAAGTTTTCTTTAGAATCGGACCTATTCGGTCATTGGTCTGCTGTATGTTCGAAAAGGATTTTTTTAATAAATTGTCGTTTGCCAAACGGTACTTTCACGATTGGAGTCCTTCTTTGTTTTCCCCTTCCTTCTACTTGTGGCCGAGAGGCCCTCGTAGTTTGTGTTTTACCACAGGTTTGCTCATTGTAAAACCCTGATATCGGAGGATTTGCTGGGGAGCTATAAACAAACTCCAGACGCACAGGGAGATCGGATTACCGCTACCTACGGTGTTCGAGAAGGGAAGGAGGATGCACGGAATTGTCGTAACCTATGTCGATCGCTTCCGAAGGATCTACATTTATCTATACGTTTAGTATCATAACGGAACGGATTACACGCAAAAGAATCCCGCAGAGGGCTGTCTGCTTGCGCTAACGACTCCATTGACTGGGAGTCCACCCATTGTGGTAAGGGTCAAACTTTTTTCAACTTTGGATTTGTAAGAAGATTACACTGAATTCGTAAAAAGGATTGGTTTCTCTATTTATTGGCTTTTCGTGGAAACAAAGAGTCCTTTATTATTATAAAAAGATTCCTTTCTTCTTCATTGAACTTTACACAGGATTTTTAGATTTTTTGATTTTTATCTCAATAATTTGTATTGGACTTTTTTTTTACATTTTTTCATGTGACTTTAGCGCAACTTTATATATAATTTGTTTGAATGCCATAACATAAGGCTTCAAAAAACCGTCGAACAATCTACTGCTGTTCTCACTGAACTAAGGTTTCAGTAAGGAGACATAAAACACATTGTCAGGAAAGATCCCACCCGATGATGATACTCTATGACATTTGGCGTGCAGTACTGTGGTCCACAGCAGGTGTCTCCTGGCAGTCTGGAACTGCCTGGGGAGCCTTCCCCTGTTAGTAGTATTATATGATCCTTGGGCCGCAGTACTGGCGTCCACCAGCGGGTGGTTCCTGGCAGTGTGGGGCCGATATAATCTCCTGCAATTAGGCGTCACCTGAGTAATTGCAGGAGGTGTTTATAAGTACCCAGCAGACACACTGATGCCTTGCCTTGGTATCTTCCTTGTGCCCTGAACCTGAACCTGAACATGTTCCTGTTCCTGTCTGTTACCTGAACCCTGGACCCTGAGCCTTGTACCTGATCCGTCCCTCCTGTTACCCATCCATCTGCTCGTTGTCCTGTTTGTCTTCCTTCCCCAGCTGCTGTTTATGATTTTGGTATTCCCCCTTTACTTGTATATATTTGTCTGTTACTATTTGTGGGTTTCTGTTGGTGGTTGTTTGGTTGCACATTATAGTATATTGGAGGCGGTTGTATTTATTCACTTGACTTAATAAATTATATATTTTCCCCTTATCTGCGTTTGTTCCTCTGTTGCTGTCCACACAGCTCTGGTCACACCAGATACATGACAGTATACCAAGTCCATTCCTGACCAGAAGTGGCTGCACAGAGGAACCATCTCAGTTCTGTTTACTTCAGGTGAAATTAATTTGGATGTTATTAGTTACTATGCTCTGCTGGCATCTGAGAGTGGTGAATATCTCTGCAAGACACTTAAGGAGTGGATGAGTGACCAGTTGTTTGAAATCATGCGTTTAGCTCACTCTCTGGTAGATCAGGGTTGTTTGCTGTTTGGGGATGTGCAGCCTTTAATTGACATATGTACAGAGCTGGCCCTGCCCAGTATTCCCAAGGGCCATGATGACTTTTCTCCACCTTTTTAATATTAATCAAGTTGTGTCCCTGGTATGGCTTTTGGAGGATGATCCCACATATTTTTGTGAACACTATTCAGCCTGCTCAAAACAAATGATAACAGAGTGCATTGAGTCTGTTCAGTCCCTGGTCAGACAGGCAGAATGTAAATTACAGTTTGTGCAACCAAATACTCTTAGCATGGTCTGATATGCTACAATCCGCCCCAACCAACCCACAACTAACCACTTCTGCCATCAGACACCTGCCAGCCCAAATCTCTTTTTCCCCTTCACCCATGGCAACTTCAATCACAGCTCAGTACATCCTGCTTCCCACCAAATATCAATATCCAGTCTCTATTCAATGCACCTACCCTGCCTCTAACCCACCTCTATTCTTGGCTGCCTGCAATCCCTCAAGAACTTCCCCCAGCTACTGTTACCTCTTCCCTGCCTTATTCCAACCCTCCTCTCCAGTCTGCTTCATTCCCTACCTACAGTCCTGCAGCTGCCTATAGGACAGTAGCTAAACCTAAAAAAAGACGGAAGTTCTTTCCTAACCATTTGATCCTGCCAGTAACCCAACCTGCCTCCTGCTAATCCACTAGAGCCTGACATCCTGGTGCCTGCTACCCAGCCTGACATCCCGGTGCCTGCTACCCAGCCTGACGTCTCGGGGCCTGCTACCCAGCTTGATGTCTCGGTGCCTGCTGCCCAGCTTGATGTCTCGGTGCCTGCTGCCCAGCTTGATGTGCCCGTGCCTGCTGCACCGCTTGATGTGCCTGCTGCCCAGCCCAATGACCCCGACCCTGCTGCCCAGCCCAATGACCCGGAGCCTGCTGCCCAGCCCGATGACCCAAAGCCTGCCTATCAGCCCGAAGACTCTGAGCCTGCCGTCCAGCTTGATGACCCGGAGCCTGCCGCCCAGCTTGATGTGCCTGCCACCCAGCTTGATATGCCCGTACCGACTGCCCAGCCTGATGTGCCCATGCCTGCTGCCCAGCTTGATGACCCAGAGTCTGCTGCCCAGCTTGATGACCCGGAGCCTGCTGCCCAGCTTAATGACCCTCTGTCTGCTGCCTAGCCTAATGACCCTCTGTCTGCTGCCCAGCCTGATGACCCTCTGTCTGCTGCCCAGCCTGATGACCCTCTGTCTGCTGCCCAGCCTGATGAGCCTCTGTCTGCTGCCCAGCCTGATGAGCCTCTGTCTGCTGCCCAACCTGATGTGTTCCTGTCTGCTGCCCAGCCTGATGATCCTCTGTCTGCTGCCCAGCCTGATGATCCTCTGTCTGCTGCCCAGCCTGATGACCCTCTGTCTGCTGCCCAGCCTTATGACCCTCTTTCTGCTGCCCAGCCTGATGACCATCTGTCTGCTGCCCAGCCTGATGACCCTCTGTCTGCTGCCCAGCCTGATGACCCTCTGCTGTGCAGCCTGATGTGTTCCTGTCTGCTGCCACGCTGGGTGAGCCTCTGTCTGCTGCCCAGCCTGATGTGTTCCTGTCTGCTGCCCAGCCTGATGTGTTCCTGTCTGCTGCCCAGCCTGATGGCCCTCTGTCTGCTGCCCAGCCTGATGACCCTCTGTCTGCTGCCCAGCCTGATGACCCTCTGTCTGCTGCCCAGCCTTATGACCCTCTGTCTGCTGCCCAGCCTTATGACCCTCTGTCTGCTGCCCAGCCTTATGACCCTCTGTCTGCTGCCGTCCCTTATGACCCTCTGTCTGCTGCCCAGCCTGATGACCCTCTGTCTGCTGCGCAGCCTGATGACCCTCTGTCTGCTGCCCAGCCTGATGAGCCTCTGTCTGCTGCCCAGCCTGATGAGCCTCTGTCTGCTGCCCAGCCTGATGAGCCTCTGTCTGCTACCCAGCCTGATGAGCCTCTGTCTGCTGCCCAGCCTGATGTGTTCCTGTCTGCTGCCCAGCCTGATGAGCCTCTGTCTGCTGCCCAGCCTGATGAGCCTCTGTCTGCTGCCCAGCCAGATGACCCTCTGTCTGCTGCCCAGCCAGATGACCCTCTGTCTGCTGCCCAGCCTGATGACCCTCTGTCTGCTTCCCAGCCTGATGACCCTCTGTCTGCTTCCCAGCCTGATGAGCCTCTGTTTGCTGCCCAGCCTGATGAGCCTCTATCTGCTGCACAGCCTGATGAGCCTCAGTCTGCTGCCCAACCTGATGTGTTCCTGTCTGGTGCCCAGCCTAATGATCCTCTGTCTGCTGCCCAGCCTTATGACCCTCTGTCTGCTGCCCAGCCTTATGACCCTCTGTCTGCTGCCCAGCCTTATGACCCTCTTTCTTCTGCCCAGCCTTATGACCCTCTGTCTGCTGCCCAGCCTGATGACCCTCTGTCTGCTGCCCAGCCTGATGACCCTCTGCTGTGCAGCCTGATGACCCTCTGTCTGTTGTGCAGGCTGATGTGTTCCTGTCTGCTGTCACGCCGGGTGAGCCTCTGTCTGCTGCCCAGCCTGATGATCCTCTGCATGCTGCCCAGCCTGATGATCCTCTGTCTGCTGCCCAGCCTGATGACCCTCTGTCTGCTGCCAAGCCTTATGACCCTCTGTCTGCTGCCCAGCCTAATGACCCTCTTTCTGCTGCCCAGCCTGATAAGCCTCTGTCTGCTGCCCAGCCTGATGACCCTCTGTCTGCTGCCCAGCCTGATGAGCCTCTGTCTGCTGCAGAGCCTGATGAGCCTCTGTCTGCTGCCCAGCCTGATGAGCCTCTGTCTGCTGCCCAGCCTGATGAGCCTCTGTCTGCTGCCCAGCCTGATGAGCCTCTGTCTGCTGCCCAGCCTGATGAGCCTCTGTCTGCTGCCCAGCCTGATGAGCCTCTGTCTGCTGCCCAGCCTGATGAGCCTCTGTCTGCTGCCCATCCTGATGAGCCTCTTTCTGCTGCATAGCCTGATGTGTTCCTGTCTGCTGCCCAGCCTGATGACCCTCTGTCTTCTGTGCAGCCTGATGACCCTCTGTCTGTTGCGCAGCCTGATGTGTTCCTGTTTTCTCCCCAGCCGGGTGAGCCTCTGTCTGCTGCCCAGCCTGATGTGTTCCTGTCTGCTGCCCAGCCTTATGACCCTCTGTCTGCTGCCCAGCCTTATGACCCTCTGTCTGCTGCCCCGCCGGGTGAGCCTCTGTCTGCTGCCCAGCCTGATGTGTTCCTGTCTGCCTCCCAGCCTGATGTGTTCCTGTCTGCCGCCCAGCCTGATGTGTTCCTGTCTGCTGCCCAGCCTGATGACCCTCTGTCTGCTGCCCAGCCTGATGACACTCTGTCTCCAGTCCAGCCTGATGACACTCTGTCTCCAGCCCAGCCTGATGACCCTCTGTCTGCTGCCCAGCCTGATGACCCTCTGTCTGCTGTCCAGCCTGATGACCCTCTGTCTGCTGCGCAGCCTGATGACCCTCTGTCTGCTGTGCAGCCTGATGACCCTCTGGCTGCTGCGCAGCCTGATGACCCTCTGTCTGCTGCGCAGCCTGATGACCCTCTGTCTGCTTCCCAGCCTGATGACCCTCTGTCTGCTTCCCAGCCTGATGACACTCTGTCTGCTACCCAGCCTGATGACACTCTGTCTGCTGCCCAGCCTGATGACACTCTGTCTGCTGCCCAGCCTGATGACACTCTGTCTGCTGCCCAGCCTGATGAGCCTCTGTCTGCTGCCCAGCCTGATGAGCCTCTGTCTGCTGCCCAGCCTGATGAGCCTCTGTCTGATGCCCAGCCTGATGAGCCTCTGTCTGATGCCCAGCCTGATGAGCCTCTGTCTGATGCCCAGCCTGATGAGCCTCTGTCTGCTGCCCAGCCTGATGAGCCTCTGTTTGCTACCCAGCCTGATGAGCCTCTGTCTGCTGCCCAGCCTGATGAGCCTCTGTCTGCTGCCCAGCCTGATGAGCCTCTGTCTGCTGCCCAGCCTGATGACCTTCTGTCTGCTGCCCAGCCTGATGAGCCTCTGTCTGCTGCCCAGCCTGATGAGCCTCTGTCTGCTGCCCAGCCTGATGAGCCTCTGTCTGCTGCCCATCCTGATGAGCCTCTGTCTGCTGCCCAGCCTGATGAGCCTCTTTCTGCTGCCCAGCCTGATGTGTTCCTGTCTGCTGCTCAGCCTGATGACCCTCTGTCTGTTGCGCAGCCTGATGTGTTCCTGTGTGCCTCGCAGCCTGATGTGTTCCTGTCTTCCGCCCAGCCTGATGTGTTCCTGTCTGCCGCCCAGCCTGATGACCCTCTGTCTGCTGCCCAGCCTGATGACCCTCTGTCTCCAGCCCAGCCTGATGACACTCTGTCTCCAGCCCAGCCTGATGACACTCTGTCTCCAGCCCAGCCTGATGACACTCTGTCTCCAGCCCAGCCTGATGACCCTCTGTCTGCTGCCCAGCCTGATGACCCTCTGTCTGCTGCCCAGCCTGAAGACCCTCTGTCTGCTACCCAGCCTGATGAGCCTCTTTCTGCTGCCCAGCCTGATGTGTTCCTGTCTGCTGCTCAGCCTGATGACCCTCTGTCTGTTGCGCAGCCTGATGTGTTCCTGTGTGCCTCGCAGCCTGATGTGTTCCTGTCTTCCGCCCAGCCTGATGTGTTCCTGTCTGCCGCCCAGCCTGATGACCCTCTGTCTGCTGCCCAGCCTGATGACCCTCTGTCTCCAGCCCAGCCTGATGACACTCTGTCTCCAGCCCAGCCTGATGACACTCTGTCTCCAGCCCAGCCTGATGACACTCTGTCTCCAGCCCAGCCTGATGACCCTCTGTCTGCTGCCCAGCCTGATGACCCTCTGTCTGCTGCCCAGCCTGAAGACCCTCTGTCTGCTACCCAGCCTGATGACCCTCTGTCTGCTGCCCAGCCTGATGAGCCTCTTTCTGCTGCCCAGCCTGATGAGCCTCAGTCTGCTGCCCAGCCTGTTGTGTTCCTGTCTTCTGCCCAGCCTGATGTGTTCCTGTCTTCTGCCCAGCCTGATGTGTTCCTGTCTGCTTCCCAGCCTGATGACGCTCTGTCTGCTGCCAAGCCTGATGTGTTCCTGTCTGCTGACAAGCCTGATGTTATTCTGTCTTTCTGCTGCCCAGCCTGATGACCCTCTGTCTGCTGCCCAGCCTGATGACTCTCTGTCTGCTGCCCAGGCCGATGACCTTCTGTCTGCTGCACATCCTGATGTGTTCCTGTCTGCTGCCCAGCCTGATGACCCTCTGTCTGTCTGCTGCCCAGCCTGACGTCCATCTGTCGGCTTCCCAGCCTGATGACCCTCTGTCTGCTGCCCAGCTTGATGAACCTCTGTCTGCTGTCCAGCCTTATGACCCTCTGTCTGCTGCCCAGCCTGATGAGCCTCTGTCTGCTGCCCAGCCTGATGAGCCTCTGTCTGCTGCCCAGCCTGATGAGCCTCTGTCTGCTGCCCAGCCTGATGAGCCTCTGTCTGCTGCCCAGCCTGATGAGCCTCTGTCTGCTGCCCAGCCTGATGAGCCTCTGTCTGCTGCCCAGCCTGATGAGCCTCTGTCTGCTGCCCAGCCTGATGTGTTCCTGACTGCTGCCCAGCCTGATGTGTTCCTGTCTGATTCCCAGCCTGATGACCCTCTGTCTGCTGCCCAGCCTCATAAAGCTCTATCTGCTGCCCAGCCTGATGACCCTCTGTCTGTCTGCTGCCCAGCCTGACGACCCTCTGTCGGCTTCCCAGCCTGATGACCCTCTGTTTGCTGCCCAGCTTGATGATCCTCTGTCTGCTGCCCAGCCTCATGATGCTTTGTCTGCTGCCCAGCCTGATGTGTTCCTCTCTGCTGACCAGCCTGATGTGTTCTTCTGTCTGCTTCCCAGCCTGATGAGCTCCTGTCTGCTTCCCAGCCTGATGAGCTCCTGTCTGCTTCCCAGCCTGATGAGCTCCTGTCTGCTGCCCAGCCTGATGATCTCCTGTCTGCTGCCCAGCCTGATGATCTCCTGTCTGCTGCCCAGCCTGATGAGCTCCTGTCTGCTGCCCAGCCTGATGAGCTCCTGTCTGCTGCCCAGCCTGATGAGCTCCTGTCTGCTGCCCAGCCTGGTGAGCTCCTGTCTGCTGCCCAGCCTGATGTGCTCCTGTCTGCTGCCCAGCCTGATGAGCCTCTGTCTGCTGCCCAGCTTGATGACCCTCTGTCTGCTGCCTAGCCTGATGAGCCTCTGCTGCCCAGCTTGATGACCCTCTGTCTGATGCCCAGCCTGATGTGTTCCTGTGTACTGTCCAGCCTGATGAGCCTCTGTCTGCTGCCCAGCCTGATGAGCCTCTGCCTACTGCCCAGCCTATGGCCCTCTGTCTGCTGCCCAGCCTGATGACCCTCTGTTGGCTGCCCAGCCTGATGACCCTCTGTCTGCTGCCCAGCCTCATGACACTCTGTCTGTTGCCCAGCCTGATGACGCTCTGTCTGCTGACCAGCCTGATGTGTTCCTGTCTGCTGACCAGCCTGATGTCCCTCTGTCTTTCTGCTGCCCAGCCTGATGACCCTCTGTCTGCTGCCCAGCCTAATTACTCTCTGCTGCCCAGGTTGATGACCCTCTGTCTGCTGCCCAGCCTGATGTGTTCCTGTTTGCTGTCCAGACTGATGACCCTCTGTCTACTGCCCAGCCTGATGACCCTCTGTCTGCTGCCCAGCCTGATGACCCTCTGTCTGCTGCCCAGCCTGATGACCCTCTGTCTGCTGCCCAGCCTGATGACCCTCTGTCTGCTGCCCAGCCTGATGACACTCTGTCCCCAGCCCAGCCTGATGACCCTCTGCTGCCCAGACTGATGACCCTCTGTCTGCTGCCCAGCCTGATGACTCTCTGTCTGCTGCCCAGGTTGATGACCCTCTGTCTGCTGCCCAGCCTAATGTGTTCCTGTCTGCTGCCCAGCCTGATGACCCTATATCTGCTACCCAGGCTGATGACCCTCTGTCTGCTGCCCAGCCTGATGACACTCTGTCCCCAGCCCAGCCTGATGACCCTCTGCTGCCCAGACTGATGACCCTCTGTCTGCTGCCCAGCCTGATGAGCCTCTGTCTGCTGCCCAGCCTGATGAGCCTCTGTCTGCTGCCCAGCCTGATGAGCCTCTGTCTGCTGCCCAGCCTGATGAGCCTCTGTCTGCTGCCCAGCCTGATGAGCCTCATTCTGCTGCCCAGCCTGATGAGCCTCTGTCTGCTGCCCAGCCTGATGTGTTCCTGTCTGCTGCCCAGCCTGATGATCCTCTGTCTGCTGCCCAGCCTGATGATAATTCTGTCTGCTGCCCAGCCTGATGACCCTCTGTCTGCTGCCCAGCCTTATGACCCTCTTTCTGCTGCCCAGCCTGATGACCATCTGTCTGCTGCCCAGCCTGATGACCCTCTGTCTGCTGCCCAGCCTGATGACCCTCTGCTGTGCAGCCTGATGACCCTCTGTCTGTTGTGCAGCCTGATGTGTTCCTGTCTGCTGCCACGCCGGGTGAGCCTCTGTCTGCTGCCCAGCCTGATGTGTTCTTGTCTGCTGCCCAGCCTGATGTGTTCCTGTCTGCTGCCCAGCCTGATGGCCCTCTGTCTGCTGCCCAGCCTGATGGCCCTCTGTCTGCTGCCCAGCCTGATGACCCTCTGTCTGCTGCCCAGCCTGATGACCCTCTGTCTGCTGCCCAGCCTTATGACCCTCTGTCTGCTGCCGTCCCTTTTGACCCTCTGTCTGCTGCCCAGCCTGATGACCCTCTGTCTGCTGCGCAGCCTGATGAGCCTCTGTCTGCTGCCCAGCCTGATGAGCCTCTGTCTGCTGCCCAGCCTGATGAGCCTCTGTCTGCTGCCCAGCCTGATGAGCCTCTGTCTGCTACCCAGCCTGATGAGCCTCTGTCTGCTGCCCAGCCTGATGTGTTCCTGTCTGCTGCCCAGCCTGATGAGCCTCTGTCTGCTGCCCAGCCTGATGAGCCTCTGTCTGCTGCCCAGCCTGATGAGCCTCTGTCTGCTGCCCAGCCTGATGAGCCTCTGTCTGCTGCCCAGCCTGATGACCCTCTGTCTGCTTCCCAGCCTGATGACCCTCTGTCTGCTGCCCAGCCTGATGACCCTCTGCTGTGCAGCCTGATGACCCTCTGTCTGTTGTGCAGGCTGATGTGTTCCTGTCTGCTGTCACGCCGGGTGAGCCTCTGTCTGCTGCCCAGCCTGATGATCCTCTGTATGCTGCCCAGCCTGATGACCCTCTGTCTGCTGCCAAGCCTTATGACCCTCTGTCTGCTGCCCAGCCTAATGACCCTCTTTCTGCTGCCCAGCCTGATAAGCCTCTGTCTGCTGCCCAGCCTGATGACCCTCTGTCTGCTGCCCAGCCTGATGAGCCTCTGTCTGCTGCAGAGCCTGATGAGCCTCTGTCTGCTGCCCAGCCTGATGAGCCTCTGTCTGCTGCCCAGCCTGATGAGCCTCTGTCTGCTGCCCAGCCTGATGAGCCTCTGTCTGCTGCCCAGCCTGATGAGCCTCTGTCTGCTGCCCAGCCTGATGAGCCTCTGTCTGCTGCCCAGCCTGATGAGCCTCTTTCTGCTGCATAGCCTGATGTGTTCCTGTCTGCTGCCCAGCCTGATTACCCTCTGTCTTCTGTGCAGCCTGATGTGTTCCTGTTTTCTCCCCAGCCGGGTGAGCCTCTGTCTGCTGCCCAGCCTGATGTGTTCCTGTCTGCTGCCCAGCCTTATGACCCTCTGTCTGCTGCCCAGCCTTATGACCCTCTGTCTGCTGCCCAGCCTTATGACCCTCTGTCTGCTGCCCCGCCGGGTGAGCCTCTGTCTGCTGCCCAGCCTGATGTGTTCCTGTCTGCCTCCCAGCCTGATGTGTTCCTGTCTGCCGCCCAGCCTGATGTGTTCCTGTCTGCTGCCCAGCCTGATGTGTTCCTGTCTGCTGCCCAGCCTGATGACACTCTGTCTCCATTCCAGCCTGATGACACTCTGTCTCCAGCCCAGCCTGATGACCCTTTGTCTGCTGCCCAGCCTGATGACCCTCTGTCTGCTGTCCAGCCTGATGACCCTCTGTCTGCTGCGCAGCCTGATGACCCTCTGTCTGCTGCGCAGCCTGATGACCCTCTGTCTGCTGCGCAGCCTGATGACCCTCTGTCTGCTGCGCAGCCTGATGACCCTCTGTCTGCTGCGCAGCCTGATGACCCTCTGTCTGCTGCGCAGCCTGATGACCCTCTGTCTGCTGCGCAGCCTGATGACCCTCTGTCTGCTTCCCAGCCTGATGACACTCTGTCTGCTTCCCAGCCTGATGACACTCTGTCTGCTACCCAGCCTGATGACCCTCTGTCTGCTGCCCAGCCTGATGACACTCTGTCTGCTGCCCAGCCTGATGAGCCTCTGTCTGCTGCCCAGCCTGATGAGCCTCTGTCTGCTGCCCAGCCTGATGAGCCTCTGTCTGCTGCCCAGCCTGATGAGCCTCTGTTTGCTACCCAGCCTTATGACCCTCTGTCTGCTGCCCAGCCTTATGACCCTCTGTCTGCTGCCCAGCCTTATGACCCTCTGTCTGCTGCCGTCCCTTATGACCCTCTGTCTGCTGCCCAGCCTGATGACCCTCTGTCTGCTGCGCAGCCTGATGACCCTCTGTCTGCTGCCCAGCCTGATGACCCTCTGTCTGCTGCCCAGCCTGATGAGCCTCTGTCTGCTGCCCAGCCTGATGAGCCTCTGTCTGCTGCCCAGCCTGATGAGCCTCTGTCTGCTGCCCAGCCTGATGAGCCTCTGTCTGCTGCCCAGCCTGATGAGCCTCTGTCTGCTGCCCAGCCTGATGTGTTCCGGTCTGCTGCCCAGCCTGATGAGCCTCTGTCTGCTGCCCAGCCTGATGAGCCTCTGTCTGCTGCCCAGCCTGATGAGCCTCTGTCTGCTGCCCAGCCTGATGAGCCTCTGTCTGCTGCCCAGCCTGATGAGCCTCTGTCTGCTGCCCAGCCTGATGAGCCTCTGTCTGCTGCCCAGCCTGATGACCTTCTGTCTGCTGCCCAGCCTGATGAGCCTCTGTCTGCTGCCCAGCCTGATGAGCCTCTGTCTGCTGCCCAGCCTGATGAGCCTCTGTCTGCTGCCCATCCTGATGAGCCTCTGTCTGCTGCCCATCCTGATGAGCCTCTGTCTGCTGCCCATCCTGATGAGCCTCTGTCTGCTGCCCAGCCTGATGAGCCTCTTTCTGCTGCCCAGCCTGATGTGTTCCTGTCTGCTGCTCAGCCTGATGACCCTCTGTCTGTTGCGCAGCCTGATGTGTTCCTGTGTGCCTCGCAGCCTGATGTGTTACTGTCTTCCGCCCAGCCTGATGTGTTCCTGTCTGCCGCCCAGCCTGATGACCCTCTGTCTGCTGCCCAGCCTGATGACCCTCTGTCTGCTGCCCAGCCTGATGACCCTCTGTCTCCAGCCCAGCCTGATGACACTCTGTCTCCAGCCCAGCCTGATGACACTCTGTCTCCAGCCCAGCCTGATGACACTCTGTCTCCAGCCCAGCCTGATGACACTCTGTCTCCAGCCCAGCCTGATGACCCTCTGTCTGCTGCCCAGCCTGATGACCCTCTGTCTGCTGCCCAGCCTGAAGACCCTCTGTCTGCTACCCAGCCAGATGACCCTCTGTCTGCTGCCCAGCCTGATGAGCCTCTTTCTGCTGCCCAGCCTGATGAGCCTCAGTCTGCTGCCCAGCCTGTTGTGTTCCTGTCTTCTGCCCAGCCTGATGTGTTCCTGTCTTCTGCCCAGCCTGATGTGTTCCTGTCTGCTTCCCAGCCTGATGACGCTCTGTCTGCTGCCAAGCCTGATGTGTTCCTGTCTGCTGACAAGCCTGATGTTATTCTGTCTTTCTGCTGCCCAGCCTGATGACCCTCTGTCTGCTGCCCAGCCTGATGACTCTCTGTCTGCTGCCCAGGCTGATGACCTTCTGTCTGCTGCACATCCTGATGTGTTCCTGTCTGCTGCCCAGCCTGATGACCCTCTGTCTGTCTGCTGCCCAGCCTGACGTCCATCTGTCGGCTTCCCAGCCTGATGACCCTCTGTCTGCTGCCCAGCTTGATGAACCTCTGTCTGCTGTCCAGCCTTATGACCCTCTGTCTGCTGCCCAGCCTGATGAGCCTCTGTCTGCTGCCCAGCCTGATGAGCCTCTGTCTGCTGCCCAGCCTGATGAGCCTCTGTCTGCTGCCCAGCCTGATGAGCCTCTGTCTGCTGCCCAGCCTGATGTGTTCCTGACTGCTGCCCAGCCTGATGTGTTCCTGTCTGATTCCCAGCCTGATGACCCTCTGTCTGCTGCCCAGCCTCATAAAGCTCTATCTGCTGCCCAGCCTGATGACCCTCTGTCTGTCTGCTGCCCAGCCTGACGACCCTCTGTCGGCTTCCCAGCCTGATGACCCTCTGTTTGCTGCCCAGCTTGATGATCCTCTGTCTGCTGCCCAGCCTCATGATGCTTTGTCTGCTGCCCAGCCTGATGTGTTCCTCTCTGCTGACCAGCCTGATGTGTTCTTCTGTCTGCTTCCCAGCCTGATGTGAGCTCCTGTCTGCTTCCCAGCCTGATGAGCTCCTGTCTGCTTCCCAGCCTGATGAGCTCCTGTCTGCTGCCCAGCCTGATGATCTCCTGTCTGCTGCCCAGCCTGATGATCTCCTGTCTGCTGCCCAGCCTGATGAGCTCCTGTCTGCTGCCCAGCCTGATGAGCTCCTGTCTGCTGCCCAGCCTGGTGAGCTCCTGTCTGCTGCCCAGCCTGATGTGCTCCTGTCTGCTGCCCAGCCTGATGAGCCTCTGTCTGCTGCCCAGCTTGATGACCCTCTGTCTGCTGCCTAGCCTGATGAGCCTCTGCTGCCCAGCTTGATGACCCTCTGTCTGATGCCCAGCCTGATGTGTTCCTGTGTACTGTCCAGCCTGATGAGCCTCTGTCTGCTGCCCAGCCTGATGAGCCTCTGTCTGCTGTCCAGCCTGATGAGCCTCTTTCTGCTGCATAGCCTGATGTGTTCCTGTCTGCTGCCCAGCCTGATGACCCTCTGTCTTCTGTGCAGCCTGATGACCCTCTGTCTGTTGCGCAGCCTGATGTGTTCCTGTTTTCTCCCCAGCCGGGTGAGCCTCTGTCTGCTGCCCAGCCTGATGTGTTCCTGTCTGCTGCCCAGCCTTATGACCCTCTGTCTGCTGCCCAGCCTTATGACCCTCTGTCTGCTGCCCAGCCTTATGACCCTCTGTCTGCTGCCCCGCCGGGTGAGCCTCTGTCTGCTGTCCAGCCTGATGTGTTCCTGTCTGCCTCCCAGCCTGATGTGTTCCTGTCTGCCGCCCAGCCTGATGTGTTCCTGTCTGCTGCCCAGCCTGATGACCCTCTGTCTGCTGCCCAGCCTGATGACACTCTGTCTCCATTCCAGCCTGATGACACTCTGTCTCCAGCCCAGCCTGATGACCCTTTGTCTGCTGCCCAGCCTGATGACCCTCTGTCTGCTGTCCAGCCTGATGACCCTCTGTCTGCTGCGCAGCCTGATGACCCTCTGTCTGCTGCGCAGCCCGATGACCCTCTGTCTGCTGCGCAGCCCGATGACCCTCTGTCTGCTGCGCAGCCCGATGACCCTCTGTCTGCTGCGCAGCCCGATGACCCTCTGTCTGCTTCCCAGCCTGATGACCCTCTGCTTCCCAGCCTGATGACCCTCTGCTACCCAGCCTGATGACACTCTGTCTGCTACCCAGCCTGATGACCCTCTGTCTGCTGCCCAGCCTGATGACACTCTGTCTGCTGCCCAGCCTGATGACACTCTGTCTGCTGCCCAGCCTGATGAGCCTCTGTCTGCTGCCCAGCCTGATGAGCCTCTGTCTGCTGCCCAGCCTGATGAGCCTCTGTTTGCTACCCAGCCTGATGAGCCTCTGTCTGCTGCCCAGCCTGATGAGCCTCTGTCTGCTGCCCAGCCTGATGACCTTCTGTCTGCTGCCCAGCCTGAAGAGCCTCTGTCTGCTGCCCAGCCTGAAGAGCCTCTGTCTGCTGCCCAGCCTGATGAGCCTCTGTCTGCTGCCCAGCCTGATGAGCCTCTTTCTGCTGCCCAACCTGATGTGTTCCTGTCTGCTGCCCAGCCTGATGACCCTCTGCTGCACAGCCTGATGAGCCTCTGTCTGCTGCCCAGCCTGATGAGCCTCTGTCTGCTGCCCAGCCTGATGAGCCTCTGTCTGCTGCCCAGCCTGATGAGCCTCTGTCTGCTGCCCAGCCTGATGAGCCTCTGTCTGCTGCCCAGCCTGATGAGCCTCTGTCTGCTGCCCATCCTGATGAGCCTTTGTCTGCTGCCCATCCTGATGAGCCTCTGTCTGCTGCTCAGCCTGATGACCCTCTGTCTGTTGCGCAGCCTGATGTGTTCCTGTGTGCCTCGCAGCCTGATGTGTTCCTGTCTTCCGCCCAGCCTGATGACCCTCTGTCTGCTGCCCAGCCTGATGACACTCTGTCTCCAGCCCAGCCTGATGACACTCTGTCTCCAGCCCAGCCTGATGACACTCTGTCTCCAGCCCAGCCTGATGACACTCTGTCTCCAGCCCAGCCTGATGACACTCTGTCTCCAGCCCAGCCTGATGACACTCTGTCTCCAGCCCAGCCTGATGACCTTATGTCTGCTGCCCAGCCTGATGACCCTCTGTCTGCTACCCAGCCTGATGACCCTCTGTCTGCTGCCCAGCCTGATGAGCCTCTTTCTGCTGCCCAGCCTGATGAGCCTCAGTCTGCTGCCCAGCCTGTTGTGTTCCTGTCTTCTGCCCATCCTGATGTGTTCCTGTCTTCTGCCCAGCCTGATGTGTTCCTGTCTGCTTCCCAGCCTGATGACGCTCTGTCTGCTGCCAAGCCTGATGTGTTCCTGTCTGCTGACAAGCCTGATGTTATTCTGTCTTTCTGCTGCCCAGCCTGATGACCCTCTGTCTGCTGCCCAGCCTGATGACTCTCTGTCTGCTGCCCAGGCTGATGACCTTCTGTCTGCTGCACATCCTGATGTGTTCCTGTCTGCTGCCCAGCCTGATGACCCTCTGTCTGTCTGCTGCCCAGCCTGACGTCCATCTGTCGGCTTCCCAGCCTGATGACCCTCTGTCTGCTGCCCAGCTTGATGAACCTCTGTCTGCTGTCCAGCCTTATGACCCTCTGTCTGCTGTCCAGCCTTATGACCCTCTGTCTGCTGTCCAGCCTTATGACCCTCTGTCTGCTGTCCAGCCTGATGAGCCTCTGTCTGCTGCCCAGCCTGATGAGCCTCTGTCTGCTGCCCAGCCTGATGAGCCTCTGTCTGCTGCCCAGCCTGATGTGTTCCTGACTGCTGCCCAGCCTGATGACCCTCTGTCTGCTGCCCAGCCTCATAACGCTCTATCTGCTGCCCAGCCTGATGACCCTCTGTCTGCTGCCCAGCCTGATGACCCTCTGTCTGTCTGCTGCCCAGCCTGATGACCCTCTGTCTGTCTGCTGCCCAGCTTGATGACCCTCTGTCTGCTGCCCAGCCTCATGATGCTTTGTCTGCTGCCCAGCCTGATGTGTTCCTCTCTGCTGACCAGCCTGATGAGCTCCTGTCTGCTGCCCAGCCTGATGATCTCCTGTCTGCTGCCCAGCCTGATGATCTCCTGTCTGCTGCCCAGCCTGATGAGCTCCTGTCTGCTGCCCAGCCTGATGAGCTCCTGTCTGCTGCCCAGCCTGGTGAGCTCCTGTCTGCTGCCCAGCCTGATGAGCCTCTGTCTGCTGCCCAGCCTGATGACCCTCTGTCTGCTGCCCAGCCTATTGAGCCTCTGCTGCCCAGCTTGATGACCCTCTGTCTGCTGCCCAGCCTGATGTGTTCCTGTGTGCTGTCCAGCCTGATGAGCCTCTGTCTGCTGCCCAGCCTGATGAGCCTCTGCCTGCTGCCCAGCCTATGGCCCTCTGTCTGCTGCCCAGCCTGATGACCCTCTGTTGGCTGCCCAGCCTGATGACCCTCTGTCTGCTGCCCAGCCTCATGGCACTCTGTCTGCTGCCCAGCCTCATGACACTCTGTCTGTTGCCCAGCCTGATGACGCTCTGTCTGCTGACCAGCCTGATGTGTTCCTGTCTGCTGACCAGCCTGATGTCCCTCTGTCTTTCTGCTGCCCAGCCTGATGACCCTCTGTCTGCTGCCCAGCCTAATTACTCTCTGCTGCCCAGGTTGATGACCCTCTGTCTGCTGCCCAGCCTGATGTGTTCCTGTTTGCTGTCCAGACTGATGACCCTCTGTCTACTGCCCAGCCTGATGACCCTCTGTCTGCTGCCCAGCCTGATGACCCTCTGTCTGCTGCCCAGCCTGATGACCCTCTGTCTGCTGCCCAGCCTGATGACCCTCTGTCTGCTGCCCAGCCTGATTACCCTCTGTCTGCTGCCCAGCCTGATGACACTCTGTCCCCAGCCCAGCCTGATGACCCTCTGCTGCCCAGACTGATGACCCTCTGTCTGCTGCCCAGCCTGATGACTCTCTGTCTGCTGCCCAGCCTGATGACCCTCTGTCTGCTGCCCAGCCTGATGACCCTCTGTCTGCTGCCCAGCCTGATGTGTTCCTGTTTGCTGTCCAGACTGATGACCCTCTGTCTACTGCCCAGCCTGATGACCCTCTGTCTGCTGCCCAGCCTGATGACCCTCTGTCTGCTGCCCATCCTGATGACCCTCTGTCTGCTGCCCAGCCTGATGACACTCTGTCCCCAGCCCAGCCTGATGACCCTCTGCTGCCCAGCCTGATGACCCTCTGTCTGCTGCCCAGCCTGATGACTCTCTGTCTGCTACCCAGGTTGATGACCCTCTGTCTGCTGCCCAGCCTAATGTGTTCCTGTCTGCTGCCCAGCCTGATGACCCTATATCTGCTGCCCAGGCTGATGACCCTCTGTCTGCTGCCCAGCCTGATGACACTCTGTCCCCAGCCCAGCCTGATGACCCTCTGCTGCCCAGACTGATGACCCTCTGTCTGCTGCCCAGCCTGATGACTCTCTGCCTGCTGCCCAGGTTGATGACCCTCTGTATGCTGCCCAGCCTGATGTGTTCCTGTCTGCTGCCCAGCCTGATGAGCCTCTGTCTGCTGCCCAGCCTGATCATCTTCTGTCTGCTGCCCAGCCTGATGAGCCTCTGTCTGCTGCCCAGCCTGATGAGCCTCTGTCTGCTGCCCAGCCTGATGAGCCTATGTCTGCTGCCCAGCCTGATGTGTTCCTGACTGCTGCCCAGCCTGATGTGTTCCTGTCTGATTCCCAGTCTGATGACCCTCTGTCTGCTGCCCAGCCTCATAACGCTCTATCTGCTGCCCAGCCTGATGACCCTCTGTCTGTCTGCTGCCCAGCCTGATGACCCTCTGTCTGTCTGCTGCCCAGCCTGATGACCCTCTGTCTGTCTGCTGCCCAGCCTGATAACCCTCTGTTTGCTGCCCAGCTTGATGACCCTCTGTCTGCTGCCCAGCCTCATGATGCTTTGTCTGCTGCCCAGCCTGATATGTTCCTCTCTGCTGACCAGCCTGATGTGTTCTTCTGTCTGCTTCCCAGCCTGATGAGCTCCTGTCTGCTTCCCAGCCTTATGAGCTCCTGTCTGCTTCCCAGCCTTATGAGCTCCTGTCTGCTTCCCAGCCTGATGAGCTCCGGTCTGCTGCCCAGCCTGATGAGCTCCTGTCTGCTGCCCAGCCTGATGAGCTCCTGTCTGCTGCCCAGCCTGATGAGCTCCTGTCTGCTGCCCAGCCTGATGAGCTCCTGTCTGCTGCCCAGCCTGATGAGCTCCTGTCTGCTGCCCAGCCTGATGAGCCTCTGTCTGCTGCCCAGCCTGATGACCCTCTGTCTGCTGCCCAGCCTGATGAGCCTCTGCTGCCCAGCTTGATGACCCTCTGTCTGCTGCCCAGACTGATGTGTTCCTGTGTGCTGTCCAGCCTGATGAGCCTCTGTCTGCTTCCCAGCCTGATGAGCCTCTGCCTGCTGCCCAGCCTATGGCCCTCTGTCTGCTGCCCAGCCTGATGACCCTCTGCTGCCCAGCCTGATGAGCCTCTGTCTGCTGCCCAGCCTGATGACCCTCTGTCTGCTGCCCAGCCTGATGACCCTCTGTCTGCTGCCCAGCCTGATGACCCTCTGTCTGCTGCCCAGCCTGATGACTCTCTGTCTGCTGCCCAGGTTGATGACCCTCTGTCTGCTGCCCAGCCTAATGTGTTCCTGTCTGCTGCCCAGCCTGATGACCCTATATCTGCTGCCCAGCCTGATGACCCTATATCTGCTGCCCAGGCTGATGACCCTCTGTCTGCTGCCCAGCCTGATGACACTCTGTCCCCAGCCCAGCCTGGTTACCCTCTGCTGCCCAGACTGATGACCCTCTGTCTGCTGCCCAGCCTGATGACTCTCTGTCTGCTGCCCAGGTTGATGACCCTCTGTCTGCTGCCCAGCCTGATGTGTTCCTGTTTGCTGTCCAGACTGATGACCCTCTGTCTACTGCCCAGCCTGATGACCCTCTGTCTGCTGCCCAGCCTGATGACCCTCTGTCTGCTGCCCAGCCTGATGACCCTCTGCTGCCCAGACTGATGACCCTCTGTCTGCTGCCCAGCCTGATGACTCTCTGTCTGCTGCCCAGGTTGATGACCCTCTGTCTGCTGCCCAGCCTAATGTGTTCCTGTCTGCTGCCCAGCCTGATGACCCTATATCTGCTGCCCAGGCTGATGACCCTCTGTCTGCTGCCCAGCCTGATGACACTCTGTCCCCAGCCCAGCCTGATGACCCTCTGCTGCCCAGACTGATGACCCTCTGTCTGCTGCCCAGCCTGATGACTCTCTGTCTGCTGCCCAGGTTGATGACCCTCTGTATGCTGCCCAGCCTGATGTGTTCCTGTCTGCTGCCCAGCCTGATGAGCCTCTGTCTGCTGCCCAGCCTGATGAGCTTCTGTCTGCTGCCCAGCCTGATGACCCCCTGTCTCCTGCTCAGCCTGATGAGCCTATGTCTGCTGCCCAGCCTGATGAGCCTATGTCTGCTGCCCAGCCTGATGAGCCTATGTCTGCTGCCCAGCTTGATGTGTTCCTGACTGCTGCCCAGCCTGATGTGTTCCTGTCTGATTCCCAGTCTGATGACCCTCTGTCTGCTGCCCAGCCTCATAACGCTCTATCTGCTGCCCAGCCTGATGACCCTCTGTCTGTCTGCTGCCCAGCCTGATGACCCTCTGTCTGCTGCCCAGCCTGATGACCCTCTGTCTGCTGCCCATCCTGATGACCCTCTGTCTGCTGCCCATCCTGATGAGCCTCTGTCTGCTGCCCAGCCTGATGAGCCTCTTTCTGCTGCCCAGCCTGATGTGTTCCTGTCTGCTGCTCAGCCTGATGACCCTCTGTCTGTTGCGCAGCCTGATGTGTTCCTGTGTGCCTCGCAGCCTGATGTGTTCCTGTCTTCCGCCCAGCCTGATGACCCTCTGTCTGCTGCCCAGCCTGATGACACTCTGTCTCCAGCCCAGCCTGATGACACTCTGTCTCCAGCCCAGCCTGATGACACTCTGTCTCCAGCCCAGCCTGATGACACTCTGTCTCCAGCCCAGCCTGATGACACTCTGTCTCCAGCCCAGCCTGATGACCTTATGTCTGCTGCCCAGCCTGATGACCCTCTGTCTGCTACCCAGCCTGATGACCCTCTGTCTGCTGCCCAGCCTGATGAGCCTCTTTCTGCTGCCCAGCCTGATGAGCCTCAGTCTGCTGCCCAGCCTGTTGTGTTCCTGTCTTCTGCCCAGCCTGATGTGTTCCTGTCTTCTGCCCAGCCTGATGTGTTCCTGTCTGCTTCCCAGCCTGATGACGCTCTGTCTGCTGCCAAGCCTGATGTGTTCCTGTCTGCTGACAAGCCTGATGTTATTCTGTCTTTCTGCTGCCCAGCCTGATGACCCTCTGTCTGCTGCCCAGCCTGATGACTCTCTGTCTGCTGCCCAGGCTGATGACCTTCTGTCTGCTGCACATCCTGATGTGTTCCTGTCTGCTGCCCAGCCTGATGACCCTCTGTCTGTCTGCTGCCCAGCCTGACGTCCATCTGTCGGCTTCCCAGCCTGATGACCCTCTGTCTGCTGCCCAGCTTGATGAACCTCTGTCTGCTGTCCAGCCTTATGACCCTCTGTCTGCTGTCCAGCCTGATGAGCCTCTGTCTGCTGCCCAGCCTGATGAGCCTCTGTCTGCTGCCCAGCCTGATGAGCCTCTGTCTGCTGCCCAGCCTGATGTGTTCCTGACTGCTGCCCAGCCTGATGTGTTCCTGTCTGATTCCCAGCCTGATGACCCTCTGTCTGCTGCCCAGCCTCATAACGCTCTATCTGCTGCCCAGCCTGATGACCCTCTGTCTGCTGCCCAGCCTGATGACCCTCTGTCTGTCTGCTGCCCAGCTTGATGACCCTCTGTCTGCTGCCCAGCCTCATGATGCTTTGTCTGCTGCCCAGCCTGATGTGTTCCTCTCTGCTGACCAGCCTGATGAGCTCCTGTCTGCTGCCCAGCCTGATGATCTCCTGTCTGCTGCCCAGCCTGATGAGCTCCTGTCTGCTGCCCAGCCTGATGAGCTCCTGTCTGCTGCCCAGCCTGGTGAGCTCCTGTCTGCTGCCCAGCCTGATGAGCCTCTGTCTGCTGCCCAGCCTGATGACCCTCTGTCTGCTGCCCAGCCTGATGAGCCTCTGCTGCCCAGATTGATGACCCTCTGTCTGCTGCCCAGACTGATGTGTTCCTGTGTGCTGTCCAGCCTGATGAGCCTCTGTCTGCTTCCCAGCCTGATGAGCCTCTGCCTGCTGCCCAGCCTATGGCCCTCTGTCTGCTGCCCAGCCTGATGACCCTCTGCTGCCCAGCCTGATGACCCTCTGTCTGCTGCCCAGCCTGATGACCCTCTGTCTGCTGCCCAGCCTGATGACCCTCTGTCTGCTGCCCAGCCTGATGACTCTCTGTCTGCTGCCCAGGTTGATGACCCTCTGTCTGCTGCCCAGCCTAATGTGTTCCTGTCTGCTGCCCAGCCTGATGACCCTATATCTGCTGCCCAGCCTGATGACCCTATATCTGCTGCCCAGGCTGATGACCCTCTGTCTGCTGCCCAGCCTGATGACACTCTGTCCCCAGCCCAGCCTGGTTACCCTCTGCTGCCCAGACTGATGACCCTCTGTCTGCTGCCCAGCCTGATGACTCTCTGTCTGCTGCCCAGGTTGATGACCCTCTGTCTGCTGCCCAGCCTGATGTGTTCCTGTTTGCTGTCCAGACTGATGACCCTCTGTCTACTGCCCAGCCTGATGACCCTCTGTCTGCTGCCCAGCCTGATGACCCTCTGTCTGCTGCCCAGCCTGATGACCCTCTGCTGCCCAGACTGATGACCCTCTGTCTGCTGCCCAGCCTGATGACTCTCTGTCTGCTGCCCAGGTTGATGACCCTCTGTCTGCTGCCCAGCCTAATGTGTTCCTGTCTGCTGCCCAGCCTGATGACCCTATATCTGCTGCCCAGGCTGATGACCCTCTGTCTGCTGCCCAGCCTGATGACACTCTGTCCCCAGCCCAGCCTGATGACCCTCTGCTGCCCAGACTGATGACCCTCTGTCTGCTGCCCAGCCTGATGACTCTCTGTCTGCTGCCCAGGTTGATGACCCTCTGTATGCTGCCCAGCCTGATGTGTTCCTGTCTGCTGCCCAGCCTGATGAGCCTCTGTCTGCTGCCCAGCCTGATGAGCTTCTGTCTGCTGCCCAGCCTGATGACCCCCTGTCTCCTGCTCAGCCTGATGAGCCTATGTCTGCTGCCCAGCCTGATGAGCCTATGTCTGCTGCCCAGCCTGATGAGCCTATGTCTGCTGCCCAGCTTGATGTGTTCCTGACTGCTGCCCAGCCTGATGTGTTCCTGTCTGATTCCCAGTCTGATGACCCTCTGTCTGCTGCCCAGCCTCATAACGCTCTATCTGCTGCCCAGCCTGATGACCCTCTGTCTGTCTGCTGCCCAGCCTGATGACCCTCTGTCTGCTGCCCAGCCTGATGACCCTCTGTCTGCTGCCCATCCTGATGACCCTCTGTCTGCTGCCCATCCTGATGAGCCTCTGTCTGCTGCCCAGCCTGATGAGCCTCTTTCTGCTGCCCAGCCTGATGTGTTCCTGTCTGCTGCTCAGCCTGATGACCCTCTGTCTGTTGCGCAGCCTGATGTGTTCCTGTGTGCCTCGCAGCCTGATGTGTTCCTGTCTTCCGCCCAGCCTGATGACCCTCTGTCTGCTGCCCAGCCTGATGACACTCTGTCTCCAGCCCAGCCTGATGACACTCTGTCTCCAGCCCAGCCTGATGACACTCTGTCTCCAGCCCAGCCTGATGACACTCTGTCTCCAGCCCAGCCTGATGACACTCTGTCTCCAGCCCAGCCTGATGACCTTATGTCTGCTGCCCAGCCTGATGACCCTCTGTCTGCTACCCAGCCTGATGACCCTCTGTCTGCTGCCCAGCCTGATGAGCCTCTTTCTGCTGCCCAGCCTGATGAGCCTCAGTCTGCTGCCCAGCCTGTTGTGTTCCTGTCTTCTGCCCAGCCTGATGTGTTCCTGTCTTCTGCCCAGCCTGATGTGTTCCTGTCTGCTTCCCAGCCTGATGACGCTCTGTCTGCTGCCAAGCCTGATGTGTTCCTGTCTGCTGACAAGCCTGATGTTATTCTGTCTTTCTGCTGCCCAGCCTGATGACCCTCTGTCTGCTGCCCAGCCTGATGACTCTCTGTCTGCTGCCCAGGCTGATGACCTTCTGTCTGCTGCACATCCTGATGTGTTCCTGTCTGCTGCCCAGCCTGATGACCCTCTGTCTGTCTGCTGCCCAGCCTGACGTCCATCTGTCGGCTTCCCAGCCTGATGACCCTCTGTCTGCTGCCCAGCTTGATGAACCTCTGTCTGCTGTCCAGCCTTATGACCCTCTGTCTGCTGTCCAGCCTGATGAGCCTCTGTCTGCTGCCCAGCCTGATGAGCCTCTGTCTGCTGCCCAGCCTGATGAGCCTCTGTCTGCTGCCCAGCCTGATGTGTTCCTGACTGCTGCCCAGCCTGATGTGTTCCTGTCTGATTCCCAGCCTGATGACCCTCTGTCTGCTGCCCAGCCTCATAACGCTCTATCTGCTGCCCAGCCTGATGACCCTCTGTCTGCTGCCCAGCCTGATGACCCTCTGTCTGTCTGCTGCCCAGCTTGATGACCCTCTGTCTGCTGCCCAGCCTCATGATGCTTTGTCTGCTGCCCAGCCTGATGTGTTCCTCTCTGCTGACCAGCCTGATGAGCTCCTGTCTGCTGCCCAGCCTGATGATCTCCTGTCTGCTGCCCAGCCTGATGAGCTCCTGTCTGCTGCCCAGCCTGATGAGCTCCTGTCTGCTGCCCAGCCTGGTGAGCTCCTGTCTGCTGCCCAGCCTGATGAGCCTCTGTCTGCTGCCCAGCCTGATGACCCTCTGTCTGCTGCCCAGCCTGATGAGCCTCTGCTGCCCAGATTGATGACCCTCTGTCTGCTGCCCAGACTGATGTGTTCCTGTGTGCTGTCCAGCCTGATGAGCCTCTGTCTGCTTCCCAGCCTGATGAGCCTCTGCCTGCTGCCCAGCCTATGGCCCTCTGTCTGCTGCCCAGCCTGATGACCCTCTGCTGCCCAGCCTGATGACCCTCTGTCTGCTGCCCAGCCTGATGACCCTCTGTCTGCTGCCCAGCCTGATGACCCTCTGTCTGCTGCCCAGCCTGATGACCCTCTGTCTGCTGCCCAGCCTGATGACTCTCTGTCTGCTGCCCAGGTTGATGACCCTCTGTCTGCTGCCCAGCCTAATGTGTTCCTGTCTGCTGCCCAGCCTGATGACCCTATATCTGCTGCCCAGCCTGATGACCCTATATCTGCTGCCCAGGCTGATGACCCTCTGTCTGCTGCCCAGCCTGATGACACTCTGTCCCCAGCCCAGCCTGGTTACCCTCTGCTGCCCAGACTGATGACCCTCTGTCTGCTGCCCAGCCTGATGACTCTCTGTCTGCTGCCCAGGTTGATGACCCTCTGTCTGCTGCCCAGCCTGATGTGTTCCTGTTTGCTGTCCAGACTGATGACCCTCTGTCTACTGCCCAGCCTGATGACCCTCTGTCTGCTGCCCAGCCTGATGACCCTCTGTCTGCTGCCCAGCCTGATGACCCTCTGCTGCCCAGACTGATGACCCTCTGTCTGCTGCCCAGCCTGATGACTCTCTGTCTGCTGCCCAGGTTGATGACCCTCTGTCTGCTGCCCAGCCTAATGTGTTCCTGTCTGCTGCCCAGCCTGATGACCCTATATCTGCTGCCCAGGCTGATGACCCTCTGTCTGCTGCCCAGCCTGATGACACTCTGTCCCCAGCCCAGCCTGATGACCCTCTGCTGCCCAGACTGATGACCCTCTGTCTGCTGCCCAGCCTGATGACTCTCTGTCTGCTGCCCAGGTTGATGACCCTCTGTATGCTGCCCAGCCTGATGTGTTCCTGTCTGCTGCCCAGCCTGATGAGCCTCTGTCTGCTGCCCAGCCTGATGAGCTTCTGTCTGCTGCCCAGCCTGATGACCCCCTGTCTCCTGCTCAGCCTGATGAGCCTATGTCTGCTGCCCAGCCTGATGAGCCTATGTCTGCTGCCCAGCCTGATGAGCCTATGTCTGCTGCCCAGCTTGATGTGTTCCTGACTGCTGCCCAGCCTGATGTGTTCCTGTCTGATTCCCAGTCTGATGACCCTCTGTCTGCTGCCCAGCCTCATAACGCTCTATCTGCTGCCCAGCCTGATGACCCTCTGTCTGTCTGCTGCCCAGCCTGATGACCCTCTGTCTGCTGCCCAGCCTGATGACCCTCTGTCTGCTGCCCAGCCTGATGACCCTCTGTCTGCTGCCCATCCTGATGAGCCTCTGTCTGCTGCCCAGCCTGATGAGCCTCTTTCTGCTGCCCAGCCTGATGTGTTCCTGTCTGCTGCTCAGCCTGATGACCCTCTGTCTGTTGCGCAGCCTGATGTGTTCCTGTGTGCCTCACAGCCTGATGTGTTCCTGTCTTCCGCCCAGCCTGATGACCCTCTGTCTGCTGCCCAGCCTGATGACACTCTGTCTCCAGCCCAGCCTGATGACACTCTGTCTCCAGCCCAGCCTGATGACACTCTGTCTCCAGCCCAGCCTGATGACACTCTGTCTCCAGCCCAGCCTGATGACACTCTGTCTCCAGCCCAGCCTGATGACACTCTGTCTCCAGCCCAGCCTGATGACCTTATGTCTGCTGCCCAGCCTGATGACCCTCTGTCTGCTACCCAGCCTGATGACCCTCTGTCTGCTGCCCAGCCTGATGACCCTCTGTCTGCTGCCCAGCCTGATGAGCCTCTTTCTGCTGCCCAGCCTGATGAGCCTCAGTCTGCTGCCCAGCCTGTTGTGTTCCTGTCTTCTGCCCAGCCTGATGTGTTCCTGTCTGCTTCCCAGCCTGATGACGCTCTGTCTGCTGCCAAGCCTGATGTGTTCCTGTCTGCTGACAAGCCTGATGTTATTCTGTCTTTCTGCTGCCCAGCCTGATGACCCTCTGTCTGCTGCCCAGCCTGATGACTCTCTGTCTGCTGCCCAGGCTGATGACCTTCTGTCTGCTGCACATCCTGATGTGTTCCTGTCTGCTGCCCAGCCTGATGACCCTCTGTCTGTCTGCTGCCCAGCCTGACGTCCATCTGTCGGCTTCCCAGCCTGATGACCCTCTGTCTGCTGCCCAGCTTGATGAACCTCTGTCTGCTGTCCAGCCTTATGACCCTCTGTCTGCTGTCCAGCCTGATGAGCCTCTGTCTGCTGCCCAGCCTGATGAGCCTCTGTCTGCTGCCCAGCCTGATGAGCCTCTGTCTGCTGCCCAGCCTGATGTGTTCCTGACTGCTGCCCAGCCTGATGTGTTCCTGTCTGATTCCCAGCCTGATGACCCTCTGTCTGCTGCCCAGCCTCATAACGCTCTATCTGCTGCCCAGCCTGATGACCCTCTGTCTGCTGCCCAGCCTGATGACCCTCTGTCTGTCTGCTGCCCAGCTTGATGACCCTCTGTCTGCTGCCCAGCCTCATGATGCTTTGTCTGCTGCCCAGCCTGATGTGTTCCTCTCTGCTGACCAGCCTGATGAGCTCCTGTCTGCTGCCCAGCCTGATGATCTCCTGTCTGCTGCCCAGCCTGAT
Source organism: Lithobates pipiens (assembly GCF_037356315.1). NCBI lineage: Eukaryota > Metazoa > Chordata > Amphibia > Anura > Ranidae > Lithobates > Lithobates pipiens. Next base: position 379,658,995 of record NW_027507903.1, on the reverse strand, counting down.
GAGCTCCTGTCTGCTGCCCAGCCTGATGAGCTCCTGTCTGCTGCCCAGCCTGGTGAGCTCCTGTCTGCTGCCCAGCCTGATGAGCCTCTGTCTGCTGCCCAGCCTGATGACCCTCTGTCTGCTGCCCAGCCTATTGAGCCTCTGCTGCCCAGCTTGATGACCCTCTGTCTGCTGCCCAGCCTGATGTGTTCCTGTGTGCTGTCCAGCCTGATGAGCCTCTGTCTGCTGCCCAGCCTGATGAGCCTCTGCCTGCTGCCCAGCCTATGGCCCTCTGTCTGCTGCCCAGCCTGATGACCCTCTGTTGGCTGCCCAGCCTGATGACCCTCTGTCTGCTGCCCAGCCTCATGGCACTCTGTCTGCTGCCCAGCCTCATGACACTCTGTCTGTTGCCCAGCCTGATGACGCTCTGTCTGCTGACCAGCCTGATGTGTTCCTGTCTGCTGACCAGCCTGATGTCCCTCTGTCTTTCTGCTGCCCAGCCTGATGACCCTCTGTCTGCTGCCCAGCCTAATTACTCTCTGCTGCCCAGGTTGATGACCCTCTGTCTGCTGCCCAGCCTGATGTGTTCCTGTTTGCTGTCCAGACTGATGACCCTCTGTCTACTGCCCAGCCTGATGACCCTCTGTCTGCTGCCCAGCCTGATGACCCTCTGTATGCTGCCCAGCCTGATGACCCTCTGTCTGCTGCCCAGCCTGATGACCCTCTGTCTGCTGCCCAGCCTGATGACCCTCTGTCTGCTGCCCAGCCTGATGACACTCTGTCCCCAGCCCAGCCTGATGACCCTCTGCTGCCCAGACTGATGACCCTCTGTCTGCTGCCCAGACTGATGACCCTCTGTCTGCTGCCCAGCCTGATGACTCTCTGTCTGCTGCCCAGCCTGATGACCCTCTGTCTGCTGCCCAGCCTGATGTGTTCCTGTTTGCTGTCCAGACTGATGACCCTCTGTCTACTGCCCAGCCTGATGACCCTCTGTCTGCTGCCCAGCCTGATGACCCTCTGTCTGCTGCCCATCCTGATGACCCTCTGTCTGCTGCCCAGCCTGATGACACTCTGTCCCCAGCCCAGCCTGATGACCCTCTGCTGCCCAGACTGATGACCCTCTGTCTGCTGCCCAGCCTGATGACTCTCTGTCTGCTACCCAGGTTGATGACCCTCTGTCTGCTGCCCAGCCTAATGTGTTCCTGTCTGCTGCCCAGCCTGATGACCCTATATCTGCTGCCCAGGCTGATGACCCTCTGTCTGCTGCCCAGCCTGATGACACTCTGTCCCCAGCCCAGCCTGATGACCCTCTGCTGCCCAGACTGATGACCCTCTGTCTGCTGCCCAGCCTGATGACTCTCTGCCTGCTGCCCAGGTTGATGACCCTCTGTATGCTGCCCAGCCTGATGTGTTCCTGTCTGCTGCCCAGCCTGATGAGCCTCTGTCTGCTGCCCAGCCTGATCATCTTCTGTCTGCTGCCCAGCCTGATGAGCCTCTGTCTGCTGCCCAGCCTGATGAGCCTCTGTCTGCTGCCCAGCCTGATGAGCCTATGTCTGCTGCCCAGCCTGATGTGTTCCTGACTGCTGCCCAGCCTGATGTGTTCCTGTCTGATTCCCAGTCTGATGACCCTCTGTCTGCTGCCCAGCCTCATAACGCTCTATCTGCTGCCCAGCCTGATGACCCTCTGTCTGTCTGCTGCCCAGCCTGATGACCCTCTGTCTGTCTGCTGCCCAGCCTGATGACCCTCTGTCTGTCTGCTGCCCAGCCTGATAACCCTCTGTTTGCTGCCCAGCTTGATGACCCTCTGTCTGCTGCCCAGCCTCATGATGCTTTGTCTGCTGCCCAGCCTGATATGTTCCTCTCTGCTGACCAGCCTGATGTGTTCTTCTGTCTGCTTCCCAGCCTGATGAGCTCCTGTCTGCTTCCCAGCCTTATGAGCTCCTGTCTGCTTCCCAGCCTTATGAGCTCCTGTCTGCTTCCCAGCCTGATGAGCTCCGGTCTGCTGCCCAGCCTGATGAGCTCCTGTCTGCTGCCCAGCCTGATGAGCTCCTGTCTGCTGCCCAGCCTGATGAGCTCCTGTCTGCTGCCCAGCCTGATGAGCTCCTGTCTGCTGCCCAGCCTGATGAGCCTCTGTCTGCTGCCCAGCCTGATGACCCTCTGTCTGCTGCCCAGCCTGATGAGCCTCTGCTGCCCAGCTTGATGACCCTCTGTCTGCTGCCCAGACTGATGTGTTCCTGTGTGCTGTCCAGCCTGATGAGCCTCTGTCTGCTTCCCAGCCTGATGAGCCTCTGCCTGCTGCCCAGCCTATGGCCCTCTGTCTGCTGCCCAGCCTGATGACCCTCTGCTGCCCAGCCTGATGACCCTCTGCTGCCCAGCCTGATGAGCCTCTGTCTGCTGCCCAGCCTGATGAGCCTCTGTCTGCTGCCCAGCCTGATGAGCCTCTGTCTGCTGCCCAGCCTGATGACCCTCTGTCTGCTGCCCAGCCTGATGACCCTCTGTCTGCTGCCCAGCCTGATGACTCTCTGTCTGCTGCCCAGGTTGATGACCCTCTGTCTGCTGCCCAGCCTAATGTGTTCCTGTCTGCTGCCCAGCCTGATGACCCTATATCTGCTGCCCAGCCTGATGACCCTATATCTGCTGCCCAGCCTGATGACCCTATATCTGCTGCCCAGGCTGATGACCCTCTGTCTGCTGCCCAGCCTGATGACACTCTGTCCCCAGCCCAGCCTGGTTACCCTCTGCTGCCCAGACTGATGACCCTCTGTCTGCTGCCCAGCCTGATGACTCTCTGTCTGCTGCCCAGGTTGATGACCCTCTGTCTGCTGCCCAGCCTGATGTGTTCCTGTTTGCTGTCCAGACTGATGACCCTCTGTCTACTGCCCAGCCTGATGACCCTCTGTCTGCTGCCCAGCCTGATGACCCTCTGTCTGCTGCCCAGCCTGATGACCCTCTGCTGCCCAGACTGATGACCCTCTGTCTGCTGCCCAGCCTGATGACTCTCTGTCTGCTGCCCAGGTTGATGACCCTCTGTCTGCTGCCCAGCCTAATGTGTTCCTGTCTGCTGCCCAGCCTGATGACCCTATATCTGCTGCCCAGCCTGATGACACTCTGTCCCCAGCCCAGCCTGATGACCCTCTGCTGCCCAGACTGATGACCCTCTGTCTGCTGCCCAGCCTGATGACTCTCTGTCTGCTGCCCAGGTTGATGACCCTCTGTATGCTGCCCAGCCTGATGTGTTCCTGTCTGCTGCCCAGCCTGATGAGCCTCTGTCTGCTGCCCAGCCTGATGAGCTTCTGTCTGCTGCCCAGCCTGATGACCCCCTGTCTCCTGCTCAGCCTGATGAGCCTATGTCTGCTGCCCAGCCTGATGAGCCTATGTCTGCTGCCCAGCCTGATGAGCCTATGTCTGCTGCCCAGCTTGATGTGTTCCTGACTGCTGCCCAGCCTGATGTGTTCCTGTCTGATTCCCAGTCTGATGACCCTCTGTCTGCTGCCCAGCCTCATAACGCTCTATCTGCTGCCCAGCCTGATGACCCTCTGTCTGTCTGCTGCCCAGCCTGATGACCCTCTGTCTGCTGCCCAGGTTGATGACCCTCTGTCTGCTGCCCAGCCTAATGTGTTCCTGTCTGCTGCCCAGCCTAATGTGTTCCTGTCTGCTGCCCAGCCTGATGACCCTATATCTGCTGCCCAGCCTGATGACACTCTGTCCCCAGCCCAGCCTGATGACCCTCTGCTGCCCAGACTGATGACCCTCTGTCTGCTGCCCAGCCTGATGACTCTCTGTCTGCTGCCCAGGTTGATGACCCTCTGTATGCTGCCCAGCCTGATGTGTTCCTGTCTGCTGCCCAGCCTGATGAGCCTCTGTCTGCTGCCCAGCCTGATGAGCTTCTGTCTGCTGCCCAGCCTGATGACCCCCTGTCTCCTGCTCAGCCTGATGAGCCTATGTCTGCTGCCCAGCCTGATGAGCCTATGTCTGCTGCCCAGCCTGATGAGCCTATGTCTGCTGCCCAGCTTGATGTGTTCCTGACTGCTGCCCAGCCTGATGTGTTCCTGTCTGATTCCCAGTCTGATGACCCTCTGTCTGCTGCCCAGCCTCATAACGCTCTATCTGCTGCCCAGCCTGATGACCCTCTGTCTGTCTGCTGCCCAGCCTGATGACCCTCTGTCTGCTGCCCAGCCTGATGACCCTCTGTCAGCTTCCCAGCCTGATGACCCTCTGTCTGCGGCCCAGCTTGATGACCCTTTGTCTGCTGCCCAGCCTCATGATGCTTTGTCTGCTGCCCAGCCTGATGTGTTCCTCTCTGCTGACCAGCCTGATGTGTTCTTCTGTCTGCTTCCCAGCCTGATGAGCTCCTGTCTGCTGCCCAGCCTGATGAGCTCCTGTCTGCTGCCCAGCCTAATGAGCTCCTGTCTGCTGCCCAGCCTGATGAGCCTCTGTCTGCTGCCCAGCCTGATGAACCTCTGTCTGCTGCCCAGCCTGATGAGCCTCTGCGGCCCAGCTTGATGACCCTCTGCTGCCCAGCTTGATGACCCTCTGTCTGCTGTCCAGCCTGATGACCCTCTGTCTGCTGTCCAGCCTGATGACCCTCTGTCTGCTGCCCAGCCTGATGACCCTCTGTCTGCTGCCCAGCCTGATGACCCTCTGTCTGCTGCCCAGCCTGATGACCCTCTGTCTGCTGCCAAGCCTGATGACCCCCTGACTACTGCCCAGCCTGATGTGTTCCTGTCTGCTGCCCAGCCTGATGACCCTCTGTCTGCTGCCCAGCCTCATAACGCTCTGTCTGCTGTCCAGACTGATGACCCTCTGCTGCCCAAACTGATGACCATCTGCTGCGCAGCCTGATAACCCTCTGTTTGCTTTCCAGCTTGATGACCCTCTGTCTGCTGCCCAGCCTGATGACCCTCTGTCTGCTGCCCAGCCTGATGACCCTCTGTCTGCTGCCCAGCCTGATGACCCTCTGTCTGCTGCCCAGCCTGATGAGCCTCTGTCTGCTGCCCAGCCTGATGAGCCTCTGTCTGCTGCCCAGCCTGATGAGCCTCTGTCTGCTGCCCAGCCTGATGAGCCTCTGTCTGCTGCCCAGCCTGATGAGCCTCTGTCTGCTGCCCAGCCTGATGAGCCTCTGTCTGCTGCCCAGCCTGATGAGCCTCTGTCTGCTGCCCAGCCTGATGAGCCTCTGTCTGCTGCCCAGCCTGATGAGTCTCTGTCTGCTGCCCAGCCTGATGACACTCTGTCTGCTGCCCAGCCTAATGACACTCTGTCGGCTGCGCAGCCTGATGACCCTCTGCTGCCCAGCCTGATGACCTTTTGTCTTCTGCCCAGCCTGATGAGCCTCTGTCTGCTGCCCAGCCTGATGAGCCTCTGTCTGCTGCCCAGCCTGATGGGCCTCTGTCTGCTGCCCAGCCTGATGAGCCTCTGTCTGCTGCCCAGCCTGATGAGCCTCTGTCTGCTGCCCAGCCTGATGAGCCTCTGTCTGCTGCCCAGCCTGATCAGCTCCTGTCTGCTGCCCAGCCTGATCAGCTCCTGTCTACTGCCCAGCCTGACATGCCACTGTGATGCTGCCTAGCCTGACGTGCCACTGCCTTCTGCCCATCTTGATGTACCCATGCCTGTTGCCCAGCTCGATGACTCAGAGCCTGCTTCCCAGCTCCAGGACTCGGAGACCACTATCTGCCTTGATGTGCCTGCTATCTGCCTTGAAGTGCCCGCTGCCCGGCTTGATGTATCTCCATCCATTGTCCGGCTTGATATCATGGCCTTTTCTCAGAACGGCTAGTTGGAGCATCCGGAGGCCACTCCTTTGAGAGGGGGGTACTGTCAGGAAAGGTTACACCCGCTAATGATACTCTCTGACATTTGATGTGCAGTATTGTAGTCCACCAGCAGGTGTCTCCTGGCAGTCTGGAACTGCCTGGGGAGCCTTCCCCTGTTAGTAGTATTATATGGTCCTTGGGCCGCAGTACTGGCGTCCACCAGGGGGTGGTTCCTGGCAGTGTGGGGCCGACATCATCTCCTGCAATTAGCCGTCACCTGAGTAATTGCAGGAGGTGTGTATAAGTACCCAGCAGACACACTGATGCCTTGCCTTGGTATCTTCCTTGCGCCCTGAACCTGAACCTGTTCCTGTCTGTTACCTGAACCCTGGACTCTGAGCCTTGTACCTGATCCGTCCCTGCTGTGACCCATCCATCCTCTCCTTGTCCTGTTTTTCTTCCTTCCCCATCTGCTGACCCCCCATTGTCAACCCTGGCCTGGCCCTGTCTATGAGTTTGGTATTCCCCTTAACTTGTATATATTTGTCTGTTACTATTTGTGTGTTTCTGTTGGTGGTTGTTTGGTTGCACATGATAGTATATTGGAGGTGGTTGTATTTATTCACTTGTCTTAATAAATTATATATTTTCACCTTATCTGCGTTTGTTGCTGTCCACACAGCTCTGGTAAGACCATATACGTGACACACATTATAGGAGGAAGGTCCAATGTGTAAGCCACTAGGTTAATCCTGCAAAGGATACAGAAAGGTCCAATAAACCGAGGTGCGAACTTCAAGGAAGGAACACAAAGTCAGAGGTTCCGAATCGACAGCCAAACTCTGTCCCCAACCTGGTAGGAAGGTGCAGGCAGGTGTCTGTAGTCAACATGGAGTCTATACCCTTCATTAGCATGTCGCAGAACCTCCTGGACTTGTGCTCAAGTGGAACGAAGACCACAGACATGTTCCTCTAACGCAGGAATACTCTGTGGAACAAGCAAGGCAGGCAACACGGAAGTTTGGGAACCATAGTTCGCCATAAACGGGGACAATCGAGAAGCATAATTCAAGGCACTATTGTGAGCAAACCCTGTCCATGGTAAGAGGTCTGACCAGTTATGATGGTCAGAAATATAGCAACATAGGAATTGCTCCAAGGACTGATTGTCTCATTCTGCAGTCCCATTAGACTGCGGGTGATACGCAGAGAAGAAAGCAAGCTGATTTCCCAACTGTGCACAAAAGGCTCGCCAGAACCGGGACATAAACTGACTGCCCCTGTCCGAGACAATCACCTTGGGTAGCCCATGCAAGCGAAAGATCTCCCGAGAAAAAATGGAAGCCAGTTCCTTAGAAGTAGGCAACTTCTTTTTTTTTTTTTTTTTAAATCTGTTTATTTGTTTTCACAACAGTACAGTACAGTTATACACAAAAGGGTACAACACAAACTATACATACAACATAGCCCCTAAGTGGGCATCCCACCACTGGTCCGGTGGACCTTAGAACTAACATAGTTCAAAACTTCCCAACCCCCCCCTCCTTCCCCCCTCCCCCCACCCTGTGCAATGCCTTGGACCTCACGCATATGAGGTGAGTGTACCCCTTGGTAAGATAAGTATTCTACTGATACCTTCCCTGACTGCCCGGCCACCAACTCATAATATGTCCTCCGTAGAGAGGGCAAAAACATGGATCTATAGGAGTCATGAAATCACATATGCACAAACAATCTACCCTACACAGCAATGCAGTTTTCTCAATTTAGCACACCATAGCTAGAGAGTCCAACCATGCCTGCCAAACTCTGTTGAATTTATTCTCGCACCCTCTGGACTATAGGTTGCTTTTTACAAGGAGAGGACCTTATTGATTAGACTTTTCTAGAAGGACAAAGTAGGCGCCTCCACCCTCTTCCACTTCAATAGTATAGCCTTTCTGCCATAAAAGAAAGAAATGCTCAGGAACGTGCGGTGTGCCCATGAGGGGACCACTTCTTCCACTAGGCCTATCAAACAGACTCTGGGGGTCCTGGGTATTGGAATGCTGAGCACCTCAGCCAGACAGTCTGCAATACCTGACCAGAATGTTTGAATTAGCGGGCAGCTCCAGAAAATATGCTCTGCACCGGCTGGGGTGTAATCACGCCTCCAACATCAACTACTGGCGGTGGGGTAGATACGTGCCAACCTGGCAGGGGTAAAGTACACCCAATGTAGACATTTAAACTCTATCAGGCGAACCCTAGCCGAAACCAAGTGTTTAAATGGGTGGTCCCACATGTCATCCCAACCTTCGCTGTGAATATCGGTGATCTCACCCTCCCATTTTGCTCTACATTTAGATAGTCCAGGAGTGGTCTTTTTAAAAAGGGATTTGTAGACCGTTGATAGGGGTTTAGCCAGATCCCCGGAAGTTAGTAGGGACTCCAAAGCAGATGGCAAACACTCTATACGCAAATTTGAAACCTGTGTTTGAAAAGCATGGCGCAACTGCAAATAACGAAAAATATCAAAGGCACACAAGTCTCCCTCACTAGTAATGTCATTAAGAACCTTAACACCCTTACACGCCCAGGTCATGGGATCGGGAAATGCAAAGAAATGTGGGAACCTCGGGTTCACCCATAGTGGGGCTGAAGGTGTTACCCCCACATAACTAGGGGACATCAGGGTGGTGGTGACCTCCCAAGCCTTAATAGTAGCCTTCATTGAGTTTGTCAGGGGTAGACAGGATTTTGGACCCAGGAATAAAGCCAATCTCAGACTTTCATATGACCTCAGTAGAGCCGCCTTGACAACTGTAGCGGAGTCACTGTCATCCACCGCCAGCTGCCAAATAATACTTATGCCAGTCGGGCAATGCCAATCCCCCATGTCCCCACCGTTCCTGTAGGGTTTTCATGCTTATGCGTGACGATTAAGGTGACCATATAAACGACCCCATAATACCATCAAGGGATTTAAAAAAGGATTTTGGGACCCACAATGATGAGTGGCGCAGAAAATAAAGAATTACAGACAGGAATTTCATTTTTATAAGGCTGACCCGCCTCATTAGAGCGAGGGGAAGGTTTTTCCAAACCGTTGTCATGTGCTTGAGTCTAGCTATCAAAGGGAGAAGATTGAGGGACAAATAGTCCTGGATATTAGCAGTTACTTTAACCCCCAGATAGGTGATTGAGAAAACCCACTGGAGTGGAAGGGTATCATCCCTCTGACTAGTAGCCCCTGACCCCAATGGCAAGATTGACGACTTGCTCCAGTTTGCCTTGAGCCCTGAAAATAACGCAAATTTGTCTAAAACCGTTAAGGCCGCTTTCAGTGAAGGCCCCGAGTCTTTCAGGAACAGGAGCAGGTCGTCAGCTTATAAGGCTATACATTCCTCTACAGTTCCCACCCAGATCACTCCCACCCCTGGAGACTGCCTAGGGCTCTGGCAAAAGGCTCCATCATTAGCGAAAAAAGAAAAGGGGAGAGGGGACACCCCTGCCTGGTACCGCTCCACACCTCAAAGTAGTCCGAACCCACGTTGCCTAACCTGATAGCCATCCTCGGGGTACTGTAAAGGAGCGCGATCCACTGACGGAACCCAGGGCCGAAACCCATGGCCTCCAATACCTTATGCATGTTTTGCCAATCAATGGAGTCGAAGGCCTTCTCTATGTCAATAGAGAAAATAATTTTCTCTGGGAAGTCAGCGTCCCCCAACTGTATGTGTGTGAACAGTCGTCGTAAGTTTGTGTCAGTGGACATACCTGCCATAAAACCAGTTTGATCAATGTCAACCAGGGTCGAAATGACCTTGGCCAACCTCGACGCCAGCACCTTGGCCAGTATCTTCAGGTCCGTATTGAGTAATGCTATAGGGCGATAGGAAGAACATTCTATGGGATCCTTACCCGGCTTCAAAAGAAGTACCATATAGGCCTCCATCATCGAGGCTGGCAGAGCCCCCTGTTCTCGACAATGTAGATAGAGAGCATTCAGTCTATTGGCTAGTCTGGACATATAAGTTTTAAAAAAATCCACGGGAAACCCACCTGGGCCCGGGGCCTTGTGGGGAGGGAACGCGGCTATGGCCTCCTCAATTTCCAACACCGAAATATCCTCATTAGGGATGAGCTTCATGTTCGAGTCGAACATGCGTTCGACTCGAACATCGGCTGTTCGCACCATTCGGGGAATTCCGAACGTTGTGGGCCGTTCGCGCCAAATTTGTGTGGTGCTCACGGCCCACAATGCACTGCGCCATCACAGTGCATTGCTGGCTCATGATTGGCCAAGCATGCACTGTGACCCCGCATGCTTGGCCAATCACAGCGCCGGCAGCGAGGAGAGCCATGATTGGCCACAGGCACGATGCCTGTGGCCAATCATAGCTCAGGCTGTGTAGTACACACCCCACACTATATAAGTCCGCCAGCGCGGCTGCCTTGTGTAGTGTGTTGGCGTCTGTAGGAGTTAGTGGGTGTTCTGTGTACCTTCAACACAGTATACACGGATCGTTATCGGCCGATTTTTCGTTCTTGCTCTTCTGTAGTGGTTGTTGTCTGCGTGCCCTGACCGCAGTATACGCCGCTATATCCACCTATATAGCTAGCTATATTTCTCTTTTTTAATAGAGCTTGCAGTCAGTGGTAGGAGATCGTGCGTGCTGTCTGCGTGCCCTGAACCCAGTATACACCGCTATATCCACCTATATAGCTAACTAACTTGCTCGTTTTAAAAAGACCTTGCAGTCAGTGGTAGGAGATTGTGCGTGCTGTATCTATATAGCTAGCTATCTTGCTCATTTTAAATAGAGCTTGCAGTCAGTTGTAGGAGCTTGTGCATGCTGGCTGCGTGCTCTAACCTGTCCTGAGAGTGAGAGCTTCCAGGGAGGTGGAGGATGAGTGGGAGCTGATGGCGTCAGCCAGCCCAGGTCCGGGGCCCTCTTCCCGGCCTGGGACCGTGGTTCATCCCCCTGGAGCGAAAGACCTCTCCAGGGAGGAAAGACTGTTCCTGCAAACGCAGTTTGAGCTGCTGGACTGGACCCGGGCCCAGCCGGGAGAGGACCCCGGGAGGATGCAGAAGCGCCGGACAAGGATCAAAGTCCTTGTACAGAAGGCCACGGTGGCCTATGTACTGAAGTCGGAGAGGCTAGCGGACCTGCTGACCTGTGGCCGGAAATGACCTCCGTGACCTGGAAGTGCCGCTCGTGGTGGCCCCGGAGGTCGGGAAATGTGTGCTGAGGAGGTGGGGACACCCTGGGCCTTGGCAGCCGAGTCTCCTGCTCCCTTAGGCCAGGTGAGAGCTCTGGGAGTCTCGGGGACTCCTCTGGTGGCTGCTGCCTTGGGTGCCCCAGAATCTTCCGGTGAAGCTTTACCCGGTAAGCAAACAAGTTGGGGGGAGTCCCCTATGGGGGAGCTAGGGGGAGAATGCCCAGCCCTAAGCTTTATCAGGGAGCTGGAGGGATCTCAGCGGCAGGAGCAGGATATGGCTCAGGAGATGGAGGTGGCTTCCTCTCAAGCCTCCGCCGCTGTGGGGGGTGTGACTACGTCTCCATCTATGGAGGTGGTTAGGAGCAAGGTGCCTATTGGGAAGAGGGTAGAGGGTGGGAGTAGGGGGGCGTGTGCTGCTCCGTCAGAGCCCATGGGCTCATCTCAGCGGGGGTCTAGCCCTTCCCCCACAGTCCCGAATCCCATCTTGGGCACGCAGGAAGAGGCAAACCTCTTAGGTGCCCTGAAAGCTGGGCGCTCATTTGCCCAGGTGGCAGGTTCCTCTGTCCCTCTGGGCCCCCTGTATGGCCAGTTTGGTGCCCAGAACTTCAGGGCCCCCCTGAGGAGCAGGTCAAGGGGTACAGGGGGTCCGGAAAGGCGCAGGCGGAATGTGGTGCAGCTCAGGTGGGAGGGGACGTCCGCGTGTCCCAGTAGGGGTCAAGTAATTGACTACCTGCTGGGATTACGCTTTAAAGTTTCTGACTTGTTCGCGGTCATACATCCTGCAAACAGCAAGGAGTTCGATGTGAGCTTCGTCTCCGTGGTCTCTATGGAGCTTTTCCTGACCCTGTACGAGATCGTCAGGAAGTCAGATCCATGGAAAGGTTTCCGTGTAGTGCCTCTTTCGAGGCAAGAGGAGATAAAAAACGTGACCGTCTTGGTTAGAAACGAGTCCCTTCCTCCTGAGGACATCGCAACCTGGCTGGCGCGGTGTGGGCAGCTCCAGACAGGGCTGAGGAAGAATTTGGACGAGCACGGGGTCTGGACGGGTGCTTGGTTGGTCAGGATCCGGCTCAAGAGCCACAACAATACCGTGGTGCATGTACCCGGGAGCGCATTCATAGGGAGAGACCGGATCCTGGTCTTCTACCCTGGCCAGCCCCGTCGGTGTTTCAAATGTGGCAGTCCCGCGCACCTTAGCGCGGACTGCACTATGCCTCGCTGCGTGAGGTGTAATGGCTTCGGCCACTCACCTGAGGGTTGCAGACTCATAGTTTGCAACCTCTGTGGGGAAATGGGGCACCCTTTCAGCTGCTGCCCCAATGCTTTTAGGGGGTGCCAGGCTGAGGGGAGTGCTCCAGGCCCGGAGGGTGGGCGGGTCCCTAGACAAAGGGGGGATCCCAATCCTTCTGGGCCACAGAATGAGGGTGCCCCCTCCCTCAAAGGGTCAGACCCCCCCAGGCGTGAGCAGGGGGCGGGCACTGCATCGGCAGGTATGTCAGTAAGTTCCCTGGCCCCGTCCGGCCCTGTGCCCGACGGGGCGACGGTAGGAAAGCCAGCTGAGAAACAGGCTAAACCTAAAAAGCCCTCTGTTAAAAAACATCCCCCCTCCCCCAGTTCCCCCCTCCCCCCTTCCCCTCCCCCCTCTTGTTTCCCCCCTCCCTGCCTCCCCTTCCCATCCCCTACCACCTTCCCCTTCTTCTCCTTCTTCCCCTCCCCCACCCGTTTCTTCCCCCCCAGATGTACCGCGTCCGCCTCCGGATCCGGCAGCCCTCCTTATGCCTCCTCCCGCCTCTACGGAGATAGTGGGTGGTCGGCGGGTCGGCCCGGCGGGGGGTGTCCCAATGGACACCTCTGAGGTGGTAAGGGGGTGAATAAGCGCCCCAAAGATGTATCTAGTGGGAGGTCAGACGGAGAGAGTGGGAAGGAGCCCCACAAGTCAGATTGGGTGAAGAAAAAAACTAAAAAGCAGAAGAGGAGGGGCCTGGGGAAGGAGGGTGGCGAGGACCCCCAGCCTAACACCAGTCTGGGGGTGGGTGGGGGTCCCTCGCTCGCCCTCTGGAACCGTTTTGGGGTCTTGTCCTCTGACTCTGAGGAGGATTGACCTAGGTATGTAATATAGAGAGGAACGTAAACTTTAATCACTAAGGATGACGGTACCCGCTCCAATACGCCTTGCGACGATTAATGTTGCAAGTGTGCGTTCTGTGGCGGCTAGGTTTTCAGCCTTTGATTTTCTCGGCCGCGTTGAAGCCGACATTTTGTTTTTGCAAGAGACCTGGCTGGCATCTGTGGCAGAGATGCACCTAGCAAAGAGGGAGTGGAGACATGGACCCTCCCTCTGGTCTCTTGCGGCTGAGCCCTGCAGTGGTGTTGCGGTCCTTTTTAAGACCGGTTCGGTGGCTTGTCGACGAGTGATTGAATTAGAAATTAGAAGGTGTTTGATTGTGGATGCAGTCGTGAGAGGGGAATTTCTCTGCCTCATAAATTTCTATGGTCCCCAGTCAAGGAGAGGGAGGAAGGACCTTCTTGCGCTGCTGAAACCATACCTGTTTACATCCCAGCAGGTGGTCTTTGGTGGTGACTTTAACCTAGTCACCAGGTCAAAGGATCGGGCAGGCACCTCAGGCCCTCTGGGATATAATAGTATCTTTTTGAATCGCATAGTGAGGGAGGCCGGGTTGGTGGATGTGCACGTTCACCACTTCCCCAACCTCACTGGTTTCACATACTCCAGAGGTAGTAGTAAGAGTAGTTTTTTTTGAAGGGGGACTCGTCCTTTGCGGCTCCTGTGCTGCATGCAGTTGAGTTTTCCGATCACTGTATGGTGTCGGTCACTCTGAATGTGGAGGACACCCCTCAGAAGGGTAGGGGCCTGTGGCGACTAAATGGGTCGCTACTTGAGGACCCTGAAGTCAGGTCGGCCTATGAAGACTTCTTTATGGAACAAGCTTCGCTCCTTGAGAGCGGCTGCTCTCGCCAGGAATGGTGGGAAGTAGTAAAGAAGAGGTCAAAAGGCTTTTCCGTGAAGTCTCTGGTCGTCGGGCAGCTTCCCGGTACCAGGCCTACCAGAAGTTGCGCAGGCGGCTTGACCGCATGGTTTCTGATGTTGGCCCTCAGGACCAGATTTCAGGTCTGAAGCTTCAGATGAAGGAGTGTCAGTATGACCGTCTCGCCTCCCTGGTTCTTGAGAGGGATTACGGGAAGTTCACCAACCCGGACCCCTACAAGAGCTGTGGTGACGCGGTGAGTGGGAAGGTCATACACGGACTGAGGGATCCCTCTGGTTCTTTGGCGAGGTCCAGGCCGGGAATCCTGGGGATCGTCAGAGCCCATTTTTTGGACCTCCTGAAGAAGAAGCCTTTGGACCTGGGAAAAGCCAAGAAATTTCTTGATGAGACTCCACTTGAGGTGGGGTCTGACCCCCTTGGCTCTTTGACAGAGGAGATCTCTGTGGCCGAAGTTGAACAGGCCATAGACTCTTTGTCTCTAAAGAAGTCGCCGGGACCCGATGGGTTCACGGCGGAGTTCTACAGGACCTTTAAGGGCCTCTTGGCTCCTTGTCTGAGGGAGGTGTTCAGTGAGTGTTTGGCGTCTGGCCTGCTTCCTCCCTCGATGAGAAGGTCGGCCTTGATGCTTCTGTCAAAGGGGAAAGATCCGTCCCTGGTGGAGAATTGGCGCCCTATCGCCCTTCTCTCCATGGATAGAAAGATCCTGGCGAAGATACTGTTTGTGCGTATGTCTGCAGTCGCGGGCAAGCTACTGTCTGTTTCCCAGCACTGCACGGTTCCTGGCCGCAGCACCTTTAGTGCTGTCCTCAACGTCCGGGAGGCTGTGGAAAGGTGCAGGGCAATGGGTGACGGGCGGTATCTGTTGGCATTAGACCAGGCGAAAGCTTTTGACCGGGTGAACCATGAGTATCTCTGGCTTCTCTTGGGGAGATACGGTCTGCCTGATCAATTCATCGATTGGCTCAGAGTTTTGTACAGGGGGGCTGAAAGCTTCCCTCTTGTCAATGGTTGGGTGGGTCCTACCTTTACAGTGGACTCTGGTGTTAGGCAGGGCAAGGCAAGGGATTGTCCGGACAGGGTTCTCAGGGAGGGATTAGCCCTTCTGAATTCTAAGAGAATTCCGGCCAAGTTCTGAGGATCTTGCATGGAGGGCGTTCCATGGACGGCTCTATGTGAGGTCGAACTTAAAGTACCGGAGTCTTGAGGACAGGGGCTGTCCTCGTCCCGAGTGTGGGGAGGCACTGGAGACCATGGACCACTTTTTGGTTGAGTGCCCTTTCAACTTGGAGGTTCTGGGGGAGGTTGGGGATGCCATTGGCTATCCCCGTCTCCGGGCCCTTACCTATTCCGAGAGGGTGTACGGCGACTTCAGGGTCCGGAGGGGTCATGAGTTATCGTCACTGTTTTTAGTTAGTACAGTTTACCTTTATTACACCTGGCACGCGCGGTGCTTAGTGTCCACTAGGCGCAAGTTCCTGCCCGTGCATGAGGTGGCGGGTGATATCTTTCGGGAATTGGTGAAGGTGAGGTATCTTGAGGGAGAAAGAACGGGCAGGGAAAGGTGTGCCAGATTGTGGAGAGGCTTTTCTTTCCGGCCACCTTGATGATCCTCCCCCTTCTTTTTCCCTAGGTGGTGGGTCTGTCTGTCCTGTCCCTCACGTTTACTTTTTTGGGCAATCTAATTTTAAAAGCATGGTAGGCACTGATGGTTTCATTACGTTCCTGTCTATAAAGGGTGTGTAGTGTATATAGATCGGTTGTTATTGTAGATAAACTGTTTTAATCCGAGTGACTTTTCTTTTAAGCTGGTGAAGAAAGCATGTTTTCTTTTCTATTTTATTAAGTCTGTTTAAGTTGGTTTTCCTTTCTTCTTTTCAAGAATGAGTATTTATGTCTTTGTTTTGTAAATACAACTGGCAGCAGTTTTTTTTAAATAAAAACCTCCATCTATATAGCTAGCTATCTTGCTCGTTTTAAATAGAGCTTGCAGTCAGTGGTAGGAGATTGTGCGTGCTGTCTGCGTGCTCTGAACCCAGTATACACCGCTATATCCATCTATATAGCTAGCTATCTTGCTCGTTTTAAATAGAGCTTTCAGTCAGTGGTAGGAGATTGTGCGTGCTGTCTGCGTACTCTGAACCCAGTATACACCGTTATATCCACCTACATAGCTCTTCTCTAATTGAGCCATCTGCAGGAGTTAGTGATTGTTGTGTGTGCCTCCAGCACAATATACACTACCCAATTGCTGGTTTTCCCAACTCCCTTCAGGCCATTACCATGTCTGGAAGGCCAGCAAGGAGAGGCAGACAGGCGCGAGCCGATAAAAGAGGGCAAGCAGGCTCTGTGTCTAGAGACAACAGTGCTGGTCGTGGACGCGGTGCATCGTCATCATCAGCACGTGGCCATGGGACACGCTTGTCCTTCTTTTCGGCAGCTGGACATGCCAACGTCTTGGTAGAGTGGAAAGGATTTTTTGGGAATTCTGGTCTCCGGCCAGAAACATCAAAAGAAAATGCGAGCAGGGGGGCAAAATGTTTTTATTTTTAATAAACGATGAAATCCTTTTTATTTACTTTTTTCTTTTGTTCTTCTAATCTATATAATTGTTGAATGTGCACCGCAATAGTCCCCCCTGCTCGCATTTTCTTTTGATGTTTCTGGCCGGAGACCAGAATTCCCAAAAAATCCTTTCCATATATAATTGGGATGATGGTGCATAATGTAAATTTACTTTCTAAATTGTTATTTTATGAGGCCATTCTTAATTCTCATAATATTATAGGTGGATAACACACCTGGGGGTTGTTTTGTGTCTGTGTTGGGGCCGGTGTGCGAGTATTGTGAGGGCTTACGCCCGCTCCCCTCGCATCCTGGCTCCCTGTACAATATCAACCCCTGAGCACTCTCTAGCTTCCCTATTACAGCACATATAGGGAAGGGCCTCTTTCTCTCATCCTTTTGTAGGTTTTTCTACTACCTCAACAGCTGTTATTACTTGCTTTATTTATTTTTAAAACAGGGTTACCGTCCACTTCAGTCTGTAGTGGCAGCCAAATAGCATGTTTACATAGATATCTTTGGTACCCCATAGACGGACTTTATGATTTGAGCCCCTCTCTTTATTACCTTATTACATTGTCACATGGTTTTAAATGGGCTGCCGCTGCCTACTGAATATGGAATGCACCTGTTTAATGGTTCTACCGATTAATAACTTTTATTGTTCGGGACATTCAGCGGTCCTGTCATCTTATACATATTATAAATATACTATACGTGCCTAACTGTGCTTGTTAATTTTAACCGTTTCTACTGTTGGCAGAGTATTGCCCTCTCACTGGCTCCCTCTGGTGGGTGCGGACCCGGGTTTGCTTCTCCCGGCGGCTGGTGGGATTCTGGGAGGGTGATTGGCGGTTCACCATATGGGAGGCCGTCTTATCTCTCCCCCCTGCACGCGTCCTGGCCGACACTGTCAGGCCACTTTGGACGCCTGCACATGCGTGCGCGCGGTGCTGGCGCGCGTGCGCTACCCGGACCTCGCGTGGTGCGTGCTCGCGCACGATTTTGCTGTGCGTGGCTAGCGCTATGCGTCTTGGTGTGGGGCGCGCATGCGCGGCTGGCTTCGCTTGCGCACGCGTTGTAGAGTTCCTGACCCCTTGACGCTATGCGCCGGCGCTTGCGTCTGTCAGTGGGGTTGAGGGGTATAAAATGGCGGTAATTACCGCTACCCTGACACGCCGAAGGGATTGGAAAGCTTTAGATGGTAACAACAATGATCGGTGAGTGGATATAGCTGAGATGGGGTACCATCGGGACCCCCACTTAACTTATTACCTGCTTTTGGATGTCCCTAATGGGATTAACCTATTATTCTTACTTAATGCAGAAAATTACATATTCTTCAGTGTCTTGCTACACTCCAGTCTCCTTATTCCACACGCCGATCACACCAAGGAGGTTAAATCTTCCACCCATTCAGTGGTGGTCAGCCCCAATTTTCCTTTTGGACACTATAGAAAAACATTCATAGTCTTATATGGGTAATTATGATTGAATTTATATTTAGCCTCTGCCCTTGCATCACTTCACTAATTTTCACTTTTCTTCATATTCTTTTCTTAATATGTCTATCTTCATTTACTTTACTCATCATTGTTGCACGCTTTTCGCCATTTTGCAACCCCACACTGTGCACATTTTTTGAATATATATGCCAGCAGACTCACCATTCACGAGCTCACGGTGGATTTTATCCTTATCTTTTTTTCATCAAACTCTTTTGTGATGTATTTTCACCTTGTTCCTTTTCTTCTTTTTTTCTTGTGATTTTGTTTTTCATCCTTACCTGCACTTCCCTAAACATCCTTCACTCGCTGGCTTTATTTCCACTGGGCATTGTTACACATGGTCCCTATTACCCTCCTTTTGAACATCCCTCACAACCATCCATTTATGATAATACACCTGTACTTCATACAGGGTCACTACTTGTGAAAGGCCTCGGGGTTATTTCTTCTTCTTTTAAAATTAATGAAGTTTAATACCAATGTCTCCATATATTTAGATATCGGCTTGTGTCGGGGTTAATACCCCTCCCAGTCGCCGGGGGAGACTTTTCCCCGGTATGTCTGAGTCACCCTGGGACCAAGGCGTTTGGGTAAGGCTCTGCCAAACTTTGATATGTATTGTACAATTGTTCATTTCTCCATTTTTTTCTGTGTTGTCATTGAAGGTCATTTCATACAGTTTTATTGATCTAATTGTGATTTATGTATATATCTCTAGATACATATATTTCCTGAAGAAGCCGAAAGGCGAAACTAGTCGAAATACTACATCTTCATCATGAGTTATTGACATGTTGCATTGCAAAATGTTTTTATTTTTAATAAACGATGAAATCCTTTTTATTTACTTTTTTCTTTTGTTCTTCTAATCTATATAATTGTTGAATGTGCACCTCAATAGTCCCCCCTGCTCGCATTTTCTTTTGATGTTTCTGGCCGGAGACCAGAATTCCCAAAAAATCCTTTCCATATATAATTGGGATGATGGTGCATAATGTAAATTTACTTTCTAAATTGTTATTTTATGAAGCCATTCTTAATTGTCTTGGTAGAGTGGATGACCAAGCCCTCTTCATCCTCCTCATCCTCTCTCACCCAGGCTCAGGGTACTAGCAAAGCAGCTGCCAACGCATCGTCTTCCCTCCTCTCAATGTCATCATCAGTGACTCCTTCCCTAGACCCACCAAGTCCTCCTGAGGAGTCTCCTGAACTCTTTGAGCACAGTGTTGGGTACATGCTCCAGGAGGATGCCCAGTGTTTTGTAGGCTCTGATGATGATACTCAGCTAGAGGAAGGCAGTAGCGTGAATTCAGAGATAGGGGATGCTCAAGAATGACAGCAATCTGGCAGTCATGTTCCACAAGCTTCAGCATACTGCCAGGTTTGCTCCAGCGATGAAGAGGGAGGGGATGATGAGGGCACTGACTCCACATGGGTGCCTGGTAGGAGAGAGGAGGAGGAGGCACATGTCCAACGAGGCAGGATGCCCTCTGGGGGCCAGCTTAAGGGCAGCACACCGACTGAATCACACCGCAGAGCTCCGCCTGTGCAGGGCGCTGCCTCTGCGCGTTATTCTAAAAGTTCTTTGGTGTGGGCCTTTTTTGAGACGAGTGCATCAGATCGCACCACTGCTATTTGCAACATATGTCTCAAGCGTATCTCGCGTGGCCAAAACATCAGCCGCTTGGGCACCACATGCTTGACCAGACATATGTTGACCTGCCATGCAGCTCGTTGGCAAGCGTACCTCAAAGACCCACACAAAAGAACTAAGCGGACATCTCCTTGCTCCTCATCAGCTGGGATCTCCAACCCCACTAGACCTTCAGTCCTCTCTGAAACCTGCTCTGAGAGGAATGAAGGTGTACAATTATGTGTGTCACAGCCAAGCACTCTGCTAGCAGTACACCCACGTCCGATTATAGCAGGCAAATGTCCCTGCCCCAGCTGCTGGACCGGCGAAAGAAGTTCACTCCCAGCCATCCACATGCCCAGTGGTTGAATGCTAGCTTGGCTAAATTGCTAGCACTTCAACTGCTGCCTTTTCAGTTGGTAGACTCGGCCCCCTTCCGTGAGTTTGTACAATGTGCGGTTCCTCAGTGGCAGGTCCCCAAACGCCACTTTTTCTCACGGAAGGCGATTCCTTGCCTCGTTGGACAGGGCGGTCAGCGGTAAGGTGCATATTACCACTGACTCATGGTCCAGCAGGCATGGACAGGGACGTTACCTGTCTTTCACGGCCCATTGGGTCACTCTTCTGGCAGCTGGAAAGGATGCAGGACAAGGTGCAGTAGTGTTGGAGGTTGTTCCGCCACCACACCTCCAAAATGCTACTATTGGTTGTGACACACCTCTCTCCTCCACCCCCTCCTCTTCTTCTTCCTCCATGGCCTCTTCCAATGCTCTGTCCTCAGAACCAGCGGTGCTCCGTAGGCGTTCCAGGGGCTACGCAAGTACGCAAGCAAAACTATGCCATGCCGTGCTTGCGCTGGTTTGTTTGGGGGACAGGAGCCACACTGGGGCGGATGTTTTGTCAGCTCTGCAGGGGCTGGCCGAGAGGTGGTTGATGCCACGCCAGCTTAAGCCAGGAATGGTGGTTTGCGACAATGGCACCAACCTCCTCTCCGCCCTCGGACAGGGACAACTGACCCATGTGCCCTGTGTGGCTCACATTCTTAACCTGGTGGTTCAGCGGTTCTTGGGCAGGTACCCGGGCTTACAGGATGTCCTGAAGCAGGGAAGGAAAGTCTGTGTGCATTTCCGCCGATCATTTAATGCCTGTGCTTGGCTGGCTGAACTCCAAAAGGAGTTGAACCTGCCCAAGAACCTCCTTATATGTGACATGCCCACCAGGTGGAACTCAACGTTGGCCATGCTGCAGCAGCTGCACACGCAGCAGAGGGCCATCAATGAGTACCTGTGCAACTACGGCACCAGGACAGGGTCAGGGGAGCTCAGTTTTTTCTCACCATGCCAGAGGGGCATGATCATGGATGCATGCACTGTCCTGTCACCATTTGAGGAGGCCACAAGGATGGTGAGCAGTGACAGTGCATGCATCAGTGACACTGTACCTCTTGTCCATCTCTTGGAGCATACGTTGCGTGGAATAATGGACAGGGCACTTGAGGCAGAACAGAGGCAGGAAGAGGAGGACTTCCTTGCCTCTCAAGGCCCCCTTTATCCAGACAGTGTTCCTGCTGTGCCACCCATTACACAGGAAGAGGAGGAGGAGGAGGAGGAGGAGGGGGAGGATGATTGTGTCAGCATGGAGGTGGAGGCTGGCACTCAGCAGCAGCAGCAGTCTTGTAGGGATGATTTACAGTCCCAAGAAACCCGTGGACTTGTACGTGGCTGGGAGGAGGTAGCTGCGGATCATGTTGTCCTTAGTGACCCAGAGGACTCCGGACCGAATGCCTCAGCTAACCTACGCTGCATGGCCTCCCTGATCCTGCAAAGCCTGCGGAAGGATCCTCGTATTCTTCGGATCAAGGAGAGGGACCATTACTGGCTGGCCACTCTCCTTGATCCACGGTACAAGGGTAAGGTTGTGGACCTTATCTTGCTGTCGCAGAGGGAGCAGAGGATGAGACATCTCCAGGAGGCCTTGCAGAAAGGTCTGTGCAACGCGTTCCCAGAGACTGGGAGGTTACAAACTCCTGGTCCTGGACAACGTGTTGCTGAGGCATCGGTCAGAAGGAGCAGTGGAGAAGGTGGCCGTCTGACCGATGCTTTCAGACAATTTTTTAGTCCGCAGCCCCAAGGTATGATCGATTCCAGCAACCATCGCCAGTGTCTGATTTACATGGTGCAGGAATACCTAGGGGCAAGGTCAGACTTGGACACCTTTACCATCGAAAATCCTCTGGCTTACTGGGTCTTGAGGATGGATCATTGGCCAGAGCTTGCACAGTATGCAATTGAGCTACTGGCCTGTCCTGCATCCAGCGTTCTTTCGGAACGCACCTTCAGTGTTGCTGGTGGCTTTGTTACCGATCACAGGGTGTGCCTGTCCACCGAATCAGTTGATCGACTGACCTTTATCAAGATGAATCAGTCTTGGATCACCCACAGCTACCAAGCACCTGAAGCTGATGTAACCGAATAATTGTTTTTGAAATATCACATCCCTTCAAGACTGTCTATGCTGATGCTGTGTGACTGTCCTGTTATGTTGATTGTCTATCCTCTTCCTCCTCCGCTGATATGTTGGAAGAACATTTTTGGTTCTGAGTGATGCCATCAGCCCAATTTTTCTGGCCCTGTTTAACAGGGGCGTTTAATTACAATTTTTGATGCAATGCTTTGCAGCAGGTCTAATTCCTGCACTAAAACTACAGTATATGGGAGAGGTTGCAGTGTCGTGGCACCAGTGCCTAAGGCCCAATTTTTCTGGCCCCTGTTTAACAGGGGCGTTTAATTACAATTTTTGATGCAATGCTTTGCAGCAGGGGTAATTTCTGCATTAAAACTAGAGTATATGGGAGAGGTTGCAGTGTTGTGGCACCAGCACCAGTGCCTAAGGCCCAATTTTTCAGCCCCTGTTTAACAGGGGCATGTAATTACAATTCTTGATATAATATTTCACAGGAGGGCCTGTTCCTGTGCCCACCCAGAGTAACTGTGAGGACTTATAGTGTTGTGGCACCAGCACCACAACCACCAAAGGTCAATTTTTCTACCACTATTCAACAATGGCATGTAATTACAATTCTTGATATAATCGTTCACAGCAGGGCGCTCCAGCGCCCACCAAGAGTCACTTTGAGGGTTTACAATGTTGTGGCAAAACCAACACCTTGTTCCGCCATTTTTGCAGAGCATATAGGGTAGGCCCCTACTTTCAAACATCCAACTTACAAACATCTCCTACTTGCAAACGGAAGAAGACAACAGCAAGTGAGATGAAAAAAGACGGACGGCAAAACAAATTATACAGGGGTGATAACCCTTCCCTATGTTTTCCAAAAAGCTTAAAAATAGTTTTTTTGACTGGAGCTACACTTTAAAAATGTACCAGTTGAAAATTACAAACAGATTCAACTTAACACAACAAATCTACACAGTCCCTGTCTTGTTTGCACCGCCTGTATACTGCTGTTCTGAGTATATAAGGCCTGGGGGGCCACACGTATTTCCTTTTTTTAATATGGGTACGGAGTTCCCCTTAATATCCGTACAAGACCCAAAGGGGCTGGTAATGGGCAGGGAGGGCTACCCATGCCATTTTTCTCATTGATTTTCAACCATATTGCAGGAACCAGATATAACATTAAAACCGCAAGCAGTTTTAAATTACGTTATTTCCGTTAAATGTGATTTTGTGCAGGGACTGTTCTAAACACAGGAAACATGTGCCACTTCACAGGCATACTATAGACACCCCCCAGGCACAATATTTAAAGGAATATTTCACTTTTTTTTCACTTTAATCGTCATTAAAATCAGTGCTCCCGCCCAAAACGGCCATTTTTAAAACTTTTTTTTGCATTGACCCATGTCCCCTGGGGCAGGAGCCAGGTCCCCAAACCCTTTTTAGGACAGTATCTTGCATATTAGCCATTAAAATTAGCACTTTTAATTTCAAACGTTCGAGTCCCATGGACTTCAATGGGGTTCTAACGTTCGTACGAATTTGGGGTCCGTTCGAAAGTTCTGGTGCGAACCGAACCGGGGGGTGTTCGGCTCATCCCTAATCCCCTAATCCTCATCTAGGGTAACCCTGTCTGTGGCCTCTAGCTGGGGGAAGGAAAGACTTTGCAGTAGCTCCTCCAACCCCGACTGATTATAGGGAGCTATCAGGGAGTACAACTGTTTGTAGAAATGTGTGAATTCTTGCAGGATACCCTCCGGGTCGCTGACAATCGTGCCATTCCTACCGTTAATTGCTGGTTTACTAACAGGGATCCTGTGTTCAACAGCTAAATTGGCCAACAGTTTGCTGTTTGTGTCCCCCTTGGCAAAGACAGTTTCAACCCTCTGTCTGGTCTCAGCATGCGCCAGGTCTGTAAAGTATAAGGCCACCAACCGTCTACTATCTAGTAAAGCCGCATAACTGACCCCCCGAAGGCGAATCAGCCAGAAGGAGCTCCCCCACCTTAGCATGGTCTTTCTTAGCAGCCTTGATGGCCGAGATGCACTCGCCTCTAGAGACTGCTTTGAATGCATCCCAGACAACATTCGGATCTGCCGAGTGCACATTCGTTGCCCAGAACTGGTCAACTGCCAGTTGGATTTGAGCGATAACCTGATCCTCCTGTAACCATCCAGATGGCAATCTCCGTTCCCCTCCCCCTCCCCAGAAGGGAAGGCCAGGGTAATCTGTAGCGGATTATGGTCAGAGGTTCCAGCTGCCAAGTATTCAGCCGCATGTACATTCTTAAGGATAAGAGAATTCCCAAATGCCAGGTCAATTCTGGCCGAGGATCTGTGTGTCGAGGAGAGGTGTGAATATGACACTTCCCCCAGATGTTTCCACCTCCAAAT
Source organism: Lithobates pipiens (assembly GCF_037356315.1). Lineage (NCBI taxonomy): Eukaryota > Metazoa > Chordata > Amphibia > Anura > Ranidae > Lithobates > Lithobates pipiens. Next base: position 379,634,497 of record NW_027507903.1, on the reverse strand, counting down.
TTCAGTTAAACCTGTCATGGATACCCAGGAGCATAGATCCGCTGAGGCGGGCCTGGCCGCATTGGAGAAGTCCAATGCCGATTTCAGAATAGCATTGTAGTCCCCCAATAATAACATAGGTAGATGTAGATGAGGTGTCAGGAGCACCGAGAGATCATACAGCAGCTGTATCTTAAAAGGAGGAGGCATATACACATTCACCAAAAGCACTTTCCCAAAACCCACCTCCATTACTAGGGCCACATATCGCCCCCCGGGTCAGTGATCACCTGATGTATAGTACATGCAATGGCTTTACTGATCAAAACAGAGGTCCCTCTGGCATAGGAGGAGTAGGTAGAGTGAAACACCCTCTGTATCCAGGGTTTACAGAGAGAGAGAGTTTTACTCCCCTCCAGGTGAGTCTCCTAGAGGAGGACAATATGTGGCCTTACCTGCCTAAGATATTGAAAAATAGCAGCCCTTTTGAACTTGCTGTTGAGCCCCCATACATTCCAAGAAAGTATTTTTAACCTACTATCCAAAGTAGGCAACTTCTTAAGTGGAATAAAATGGCACATCTTTGAGAAACGGTCATCCACCATAAGGATAACAGTGTTGCCTTGAGAGTTAGGCAACTCCACAATGAAATCCATAGACAGGTGGGTCCAGGGCCTCTCTCTATTGGGTATGGGTTGTAGGAGGCCCACTGGAAGGTGTCGTGGAGTCTTACTCTGAGCACACATGGAACAGGCAGCTACAAAGGCAGTTACATCAGCCTGTAGAGTAGGCCACCAGAATTGTTGGGAAATGGCCCAAATGAGTTGATTCTTCCGAGGATGCCCAGCTGCCTTGGGAGAATGGCAAGTCTGGAGCACGGCAGTATGGAGACTCTATGGGACAAAGCAGCGGTCGCAAGGTTTCTCAGGAGGAGCATGGACCTGAGTGACAAGAATTTTGTCACCCAAAGGAGAAGAGAGACTGGTGCTAACCGTAGCCAGAATACAATCAGGAGGAATCACAGGAACCGGAAACCGACTCCATTTTGGAAGTGGAGGAAGATTGTTGAGACAAAGTGTCAGCCCTTACATTCTTAGAACCGAGTAAGAATGAGACAGTGTAATTGAAACTAGACAAGAAAAGAGCCCATCGTGCCCTTCTTGGAGAGAGGTGTTTAGCCTCAGATAAGAATGTGAGATTCTTATTGTCAGTAAGAATGAGAACCGGCACAGTGGTACCTTCACTGCTATTCTTTCAGGGCTAAAATGATCGCCAACAGCTCTCTGTCACCAATCTCGTAATTGCACTCTGCCGCTGACAATTTCTTGGAAAAGTAGCCACACGGATGCATAGCGCACTCAGAGTTAAGACGCTGAGACAGAAGGGCGCCAACTCCAGTCTCGGAAGCATCAACTTCTAGGATAAAAGGTAACATAGGATCAGGGTGTGCCAACACAGGAGCAGAAACAAAGGCAAACTTGAGACCAAAGACCAACTCTGTGGGTTGCCGTCTTTTCTGGTCATATCAGTCAGGGGCTTGACCAGAGACGAGCAGTTATGAATAAGCTTCCGATAATTTGGCAAAGCCAAGAAATTTCTGCAGAGGACTTAAACCCACGGGTCGAGGCCACTGCAGGACCGCTGAAAGTTTCTCTGGGTCCATCGGAAAAACCAGCAGTGGTAATTGCTGTAATTTCACCTGTTCACAATGGAATTCACACTTTTCCAATTTACAATAGAGATTGTTCTCTCTGAAGCACACGACAGACATCTGTGTGGTGGCTTTCCAGGGACTTGAAAAATATGAGGATATTGGCGAGATAAACCACCACACATAGCTGCAACAAATCTTAGAGGACATCTTTAATGAACTCCTGGAAAACTGGTGGACAGTTACAAAGGCCAAACGGCATTACGAGATACTCATAATGACCTGATCTGGTATTAAACAAGGTTTTCCACTCGTTGTCCTCCTTAATCCTGATGAGATTGTATGCCCCTCTCACATGAAGCTTCGTGAACACTGTTGCTCCCTTGAGGTGGTCAAATAACTCCGTAATCAACAGAATGGGATAGGCATTCTTGATCGTGAAACAATTGAGACCTCTATAATCGATACAAGGTCTCAGTTCACCATTCTTCTTCACAAAAAAGAAACCAGCACTAGCAGGAGACGAGGATTTGCAGATGAAACCACGAGAAAGTGTGTCTGCAACATACTCCTCCATGGCCTTATACTCCAAAACCGACATAGGGTAAACCCAGCCATGAGGGGGTATGGCACCAGGTTGAAGGTTAATTGCGCAAACTAGCAAGAGAAGGCACATAAACATAAATTTGAGCTAGCTGCGCACCCCATAACTGTATTCAAAAGAGAAAAGATAGAATTCCCTGTGGGGTTTTCTGGCAGCAAGAAAGGACAATCACTTTGTAAAAGTCAAATAACTATTTTTTATTATCAAAATCACTAGTCAAATGAGATTACAGTACAAAAAATTAAAATATGAGCTCTGGTGTACAATAGTGTGGAAAAAATGTATTGCATTAAGATAAATACATATACATAATACTTTCAATCCATTGAAATGGTAGTTTGAATTAAAGGTCCTACAATATAAATTACATAGCCTAAGACATTATACTCCTATGCATTTTGACCATAGAATTTAATAGTCTTCCTTAGGGGGTTTCGGGTATCTCTGCAATAATATTAAGAACAGGCAGGTTATACATTCCATAAAAATTAATATTGAATTACTAACAGCTAAATAAATATTTATTTTATATTTACCTAATCCACAGTATTGATTCCGCCTGAACCAGAGAACTTTCTTAAAAACATCCCAGATTTCTTCCCCACAGGCAAATCCTGGACCCCACTGCAAGATGGTCCACCCAGGGGAGAAAAAAGGGGGAAGGAAAAAGGACAAACCCCCATGAAACCCCCGAGAAAGAGGGGATTCACAGGCTTACAAAGGGTGACTGTCTTTGTCGGCCACCACCGCAAAGGGAAGGCTATGAGGGTAATATGAAATTATATATATAGTGTCTACTACACAAATAAGAATGCGTACCAGGGGAAAGAACAGTTACAAAAAAAAAATGACTAGTAATGGAATGAAATAATTAACTATTATACTCAAATAATATGTTGAATCCTATATGAAAAAAAATTAAAAATTTAAATGTGTTGTACTATTATATATTTGTTAGTATTGCAGTGGTTGAAATTATGAAAAAGATATATATTAACCCTTATAGTGGTTGGTGATAGGACTTGATAAAAAACTAATAAAACATGTGGGAGATATAGGTGACTGTGTAGCAAAAATAAGTGAACCAACCCAAACAACAACAAAATAACCCACAAGTGCTGAAAACTGAAAAACAAAAGAAAACAAAAAAAAAAACTATATATATAAGTATAAAATTGAAATGGTGCTGCCAGGCACATCAAGGGTTACCTGATGTTATCGCCTACTATGCATGTAGTAAAGGTTCCCTAAAGGAGATTACTGTTTGCATTGCACTTCTGTAAGTAACGGCCCAAGTATGCTTACACCTAAATTTAACAAAGTATCAAGTTAGGGTAGTGGACATCATTGCTATTAATTCGCAGTCTCCCAAGTTCCTACAATTTCTCTTAACAGTCTGATCTGATTTGTGCTCCTGTCAGCGATCATCTCATGCTTTCCTACATTTGAGTCTGGTTTATATGGCTTATCTAAATAGGTTAATGGATCTCAGGTGATGTGCATATTTGCCCATGGATCATCCCCCCCACAGTAGATAGGCCCATTAGCACCGCCAGTGGCGGTCCCTTGAGCTGCTGATTGCGGCCACCTGGGCCGTAATTCGCCACCCCTCAGCCACACCCCCAGCGTTCAGGAGAACACCCGAAGGTGTTCCGAACACTTCAGTCATCTTCGATGCAAGCGCATGACGAGACGCAGACAAGTTATGTGCACACGCGAAACAGAACCCCCCCGCGCACACAGTGCTCGAGGTCCACTCACGCATGCGCACCTTAACCGCATCCCGTCCAGCGTCAATCACGGAATGCCCCCGGCACGGGAACTGCCCCATCTTGTGGTGGATCTTAAAAATGACAGGGCTGTCAAAAGGAGACACACACTGATTTTGGATTAAATTGTACTATTCAGAATATTGTAATTGATGATCCAAATATTATTAAATCCTAATACAACATCATTGTTGAAAGAGCTAGTGAAACGGAAAACCAAAAACATAAAAGTTGTAAACACAAATTATGAATCTAAATTCTGTGATAAACTTAAATCAAAAAAAATATATGTGATTATTTTATTTTATAGTGTTTTCCGGATCCAGCAAGTATGGAAGAGATTTTGTTTATTATTTTTGGTGTTTTATATATTTATAATTTATAGAAGATAATACATAAATATAACATGGTATGCCACAGATTTTAGGTATTTTCTGAAAGGTTATGACGGATCCCATCAAAATCTCATTAACCACCCCAAGAACAAAACATTATTATGAAAATGCACAATAATGATGGAAAGGGGGGGCGAGATGAGGTGGGGGAATTTTTTTAACTTACTTATAATAATTTGATTTTTATTTTGTTCTTTTTTCCTTTCAAGTTGTTGCAGCATATAATTCCTTTCTTTTTGTAAACAAATCCCAATATTAAATTGCATTAATTAAAATCCAAATAATAAAATCCTAGCTGGTTTTACCCAAACTGTAACCTTTTAGAAAGGGTGCGAACGAAACAGACTTATTTAGGCCCGGATATGTCACAGCTTGTAATCTATATATCCATTTTTGTTCAACCTGTAACAATTTCTTGTTCCAATCACCACCACAGTTTGGGATATGCACCCGATCCGAAGCAGTGTAAGTTTTTTATTAAGTCCCATCACTATCCACTACACAGGGTTAATATATATCTTTTTCACTATTGTTCACGCACTCACTACTCAGCATACATACTCATATTTTTTCATAATTTCAATCACTGCAACACTAACAAATAAATATATTATAGTACAACATATTTTAATTTTTAATTATTTTTCATATAACATAAGATTCAACACATTACTGCGGGGGATGATCCAGGGGTAAATATGCACAGCACCTGAGATCCATTAACCAATTTAGGTAAGCCATATAAATCAGACTCAAATGCAGGTAATCATGAGATGATCCCTGACAGGCTCACACATCAGATCAGACTGGTAAGAGAAATTATAGGAACTTGGGAGACCGCAAATTAATAGCAATGTTGTCCACTACTCTAACTTAATACTTTGTTAAATTTAGGTGTAAGGATCCTTGACCCGTTACTTACAGAAGTGTAATTTAAATAGTAATCCTCCTTTTGGGAACCTTTATCACATGCATAGTAGGTGATAACATCAGGTAACCCTTGATGTGCCTGGCAGCACTTATATCTCTCCCATTTTTTAGTAGTTTTTTTATCAAGACCTATCACCAACCACTACAAGGGTTAATATATATGTTTTTCATCATTTCAACCACTGCAACACTAACAAATAAATATATCAAAATACAACACATTTACACTTTTAATTATTTTTCATATATCATAAGATTCAACACATTATTTGGGTATAATATTTATTTCATTCCATTACTATTCATTATTTTTTTTTTTTTTTTTATTTAATTATTTTTGATGTAACTGTTCTTTCCCTTGGTACCCATTCTTATTTTTGTAGTAGACACTATATATAGAATTTTACATTACCCTCATAAGATATTTTAGTTTAATTATTCATGATTGTGGTTTTCAGGTGCTGTGGCCTCTGAACCGTCCCTTTGCGGTGGTGGCCCACAAAGATAGTTACCCCTTGTAAGCCTGTGAATCCCCTCTTTATGGGGGGTTTCTTGGGGGTTGGTCCTTTTTCCTTCCCCCTTTTTTCCCCCTTGGGTGGACCATCTTGCAGTGGGGCCCGGGATTTGCCTGCGTGGAAGAAATCTGGGACGTTTTTTAAGAAAGTTCTCTGGTTCAGGTGGAACTAATACTGTGGATTGGGTAAATATAAAATAAATATTAATTTAGCTGTTAGTAATTCAATATGAATTTTTATGCAATGTATAGCCTTCCTGTTCTTGATATTATTGCAGAGATATCTGAACCCCCCTGAGGAAGACTATTAAATCCCATGGTCAAAATGCATAGGGGTATAATGTCTCAGGCTATGTAATTTATATTGTAGGAACTTTAATTCAAACTACCATTTCAATGGATTGAAAGTATTATGTATATGTATTTATTTTCCTGCACTTAATTTTTTCTACACTATTGTACACCAGAGCTCAACAGATTTGATAATAAAAATAGTTATTTGACTTTTACAAAGTGATTGTCCTTTCTTGCTGCCAGAAACCCCCAAGGAAAATTCTCTCTTTTCTTTTTTGAAGGTCAACTGCGCAATCACACGACAGGTGTGGAGGCAAAGTACCGGCTTGACCTTTTTCAAAGACATCGCTAAAATCGCGGTACTCCTCCTGGTAGGGAGGAGAGTGAAGAGGTGCACAGGACCTTGGCTACCTTCTAGAAGCATCTCTCACTGCACTGTGGTGACCAGGACAGAACCTCAGCACGGAGCCAATCAAAAGAAGGGCTGTGCCTCTGTAACCAAGGATAACCAATAACCAGTTAAAACCTAGTTGAGGAAATAACTTGAAATTGGATTATCTCATGGTGAAGGGCCCCTACGGCCATGGACAATGGAACAGTCTCATGAGTCACATGGACAGGCTGTAGAGGTCTCCCGTCAAGAGCTTGAATGGCAAGTGGAGTGTCACGCAGCTGCAGCGGAATCGAGTGCTTCGATACAAAGGCAACATCAATGAACTGGCCTGCAACCCCAGATTCGACTAGAGCCTGTATATTGATGGATGACACAGCCCAAAGCAGGGTAACCAAAACCAGGGGCTTATCTTTCTGGGAAACTGGAGATGAAACAATGCCACCTAAGGTCGGTATGTGACAGGACCTCAAGGTTCGGGTGTTCCATGGACAGGTAGGACAAGACTTCAAAAAGGGACCAGTCTGGCCACAATAAAGGCACAATCTCTCCCTCCTCCTAAGGGCTCTCTCATTTGCAGAGAGATGCATGAAGCCCAAGTGCATGGGTTCATCTTCACAGAGCAACTTGGTACCAGGAGGCATGGGAGGGGAGGGAGGCAAGGGTGGGCCTGCAAAGCTCGGAGACAAATGTACAGGAGGCTTGCACCTAGCGCACCTTAAATGAGAGTCTTTCTCTGAGTCTTGAGTCAATGAGGATGGCAAATGTGATCAACCTCTCCAGCTCAGTGGTTATATTGCGGGCTGCTATCTCATCCTTGATGTTATCCGAGAGATCATGAGAGAAGGCAGCCACGAGGGCCTCATTGTTCCAAGCAACCTCTGCTGCCAGAGTACGGAATTCAATGGTGTAATTGGCAACAGTTCTCGTACTCTGTTGGACATGAGGCTCTTGGCAGAAGAAGCAGAGTGTGCGGAAACATCAAATACCCTTTTGAAAGAAGTCACAAATTCTGGGTAACTCAGGACCATGGGTTTTTGCGTCTCCCATAGAGGGTTTGCCCAGGCCAAGGCTCTCTCAGAAAGCAAAGATATCATGAAACCTACTTTGCTTCTGTCCCTGGGAAACGCCTGGGGTAGCATCTTAAAGTATATCTCAACCTGGTTGAGAAACCCTCTGCATTGAACTGAAACACCCCAAAATCACTGGGGAAGCGGAGCGGAACCAGACATGCCTCTTATAGAGGTAATACACAAGGCGGGTGCCTGCACAGAGACTGGAGCAGCAGCAGGGACGGTTTGCAACACAGGTTGTACTGGAGCAGCCATAGTGGAAGATTCCAGGTGAGCCGTGTGACTCAGGATCATTTGTAACGCCAAGGCAAACTGATCCATGCAGTGATTATGGTCATCCAATCTGGAAAAAATATTACCAACAAGTGGACTGGCTGCATCTTCTGAATTCATGGCCTTCGCCTACTGTCAGAAACCATGAATCAGACCGAGACAGAAGTACAGTTAATCATACTTGTTTAATAATAATAATAGGGTAAACCGAGTAAGCATAGTCAATACATAGCCAGAATTCAGTAACCCGATTGGGTAGTCAGCCAATGCCAAGGTCAGAGAGCCAGAGATCAATGTAGTAGTACAGCAAGCAGGATCAGGAGCCAGAAGGGAGGTGAGCCGAGCAAGTCTTCAACAGGAACGCAGGAGAGTCTCAGTGATGTGACCAAAGACAAAGGCAGAGATGAAGTGAGCTGGACGGCTTTAAGTATGCAGGACTGACGAGCAGATCATCAACAGCGGAGTCACTGTGGAGAGAAAGGAGGTGGCAATTAGCCGACAGCTGAGTGGCCAGCTCAGAGGATGAAGGGCTGAGCCCAGCCCTGACACTCAGTAGCTGTCATCTTTACATTTTCAGCTGATGGGGTATGTGCAATCACTGCAACGTGAGCTCCAAAAAATCCACCACAGGGTTCATGAATCCCTTCCAGACTCTCACTCGATAACCTGTTTACATTCTATCCAACCAGATAAATGGTTCGTTGTAAAGAAATATCAGAAGACTGGAGTTGAAATATCTTAGCCCATTCCAAGTTCAGCTGACCCCCCCCCCCCCAACATTTCTAAAGCTTGAAGAACAGGTCAACTGGATCCATGCCAGCCACTGCAAGAAGCTGCTCAGCTACACCTATGAATGAGGAGTATCTTTTTATTTATAACTTTAGTTTAGTGTAATTTTTGTAAGGCTGACGATGAAAAGCATCCCAACTTATTGTTTAAAATGCACCTTTTTTTTTTCTTTTTTTTTGCGGGAAGGATGTGTGAATGTTGTGGAAGAATAGTAAGAATGATTATGGGAGTAGGGGGTCTGATTGAGTAGGAGACAAAGAATAGCAGGGTTATGGATCTAATATAAGAATAATAAACGGATTTGATAAAACATAGCTTAGAAACTTGACTAGGTATTTATGTTAAAATAGAATGTAACCCGATTGTATTGTTTGATAAAGTATGGATTTGTAAATGTTGGATAAGAAAAATTGTAAAAAATGTTTTGTTAAATAAAGATTTATAAAAAAAAAAATGCACCTCCAACTGGCTAAAACAGCGAACAGGACCAACTGCTGGGTATGCTTTAAACCCCCACCGAGCCTTGATGCCCCGGAAATGGCAGCAGTACATGCTATATATGATGTCTGTATTGGTACAATAAGTTATAGTTTTAACATTAGCTCTGGCTTTTGCCCCTCCCTCACAAAACCAGTATGGGTATCGGGACAACTAGGTAGCCCAAAAGTGTGCTTCAACTTTAGTTTCGGTAGAGGGGATAACTTTGTAAGGTCCACCACCTGTAAGGAAGGTATAACAGTTGATCTTACCAATGAAACCCCCAGCCTTTTTAATAACACCTCTAGACCAGATTACATCTGTTGGATGGAAGGGTGTGACGTTCAGACCGAAGGAGCCATCCCCCAGTCTATCTTGTTACTACTCAATCCGCATGACCGTCAGAGTAATTCCCCCTGTGTGACTCTGACTGGTCCCTACTACTTCTTATATGGTACTTCAGCTTATAAGGTAATTCCCCCTAATGCAAGAGGTTCATGCGTCTGGTGAAACTCGTCCCAGCATCTTACATCACAGATGATCGTGAGGATCTGATGGTGTAAGAGAAGGTAAGAATGGCAGGAAGAGCTAGAAGGGAATTTTTGACCAACTGCGACCAGCTCTGGGCATGGTTTCCTGCCTGGACAGGGTGGAGGATTGATCTCATGAAAAAATGAAACAATTTCTCATCCATTGTGTATGGGATGTTCAATGAAACCATTAAAGCTTTAACCACTTGCCGACCACTGCATGCCGATATACATTGGCACAATGGCAGCGGTGAGCAAATGGGCATACGTCCCCTTTATTTGGCGGGGCTAGCGGGTACGCACGTGCTGCATACAACATGACCGTGCCTTCAGGACTCGTGAAATCGATGTCTGCTGGTGTTTTCTGGCGATCGTGTCAAAAGCCGCAGAACAAGGCATTTCCCCGTTCTGGCTAGTGACATGACAGAGATCACTGCTCCCCATCATTGGAAAGCAAAAAGGAAATGCCCATAGTATAATCCCGTATAACAAGGTTTATTAAACACAAACAGAGTAAAAGCAAACACTCACGTTTTAAAAGCAGTAAAATAGCAGAAATCCACGATTGGGAGTGGCCTGAACATGGCGGAGTAGAGACACATGCTCACAGAGCTCCGACCACCCCTCTGGCTATTTCTTGAAGCATGCGGCTATACTTGCTATACTAGCCGGCCAACGTGCAGCAAGTACCCGGAATGAAGAGGAAGGATAAGCGATTGCAAGAGATACCACTACAGCCTGAAATTCAGCAATATTTCCTGTGTACATGGGCGGCCAAATCCAGAGGTCAAATAGACACACGAGGTGTACCGGAGCCTGGAGGGCTGGTGAATACTGCCCCACTTACCTCCATAGCTATGACGGGGACTGCTCCAGGAACTCAGAGCGACACGGACGCTCAACATCGGAGATCTTCAGGATCATGGGAAGCTCCGCCTATCGAGTGCATGGATCTGGATCACGGAGCACTTGTGCAGGCACTGCCGATGAGAGCGGACCTGGAGGCGATGGTGGCACGTCTGGAGGAGGTGCATCGCAGAGAACTGAAGCTAGTACAGATGGAGGTTGAACAACTGACAGTCAGGCTTACAACTGAGGAATCATCCATGGCTTCCCTGGAAAACTGGGTCACCCACCTCAGCTGCATGATTTGGCGAAGCAATCTGGAACTCTGAACTGAGAGAATGATCTTTCTTACTTTTTCCTCTGGCAGAAAATGACTTGTTTTATCGTGTCTTTTGGATATCCAAAAAAATTCATAATCTGAGAGGGTACTAGACACAACATTTCTAAATTCAACCTCCAGCCCAACTCCTGGAGGGTTTTAAGATTCGAAAATTACCCAAATAAGGGATGACTGAAACCTCCTGTAGCCAAAGGAAGGCCATTATTTTGTTAAAAATTCTTAGGGCTGCCGAGGGTAAGACTCTGAACTGCCAATGATGAGGACAGTTTTCTGTGAGAATCACAAATCTCAGAAATTTCTAATGACCTTGGGAAATGGAAGCATGACGATAGGACTCTTGAAGGTCCAGGCTCATCAAGAAGGCATCTAGAATTAAGGGATTCCTGACTGAATAGATGCTCTCCACATGGAACCTTCTGTAAACCAGAAAAATGTTTAGCAAGCTCAAATTGATAATAATTTGAAAGGTTTCCAGACAAGGAAAACATTCAAAAAGAAGCCCTGACATTTTTTATCCTCTAGAACTAAATGAATTACATGCTCCGACTCCTGAAGAGAGATTAGGTCTAGCATCGCTTGCTTCTTTTCCTGGTCCCTCAGAAGCCAGAGGAGAAAAAAATCTCCGGGGCATGGGAAGCCTGAATCCTAACCAGTAACCTGTTTTTATGACCGGGAGGATAAAGGAATTTTCTGTGACTTTTGCCCACTGATTGGAAAAAAGGACCAGTCTTCCTCCAACCCCCGGCCTGGGGTCATTACGCATTTGTGGCAGAAGTTGTTGAAGCAAAGAGAGCCCCCCCTTTGCTTTGTCTTTATTGATGGACCATTTCTTTTTGGGCTGGCCGCACCTGTCTTAAAATCAGACTTGATCTGGGAGCCACGAAAAGGTTTTTTACCATGCACCTGTTAGAATTTTGAATGAATAGGGCACGTGCACGACTTCCGCTGAACCGGCCGCATGACTGAGTAGCTCCGTACTACTCACACCGACTAGCCTGCTCCCTGGGGCCATCGAGTGACAGAACCCACAGCAAACCTGCCCAACACCCCCAGGATAGTGCTGTGCATGCCACCGAAGAAGCAGAAGAAAAAGGGGATCGCGCAGAGGTCCCTAACTACTTACCTACTGCAATCACAGGAACGATTTGGCATGGCCCAAGATGGCGCCGGAAGCCTTGCCTCCCCTTCTCTACGGCTCACACAGGATGCCTCAGCACCACTCCAGGACAGTGAGTACTCTGCCCCCCTCACAAAAGAGGATTTAGACAAAAGTCTGAAATCCATATATAGCAAAATAGCATCCAAATTTCAGACTGAGCTGCATAAAAGCACAAATACCCTGACACAAGAGATAGCAGCTCTGGGAACCCGCACCGATCGGTTATAAATGAAACATGATGAGCTCAGTATTGCCCACAATGACCTTTCCAGGGAGTTTGAATCTCTTACTGCGATGGTCACACAATTTCAATCGCAGAAATAATCTCAGGATAAGAGGAATCCCTGAAATGAACACAGACCTGATCCCTACCATGCATATTATAAGCTGTTACAATCCCTGCTGCCAGACCATGAACCTGAGTCCTTTACTTGTGACCGAATTCACGAGCTTTGCGCCCAAAACCACCCCCTGATATTGTTCTCTGCCTAAAAGACTTCCTTATCCGAGATGAGATCCTTAGAGCTTCTCGTAATTCTCATTCTATCACTTTGGACGGCTCTCCTGTGCAAATTTATCCTGACCTCTCTCCAGTGACCCTGGAGAAGACACCGTAAGATAAAGGAGGTAACTACAGTGTTAGCTAAAGCACACATCCGTTACAGATGGGGCTTCCCTTTTAAACTTCCGGTCCCCCATAATGAAACCACATACACTGCAATCACACTCTTGGAAGGACAAGAACTTTTAGTAAAGCTGGGACTTTTGGATGCAGAATCCCTCCCTCAACAACCCTCCACTTCCAGAACAACACCCATTAGCGTACAAGACAAGAGGAGATAGGAGACAAGTCAGACATGACCCTGGCCACAATCCTTGTTGATTGTACTTCATCAAACTGACTTCATTATCACATTCTGTTCCTGTTGAACATTGTCTGCTGATCTCCTTGATTAGAACTCCACCTACTGGATGATTTTGGCAATTCATCTGCACCATTTATTTCAATTAATCCACTATATATTTTACCTGGATCTAATGACTGTTCGAGCATTTTCAGCACCAGAATATATGCACTTTGGATGAACCTGGGAGAGTACAACTGATCCCGAGACGCCTGTATGTTCCCCCAGATCACCCCACAGGATCTGATCAACTCCAGTCTGAGCATTCTTTTGTTTGTTTGTTTTGTTTGGTCTGTTTTTTGCATGACTCCCTGCTTGCAGACCCTATCACAGGACAAGAAATTTTATCTGCCATCCAGGAATACTTTACCCTAAATGCTGTACCGGAAACATCCCCTAGCACTCTATGGGTTGCCCAGAAGGCAATGTTAAGAGACCGTCTCATTAGTACAACCTCAAGAAAAAACAAGGAATGCTGGAAACAAATTTATACGCTGACCGTAGAATTGGGCAAGTTACATAAATTGCAAATAGGGAATCCGACATTATCCAATGCACAATTGGTAGCCCAGAAAAGATTGTAGCTGCACACCCTCTTATCTACAAAAACTGAAAAATCCCTCCATTGGTCCAAAGCCAAATTCCTTCTCCATAATAACTCGGTGTCCTCTATGTTTGCCCATAAACTGAATCAAGATATACATCCCCCTCATCTATATAAGCTCCGTAATGCCTCCGGTCATGTAGTCTCACACCCTAAAGAAGTTCTGACTATTTTTGAAAATTTCTACTCTAACTTACTTTCCCACCCACCCTCCTACCCCTCCCAAGCCTCACATTACTGGCTATCCTCCCTTCCTCTACCCTCTTTGACATCCTCCCAAGTAGAATCCCTTAAAGCACCCTTTACTGACGAAGAAATACTTACCGTAATTATATCCCTGAAACATTCAGTTGCCCCAGGTCCTGATGGGTTCACAGCCAGTTATTACAAACACTATGCCCCAGTCTTGATCCAAAAGTTGACCCCTATGTTTAATAACGTACTCAAAGGAGACCAATTCCCAAATGAACTGACCCTGGCCAACATGTCCATATTACCCAAACCCCTTAAAGACCACACACTTCCACAGAACTACAGACCGATATCCGTCATTAACAATGACCTTAACATTTTTAGTCGCATCCTGGCAGACAGACTAGCCAACATTATAGAGACCTTGACCTCTCCCGACCAATCAGGATTTATTCCAATAGACTCATTATGGATAATATTCGCCTAACCCTAAATGTGCTTCAAGACGCTACTCTACACCAAAAACAAACCCTCCTCTTGAGCCTTGACATCAATAAGGTCTTTGATTGTGTGCTATGGCCTTATTTATTCAATCCTTAAACAGATGGGCTTTAAAGATAAATTCTTGAAGGGAGTTCAGGCCCTTTATAGGTCACCCCAAAATGAGAATTAAATTAAATTACCAGGATGCAACTCTGGCTTTTTCACACTGGGCAGAGGCACCCATCAAGGATGCCCTCTGTCTCCTTTACTATTTGCCCTAGCATTAGAACCCCTTGCAATCACCACTTAACAACACCCAGATATTTCTGGATATTCCCTAGAATCCTTCCATTTTAAACTCTGTATGTATGCAGACGATGTCATGCTCTTCTTGACCCAACCTCAAATCTCCCTCCCCAACCTATTCACTGTTTTGAACAAATTGGCATCCATCTCTGGACTCACGGTAAATATAACAAAATCTATAGCTCTTCCTATTAATATACCCTCTGCCCAGTGTGAGGCACTCTGGGGATGCTTCCCATTTCAGTGGTCAACTGGTAAAATCCTAATTCTCATCCATTTTTGCTGCTAACTATCCAGCATGTTTATCTCGCCTCCGGAATCTACTTAAAATTGGAGCTCACATTATATATCATTCCTGGGTAGAGTCATGGAAGTCAAAATGACCCTACTACCGAAACTCTTATACCTTTTCATGATCCCTAAACCCTTTATTGACAAACTACAACAGGATATCAATAGATTTATCTGGCAGAACAGACGTCCCAGGTTCTCCAAACACATCCTATATAAACCTCAATCCTCTGGCGGCTTGGGTCTGCCTAATCTCTGGTTTTACTTTTTAGCAGCCCAGTTTTCCCAGATAGCACAGTGGAACATTCCGGATTCGAGAGTGCCCTGGGTCAAATTCACCACCATTAGTCCTTATTGCATTTCGTACATACTATGGTCCCCCTCCAACCCTACACACAACCTTACACCCCTTAACTCCATAGTTTCCCAACCACTCACTCTCTGGCACCGATATAAGAATAAACTTGGACTAATTTCACCTGCATCCCAGGAACGTCCTTCCTAGGAGAACCATTATTTGACCTAGCATTTAATCACCCCAACAGTTTTGCATGGTGGAAATCCAAATCACTGGTCACTTTGCCTGCTCTTCAGCTGGGAGATGCATTCGCTACATTCGTTCTCCTTCACACACAACATCAAATCCGCCTCCGGGAACATTACCATTTTATACAAATAAAACACTTTTATATCTCTCATCATAGCCTTACCGCCCCCACATCTTTCGAACATATAAGCCAGGACTCTCCCAGAGGAAAATGCATAATTTCAACGCTCTATAAAATCACATTGGCCACTTATTTTTCAGATGAGCTCCCCTATCAAAGTAAATGGGAGGCTGATTTAATGAAAAATGTACTCCGGAGGATTGGGGCACCATGCTACAAAACCTACGTAGTGCCACCAAGTCTCTGATGGTTAGGGAAACAGCCTACAAAGTGTTGACCAGATGGTATTACACCCCTTCCAGACTCCAGGTAATGTTCCCAGGCACTTCTGGGCTTTGCTTTAGGGGATGTCAGCTTCCAGGCACTTTTAAACCCATTTTTTGGGATTGTGAACTTCTATCCCCAGTATGGAAGTGGGTAACGGGTGTGGCTTCTGCAATAGCTGGAACTCCTTTGCAGTTCACAATCTCCATGAGTCTACTAGGAGCGACGATACCAGGGATCCTCCGTAAAGAGGAATGTCTTATACATACTATATGCATATCAGCCCTGTGGGCTATAGCTCTTCACTGGAAGACCCACGTAGTGCCCCTACCCTACATCCCAGATAGGGTAGATATGATAATGATAATGGAGAGAATTTTGTATACCCTACAGGATAAAATGCATCTATATGATCGTAGATGGGGACCCTGGAAGACCCATAGAAATGTTTTGATTCTACAGGACTGAATGCCACTTAATATTGATATATTTCAACAGACTATGCCTTTAAATGTACCTTTTTCATATTACGATCTCTGTATGCTTCAGAAATATTGTATATCTCTACTATTGATGTTATGTGTTTAATGTCAATTTTATGATGAATATTGTAAAATGACTGTCTATATAATTATCTTTTATTATTTTTATACTTTGCTAAAAAAAACGTTTGTAAACAAAAGAATTTATGATTGGATTGGATATTTAAATATTTATATTTGTGTTTGGATATGGAAAAGTGAAATATATAGACTTTTATATATTTCTTAAAGCGGGAGTCCACCGGGACTCCACGTTTTTTTTTTTTTTTTTAAAAGCCAGCAGCTACAAATACTGCAGCTGCTGACTTTTAAAATAGTGACACTTACCTGTCCAGCGCGCCCGCGATGTCGGCACCCGAAGCCGATCGCTAGGTCATCTGTCGGGTCCTGCCGCCGCCATCTTGGGTATGGGAATCAGGAAATGGAGCCTTTCGGCTTCATTTCCCGGTTCCCTACTGCGCATGCGCGAGCCGCGCGGCGCAATCCGGACGGTCCCCGCTGCCTCTGGGAACTGTGTGTTTCCCAGCAGGCAGCGGGGCACTTGCGCAAAGGGACGGGCAGTTGCGGAAAGGGGCGTAATCTATGCCCCTTTCCGCAGACAGCTATCCCGGAAGTGGGTGCAGTTACCTGGATTATCCAGGTAACTGCACCCCCCCCCCCCCTGAAAGGTGCCAATTGTGGCGCCGGAGGGGGGGGGGATTCCGATGAGCGGAGGTCCATTTTAGGGTGGACCTCCGCTTTAAGATACATTTTGTTTATAGCTTCAAATGCTTTTCTAAAGAGCTCTGACATATGGAAGTAATTTAAAAAGAGTTGACCTTTCACCTCCCCCATCATATGAGATGCAAAAGTCTCAAAGTTTTAGTTAACCAATTGCCGGCCGCACAAACATTTATCAGCAGCAGAATGGCACAGACAGGCAAATGGGCATACAGGTACATCCCTTTAAATTTTCCACCGTCTGGTCACATTCGCGAACCCTGCCGTGAGCTCCGTGAGTGTGATCACGGGTCCCGTGTGCTCGCTGTCTGCGGGGATACCTGCGATCATCTCACAGAGAGGAAGAATGGTGAAATGCTGATGTAAACAAGCATTTCCTCATTCTGCCTAGTGACACTGACACTGATCACAGCTTCCTGTGATCGGGAGCAGTGATCAGTGTCATATCACATGTAGCCCACCCCCCCCCCCACACAGTTAGAATCACTCCCTAGGACACATTTAACCACTTCATTGCCCGCTAGTGGTTAACCCCTTCACTGCCAGTCACATTTACACAGTAATCAGTGCATTTTTAATCACATTGATCACTGTATAAATGTGAATGGTCCCAAAATAGCACCAAAAGTGTCCGATGTGTCTGCCATAATGTCACCGTCACGATAAAAATCGCAGATTGCCGCCATTACGAATAAAATTTTTTTTAACCACTTAAGGACCGCCGCATGCCATTGTACGTCATCACAATGGCATGTACAGGCACAAGCACGTACATGTACGTGCTTGCCTTCCAGCGGGTGGGGGGTCCGATCGGACCCCCTCCCGCTGGATGTGGCGGTCCGGTTCGCTTCAGGAGCAATCCGGGATGAGGGGATGGCCGTTGGTTTCTGGCCATCCCCTCTCGATCGCTCCTGGCGAATGAGAAGCTTTGTATACACAGGCAGGGAGGAAGTGATGTCATTCTCGGGGCGGTCTTATTGACCGGACTATGAGGAGAGGACACAGTAAGTCTGCACCAAACACTACACTGACACTAAATAACACATAGGCACACAAACCCCCCCCCCAATCACCCCCCCCGATGTCCCCCGCCCCCCTCCCCCCCAGTCACAGTGTCACTGATTGCAGTGATCATTTATTTACTGATCACTGCATTCAGTGTCAGTTGTAAAAGTAAAAAGTGTCAGGGCAGTTAGTGTTAGGTCCAGGGTAGCCCCCTACCACCCCCCAATAAAGTTTTAACCCCCTGATTGCCCTTAGAGTTAACCCTTTCACCCCCTTTTGCCAGTGTCACTAAGCGATCATTTTTCTGATCGCTGCATTAGTGTCGCTAGTGTCGCTAGGTAGCTAGTTCTTTTTTTAGGTTCACCGCCAGGTTTTTATAGCGCTAGGTACCCTGATATACTACCAATAACGGTTTTAACCCCCTGATTGCCCCTAGTTAACCCTTTCACCCCCCTTTGCCAGTGTCACTAAGCGATCATTTTTCTGATCGCTGCATTAGTGTCGCTAGGTAGCTAGGTAGCTTGTTCTTTTTTTAGGTTCACCGCCAGGTTTTTATAGCGCTAGGTACCCCGATATACTACCCAATAATGGTTTTAACCTCCTGATTGCCCCTAGTTAACCCTTTCACCCCCTTTTTCCAGTGTCACTAAGCGATCATTTTTCTGATCGCTGTATTAGTGTCACTAGTGTCGCTAGGTAGCTAATTATTTTTTTAGGTTCACCACCAGGTTTTTATAGTGCTAGGTACCCCAATACACTACCCAATAATGGTTTTAACCCCCTGATTGCCCCTAGTTAACCCTTTCCCCAGCGATCACCGTATAAGTGTCACTGGTGATGCTGGTTAGCCAGTTAGTTATTTAGGTTGCTCGTCAGGTTTTTATATAGCTCCAGGGACCCCCATATACTACCTAGTAAAAATTTCAACCCCCTGATTGCCCCTAGTTAACCCTTTCACCAGTGATCACCGTATACGTGTTACGGGTGACTCTGGTTAGTTATTTTGCTTTTTATAGCATCAGGGCACCCACCATTTATTACCCAATAAAGGTTTAACTCCCTGATCACCCGGTGGGTGATATCAATTAGGTTTTAGACTCAGGGTCTGCGTCGCCCCAGGCAGCGCTAGGTTAGTACCGCTAACACCCACGCGCAAAGCATACACCTCCCGTAGTGGTATAGAATCTGAACAGATCAATATCTGATCTGATCAGATCTATACTAGCGTCCCCAGCAGTTTAGGGTTCCAAAAAAAGCATTGTTAGCGGGATCAGCCCAGATACCTGCTAGCACCTGCGTTTTGCCCCTCCGCCCAGCCCACCCAAGTGCAGTATCGATCGATCACTGTCACTTACAAAACACTAAACACATAACTGCAGTGATCGCAGAGTCAGGCCTGATCCCTGCGATCGCTAACAGTTTTTTTTTGTAGCGTTTTATATTTAAATCCGGAAGGCAGTGCTTGGTTTTCGGGGTCTAGTACGTAGCTAGGCTCCCAAAAAGTCCCCCACATGTGGTATCCCCGTACTCGGGAGAAGCAGCAGAATTTATTTTGGGGTGTAATTTGACTTATGCCCATAGCATGTGTGAGTAATATATCATTTAGTGACAACTTTGTGCAAAAAAAAAAAAAATAATTTTTAATATTCCTGCAACTTGTGGCAAAATATAAAATATTTCATGGACTCAACATGCCTTTCAGTAAATAGCTTGGGGTGTCTACTTTCCAAAATGGGGTAATTTGGGGGGGTTTTGTGTTATTTTGGAATTTTATGGCCTTCAAAACTGTGATAGGTAGTGGGGAGTGAAATCAAAAATTTGCACCCTTAGATACCCTGAAGGCAGTGATTGGTTTTCGGGGTGCCGTACGCAGCTAGACTCCCAAAAAGTCCCACATATGTGGTATCCTCGTACTCAGAAGAAGCAGCAGAATATATTTTGTGGTGCAATTCCACATATAACTATGGCATGTGTGAGCAATATATCATTTAGTGACAACTTTTTGTAAACTTTTTTTTTTTTTTTTGTGTCATTATTCAATCACTTGGGACAAAAAAAAAATATTCAATGGGCTCAACATGCCTCTCAGAAATTTCCTTGGGGTGTCTACTTTCCAAAATGGGGTCATTTGGGGGGGTTTTGTGTTATTTTGGCATTTTATGGCCTTTGAAACTGTGATAGGTAGTGAGGAGTGAAATCAAAAATTTGCACCCTTAGAAATCCTGAAGGCAGTGAGTGGTTTTCGGGGTGCCGTACGCAGATAGACTCCCAAAAAGTCCCACATATGTGGTATCCCCGTACTTAGAAGCAGCAGAATATATTTTGGGGTGCAATTCCACATATACAGTGGTGTGAAAAAGTGTTTGCCCCCTTCCTCATTTCCTGTTCCTTTGCATGTTTGTCACACTTAAGTGTTTCGGAACATCAAACCAATTTAAACAATAGTCAAGGACAACACAAGTAAACACAAAATGCAATTTGTAAATGAAGGTGTTTATTATTAAAGGTGAAAAAAAATCCAAACCATCATGGCCCTGTGTGAAAAAGTGATTGCCCCCTAAACCTAATAACTGGTTGGGCCACCCTTAGCAGCAACAACTGCAACCAAGCGTTTGCGATAACGTGCAATGAGGCTTTTACAGCATCCTGGAGGAATTTTGGCCCACTCATCTTTGCAGAATTGTCCTAATTCAGTTACATTAGAGGGTTTTCGAGCATGAACGGCCTTTTTAAGGTCATACCACAACATCTCAATAGGATTCAGGTCAGGACTTTGGCTAGGCCACTCCAAAGTCTTCATTTTGTTTTTCTTCAGCCATTCGGTGGTGGACTTGCTGGTGTGTTTAGGATCATTGTCCTGCTGCAGAACCCAAGTTCGTTTCAGCTTGAGTACACGAACAGATGGTCGGACATTCTCCTTCAGGATCTCTTGGTAGACAGCAGAATTCATAGTTTCTTTTATCACGGCAAGTCTTCCAGGTCCTGAAGCAGCAAAACAGCCCCAGACCATCACACTACCACCACCATATTTTACTGTTGGTATAATGTTCTTTTTATGAAATGCAGTGTTCCTTCTACGCCAGATATACTTGGACACACACCTTCCAAAGAGTTCTACTTTTGTCTCATCGGTCCACAGAATGTTGTCCCAAAAGTCTTGGGGATCATCAAGATGTGTTGTGGAGAAATTGAGACGAGCTTTGATGTTCTTTTTGCTCAGCAGTGGTTTTCTCCTTGGAACTCTGCCATGCAGGCCATTTTTGCCCAGTCTTTTCCTGATGGTGGAGGCATGAACGCTGACCTTAACTGAGGCAAGTGAGGCCTGCAGTTCCTTGGACGTTGTTGTGGGGTCTTTTGTGACCTCATGGATGAGTCGTCACTGCGCTCTTGGGGTAATTTTGGGCGGCCGGCCACTCCTGGGAAGGTTCACCACTGTTCCATGTCATCGCCATTTGTGGATAATGGCTCTCACTGTGGTTCGCTGGATTCCCAAAGCTTTGGAAATGGCTTTATAACCCTTTCCAGACTGATAGATCTCAATTACTTTCTTTCTCAATTGTTCCTGAATTTCTTTGGGTCTCGGCATGATGTGTAGCTTTTAAGGATCTTCTGGTGGACCTTACTGTGTCAAGCAGCTCCTATTTAAGTGATGCCTTGATTGTGAACAGGTGTGGCAATAATCAGGCCTGGATGTGGCTATAGAAATTGAACTCAGGTGTGGACAACCACAGTTATAGTATGTTTTAACAAGGGGGGCAATCACTTTTTCACACAGGGCCATGATGGTTTGGATTTTTTTTCACCTTTAATAATAAACACCTTCATTTACAAATTGCATTTTGTGTTTACTTGTGTTGTCCTTGACTATTGTTTAAATTGGTTTGATGTTCCGAAACACTTAAGTGTGACAAACATGCAAAGGAACCGGAAATGTGGAAGGGACCAAACACTTTTTCACACCACTGTAACTATGGCATGTGTGAGCAATATATCATTTAGTGACAACTTTTTGTAAACTTTTTTTTTTTTGTGTCATTATTCAATCACTTGCGACAAAAAAAAAATATTCAATGGGCTCAACATGCCTCTCAGAAATTTCCTTGGGGTGTCTACTTTCCAAAATGGGGTCATTTTGGGGGGGGGGGGGGGGTTTGTACTGCCCTGCCATTTTAGCACCTCAAGAAATGAGATCATAAAGGCAGTCATAAATTAAAAGCTGTGTAAATTCCAGAAAATGTACTCTAGTTTGTAAACTCTATAACTTTTGCGCAAACCAAAAAATATACGCTTATTGAAATTTTTTTTACTAAAGACATGTGGCTGAATACATTTTGCCCTAAATGTATGACTAAAATTTAGTTTATTCGATTTTTCTTAAAACAAAAAGTAGAAAATATATTTTTTCTCAAAATTTTCGGTCTTTTTCCATTTATATCGCAAAAAATAAAAATCGCAGAGGCAATCAAATACCACCAAAAGAAAGCTCTATTTGTGGGAAGAAAAGGACGCCAATTTCGTTTGGGTACAATATTGCATGACCGAGCAATTACCAGTTGAAGCAGTGCAGTGCGAAATTGTAAAAAGACCTCTGGTCCTTAGGCTGTTAATTTGTCCGGGGCTGAAATGGTTAATATAAATGCCATAAAACTATCCCCTACTTTTTAGACACTATAATTTCTGCACAAACCTATCAATAAACGCTTACTGCAATTTTGTTTTTACCAAAATATGTAGAAAAATACATATCAGCCTAAACTGAGGAAAAAAAAATGTTTTTTTTTATATATTTTTTGGGGATATTTATTATAGCAAAAAAATATTGCGTTTTTTTCAAAATTGTCGTTCTCTTTTTGTTTATAGCACAACAAATAAAAACCGCAGAGGTGATCAAATACCACCAAAAGAAAGCTCTATTTGTGGGGAAAAAAGGACGTCAATTTTGTTTGGGAGCCACATCACACAACCGCGCAATTGTCAGTTAAAGTAACGCAGTGCCGAAACACTCTGATCTTTGGGCAGCTAAATGGTCCGGGCTGAAGTGGTTAAAGAAAAGTTTCTTATACAATAGTTCTTGATTAAGATATTATTAAGAACATTGCGTTTTAAATTAATATAATCTATCTACTGATATGTGGTATTTTATTTAGAAGTCAAAAGAAAACTTATATTGTATGGCCAGACTTAGTTAAAAGATTTTACACATGGGTCCTCTTAGCCCATACCTTGAGAATGTTGACCCCCATTTTTGTGAGTTGGAAGGAACGATATGTTTCATGAAAGCCCACGCATTTCTATAGGACTACAAGTGAAATAAGACCTTTTAAGACAACCCTTTTTAGAAAGGTGAGGGCTGTTTTCATGGGTTTGAGTTGTGGAATAAGAGCAAAACACAGAAGTTTTTGAGGCAGACTTACACTCACACA
Organism: Lithobates pipiens; assembly: GCF_037356315.1. Classification (NCBI taxonomy): domain Eukaryota; kingdom Metazoa; phylum Chordata; class Amphibia; order Anura; family Ranidae; genus Lithobates; species Lithobates pipiens. The sequence continues at coordinate 379,611,080 of NW_027507903.1, read as the reverse complement.
TTTGATTCATTCTTCATCTTAAGAATATAATACATTATTAATCATACTTTGACATTGTTTTTGGAATATTTTGCTATTTTTATTATTAAATCAATTTTTGGGTTTTTACACAAGAACAGATTTTGTTGGAACTTTCCTCATCAATATGAATTATCGCTATTAATACAGCAATAACTACCAATTTTACATTGGCGAGCCTTTTCCAGCTTCATTTTGTCTGAATATTGAACATTTTTTAATTATTTCTCCCTCCACTTGCAAAGAACCCCTCAAGATACCAGTAGGTATTTAAAATCTGTATTTTTAAGAAAAATTCATATAATATAAATTAGTAGAAAAACATAATATCAATACAGAAACGTATACATCACATTAGTTGCCCTGCTCTGGGGCTAGAACAGGTAATTACTGAAGATGACGCCGACATGTTTCAGACTATACATCCTTTTTCACAGGCATTTATATAATCTCAAATGTATATGTTCTACAATGAAAATGTTAGCATTAGTACAATAATATAATTGCAGTGAAAATTATTTTACATTATTTTGACCAATATCTATATGCTTACCCTTTGCATCTATGTTTGTATACAGATAATAATCACCATTCATACTCATGTACATTAGCCAACCACAGGCTGAAAGGAGTGATTACCTGTTCTAGCCCCCATACAGGGCAACTACTGTGATATACTGTGATGTATACATTTCTGTATTGATTGATCTTATATTTTTCTACTAATTTATATTATAAGAATTTTTCTTAATAAAAATACATATTTTAAATACCTACTGGTCTGTCCGCAAATATCCTGAGGGGTTCTTTGCTGTGCCTTGTGCACTAGGCCTACCGTATTTGCCGGCGTATAAGGCGACTGGGCGTATAAGGCGACCCCCTAATTGTCCAGCTAAAACGTTGGTTTTGACATATGCTCGCCCTATAAGACGACCCCCTTTCGACTAGTCTGTCTAGTAGCTTAGGTATCATACTGAAACAGCAATAAGTCTGTGCAATTTAATCACAAGCTTTGTGAAGCAGTGCTGTGGTGGTAAATACCTCATGTGCCTGGCAAAATCCACTGATGGAGGGTCGGGTGCCAGATGGAGGGTCAGGTGCCAGATGGAGGGTCGGGTGCTTCAAACCAAATCTCCGGTGTTGAATGGCGAGGTGGCCGTGGAGGGAAGAGGAGCCGAGGGGTAGCCGCATTCCGTAACATACTGTATACAGTATTACAGTGTACCGCGCCGAGCCAATCACGGCAAGTGATGTATTCTATTAATGAATACAAAGCCTGCACGGATTGGCTTTGAGATTCAGAGAGGCGCGGGCTGATGATATTACAGCCTCTGCCAATCCGAGCAGGCTTTGTATTCATTAATAGAATACATCGCTCACCGTGATTGGCACAGGTTGGAACATCATCAGCCCATGCCTCTCTGAATCTCAAAGCCAATCCGTGCAGGCTTTGTATTCATTAATAGAATACATCGCTTGCCATGATTGGCTCGGCGCGGACATTAATGGTGACATCCATATACCGGCGTATAAGACTACCCCCGATATTTGGGGGATTTTTTTAAGTATAAAAGGTCGTCTTATACGCCGGAAAATACGGTATTTTGCTTGTTCACAGGATTGGCCAGACGAGTCTGTGCATGCACAGCCACCCTATAAACTTTTTTCTTATATTGGAATCATAGAATTATCAGAATTAGTGAGACGTTTGCGTGTGTGCAATTGGATGATGTAATTTCCAGCCAAGAGAGGGACGTGCGTTACATGAAGAAAGTCTGTTTCTAAATTGGTATAGACAATACACCAATAAAGTATGGACTTTATTGGTGTATTGTCTAGTGAGAGTAAATTAGAATTCAAAAAGCTGTCGAAGTTTGTTAAAGATGATGAATTATTACATATTCAATGAATGTTTACAAGCAAATATTAAGATACAAAAGTCAAAATTTACTTTTAAGAAATTCAGAAAACAGGTTAGAAATGTGATAAAGCTAGTTAAAGTTTTTGCAATGATATCAGGAGTTCCTGAAAGGAATGTTATTTGTACAAAAGGGAAAACAAAGGACAATAGTTTATGTACTAATTGTCTGATTTTGACAGAACGAGTGGACGATTTGCAAAGTGCAATTCAAATAAGAGATATTCAGTTGTTTGAGTTACAGAATAATGTAAAGTCTAAAACAGAGTCAAGCAAGAGTAAAGAGCAGCACGTAGCCAGGACCGAAGGGTAGGCGGAGGGATGTCATGAGTATAGCACTGGGCAAGGACTGGACCGTAAGGTAAGGGGGTGGAGCCAGCGCGAGGAGGCGAGCGCGCTCTACGCCCCAGCGCCAGTCATCAGGAAGAAGATTAAGGAGAGGATGGCGTCGTCACTGGGGGACCTCGTACTGCAGCTGCTGGCCACAGCCGCAGCAAATGGTGAGCGTTGGCTGCGGGAACAAGTCGAAGAGGTGCTCGGGGGACAGCAGGACGGTACCGGGTCAGCAGCAGAGGGAGCGGTCCAGGTGCGGCGCTCCCGCCCGCCGGCCCGTTTCTCTCCAGACTCCCCCAGGGCTCACACCAGCCGCCACGCGGGGAACGCTGGCACCGCCCCCCATGAGCCGCCTGTAAAACGGCCGGCCGTCCGGGCAGAGGAGGCCTCAGGGCGCAGGGGGGCGGTGGGAGCAGCACAGTGAGGCCGGCCGTCGGACCGGCGGTGGCCTCGGGAAGCACAACTAGGCCCAGAAGGGAGGATTCGGGCCCGGCTCCTGGCGCGGCAGCAGCGGGGGCGGGGTCACGCCTGAGAAGGATGACAACAGCGGCTGCTGGGACCAGGGATGACCATGAGATGGCGGCCAGACATCAGGAGGGGCGGCGGGCGGTGCACGGCCCACCCTCTACAGCAGCGGAGGTCAGGAGCAAGGGCCGGGGGAAGGCAGTACAGAAATTGGCCAAGGGGCGGAGAAGAGGATGGCCCAAGAGCAGCCCCCCGACAGCCCAGGCGGGGCCGCCAGATCGGATGTCGCAGGAGGAGGGGGTGGAGAGCCCGGACCGGTCGGAAGGAGAGCTGTCTTCATCGGAGGAGGAAGGGCCAAGAGGCATTCCGTCAGCAGTCGTGGGAGGATCGGCGGCTGGAGGCGAGTCTTCCAGGCGGCCCGGCAAGTAGAATTTTCTTCTGGGGTCTTGGGGGCGGGAGGGGTAGGGTAGTGAGGGGGGGCATGGTGCTCTGGGGTTGCCCGCGGCGGGGGGGATCCCACCCCGTCCGCCCTCCCTCTGGCCCAGCAGGTCGGTGACCGCTCCCCGGCGGATGGGGGGCTAACGGGTTTCCTGGCGGGGTTGAAAGAGCTGGTTGGGAGGTTGGAGTCAGGCAGGGCCAGGCCTGCGGCGCCGGGGGTGGCGTGGGTAGCTCCGGGGGACCGTGCCGGGGGCTGCGTGGTGTCGCAGGGTGAGTCCGGGGCGGCGGGCGTGTCGCCGCTGGTGGCTGGGGGGCATGGGGGCGGCGAGGGCGTCCGCGGGGCCGAGGGAGGTCTCGGGTCATGGCTTGGGGGACTCGGTGGTGGCTGCTACGTCCGTGGTGCCACCGGGGTCATCGGGGGACAAGGTGGGGATGCGGGGAAGAAACAAGATCTGGTCAGGTTGGCGGATGCGGTGCGGTGCGAAGTGTATGTGTGCTTCGAGGGGCCGCTGGGCACACATCTCAAGCAGGAGGTTAGGGAAAAGATTTGGAAAGGGGAATATGTGGAGATATTTTCTCTGTTGCTCCTGGAAAAATTTTACTTAGAGAGAGTCAAGCCGGAGGACAACAAGAAGGAGGATGAGGAGAAGATAAGGTACCGTTTGATCCCGCAGACGTTCCCGAACTGGCTACAGGCGTTTGCGATTCTCGCCAGCGTGATAGGGGAAAGGAATCCGGAGCACTGTTCCGCTCTTTTTTGCTACTTGGACGCGATTGGGAAAGCGTCCAAGAGTCTACGGGGATTGGCATGGCTGCGGTACGATGAACAATTTCGACAACGGAGGGCGTTTCGGCCTGCTCTTCGCTGGGATCATAAAGACATCAGCCTGTGGATGCGCCTCATGTCGTCGTCGAGGATGCCGAATCCGTTTTTTCAGGGGGGGGGGCGGTGGATCTGGGACTTCCAATCGGCCGCTAGAAAAAAGGGAGTCTGCTGGCAATACAATGAAGGGGGTTGTAAGTTTGCCGGGAGTTGCAAATACAAACAAGAGTGCTCCGGTTGTGGGGGGAACCCATCCGGTTTCTCTGTGTTTCAAACATGGAAAAGGCAGGGCGGGGGAGCCTTCGAACAAGAGGGACGACGCTGGTGAGACTGGAAAGGATGCGTCCTTTTCTAGATCAGTATCCGGATAGGGAGGCAGCGTTGATTTTGGGTTTCGGGTTTGCGGAAGGGTTTTCGGATCCCGGCAGTCCTCGGGACGCCCCCCCCCCCAGTGTCCAAGAATTTGCGGTCCGCCTTGCTGCATCCGGAGGTGGTTTCGGAGAAACTGCGGAAGGAGGTAGCGTTGGGGCGGATCGCGGGCCCCTTTTCCGAAATGCCGTTGCCAGATTTGGTGGTGTCGCCTTTGGGGGTGGTTCCCAAGAAGGAACCGGGTAAGTATCGTTTGATACATCACCTGTCCTATCCCAAAGGGGGATCGGTTAACAATGCCATCGACCCCTGGCTTAGCGCAGTGTCCTACACGTCCTTTGATGCAGCTGTGTTTTGGGTACGACACTATGGTCGGGGGGCATTGATGGCTAAAACGGACATCGAAGTGGCTTTTCGATTGCTTCCGGTGCACCCCAAGAGTTTTCGGCTCTTGGGCTGCCGTTGGCAGGACGCGTACTATGTCGACAGGTGCTTGCCCATGGGATGCTCCATCTCGTGTCCACTGTTTGAGAGATTCAGCTCCTTCATGGAATGGGTGGTCAGGGACGTCGCGGGAGTGAATTCGGTCATACACTACCTGGATGACTTCCTGTGTGTAGGGCCGGCATCGTCAGCGATCTGTGCGGTGCTGTTGACGATGCTGGAATGAGTGGCTGAGGGTTTTGGGATCCCACTGGCCCCGGAGAAGACCGAAAGGCCGACTACGGTGATCAGTTTCTTGGGCATTGTGCTGGATTCGGAGGCGACGGAATGTGTCAGTTACCGGAAGACAAGTTGGAAGCGTTGAAGGCGGACGTGCGTGGTTTGGTCGGCATGCGGAAGGTGCAGCTCAGGACTCTTCAGTCTGTGCTGGGAAAATTGAATTTCGCATGCCGGATCATACCCATGGGTAGGGTTTTCAGTCGGCGGCTGGCGGCCAGTACGGGGGGGTGGTTTCCCAAAGACACTTCGTGCGATTGTCGAGGGACCATCGGGAAGATCTGGCACGTGTTCTTGGAACGCTTCAACGGCAGGGCGTTGTGGATGGCTGGTCCTGTGAGCAACTTTGATTTGGAGCTCTATATGGACGCTGCGGGGTCCACGGGGTTCGGGGCCTTCTTCCAGGGAAAGTGGAGTGCGGGCCCCTGGCCCGACTCCTGGAGAGCTGGGGGGCTGCTGAGGAACATGGTGCTGCTGGAGCTCTTCCCGGTGGTGCTGGCGGTTGAGCTGTGGGGGAAGTACCTCCGGGACCGGAAGGTGCGTTTCCATGGGGGCAATCTGGGGGTGGTGCAGGTCCTTAACCGGGTGTCAGCGGCCTCCCCACCGGTGGTGCGGCTGTTGCGGCACTTGATTTTGCGATGTATGCAGTTGAACATTTTTATACATGTGGTACACTTGCCTGGGGTGGTGTCAGGAAGATCCTTCTCACCGGCATCCGAGCGGCGTAAGACGCAGAAGATCTTCTGTGCGGTAAGAAGAGCGCTATCGCGGTCGGCGGTGCACGCGTGCGCGCGCATACTGGAGCGCACGCGCCCGTTTGACGCAATTGGCGCCAATAGCGCTATTTAAAGTGGATCCTTGCTTTACTGCCTTGCTGCCCGATCAACAGCGTTCCCGTGTACTCTGGTATCCTGTATCTGAATTCACCTGATCCGTATCCTGATCCGTATTGAACCCGACTTGTTCCTGACTTCGCTGCTTGCTGCCTGCCCCGACTTTTGGCTTTGTACCCGACTACTCTTCTGGATTTCATTTCTGTACCTGATCTGCTCGCCTGTGCCTGACCTGGACCGTTGTACTACTCCGTTACCTGCCAGTTTCCTGTTTTCCGCTGCTAGACTACAGGACACCTCCCAGTCCACCACCGTACCCGGCTGTTGTCTCCTCTGTGCCCTGTTGCCTCTTATCTTCTTCCACTACCCGCTGTATCCTGTTTGCACCTGCACCCGCTGTTGGACTACAGAACTCCTCCCGTTGTCCGTTGTATCCTGCGGCCACTTGCACTCTGCTGTCGGACTACAGGAATCCTCCCGCTGTCTGCTGTACCTTACCATCACCTGCACTCCGCTGCTGGACTACAGGACACCTCCCACCATCAACGGTCTGCTGCTTCCTACATCAACCATCCAGTCAGGCACTTATGCTCCTCTGTGCTCCCGAGCCCCTATCATCACTACCAGGGCCTCCCGAGTCAGAGGTCTACGAGAGGCCGCTCCCTGCATTCCGGGCTATGCCTTAAGGTACGTGACAGTATCGGGCAGCCATGTCTGAGCCCACGCAGGGAGATTCTGCTATGGATGATTTATGCCGTCATCTTGCTGGACTTACCCAGGCTGTTAAATCCCTACAAGAGGGCTATTCCCGGTTGGAAGAGCGTGTCCAGGTCTTATCTACCACAGACCCTACCGTGCCGGGAACTTCTTCTGCACCATCAGTGGTTACGATGCCCCCTGAGCCTAAGGTCCCAACTCCGGAGAGGTTTTCGGGAAATCGCAGCAAGTATAGGGCTTTCCGCAATGCCTGTGAACTATTTTTTGCACTCCAACCCAGAACTTTCTCCCTTGAATCCACTAAGGTGGGTTTTGTCATCTCCCTCTTACTGGGTGAGCCCCAGGCATGGGCCTACCGCCTCTTGGAGCAAAAGGACACATGCCTTAACAACCTGAGTACCTTCTTCCAAGCGATGGGTTTGCTCTATGAGGATCCACAACAAGCGGCCACTGCGGAAGCAGCGTTATATTCACTTCAGCAAGGCCGTAGAGCAGCAGAGGACTATGCGTCCGAATTCCGGCGCTGGAGTTCCGATACTACCTGGAACGATGCCGCTCTACGTTATCAGTTACGCATGGGACTCTCTGAACCCTTAAAGGATGAATTGGCCCGGGTTGGTATTCCAGCAACGCTTGAAGCCCTTATTAACCACTTGCTTACAGGGCACTTAAACACCTTCCTGCCCAGACCAATTTTCAGCTTTCGGTGCTCTCACACTTTGAATGACAATTACTCAGTCATGCAACACTGTACCCAAATGAATTTTTTGTCCTTTTTTTCCCACAAATAGAGCTTTCTTTTGGTGGTATTTTATCACCTCTGGGGTTTTTATTTTTTGCGCTATAAATGAAAAAAGACCGAAAATTTGGAAAAAAAACGCATATTTCTTTGTTTCTGTGACAGAATTATGCAAATTATTAATTTTTCTTCATAAATTTTGGTCACAATTTATACTGCTACATGTCTTTGGTAAAAATAACCCAAATTAGTGGATATTATTTGGTCTTTGTGAAAGTTAGAGAGTCTACAAGCTGTGGTGCGAATCGCACAAAATTGATCACATCTGATGTACTGGTGGCCTATCTCGCTTCTTGTGACCGAACAAGTCAGGAAAGTACAAATACCCCCCAAATTACCCCTTTTTGGAAAGTAGACATTCCAAGGTATTTAGTAAGAGGTATAGTGAGCTTTTTGATGTTGTCATTTTTTTCCCACAATTCTTTGCAAAATTAAGATTTTTCATTTTTTTTTTTTTCTCCACAAAATTGTCATTGTAATAGGTTATTTCTCTCACGTGGCATGTGTATACCACAAATGACACCCCCCAAAAAATTCTGCTACTCCTCCTAAGTATTACAATACCACATGTGTGTGACTTTTTCACAGCCTGGCCACATAGAGAGGCCCAACATGCAGGTAGCGCCATCATGTGTTCTAGGAACATAAATTACACATCTAACTTGTTGACTATTTATTACACTTTTGAAGCACCAGGACAATGACACGTGACACTGATGACAGATGGCACTGATACGTGGCAATGATGGCACTTATACGTGGCACTGATGACAGGTGGCACTGACAGATGGCACTAATATGTGGCACTGATGACAGATGGCACTAATATGTGGCACTGATGACGGGTGGCACTTATACATGGCACTGATGACACATGGCACTAATACGTGGCACTGAAACGTGGCACTGATGACAGATGGCACTAATACGTGGCACTAATATGTGCCACCGATGACAGATGGCACTAATACATGGCACCGATGACGCGTGACACTGATGACAGATGGCACTGATAAGTGGCATTGATGACACGTGACACTGACAACAGATGGCACGTGACACTGACAGGTGGCACTGATGACAAATGGCACTGATACGTGGCACTGATGACAAATGGCACTGATACGTGGCACTGATGACGGATGGCACTATGTGGCACTGACGACACGTGGCACTGACGACACGTGGCACTGGGGGCAGGTGGCACTGGGGGCAGGTGGCACTGGGGGCAGGGGGCACTGGGGGCAGGTAGCACTGGGGGCAGGTAGCACTGGGGTGGATGGCACTGGGGGCAGGTAGCACTGGGGTGGATGGCACTGGGGGCAGGTAGCACTGGGGTGGATGGCACTGGGGCGGATGGCACTGGGGCAGATGGCACTGGGGCAGATGGCATTGGGGCAGATGGCACTGGGGCAGATGGCATTGGGGCAGATGGCATTGGGGCAGATGGCATTGGGGCGGATGGCACTGCTGGGGGCGGATGGCACTTTATTTTATTTTTTTTACTTTTTTTTTTTTCCCCCCACAGGCAGAACGGCTGCCGCTGCAGCCGTTCATCTCTCCCCTCTCCCCTCCTCGCACAGACAGTGCGAGGAAGGAGAGCGGCGCCGAGAGATGATCTCATATGTTTACATATGAGATCATCTCCCATTGGACACGCCGATCACGCTGTAAACGGCCGCTGTGATTGGCCGTTTACAGCGATCTGTGTTTGCCTGTCCCCGGGGGACACGGCGAACACAGAGCTTCCGCGATGCGCGCCCGCGGGGGCGCGCATTGCGGAAGTAAACATCGGGCCGTCCAGGGACGACCGCCCGGACAAATGCGCCTGCTCTACGGCCATCATTCGGCCATAGGGCGGGCGCGAGGAGGTTAATCTGTCCATCCAGATTGACAGACGCCTAAGAGAACGGAGAGCAGAACGCACCGCCGGTCCTTCCCGACCAGTCTGGATGTTACCCCGTGTTCCCAACCCTCCTGCACATTCTGCAGCTGACACTCCTGAGCCCATGCAACTGGGCTTACTTAGACCTACTCTCACTACCGAAGAACGACAACGCCGGCAGCTCAACAATCTGTGTCTTTACTGTGGGGAGTCCGGACACTACGTGAGATCCTGTCCCGCCAAACTCCGTAAGCACTCTTCTTTGTCTACTACTGTTTTACCTGCTGTGCTTAGTAATGCCACTCACCTGGCTATTCCCGTTTCTCTTCAGCTTCCAGGGGGGAATACTCTAGTCACCGCGATAATTGATTCAGGAGCGTGCAGTGGGTTCATGGACTTGTCTTTTGCCCAAAAATTCCAAGTCCCTCTACGGCCCAGGGCGAAGGGATTGACTGTACACCTTGCCGACGGATTGGCTATCAAATCCGGGCCGGTGACACAAGAGACGCTTCCTTTGACTGCCACTATTTCCGGTAACCATCAGGAACTACTCTGCCTGGACATTGAGTCTCCCCTTTTCCCTATTATACTGGGCATGCCCTGGCTTCGGGCACACAACCCGCAAATTGACTGGTCCACCGGGAACATTAACTTTCCTTCTCCCTATTGCCGTCAGCACTGCCTGCAAGAAGCAATTAAGGTCTCGCCCCGCTTAATGTGTATGGAGATCAATGTTGAAACTCGCCAGTGTGTTCCAGAGGCCTACCATAGTTTCTTGGACGTGTTCAGCAAGAAGGGGGCGGAAATGATTGTCCGATTGAGATCCTCCCCGGGGCTGAAATCCCTTTCGGGAGGATTTTCCCCTTAACGGAAGTGGAACTTGAGACTCTCAGGACTTACATTGATGACAATCTGAAAAAGGGGTTCATACGCCCTTCTACCTCCCCAGCAGGAGCAGGAATCTTTTTTGTAGAAAAGAAGGACCATTCCCTGCGCTCTTGTGTTGACTATCGGGACTTAAATAAAGTTACAGTCAAGAACCGGTACCCATTGCCTTTGGTGCCCGAATTATTTCAGCGACTCGGATCAGCTGTTATCTTCACAAAACTGGATCTTCGCGGAGCCTACAATTTGGTCCGTATCCGAAGCGGGGACAAATGGAAGACTGCCTTCCGCACCTGCTTCGGACACTTTGAATATCTCGTAATGCCCTTTGGGCTATGCAACGCTCCTGCAACGCTCCAGCATTTTGTGAATGATATTTTCAGAGACTATCTCGACCTGTTTGTCATAGTATATCTGGACGACATCTTGATCTTCTCCCCCTCTCTGCCCGTTCACAGGGAACACGTTAGAAAGGTTCTTACTCGGCTTCGTCAACACGGCTTGTACGCGAAACCTGAGAAGTGCGAGTTTGAACGTCGCAGCATTCAGTTTCTGGGGCTGATTATTTCGGTGGATGGAGTCAAGATGGATCCACAAAAAGTTTCCGCCGTCCTGGATTGGCCAGCTTCTACAGATAAGAGAGGAATCCAACGTTTTGTGGGGTTTGCAAATTTTTATCGCAAGTTCATCAAGGGTTTCTCTACTATCATCGCCCCGATCACAAGATTGACCAGACAGGGTATCAAGTTCCAGTGGACTTCGGAAGCTCAGGCTGCTTTCACCTCCCTTAAAGAACAATTTGTGTCAGCATCTGTCTTGAAGCACCCTAATTCTGCGCTACCCTATATCCTAGAGGTGGATGCATCCGAGATTGCAGTGGGGGCAGTACTCTCTCAGAGACAGGGCCCCAAGGCCTTATTGCATCCGGTGGCATTCTTCTCGCGCAAATTGTCTGAAGCGGAGAGGAATTATGACGTCGGGGACAGGGAGCTACTCGCTATCAAAGCTGCACTTGAAGAATGGCGCTATCTTCTGGAGGGAGCAGCTCATCCCATTCTGGTATACACTGACCACAAAAACTTAGAATACTTGAAGACTGCTAAGAGGCTGAAGCCGCGTCAGGCCAGATGGGCACTTTTCTTTACGAGATTTTCCTTCCACATTACCTATAGGCCCGGGTCAAAAAACACCAAACCTGACGTGATGTCTCGAATGTTCAGCGAACCCGAAGTTTTTCAACCAACACCCGGAAACTTCCTTATGCTCCAGGAAGATCTATTGTCCCAACTCAAGCAGGCCTCATCATCGGCTTCGCACCCATCAAACACCACCCTACACTCCAGCAATGATTTGTTGTGGCATGAAAATAAGATCTACGTGCCTCAACAACTACGGGTTGCTGTTCTTAAATCTTGCCACGACCACAAACTGGCCGGCCATTTTGGGGTACACAAGACCGCCAAACTCCTCCAACACACCTTCTGGTGGCCTCAGCTGCTAAGAGATTGCAAGCTTTATGTTGAATCATGCATCACCTGTACCCAGAACAAGGGTAGCAAGACCAAAGCCTGGGGGTTGCTGAAACCACTCCCTATTCCAGGAAAGGCCTTGGAAAATGATTTCCATGGACTTTATTGTTGAATTACCACCGTCAGAAGGCCACACCACTATCTTTGTGGTGGTTGACAGATTCTCCAAGATGGCTCACTTTCTGCCCATGAAGGGTACACCTTCTGCCCCTGAGACCGCAAGGATCTTCATTAAGGAAATAGTAAGGCTCCACGGTATACCTGCAAACATTGTTTCCGATCGTGGGGTGCAATTTACATCTAAATTTTGGAGAGCTTTGTGTGAGTCCCTGAAGATTGACCTTTTGCTCTCTTCTGCCTACCACCCCCAGACCAATGGCCAGACCAAACGAACAAACCAGACCCTCGAGCAATATTTGCGATGTTATTCTTCCTTTTCGCAAGACGATTGGGTATCCCTTTTACCACTTGCCGAGTTCGCCTACAACAACTCCGTTCATTCTGCAATGAATCAATCTCCCTTTTTGCGAACTATGGTTTTCACCCTCTGTTCTTATCAAACAACATTCCAGAATGTACGGTTCCTGTGGCTCAAGAAACTTTTAACTTTTTCTGCACCAATAACAAGCTGCTTCAAGAGACGATGGCAAGGACCCAAGAACGCAACAAGGCGGTTTTTGACAAAAAGAGGAGAGGGGAGCTCGATCTAAAACCCGGGGATTTAGTCTGGCTGTCTACCCTGAATTTGAAATTGGCATGCCCATCCAGAAAACTGGGCCCAAAATTTGTGGGTCCCTTCCCAGTAACCAGGAAAATTAATAACGTGGCCTATGAACTGAAACTACCAGAGTCGTTTCGTATCCACCCAGTGTTCCATGTGGCCCTTCTAAAACCCTCAATCCAGGATCCCTTCACCAACCCCTGAACCTGTGCTTATTAACGGTGAGGAAGAATTCAAGGTTGAAGCGATTTTAGATTGCAGAAAGAGACGCAACCAAGTCCAATATCTGGTGAAGTGGAAGGGGTATGGGCCAGAAGAGAACTCCTGGGAACCAGAGACTGGTATCCACGGCAAGAGGTTGGTTCTGGCCTTCAAGAGATCTCACCCGGGTAAGATGTCCCAGTTGGGCATCCGGAGGCTGCCCATTGGAGGGGGGCAATGTCAGGAAGATCCTTCTCACCGGCATCTGAGCGGCGTAAGACGCAGAAGATCTTCTGTGCGGTAAGAAGAGCGTTATCGCGGTCGGCGGTGCGTGCGTGCGGGAGCGTGTACGTGGGAGCGCGCGCGGCCGTTTGACACAATTGGCGCCAATAGCGCTATTTAAAGTGGATCCTTGCTTTACTGCCTTGCTGCCCGATCAACAGCGTTTCCGTGTACTCTGGTATCCTGTATTTGAATTCACCTGATCCGTATCCTGATCCGTATTGAACCCGGCTTGTTCCTGACTTCGCTGTTTGCTGCCTGCCCCCGACTTTTGGCTTTGTACCCGACTACTCTTCTGGATTTCGTTTCTGTACCTGATCTGCTCGCCTGTGCCTGACCTGGACCGTTGTACTACTCTGTTACCTGCCAGTTTCCTGCCAGTTTCCTGTTTTCCGCTGCTAGACTACAGGACACCTCCCAGTCCACCACCGTACCCGGCTGTTGTCTCCTCTGTGCCCTGTTGCCTCTTATCTCTTGCTGCGGACTACAGGACTTCTTCCACTACCCGCTATATCCTGTTTGCACCTGCACCCGCTGTTGGACTACAGAACTCCTCCCGTTGTCCGTTGTATCCTGCGGCCACTTGCAATCTGCTGTCAGACTACAGGAATCCTCCCGCTGTCTGCTGTACCTTACCATCACCTGCACTCCGCTGCTGGACTACAGGACACCTCCCACCATCAACGGTCTGCTGCTTCCTACATCAACCATCCAGTCAGGCACTTGTGCTCCTCTGTGCTCCCGAGCCCCTGTCATCACTACCAGGGCCTCCCGAGTCAGAGGTCTACGAGAGGCTGCTCCCTGCATTCCGGGCTCTGCCTTAAGGTACGTGACAGGTGGAGAATGTTGTAGCTGATGCACTGTCTCGCTTTCAGTGGGACAGGTGCCGGGAGCTGGCACCGTCGGCGGACGCTCAGGGGGTCCCCTGCCCAGAGGAGTTGTGGACGATTGCGTTGAAAGGGCCTCTGACTGGATCAAGCGGTCGCGAGTGGGGGCACTTGGTCAGCATATGAAAAAACTTGGGAGGAATGGGAAGCTTTGGGGTTACAAGTGGGGGCTGATGTGCGAGACCGGCGTTTGATGGTAATTTACTTTGTGTCAAGAAACTTGGAAGATGGCGTCTCGATTTCGCAGATGGGGAAAAAATTGGCTGGCTTGGCCTTTTGGTTCAAACTGAGGGGGGAGTTGGATTACACCAAAGATTTCTGGGTGCGGCAAGTGATGAGGGGTTATCGGCGGGGCTGACAGGTTAAGGATACCAGGAGACCGGTGTCTTTTGATCTGTTGGGTAGGCAGTGCGATCGGTTGGGGATGGTGTGCTTTTCGGTTTATGAAAGAATTTTGTTCAAAGCTGCGTTTGTGTTGGTGTTTTTTGGCGCTTTCCGGATCGGTGAATTGGTCAGCCCTTCTAGGAAAGGGCAGGGTGGTTTGTTTTTTGAGGATGTAGGTTGTGGGAATGACCGGGTGAGCATGCGGATCCAGAGATCAAAGACGGATCAGGACGGAAAAGGCAAGGAAGTTGTGGTGTTCGCAATTCCTGGCAGCAAGCTCTGCCCGGTTATGGTGTTACGTGAATTCTTGTACGTTCGGCCGGTGAGTCCGGGCCCATTGTTGATACATGTTAATGGAGAGTTTGTATCGAGGTATCAGTTTATTGGGGTTTTTAGGAAGTGCCTGAAGGCATTGGGTTTGGAGGGGGAAAAGTTTTCCTTGCATTCTTTTCGGATTGGGGCCGCGACTGAGGCGGTGAGGTGGGGTTTGGATGATGAGTCGGTAAAGCGGATTGGCCGATGGGAGTTGAGGAGGTTCAAATCGTACGTGCGGCCGGAATTGGTGGGAGTTTAGCTGAGGGGGGTTGGAGGTGTTGGCATGGGTTCGTGTGACACATGTACAGTTATTGTTATTTGGGTATGCGTTTTTCTTTCTTACAGGTGCTTCGCCAGGGTTGGTCTGGATAATGGGCCATTCGTACGTCTGCTGGGGTGCCAGGAGGGGTGATGTCAGGCCGGAGGGAAGACAGCTAGGCATTTCCAGGCTAGAGGTGCACGTAAAATGGTTCGGCTTTCCAGGCATGCTCTGGAGCAGGATGGTGCACGAGGTACACCGTTTTGCGGGGTTTAAAAGGGCCCCGAACGTTTTAGTTCTACACATGGGGGGTAATGATCTGGGCCTCCGCACTAAGTTGGACGTTACGAGGGACATTAAATATGATTTCTTGCGCCTTCGGGTGGCCTTTCCGGAAATGATCATTGTATGGTCAGATATAGTTGCCAGGACCAAGTGGAGATTTGTGCGGTCGGTGGACAAGATCAACATAGCCAGGAGGAAGGTGAACCAGGAGATTAGCCGTTTTGTAGTGCTCAATGGGGGTTGGCGGTTCGACATTTGGAGCTAGAGGTGGACACATGGCAGTACCTGAAAGATGATGGGGTGCACCTCAATGCGGTGGGAATTGATTTGTGGGCTCTAGGCATACAGGACGGGATTGAGCGAGCCTTGAGGGCGTGGAGGTGCTCTCAAGGATAAGGTTTTATCCTTGTTTGCGGTGGCGGGTGTTGGTCGGTGCAGGTAAAGGAAGATAACCCCCTCCCCACAGAGAAATGTTGATGCGGGACCCATTGGAGATATGGGCTCGTTGCTGATATGCCATATAGCGAGGGTTTATATGGCAACTGGTAATGGGGTGCACTGCGGTGAAGAGTTGGGTGTCTTTGAGCTAGCATGTCAGCTTGAGGCCTAGTTACAGTAATATCACCGCAGTGCCTGTTTGATCGATATGCTAATGGGTGGGGAGGGGGAATGTCCTACAGAAGACCAACGCGCTCAGTGTTTTAAGTTAACGGATGTTTTTATATTGTTGTTTTGGTTTCATATGTTAATTATTATTTTGATAATAAAGGGGCTGCTACGGCCACTAATTACTCCAAAGACGGTGTGGTCTCTTTAATGAGAAAGGGAAAGGTATGGAGTTGGGTGGTCCTTATAATAGCAGCGCAGCATCAGTCATACTATAGTCAAGAGCAGCACGTAGCCAGGACCGAAGGGTAGGCGGAGGGATGTCATGAGTATAGCACTGGGCAAGGATTGGACCGTAAGGTTAGGGGGCGGAGCCAGCGCGAGGAGGCGAGCACGCTCTACGCCCCAGCGCCAGTCGTCAGGAAGAAGATTCCCACCCTCCCTCCCTTACATTGGTGTTTTCTATGGTTGGTTAGCGGGTTGATGGCAAGGGGAGGTGTAATGGGGGCGGGGCAGGGTGCAATCGGATGGATTTATGGTAATTTTACTCAGGATTGCGGTGAATCAGTGTGGTGGTCGGAAGTTAACTTATTTTCATTGCAGGAATTGGTGCTGGATGTCGTAGCGGTTGGCGGGTGTTGGTCGGTGCAGGTAAAGGAAGATAACCCTTACCCACAGAGAAATGTTGATGCGGGACCCATTGGAGATATGGGCTCGTTGCTGATATGCCATATAGCAAGGGTTTATATGGCAACTGGTAATGGGGTGCACTGCGGTCAAGAGTTGGGTGTCTTTGAGCTAGCATGTCAGCTTGAGGCCTAGTTACAGTAATATCACCGCAGTGCCTGTTTGATCGATATGCTAATGGGTAGGGAGGAGGAATGTCCTGCAGAAGACCAACGCGCTCAGTGTTTTAAGTTAACGGATGTTTTTATATTGTTGTTTTGGTTTCATATGTTAATTATTATTTTGATAATAAAGGGGCTGCTATGGCCACTAGTTACTCCAAAGAAGGTGTGGTCTCTTTAATGGGAACGGGAAAGGTATGGAGTTGGGTGGTCCTTATAATAGCAGCGCAGCATCAGTCATACTATAGTCATGCAAACTCTATGCAGAAGTCTTTTATACAAGATAAGCGGTCTATAGGAAAATATGACCAGGACCATGATCGTTGTTTGTTTAAACCAAAATGAATGAAAAAAGATGCAGTAAACACAATTCTATATATACAAAAGGAAAATGGCGATCAGATCGTTGTCACGTGAGATGGTTAGATACACGTCACAGGCGGAACTAAAGTTTCAGAGCAGACAGGAAATGTTACTTGCCTACATTGTAAGAAATGTGGTAGTGTACAGAAAGAATGTTTAAAATATAAAGTAGATACAGAAAAAAATACTTTGGAAGTAGAAAATACAGAGAACATTTCTGAGCAATTTATTCCTTCTCCAAACAATAGGTTGATTGATTTGCTTTATGCCTCAGAAGTCAAACAGATCAGTACATTGACTGTTAATGACAGTTCAACCAATATGACAAACAATAATGACAATGAGATAGATGGATTACTTCCATCACCATCAGGATTTAGGAAAAAAGTTTCTGAGACCTCTCCAACATTAAATTATGTTGCTCCAATTGTATTAGATGAAGGTGGAAGGCCATGGGTACATGGTTTATTAAATGGTAAGAAAACAAAATGGTTAATCGATTTAGGAGCTGAACTCAGTTTAACTAAACACAAATTACCTTTGAAAATTGATTCTCCAAAATCTAATTTAATTGGTTTCAGTCGAAAAGAAAATACAGTTTCTGATGTGACTTTTGAAATTCCAGAACTTTTGAAAACAAATATAGACATCTGGTGTTGCCAAAATACAAAGAATATTTTAGGCATGGATGTGATTAATACATTAGATTGGATTATTGATTTAAGTAATTATACTATATGGAAAGATTCATCTAGGCCCAAATCTATGTTAATAGATTCTTCAATGTACAGTAATGTTGGAAATATTTGTACAGCGGTCACTGACATGTCTTCTGATTATAATTGGCCACATACAGGAACCAAATTCATATTGGAACAGTTGGCTCAATCACAAAATTCTTTGGAGTCAGACCAACATTAATACAGGTTTGTTTAAAAATATTGAAATAAAAATTGACGGAAGACATCCTAAACCAAATTCAAAATAAGTTGCCACAAGTATCAATAGGTCCAGTTTCTTACATTGTACAATCATTTTTACAACAAGGAATATTAAACAAGGCATAATTGTATTTGGCCTATCAAAAATGCTGATGATTCGTATTTTTTATCAGTTGATTTAAGACTACTGAATAAATGCATTACAAATAACAAACCTATTGTTCCTAATTTAAATGTAATGTCACACATGGATGCCAAGGCCAAAGTATTTTCAGTACTGGAAATCACCAATAGTAATTTTTCAGTATCATTAACTAAAAGCTGTCAATATAAACTTGCCTTCAGCTTTAATAAAGAAACATGTGCATTCACGAGAATAATTCCAGGATTATATATTAATGACGGTTTAGTGTATGAGTGCTTGGAGAAAGTATTATCAAAATTCTCTAGACCAAAATATATTTTCAAGCATGTGGACAAAATTTTGCTGTTTACACAAAGTATGAACATGTCAATCTGTTGTCTGAGTTATTTACGAACAGCAGGGCTGAAATTGAACACAGAGTCAGTTCAGTTAATGAAAGATCAAGTTACATTTCTTCATATGCAAATTAGTAATGGACAGAGACAGTTATCACAGAAAAAAGTTAGAAACATTTCTGCTATTCCAATGCCAACATCTTACAAGGCATTATATCAATTTTTGAATGAAGTAAATTTTTGAAAATATTTTTTACAGAAATATGATGATAAAGTTAAACCATTATTTGATTTCTTGAAACATAAAGATATTATGTTTGATCAATGAAGTCAAACCCAGAAAAATGCCTTTGAAATGTTGAAAAAAGACTTGCAGAATGCTGCGTAATTGAATACAATCAAAAATAGGGATTGGAGAGAGGGATATCAGCAAACACTAAGTGGCCATAGTGGATACCCTAAACCAGTGATGGCGAACCTTGGCACCCCAGATGTTTTGAAACTACATTTCCCATGATGCTCAACTACACTACAGAGTGCAGGAGCATCATGGGAAATGTAGTTTCAAAACATCTGGGGTGCCAAGGTTCGCCATCACTGCCCTAAACTGATTAAAAATAAAAAGGAGTGCCAACGTCCAACATCATTAAATACAAGAGAAAGATTTGGGGGACTTAATGGGCTTTATAGGCACTGAGAGGAAATCACATATTTCATTAATATTTTTATTACAAACAAACAATACAAAATTATGTTAAAAACACATAGAAGAAAATACTTCAAAGCACCATAAACAGCATATCAAGTCCGTAAATGTTAGCATAAGATACATGCTAACATTTACGGACTTGATATGCTGTTTATGGTGCTTTGAAGTATTTTCTTCTATGTGTTTTTAACATAATTTTGTATTGTTTGTTTGTAATAAAAATATTAATGAAATATGTGATTTCCTCTCAGTGCCTATAAAGTCCATTAAGTCCCCCAAATCTTTCTCTTGAATACAATCGAAATTGGTATATCTATGCCTGTTGTTTTGAAAACTGATGTATCTGAGCATTCAATTTCAGTAACTTTGTCTCAATTAAAAGGTAAACAGAAAATAATAGTTTTTCTCCAGATGTTTGACAAATATGAAAAAGACTTTTGACACAAATATGAAGCAATTGTTAAGTCTTTATTTTGCCGTCAAAGTAACAGACAATATTGTGAGATATAGTAGGATCATATTACAGACACCTTATCTGTCATTAAAAATTATTTTAAAGAGAATTCATTCAGGAGAATTATATGACAAATATTGCCCATTTTTTAAAACTGTACAATTTAAAACTATACAGGTAAATTTGGTAACAGAACATTCTCAGTTCAATGTATTCAGAAAGCCTGTAAATGGTATTTTTAGAACGAGTGCTGAGAGAGGCTTTGAGCCAGTATTTGTTAATAATGTTAGGAAGACCTGTTGAACAACTCTTAATATGTGTTACCCAAAGAATGGTTATGCTATTCAGCAAAAATTCTACAGAAAATGCTAAATTGAAAGATGCCAAAAATGACAGTACAGGATGCATTACTCTTAATCTTAAAGAGGAGAAGTGAATGGATACAGTTTGCTTCAGTCTTCTGGGGTTGATTTGAAACCTTTCTTTGTTTGTGAAACCAAGGTTTTGAATCATGACAAAAAGAGAAATTGCATCCTGTTATAGTTAAAATACACAGAATAATAAATGAAGGATAATAGGTCAGTTTAAGAAAAATAGCGCAAAGTAGATTATTAGAAATGTTATTACTAAAATATGTATTTCATGTCATAATAAAATATTAGAATTGTGGTATGTAAAATGAATAAGTAAATTAAGATATATCTTAAATTTATTAATTTAATATTAAATTCAAAATAATGATACTGCATTTTGTTTCAGGATCTGACATGTAAGTCACCAAAATAAAGTGAATATTTCTAGACCTTCCAGATAAAAACAAACCCTTGAAGTTTAAGAATATCAGTTCTGGGAGAAGAGTTGACAGAAGATATTAATTTGTTATAATTATTGTTGTTGTTTTAATGTTCAATACTTTGCAGAGTGCAGGAAGAAGAAGAAGAAGAAGAAGAAGAAGAAGAAAAAGCTTCAAGATCTTCAATTGACTTTTAATTTTTGATTACTGATGAAATAATTTATCCATAATATATATTGCAGTTTTGATATATATAACCATTTTTATGTGACAGAACATGTTTATCATATTAAGATGAGATATTTTTTACACATCAATTTTTACAATCATATATGGTATATTTTCAGAATTGAAATGGTTAAACATCTAAACAATAGAGTCATTCTAGTTAGAAGCAACATCTGGTGCTAATTAAGATAACAGTAAATTTTTCTAAAGTCATATAGACAAGTAAGGACTAACTTTCACATTGTAATATATAATTTTTTTTTTAAATCACCTCACATATATGAATGAATTGAAGTTAAGAAACATATTTTCAGTTCAAATTTTGACAACGTTTATTTGAAAGGTTGTATGGATTATAGATTTATGCTAAACATAATTTGTAGGGAAAATATTAAATTATTTTATGAAATAAAATATTATTAAATATGAAAGTATATTTCTGAAGTGACATCCATATTTCAAAGGATTGTACAACAATGTTACATTTATGAATTATAAAATTAAGGGGATTGATTTATTTGGTAAAAGAAAAAAGATAATAAGAAGGGTGAAAATATTTTTCATGGTACAGTATATGAAAGCAAAAGTTTTAGGAGTTCACTTTTCCTTATATAGAATCAAAATTGAAAATATATTCAAGTCAATTATCTTAAGATCTAAAAGTATGTATGGGTACGAATGTGATGCATTTGAGGTATAAAAGAATTTAGATAAGAAAATGATTAAGATTGATTAATTAGTCATTTTGAGAGAGAAATGTTAGAATTTATGAATGAATTGGGTCTCTGAGACTAATGGACTTGGATACTTTTAAATATTTATATTTGTGTTTGGATATGGAAATAGTCAGTGGCCTCAAAACATGAGAGAATGTAATTACAGATAAACCATTACATCATGCACCATCATCCCAATTAAATGTAAAATAAATCTTTGGAAAATCTGATCCCCAATCAGAACTCTCAATGAAATAAAGAGGGGGAGCAAGGGGACTATTACCGTGCACATCACAACGTGTAAGAACCATAGAAACACAAATATAAAAAAATATTCATTTAATTATTTAGATATAAAAACATTAACAAGCTATTGCCATTCGCTCAAATCCCAACATCCAAGGAGTGACGGATGGGATACAAACCCACAAATGCGGCCTATTTGCTGACGACCTTCTTCTTTTCCTGACCTCCCCAACCACCTCCCTCCCAAACTTATGCAAACTCCTTAAAGAGTTCTCAGTCACCTCAGGACTCGAGGTGAACTACTCTAAATCCCATGCTCTCAACATTTCTCTTCGGCCAGACACTAAGTCGGCTTTGCAGAATGCTTTCCAGTTTAAATGGAGTTACTCCTCCATAGAGTATTTGGGAATTAGTCTTACTGCCAAGATTGAACAGCTGTATGCGGCCAACTAACCCCTCATTTATCGCAAACTTGAGGCAGACCTAGGACATTGGGCAAAAGGAGATTTATCTTGGCTGGGCAGGATTCACTCTATAAAAATGACTATGCTCCCGAAACTTCTCTACCTTTTCAGAGCCCTACCCATTAACATTAAACTAGACCACTTAAGGTCATTCCAAATTAAAGTAAACAAATTTATATGGGGAGGTAAGGGTCACAGGGTCCCCCAAAGGACTATGTACAACACCAGATCACTGGGGGGCCTGGGACTCCCTCGTCTTCTCTGGTACTATCAGGCAGCGAGAATTGAACAACTTTCCACTGTGTACAGCAGAAGTGAAAAACCCGACTGGGTTCAACTGGAAAGGCAGGCTGTCCCGACCTTCACACTTGACTTTCTGCTCTGGTCCTCCCCCAGGTCCCGATCCCCAATTCTCTCCCCAATCCTGTCGCAATCTCTGCAGTTATGGGATAAGCTGAAAGCCTGTCCTAACCTGACATCACCCCTAAAGCCGTTGGCACACATGTTTAACAATCCAGACTTCCCCCCCGGACCAGGACATCAAAGCCTTTAGATGGTGGCTTGACAAGGGTCTATATATCGAATTGGGCACTTCTTCAACGCGAAGGTCCGAATCACCCTAGGATATTGTGTGAGCCAGCTTGAGATGCCGCCCTCAGAATGTTTCAGATTCTATCAGATCTGCCATTTCCTACTTAAAATTTGGACGGAAAAGCCGGCTCCTCCCGGCTTCACATCGTACGAGTTGTGGTGCGGGCAAGCAACAGAGCAGAGGGGGGCGGTCTCTGTTGTATATCAGTCACTTGCCCACCACCCGACCAAAACTTAAAGTATGTTGGCTTGGGAGAATGACTTAGCAATAAGCATGCCGGTAGAGCGATGACAGGCCTCCTTTTCTAGAGCCTTCAAAGGCATCAGAAATATTTTATTGATAGAGGCCAATCTCAAGGTCCTCACCAGGTGGTACTTGACCCCTGGGAGACTCTCCATAATGTACCCCGCTGCTGATCGCAGATGCTTTCGCGGTTGCCAATTGGTAGGCTCCATGGCTCACATCTGGTGGGAATGCCCCAGAATAAGGCCTTTTTGGAAAAAAAAATCCCTAATCTGGAAAATCTTAAACCTCCCCCTTTCAAGAAGCCCTGCCATCGCCCTTCTTAATGCTAACCTCCCCAAGGTTCCGAAACACATCCGTAAACTGATTCATTTTATTTTTCTGGGGGCTAGTATGACAATTGCCAAGGCTTGAAAACTCCCCAGGGTCTCCCTTAAAGTGGCCATAAAGAAAATATCATGGATAATGTTACAAGAGAAGCTTACCGGTATCCTATTAGACTCCACAGCCCAATTTGAGGCTACCTGGGAGCCCTGGGCCCAGTACCTGGGCATATCCCTTATGCCGGGAGGGAGGCCTTAGTCCCCCTGGCACGATACTGGTCTGGATGCTGCTCATCAGTTGACATGCTTCCCCCACCCCCCCCCAGTCCCCTGTCCCCTTTCTTTCACCCGCGGTCTCCCCTTGTTCCCCTGTCCCCAGGGGTCTCTCCCCAATCCCTTCTATGTCACCAGCCTTCCTAGGAGGGCTGAGGAGTTGGAGAGTAGGTTGTGCTCCCTGTAGATTCTGTGTCCTACACCAAATTTGATGACCTTCATCTAGATGGGGGGGGCAGGTCACTGAGAGGCATTCACCTTGCATAGTATGTTCCCAGTTGGGGTGCAGGTGAGGTCCGGTAGGTGACATAGCGAATTCCATGTAAGAAGTGTGTGGGCGGATCTAGAGAAGCTATACCAGACTCTTAGACTCTTGTTATTCAGTTGTCCTTTAAGTAACCTTTTATTATGTACCATCTCTCCAACACCTGTAACAATGCTTTTGTTTTACGTTCATTGTAAAATCAATAAAAATTTTGAACGTAAAAAACATTAACAATAGAAAATAAACAGAGGCTAATGTGGGCGGTGAGGTATTTCGACTAGTTTTGCTTTACAGCTTCTTCAGGAAATACATCCGACCGCTCAGACCCTCCAGGATGGTTCAGGCAACCGAGGGAGGCCTCCCCTGGTGACTGGGAGAGGTATTCACCCCAACAAAGGCCCGTATCTATAATTTAATAGAAATAAATTCATGGGACCCAGAGGAAGATGGCAGGGCTGTCTACCCAGCAGTGGATAGAAAACGCCGCCCTGTTGATGTGACCAGTCAACTACGTATATTTAGAATACTTTTATCTGCCCTGGATACCTGTTTATCCTGCTGACTGGTCACATCAACAGGGCAGAGTTTTCTATCCACTGTTGGGTAGACAGCCCTGCCATCTTCCTCCGGGTCCCATGAATTTATTTCTATTTAATTATAGATAAAGGCTTTTATTGGTGTGAATACTTCTCCCAGCCGCCAGGGAAGACCTCCCTCGGTTGCCTGAATCATCCCGGGGGGTCTGAGCGGTCGGATGTATTTCCTGAAGAAGCTGTAAAGCGAAACTAGTCGAAATACCTCACCACTTACATTAGCCTCTGTTTATTTTCTATTCTTAATGTTTTGATATCTAAATAATTAAATGAACATTTTTTTATATTTGTGTTTCTATGGTTCTTACATGTTGTGACGTGCACCGTAATAGTCCCCTTGCTCCCCCTCTTTTTTTCTTTGAGAGTTCTGATTGGGGATCAGATTTTCCAAAGATTTATTTTACATTTGTGTTTGGATATGGAAAAGTGAAATATATAGACTTTTATACATTTTTTAAGATACATTTTCTTTTAAGCTTCAAATGCTTTTCTAAAGAGCTCTAACATATGGCAGTAATTAGGAGTGAGCTGACCTTTCACCTGCCCCATCACATGAGAAAAAAGGTCTCATATTTTTTAAGATGCAAAAGTTTCAAAGTTTTAGTTAAAGAACATAGTTTCTTATACAATATTTCTTGATTAAGATATTATTAAGAACATTGTGTTTTAAATTAATGTAATCTATCTACTGATATATGTACTATTTGATTTAGAAGTCAAAAGGAAACTTATATTGTATGGCTAGACTTAGTTAAAAGGTTTTAAACATGGGTAGTCTTGGCCCACACCTAGGGAATGTTGACCCCCACTTTTGTGAGTTGGAAGGAAAGATATGTTTCATGAAAGCCTGCAACTTTCTATAGGACTACAAGTGAAATAAGAACTTTTAAAACAAACCAATAGAGATGAGCCGAACACCCCCCCCCCCCCCCCGGTTCGGTTTGCGGTAGAACATGCGAACAGACCAAAAATTTGTGCAAAAATGCGAACCCCATTAAAGTCTATGGGACTCGAGCGTGAAAAATCAAAAGTGCGAATTTTAAAGGCTAATATGCAAGTTAATATCCTAAAAAGTGTTTGGGGACCCAGGTCCTGCCCCAGGGGACAAGTATCAATGCACAAAAAAGTTTTAAACTGTTTTTTCGGGAGCAATGATTTTAATAATGCTTAAAGTGAAAAAATAAAAGTGAAATATTCCTTTAAATATCATACCTGGGGGGTGTCTACAGTATGCCTGTAAAATGGCGCGTGTTTCCCATGTTTAGAACAGTCCCTGCACAAAATGACATTTCTAAAAGAAAAAAGTAATTTATAACTGCTTGCGGCTGTAATGTAATGTTGCCCCCCCAGCCAATTAATGGCCATTTGGGTCTGGTATGGATATTAAGATGAACCCCGCACCCAAATAAAAAAAAGGCATGGGGCCCCCAGGCCCTATATACTCTGAATAGCAGCAGTATACAGACGGTCCCCGGGTTACAAACAAGATAGGGACTGTAGGTTTGTTCTTAAGTTGCATCTGTTTGTAACTTGGAACAGGTAGATTTTCTAAGTGCAACTCCAGCCAAGAAATCTATTTAAAAGCTTTTTGGATAACAGAGAAGGTTTCTCATCACCCCTGTAACATTTGTTTTGCTGTCTTTGTCCCTGTTCAGAAGATTTCACCTCACTTTCTGTCCAAATGACGATTGGATTTTGAAAATGTTGGGTTGTTGTAGAAACAAAGATTGGTGATAAATCATCAGTGAAGACACCTTTTTTCTATAAGATATAAAATAGTGATGCGCATCAGTCTTCCACCCAAATCTAAAGTGAAATGTGCAACTAGTGCAAAAAATTGTAAATAAAGTGCAACAAAGTGGCCACCGAGGGGGGAACCACCAAACCAATTCACCCCGACACTACCAAAGCCACAAAGTGGTACAAACCCGTGTACCTCTACCTCTAATTTCAACACTACAATAAATAAACATAGATGACCAATAGGGATGAGCTTGGTGTTCGACTCGAACATCGGCTGTTCGCACGTTTGGCGAATACCGAATGTTATGGGCCATTCGTGCCAAATTCGTGTGGTGCTCACGGCCCACAATGCACTGCGCCATCACAGTGCATTACTGGCTCATGATTGACTAAGCAGGCACTGTGACCCTGCATGCTTGGCCAATCACAGCGCCAGCAGCAAGGAGAGACATAACTGGCCATAGGCAGGATGCCTATGGCCAATTATAGCTCAGGGGGTGTGACAGACCTAGCCAGGACAGAGGCTGTTGGAGGGGACAGAATGCAAGCCTCTTGCCTTGCGATTACAGGCCCTGGCATTTGGGGGAACGGGGCTCTTTGTGAGCTGTATGCCTGGGGACCTCTGAGGTAGTGTTACTTGGATTCAGATCCATGTCCCCCAAGACACACAGACTCTGGATATGTATTTGCCATATTAGCAATAGACTGAATCACACTGTTGGGACACAAACTGTTAGATGCTAATGTCATCAACTCCAGCCACCTGTCTGTTGTGTAAATGAGTCTAGTCTGGCTTGTAAGAATATTCCACACATTGTTGTTTGTGCTAATTAACCCTGTGTTTATGTTTATGGTAATGTGTATTGAATAGTCAATCAGTTAGCTAGGAGACAAAGTCTTAGCCCTTGTACACACGATCGGAGATTCCGACGACCAAATCCGTCAGAGTTATTCCGATGGATTAATTCTGGACCAGGTCCGGAAGTGAAGCTGCATACACACGGTCGGACCAAGTTGTCGGAATTTCCGGTTGCCAAGAACGCGGTGACGTAAGCCGTGTATGGCGGGCCTACAAAAGGGAAGTTCAGCACCACGTCCGGCACCCTTTGGGCTCCTTCTGCTGATCTTGTGTCTATCGCGTGTTAGTAGAAGTTTGGTGAGAGACGATTCGCGCTTTTCAGATTAGTGATTCAGATCGCTACTGCTCTTCAGTTTGTGCGTATCTGATAATCAGTGCGTGCAGTCAGTAAGTATTTGTTTCTCATTGTGGACTATATCTTGGTATAGTACACTTTGATTTGCATTTCTTCTTGTCTGCTTGCTTCTGCTATTCAGTTTGTTCTTTCAGGCATTGCTGTTTATCGGTGCTTTCTGTTGTCCGTTCTGACCAGCCGACCGTTTTGAAACCATGTTTCGTCTACGTACTCATCATAGAGTTTGTGCTGTGCAGGGGCTTTGTGTTGGGGTTGTTACTTTGACACAAGCCCGGTCCATGAACAGGGAGGGGAGGCGTTTGTGGACCAAGAATTGGTTGCGCCAGCGTGACCAGTTCTCGCACATGCCTTTGCTCTGCGAGATCCAGGAGAATAATCCTGATGATTTTAGGAACTATCTCCGGATGACGGACCCCGTTTTTCACCGTCTGCTGGCTTTGCTGACCCCTTATATCAGTAGGCAGGATACCTGCATGCGGCAAGCCATCACTCCGGAGCAGAGGCTCATCGCCACGTTGCGCTACTTGGCGACAGGGAGAAGCCTTCAGGACCTAAAGTTCTATACAGGCATCTCCCCCCAGTCTCTGGGGATCATTATTCCAGAGACCTGTTCTGCCATCATTCAGGTCCTGCAGAAGGACTATATGAAGGTAAGTTTTCTCCTTTAATATCATATTCTATGTATTTAATGATTGCTAATGTCTTACATTTCTTTCCTCATTCCCTAATTACCATCATTGCAATATGCTCTAATTTATATACTCTGCCCCTTTGTCCTCAGGCATATTTGCCTCACTAACTTCCCCACCATGCTCTTCTTGGCCCATAAAACTATAGTCTAGTCACTTACCAATGTCTTTTGTCAGCTCCATAGTATTGCTTTCCCCTAAACACCCCCCAAAATGTCTACAAATGTGATGTGTGTGCTTCAATTCATTCAGTGCCTTTTTTTTGGTTGTGCCAAACTCATTAGGAACCCCCCTCCCCTCAACTGCTAGCTAAGCTGATAGCAATCCTCTATCTGCTGACTTTACCAAACCCAATACACACTATATGTACCTTTTTGATGCTCACATTTATGGACGAGTTCACCAAAGCATGAAGTGCAAGGGCCTGCCTCAATACTTTCAAATGCTTTTTTCTTTGTTTTTTCCCCTATTTATTATCTTGATATGTGATAGCAGAATGTCAAAATGTGCTTCAATTTTGTTTTCTTTTTGGTATTATGACACTTCTTACCTGTCCAGTGGGCTGCCAATAGTGTAAGTAAGGAGGGGCTTCCCAAAGTATCACACATTATTTCGGCATTCAGTTCTCAATCAAGTGGAGAGGACTACTTTGTGGGTAGGGGGGCCATTGATATGCCAGACAATGTCTGAGAGGCATTTTCTCAATACATTTTTCTTTGAAACTCCTTCATTTACTGCTTGGCTTGCTTTTAGGTGTCTCCTAGGTAAATTTAGTTTTTTTTCTTGTTGTGCCTTTTTTACCAACAGTGCAAACCCAAGTTCAGAGCGAGATGAGGGGACAGTCTCTTCTTCAGATAATCTTATTATGTTGTGGGTCTGCTAGTCACACACCTTGTTTTTGTTAACTAATGTATGTAGTGCATTACTGACCAAAATCGTGCTAATTTTCAGCACCATGGCAGGAAAATGGCATGATTGTCCAAATTAACACATCACTGTGGGTGTTTTTTACTAAAGGCACATCCACTATGCACTACAAGTGCACTGCAAAAGTACACCTGAAACTGCACTTGGAGTGCAAAGTGGAGTTTCCTTTAGTAAATAACACCCATTCTCACCGCAATCTAAAATTTTACTCCAAATACATCTTTGGTGCAATGAAAAAGGAAGCCACACATTGATGATAAGTTAACTTTTTAATCCAAGCACATTCACATGTGCGTTTAGAAAAGGTTTTTACAACAAACCAAGAAATTGTGTGTATCAAAAACTGTCTTTCAGCTAATTTTTGTTTACTTGGTGTTTTTGTGTAAACAGGCATGTATCAAAGCGTAAAATACAGAACACAGGAACTTACAAAGTTCAACTTTGAAAAGTGAAGACAATATCAGACATGAGTATGTACAAACTGGGCTGATATTGCCTTCATCACATGGGGTATCACCCCTGTAAAATCCAAATTTGGAAGATGCACACAGTGTGTCAACATGTGCTATCTCCCATCATGGGGGATCAATGTACATGTTTTGGGGCTGAAACCCCTTCATCTCAGCCACTTTCCACAAAACACGTACATTGATCCCCCATGATGGGAGATAGCGCATGTTTACACACTCTGTGCATCTTCCAAATTTGGATTTTCTAAAAATACAAAAGTTGTGTTTTAATATAGCAAAACTAAAACCCTAGCTAGTTTGAGCTGTTTCACACTCTCTCCAAAACATCAATGATGTTCTTAATTTTATTTTTAACATCATTGATGTTTTGCTGTATATTTTCCAAATCCCGATTGTACCCCATTATCTCCCCAATCAGGATCTGGGCACTTTCACTGGTAAAATGGGATTCTTCTTCCACATCACCTACAAAACAAATCAAAAAAACACACCATGTATTAAAAATATGGTGATATACATTGATGAGCTCACCGGAAACTGTGTTCTCCAAAATTCACCTGTTGTGGTGACAATTTGCCCAACTTCAACGATCTCTCCTTCCTCCTCCTCCTGCTCCTCTGCTTCTGGTTTTGGTATTTGGCCTTCTTTGGGAGGGGTGTGGTCCCTGGTGTCCTCATACTTGCCGAGTCTTCTCTCCCCTATGAGAATGTAAAAACAGAATAATTAGCACACAGAGGGCAGAATTTGGAATATTAAACATTGCTTGGAAGTGTTGTACAATTGATCTTTTGGGCCGAGCTCCAAGGTGAGAACATTATTGTGGACACTTTGTTCAGCTGGAATACTTATCTGCAAAACGATGTTTCTTACGAATGAATGAAACCATGAACTTGAAAGTGGCCATTTTAAAATGCACAACATAAAATCAAAGCACATGGAGCAGTTTGCAAGCAAGAATAATCATATGAACACACGACAACTACTTACTTTTTTGAAGAACACGCTTGATCCTTCTGTACTGATCGTGCTCCCTCAGTTTCAGGTCTGACCAGCGTTTTCTCAGTTGATCCTTGGATCGGCGTACCCCAAAACTCTTATGAAGACTCTTCACAACTTTAGTCATGATCTTGGCCTTTCTTATATTTGAGTTTGGGTAAGGTCCATACTTCCCATCATAGTCGGTCCTGTGTTCAATATGTCCTCCATCTCCAACATCTCTCCAAAAGACATATTTGAGGCCTTAAATCTTCTCTTCCTGGATCGGGACGCTTCAGGCTCCGGACTTTCCTCCCCCCCCTCCTCGTTAGTGGAACTGTGATTGTGCACCTGCGTTCTCTCCGCCATGTGCTCTCCCCACTGCGCCAAATGTAAAGGGGCGGGGAATAGTCTAGAAAGAACGTCAGGGGCGGGCGGAGTTTCATGCATGCGCACTGTATATAAAACAGTGAAAAGTCCTATCTCTCAGACAACTTGTTCGGGTCAATGATTAGATAATTAGCTCATGCTAATTAGGTTAGGTTTTAGTCTTCTACTGTATTATAACATTTTGGTTCTAATAAACCAGTCCATGTTGAGAAGCTAAGCAAATGTCGTCTTGTTTTGTGCTTGTGAGCGGTTGGAATATCCGATATCTATATTCAGACTTTGGAAGCGGTATACTGACGGAAGCACTCAATTGGAGTGTGGGATCGGTTCCGTCACAGGGAGTTTAGTACACGCCCCACACTATATAAGGCCACCAGCGCGGCGGCCTTCTGTAGTGTGTTCCAGCGTCTGCAGGAGTTAATGGGTGTTGTGTGCCTCCAGCGCAGTATACACCTGTAACTAACCTTTATTGCTGTTGTTCTCTAAAAGAGCCATCTGCAGGAGTTAGTGAGTGTTGTGTGCCTCAAGCGCAGTATACACCTGTATCAACCCTTTATTGCTGTTGTTCTCTAATACAGCCATCTGCAGGAGTTACTGGGTGTCGTGTGCCTCCAGCGCAGTATACACCTGTATCTACCATTTATTGCTATTGTTCTCTACTACAGCCATCTGAGTTAGTGGGTGTTTTGTAGGGATGAGCTTGGTGTTCGAGTTGAACACATGTTCGACTCGAACACCAGCTGTTCGCCCATTCGGCGAAGCCAGAAATCTGTGGCCCGTTCACGCCAAATTTGTGTGGCGCTCACGGCCCACAATGCACTGCACCATCCAAGAGCATTGCTGGCTCATGATTGGCCAAGCATGCACTGTGACCCGGCATGCTTGGCCAATCACAGCGCCAGCAGCGAGGAGAGCAATAATTGGATGCCTCTGGCCAATTATAGCTCTAGGTGTTTAGTACATGCCCCACACTATATAAGGACGCCATTGCGGTGGCCTTGTGTAGTGTTGCGGCGTCTGCAGGAGTTAGTGGGTGTTGTGTGCATCCAGCACAGCAAAATATACACCTGTATCTAGCCTTTATTGCTGGAGTTCTCTAATACAGCCATCTGCAGGAGTTAGTGGGTGTTGTGTGCCTCCAGCACAGTATACACCTTTATCTACCCTTTATTGCTGGTGTTCTGTAATGAAGGCATCTGCAGGAGTTAGTGGAAGTTGTGTGCCTCCAGCACAGGACAGTATACACCTGTATCTACCCTTTATTGCTGTTGTTCTCTAATACAGCCATCTGCAGGAGTTAGTGGGTGTTGTGTGCCTCCAGCACAGCACAGTATACACCTGTATCTACCCTTTATTGCTAGTGTTCTATAATAAAGGCATCTGCAGGAGGTAGTGGGTGTTGTGTGCCTCCAGCACAGCACAGTATACACCTGTATCTACCCTTTATTGCTGGAGTTCTCTAATACAGCCATCTGCAGGAGTTAGTGGGTGTTGTGTGCCTCCAGCACAGTATACACCTTTATCTACCCTTTATTGCTAGTGTTCTATAATAAAGGCATCTGCAGGAGTTAGTGGGTGTTGTGTGCCTCCAGCACAGCACAGTATACACCTGTATCTACCCTTTATTGCTGGTGTTCTCTAATACAGCCATCTGCAGAAATTAGTGCATCTTGTGTGCCTCCAGCACAGCACAATATACACCTGTATCTAACCTTTATTGCTGATGTTCTCTAATACAGCCATCTGCAGGAGTTAGTGGGTGTTGTGTGACTCCAGCACAGCACAGTATACACCTGTATCTATCCTTTATTGTTATTGTTCTCTAATACAGCCATCTGCAGGAGTTAGTGGGTGTTGTGTGCCTCCAGCGCAGTATACACCTGTATCTACCCTTTATTGCTGTTGTTCTCTAATACAGCCATCTGCAGGAGTAAGTGGGTGTTGTGTACCTCCAGCACAGCACAGTATACAACTGTAGTTACCTTTTATTGCTGGTGTTCTCTAATACAGCCATCTGCAGGAGTTAGTGGGTGTTGTGTACCTCCAGCAAAGCACAGTATAAACCTGTATTTACCCTTTATTGCTGTTGTTCTCTAATACAGCCATCTGCAGGAGTTAGTGGGTGTTGTGTACCTCCAGCAAAGCACAGTATAAACCTGTATTTACCGTTTATTGCTGGTGTTCTATAATAAAGGCATCTGCAGGAGTTAGTGGCTGTTGTGTGCCTCCAGCAAAGCACAATATACACCTGTATCTACCCTTTATTGCTGCTGTTCTCTAATACAGCCATCTGCAGGAGTTAGTGGGTTTTGTGTGCCTCCAGCGCAGTATACACCTGTCACAACCCTTTGTTGCTGTTGTTCTCTAATACAGCCATCTGTAGGAGTTAGTGGGTGTTGTGTGCCTCCAGCACAGCACAGTATACACCTGTATCTACCCTTTATAGTTGGAGATCTCTAATATAGCCATCTGCAGGAGTTAGTGGGTGTTGTGTGCCTCCAGAGCAGTATACACCTGCATCTACCCTTTATTGCTATTCTCTAATAGAGCCATCTGCAGGAGTTAGTGGGTGTTGTGTGCCCCCAGCGCAGTATACACCTGTGTCTAACCTTTATTGCTGTGGTTCTCTAATACAGCCATCTGCAGGAGTTAGTGTGTGTTGTGTGCCTCCAGCAGAGTATACACCTCTATCTACCCTTGATTGCTGGTGTCCTCTAATAGAGCCATCTGCAGGAGTTAGTGGGTGTTGTGTGCCTCCAGCAAAGCACAATATACACCTGTATCTACCCTTTATTGCTGTTCTCTAATACAGCCATCTGCAGGAGTTTGTGGGTGTTGTGTGCCTCCAGCACAGTATGCACCTTTATCTACCCTTTATTGCTGGTGTTCACTAATACAGCTATCTGCAGGAGTTAGTGGATGTTGTGTGCCTCCAGCACAGCACAATATAAACCTGTATATATCCTTTATTGCCGTTCTCTAATAGAACCATCTGAGTTAGTGGGTGTTGTGTGCCTCCACCAGGGCATAATATACACCTGTATCTACCCTTTATTGCTGGAGTTCTCTAATACAGCCATCTGCAGGAGTTAGTGGGTGTTGTGTGCCTCCAGCGCAGTACACACCTGTATCTACCCTTTATTGCTGTTGTTCTCTAATACAGCCATCTGCAGGAGTTAGTGGGTGTTGGGTGCCTCAAGCACAGTATACACCTTTATCTAACCTTTATTGCTGGAGTTCTCAAATAGAGCCATCTGCAGGAGTTAGTGTGTGTTGTGTGCCTCCAGCACAGCACAATATACACCTGTATCTACACTTTATTGCTGGAGATCTCTAATACAGCCACCTTTATTGCTGGTGTTCTATAATAAAGGCATCTGCAGGAGTTAGTGGGAGTTGTGGGCCTCCAGCACAGCACAATATACACCTGTATCTACCCTTTATTGCTGGAGATCTCTAATACAGCCATCTGCAGCAGTCAGTGGGTGTTGTTTGCCTCCAGCACAGCACAATATAAATCTGTATATATCCTTTATTGCTGTTCTCTAATAGAGCCATCTGAGTTAGTGGGTGTTGTGTGCCTCACCCACAGCATAATATAAACCTGTATCTACCCTTTATTGCTGGAATTCTCTAATACAGCCATCTGCAGGAGTTAGTGGGTGTTGTGTGCCTCCAGCGCAGTATACACCTTTATCTACCCTTTGTTGCTGTTTATCTCTAATATAGTCATCAGCAGGAGTAAGTGGGTGATGTGTGCCTCCAGCACAGCACAGTATACACCTGTATCTAACCTTTATTGCAGGTGTTCTCTAATACAGCCATCTGCAGGAGTAAGTGGGTGTTGTGTGCCCCCAGCACAGTATACACATTTATCTACCCTTTATTGCTGGTGTTCTATAATAAAGGCATCTGCAGGAGTTAGTGGGTGTTGTGTACCTCCGGTATAACACAATATACACCTATATCTACCCTTTTTGCTGGTGTTCTCTAATACAGCCATCTGCAGGAGTTAGTGGGTGTTGTGTGCCTCCAGCAAAACACAATATACACCGGTATCTAACCTTTATTGCTGGTGTTCTATAATAAAGGCATCTGCAGGAGTTAGTGGTTGTTGTGTGCCTCCAGCACAGCACAGTATACACCTGTATCTACCCTTTATTGCTGGTGTTCTCTAATACAGCCATCTGCAGAAATTAGTGCATGTTGTGTGCCTCCAGCACCGCACAATATACACCTGTATCTAACCTTTATTGCTGGTGTTCTCTAATACAGCCATCTCCAGGAGTTAGTGGGTGTTGTGTGCCTCCAGCATAGTATACACCTTTATCTACCCTTTATAGCTGGTGTTCTATAATAAAGGCATCTGCAAGAGTTAGTGGCTGTTGTGTGCCTCCAGCAAAGCACAATATACACCTGTATCTACCCTTTATTGCTGCTGTTCTCTAATACAGCCATCTGCAGGAGTTAGTGGGTTTTGTGTGCCTCCAGCGCAGTATACACCTGTCACAACCCTTTGTTGCTGTTGTTCTCTAATACAGCCATCTGTAGGAGTTAGTGGGTGTTGTGTGCCTCCAGCACAGCACAGTATACACCTGTATCTACCCTTTATAGTTGGAGATCTCTAATATAGCCATCTGCAGGAGTTAGTGGGTGTTGTGTGCCTCCAGAGCAGTATACACCTGCATCTACCCTTTATTGATATTCTCTAATAGAGCCATCTGCAGGAGTTAGTGGGTGTTGTGTGCCTCCAGCGCAGTATACACCTGTATCTAACCTTTATTGCTGTGGTTCTCTAATACAGCCATCTGCAGGAGTTAGTGGGTGTTGTGTGCCTCCAGCACAATATACACCTCTATCTACCCTTTATTGCTGGTGTCCTCTAATAGAGCCATCTGCAGGAGTTTGTGGGTGTTTATCTACCCTTTATTGCTGGTGTTCTCTAATACAGCTATCTGCAGGAGTTAGTGGATGTTGTGTGCCTCCAGCGCAGCACAATATAAACCTGTATATATCCTTTATTGCCGTTCTCTAATAGAGCCATCTGAGTTAGTGGGTGTTGTGTGCCTCCACCACAGCATAATATACACCTGTATCTACCCTTTATTGCTGGAGTTCTCTAATACAGCCATCTGCAGGAGTTAGTGGGTGTTGTGTGCCTCCAGCGCTGTATACATCTGTATCTACCCTTTATTGCTGGTGTTCTCTAATACAGCCATCTGCAGGAGTAAGTGGGAGTTGTGTGCCTCCAGCACAGCATACACCTTTATCTACCCTTTATAACTGGTGTTCTATAATAAAGGCATCTGCAGGAGTTAGTGGGAGTTGTGTGCCTCCAGCACAGCACAGTATACACCTTTATCTACCCTTTATTGCTGTTTTCTCTAATACAGCCATCTGCATGATAAAGTGGGTGTTGTGTGCCTCCAGCACAGTACAGTATACACCTGTATCTACCCTTTATTGCTGGTGTTCTATAATAAAGGCATCTGCAGGAGTTAGTGGGTGTTGTGTGCCTCCAGTACAGCACAGTATACACCTCTATCTACACTTTTTTTGCTGTTGTTCTCTAATACAGCCATCTTTAGGAGTTAGTGGGTGTTGTGTGCCTCCAGCGCAGTATACAACTGTATCAACCCTTTATTGCTGTTGTTCTCTAATACAACCATCTGTAGGAGTCAGTGGGTGTTGTGTGCCTCCAGCACAGCACAGTATACACCTGTATCTACCCTTTATTGCTGGATATCTCTAATATAGCCATCTGCTGAAGTTAGTGGGTGTTGTGTGCCTCCAGAGCAGTATACACCTGTATCTACCCTTTATTGCTGTTGTTCTCTAATACAGCCATCTGCAGGAGTTAGAGGGTGTTGTGTGCCTCCAGCACAGTATACACCTCTATCTAACCTTTATTGCTGTTGTTCTGTAATACAGCCATCTGCAGGAGTTAGAGGGTGTTGTGTGCCTCCAGCATAGTATACACCTCTATCTAACCTTTATTGCTGGTGTCCTCTAATAGAGTCATCTGCAGGAGTTAGTGGGTATTGTGTGCCTCCAGCAAAGCACAATATATACCTGTATCTACCCTTTATTGCTGTTCTCTAATACAGCCATCTGCAGGAGTTCATGGGTTTTGTGTGCCTCCAGCACAGTATACACCTTTATCGACCCTTTCTTGCTGGTGTTCTCTAATAGAGCCACCTGCAGGAGTTAGTGGGTGTTGTGTGCCTCCTGCACAGCACAATATAAAACTGTATATATCCTTTATTGCCGTTCTCTAATACAGCCATCTGAGTTAGTGGGTGTTGTGTGCCTCCAGCGCAGTGTACACCTGTATCTACCCTTTATTGCTGGTTTTCTCTAATACAGCCATCTGCAGGAGTTAGTGGGTGTTGGGTGCCTCCAGCATATCACAGTATACAGCTTTATCTAACCTTTATTGCTGGAGTTCTCAAATAGAACCATCTGCAGGAGTTAGTGTATGTTGTGTGCCTCCAGCACAGCACAATATACACCTGCATCTACCCTTTATTGCTGGAGTTCTCTAATATAGCCATCTGCAGCAGTCAGTGGGTGTTGTGTGCCTCCAGCACAGCACAATATAAACCTATATATATCCTTTATTGCTGTTCTCTAATAGAGCCATCTAAGTTAGTGGATGTTGTGTGCCTCCACCACGGCATAATATACACCTGTATTTACCCTTTATTGCTGGAGTTCTCTAATACAGCCATTTGCAGGAGTTAGTGGGTGTTGTGTGCCTCCAGCGCAGTATACACCTGTATCTAACCTTTATTGCTGTTGTTCTCTAATAAAGCCATCTGCAGGAGTAAGTGGGTGTTGTGTGCCTCCAGCACAGCACAGTATACAACTGTAGTTACTTTTTATTGCTGGTGTTCTCTAATACAGCCATCTGCAGGAGTTAGTGTGTGTTGTGTGCCTCCAATCGTTCTCTAATAGAGCCTGATAGAGTTCTCTTTATTGCCATTCTCTAATAGAGCCATCTGAGTTAGTGGGTGTTGTGTGCCTCCACCACAGCATAATATACACCTGTATCTACCCTTTATTGCTGGAGTTCTCTAATACAGCCACCTTTATTGCTGGTGTTCTATAATAAAGGCATCTGCAGGAGTTAGTGGGAGTTGTGTGCCTCCAGCACAGCACAGTATACACCTTTATCTACCCTTTATTGCTGTTTTCTCTAATACAGCCATCTGCATGATAAAGTGGGTGTTGTGTGCCTCCAGCACAGTACAGTATACACCTGTATCTACCCTTTATTGCTGGTGTTCTATTATAAAGGCATCTGCAGGAGTTAGTGGGTGTTGTGTGCCTCCAGTACAGCACAGTATACACCTCTATCTACACTTTTTTTGCTGTTGTTCTCTAATACAGCCATCTTTAGGAGTTAGTGGGTGTTGTGTGCCTCCAGCGCAGTATACAACTGTATCAACCCTTTATTGCTGTTGTTCTCTAATACAACCATCTGTAGGAGTCAGTGGGTGTTGTGTGCCTCCAGCACAGCACAGTATACACCTGTATCTACCCTTTATTGCTGGATATCTCTAATATAGCCATCTGCTGAAGTTAGTGGGTGTTGTGTGCCTCCAGAGCAGTATACACCTGTATCTACCCTTTATTGCTGTTGTTCTCTAATACAGCCATCTGCAGGAGTTAGAGGGTGTTGTGTGCCTCCAGCACAGTATACACCTCTATCTAACCTTTATTGCTGTTGTTCTGTAATACAGCCATCTGCAGGAGTTAGAGGGTGTTGTGTGCCTCCAGCATAGTATACACCTCTATCTAACCTTTATTGCTGGTGTCCTCTAATAGAGTCATCTGCTGGAGTTAGTGGGTATTGTGTGCCTCCAGCAAAGCACAATATATACCTGTATCTACCCTTTATTGCTGTTCTCTAATACAGCCATCTGCAGGAGTTCGTGGGTTTTGTGTGCCTCCAGCACAGTATACACCTTTATCGACCCTTTCTTGCTGGTGTTCTCTAATAGAGCCACCTGCAGGAGTTAGTGGGTGTTGTGTGCCTCCACCACAGCATAATATACACCTGTATCTACTCTTTATTGCTGGAGTTCTCTAATACAGCCACCTTTATTGCTGGTGTTCTATAATAAAGGCATCTGCAGGAGTTAGTGGGAGTTGTGTGCCTCCAGCACAGCACAATATACACCTGTATATATCATTTATTGCTGTTCTCTATTAGAGCCATCTGAGTTAGTGGGTGTTGTGTGCCTCAAGCACAGCATAATATACACCTGTATCTACCCTTTATTGCTGGAGTTCTCTAATACAGCCACCTGCAGGAGTTAGTGGGTGTTGTGTGCCTCCAGCGCAGTATACACCTGTATCTACCCTTTATTGCTGTTGTTCTCTAATACAGCCATCTGCAGGAGTAAGTGGGTGATGTGTGCTTGCCTCCAGCACAGCACAGTATACACCTGCAGTTACCTTTTATTGCTGGTGTTCTTTAATACAGCCATCCGCAGGAGTAAGTGGGTGTTGTGTGCCCCCAGCACAGTATACACCTTTATCTACCCTTTATTGCTGATGTTCTCTAATGCAGCCATCTGCAGGAGTTAGTGGGTGTTGTGTGCCTCCAGCACAGTATACACCTTTATCTATCCTTTATTGCTGGTGTTCTCTAATACAGCCATCTGCAGGAGTTAGTGGGTGTTGTGTGCCTCCAGCAAAACACAATATACACCTGTATCTAACCTTTATTGCTGCTATTCTCTAATACAGCCATCTGCAGGAGTTAGTGGGTGTTGTGTACCTCCAGCATAGCACAATATATACCTATATCTACCCTTTTTTGCTGGTGTTCTCTAATAAAGCCATCTGCAGGAGTTAGTGGGTGTTGTGTGCCTCCAGCACAGTATACACCTTTATCTACCATTTAATGCTGGTGTTCTATAGTAAAGGCATCTGCAGGAGTTAGTAGGTGTTGTGTGCTTCCAGCACAGCACAATATGCACCGATATCTACCCTTTATTGCTGGTGTTCTCTAATACAGCCATCTGCAGGAGTTAGTGGGTGTTGTGTGCCTCCAGCAAAACACAATATGCACCTATATCTACCCTTTATTGCTGGTGTTCTCTAATAAAGCCATCTGCAGGAGTTAGTGGGCGTGGTGTACCTTTAGCGCAGTATACACCTATATCTACCCTTTATTGCTGTTCTCTAATACAGCCATCTGCAGGAGTTAGTGTGCGTTGTGTACCTTTAGCGCAGTATACACCTGTATCTACCCTTTATTGCTGTTCTCCAATACAGCCATGTGCAGGAGTTAGTGGGTGTTGTGTGCCTCCAGTGCAGTATACACCTTTATCTACCCTTTATTGCTGGTGTTCTATAATAAAGGCATCTGCAGGAGTTAGTGGGAGTTGTGTGCCTCCATCACAGCACAGTATAAACCTGTATCTACCCTTTATTGCTGTTGTTCTCTAATACAGCCATCTGCAGGAGTTAGTGGGAGTTGTGTGCCTCCATCACAGCACAGTATACACCTGTATCTACCCTTTATTGCTGGTGTTATATAATAAAGGCATCTGCAGGAGTTAGTGGGTGTTGTGTGCCTCCAGCACAGCACAGTATACACCTGTATTTACACTTTATTGCTGGTGTTCTCTAATACAGCCATCTGCAGGAGTTAGTGCATGTTGTGTACCTCCAGCACAGCACAATATACACCTGTATCTAACCTTTATTGCTGCTATTCTCTAATACAGCCATCTGCAGGAGTTAGTGGGTGTTGTGTACCTCCAGCATAGCACAATATATACCTATATCTACCCTTTTTTGCTGGTGTTCGCTAATAAAGCCCTCTGCAGGAGTTAGTGGGTGTTGTGTGCCTCCAGCACAGTAGAAACCTTTATCTACCCTTTAATGCTGGTGTTCTATAGTAAAGGCATCTGCAGGAGTTAGTAAATGTTGTGTGCCTCCAGCACAGCACAATATGCACCTATATCTACCCTTTATTGCTGGTGTTCTCTAATAGAGCCATCTGCAGGAGTTAATGGGTGTCATGTGCCTCCAGTGCAGTATAGACCTGAATCTACCCTTTATTGCTGGTGTTCTCTAATACAGCCATCTGTAGGACTTTGTGGGTGTTGTGTGCCTCCAGCGCAGTATACACCTGTATATTCCCTTTATTGCTGTTGTTCTCTAATACAGCCATCTGCAGGAGTTAGTGGGTGTTGTGTGCCTCCAGCACAGCACAGTATACACCTGTATCTACCCTTTATTGTTGATTTTCTATAATAAAGGAATCTGCAGGCGTTAGTGGGTGTTGTGTGCCTCCAGCGCAGTATACACCAGTATCTACTCTTTATTACTGGTGTTCTCTAAAACAGCCAAACCGCAGGAGTTAATGAGTGTTGTGTGCGTACAGCACAATATACACCTGTATCAACCCTTTATTGTTGGTGTTCTCTAGTACAGCCATCTGCAGGAGTTAGTAAATGTTGTGTGCCTCCAGCACAGCACAATATGCACCTATATCTACCCTTTATTGCTGGTGTTCTCTAATACAGCCATCTGCAGGAGTTAGTGGGTGTTGTGTGCCTCCAGCAAAACACAATATACACCTGTATCTAATCTTTATTGCTGGTGTTCTCTAATAAAGCCATCTGCAGGAGTTAGTGGGCGTTGTGTACCTTTAGCGCAGTATACACCTGTATCTACCCTTTATTGCTGTTCTCTAATACAGCCATCTGCAGGAGTTAGTGGGTGTTGTGTGCCTCCAGTGCAGTATACACCTGTATCTACCCTTTATTGTTGGTGTTCTCTAATATAGCCATCTGCAGGAGTAAGTGGGTGTTGTGTGCCTCCAGCACAGTATACACCTTTATATACCCTTTATTGCTGGTGTTCTATAATAAAGGCATCTGCAGGAGTTAGTGGGTGTTGCATGCCTCCAGCACAGCACAGTATACACCTGTATCTACCCTTTATTGCTGGTGTTCTCCAATACAGCCATCTGCAGGAGTTAGTGGGTGTTGTGTGCCTCCAGCACAGCACAATATACACCTGTATCTATCCTTTATTGTTGATGTTCTATAATAAAGGCCTCTGCAGGAGTTAGTGGGTGTTGTGTGTCTCCAGCACAGCACAATACACAACTGTATCCACCCTTTTTTGCTGGAATTCTCTAATACAGCCATCTGCAGGAGTTAGTGGGTGTTGTGTGCCTCCAGCAAAGCACAATATACACCTGTATCTAACCTTTATTGCTGGAGTTCTCTAATATAGCCATCTGCAGGAGTTAGTGGGTGTTGTGTGCCTCCAGCGCAGTATACACCTGTATCTATCCTTCATTGCTGTTCTCTAATAGAGCCATCTGCAGGAGTTAATGGGTGTCATGTGCCTCCAGTGCAGTATAGACCTGAATCTACCCTTTATTGCTGGTGTTCTCTAATACAGCCATCTGTAGGACTTTGTGGGTGTTGTGTGCCTCCAGCGCAGTATACACCTGTATATTCCCTTTATTGCTGTTGTTCTCTAATACAGCCATCTGCAGGAGTTAGTGGGTGTTGTGTGCCTCCAGCACAGCACAGTATACACCTGTATCTACCCTTTATTGTTGATTTTCTATAATAAAGGAATCTGCAGGCGTTAGTGGGTGTTGTGTGCCTCCAGCGCAGTATACACCAGTATCTACTCTTTATTACTGGTGTTCTCTAAAACAGCCAAACCGCAGGAGTTAATGAGTGTTGTGTGCGTACAGCACAATATACACCTGTATCAACCCTTTATTGTTGGTGTTCTCTAGTACAGCCATCTGCAGGAGTTAGTGGGTGTTGTGTGCCTCCAGCATAGCACAATATACACCTGTATCTACCCTTTTTTGGTGGAGTTCTCTAGTACAGCCATCTGCAGGAGTTAATGGGTGTTGTGTGCCTCCAGCACAGTATTTTCCTTTATCTACCTTTTTTGCCGGAGTTCTCTAATACAGCCATCTGCAGGAGTTAGTGGGTGTTGTGTTCCTCCAGCACAGCAAAATATAAAGATGTATATATCCTTTATTGCTGTTCTCTATAGAGCTATCTGCAGGAGTTAGTGGGTGTTGTGTGCCTCCAGCGCAGTATAGACCTTTATCTAACCTTTATTGCTGTTGTTCTCTAATACAGCCATCTGCAGGAGTTAGTGGGTGTTGTGTGCCTACAGCACAGCACAGCACAGTATACACCTGTATCTACTTTATATTGCTGGTCTTCTCTAATACAGCCATCTGCAGGAGTTAGTGGGTGTTGTGTGCCTCCAGCTCAGCACAATATACACCTGTATCTATCCTTTATTGTTGATGTTCTATAATAAAGGCATCTGCAGGAGTTAGTGGGTGTTGTGTGCCTCCAGCACAGCACAGCATACACCTGTATCTACCACTGGTGTTCTATAATAAAGGCATCTGCAGGCATTAGTGGGTGTTTTGTGGCTCCAGCACAGCACAGTATACACCTGTATCTACCCTTTATTGCTGGAGTTTTCTAATACAGCCATCTGCAGGAGTTAGTGGGTGTTGTGTGCCTCCAGCACAGTATACACCTGTATCTACCCGTTATTGCTGGTGTTCTATAATTAAGTCATCTGCAGGAGTTAGTGGGTGTTGTGTGCCTCCAGCACAGCACAATATTCCCCTGTATCTACCGTTTTTTGCTAGAGTTCTCTAATACAGCCATCCGCAGGAGTTATTGGGTGTTGTGTGCCTCCAGCGCAGTATACACCTGTATCTACCCTTTATTGCTGGTGTTCTCTAATACAGCAATTTGCAGGAGTTAGTGGGTGTTGTGTGCCTCCAGCACAGTATACACCTTTATATACCCTTTATTGCTGGTGTTCTATAATAAAGGCATCTGCAGGAGTTAGTGGGAGTTGTGTGCCTCCATCACAGCACAGTATAAACCTGTATCTACCCTTTATTGCTGTTGTTCTCTAATACAGCCATCTGCAGGAGTTAGTGGGTGTTGTGTGCCTCCAGCACAGCACAGTATACACCTGTATCTACACTTTATTGCTGGTGTTCTCTAATACAGCCATCTGCAGGAGTTAGTGCATGTTGTGTGCCTCCAGCACAGCACAATATACACCTGTATCTAACCTTTATTGCTGCTATTCTCTAATACAGCCATCTGCAGGAGTTAGTGGGTGTTGTGTACCTCCAGCATAGCACAATATATACCTATATCTACCCTTTTTTGCTGGTGTTCTATAGTAAAGGCATCTGCAGGAGTTAGTGGGTGTTGTTTGCCTCCAGCACAGCACAATATGCACCTGTATCTAACCTTTATTGCTGGTGTTCTCTAATAAAGCCATCTGCAGGAGTTAG
This sequence comes from Lithobates pipiens, assembly GCF_037356315.1. NCBI lineage: Eukaryota > Metazoa > Chordata > Amphibia > Anura > Ranidae > Lithobates > Lithobates pipiens. The sequence goes on along the minus strand of NW_027507903.1, from coordinate 379,567,130 downwards.
TGGGCATTGTGTACCTTTAGCGCAGTATACAACTGTATCTACCCTTTATTGCTGTTCTCTAATACAGCCATCTTCAGGAGTTAGTGGGTGTTGTGTGCCTCCAGTGCAGTATACACCTGTATCTACCCTTTATTGCTGGTGTTCTCTAATACAGCCATTTGCTGGAGTTAGTGGGCGTTGTGTACCTTTAGCGCAGTATACACCTGTATCTACCCTTTATTGCTGGTGTTCTCTAATACAGCCATTTGCAGGAGTTAGTGGGCGTTGTGTACCTTTAGCGCAGTATACAACTGTATCTACCCTTAATTGCTGTTCTCTAATACAGCCATCTGCAGGAGTTAGTGGGTGTTGTGTGCCTCCAGTGCAGTATACACCTGTATCTACCCTTTATTGCTGGTGTTCTCTAATACAGCCATCTGCAGGAGTTAGTGGGTGTTGTGTGCCTTCAGCACAGCACAGTATATACCCGTATCTACCCTTTATTGTTGATGTTCTATAATAAAGGCATCTGCAGGAGTTAGTGGGTGTTGTGTGCCTCCAGCACAATATAAACTAGCCAATTGCTGGTTTTCCCATCTCCCTGCAGGCTACTACTATGTCTGGAAGGCCAACAAGGAGAGGCAGACAGTCACGAGCCAATAAAAGAGGGCAAGCAGGCTCTGTGTCTAGAGACAACAGTGCTGGTCGTGGATGTGGTGCATCGTCATCAGCACGTTGCCATGGGACACGCTTGTCCTTATTTTCGGCAGCTGGATGTGTTGAACCGCATCATGCCGAAGACTTGGTAGAGTGGATGACCAAGCCCTCTTCATTCTCCTCATCCTCTCTCACCCAGGCTCAGGGTACTAGCAAAGCAACTGCCAACGCATCCTCTTCCCATGTCTCAATGTCATCATCAGTCACTCCTTCCCTAGACCCACCATGTCCTCCTGAGGAGTCCCCCGAACTGTTTGAGCACAGTGTTGGGTACATGCTCCAGGAGGATGCCCAGTATTTTGAAGGCTCTGATGATGATACTCAGCTAGAGGAAGGCAGTAGCCTGAGCGCAGAGAGAGAGGATGCTCAAGAAGGACAGCAATCTGGCAGTCATGTTCCACTGGCTGCAGCATACTGCTAGGTTTGCTCAAGTGATGAAGAGGGAGGGGAGGATGAGGTCACTGACTCCACGTGGGTGCCTGATAGGAGAGAGGAGGAGGATCACCCCGCAGAGCACCGCCTGTGCAGGGCGCTGCCTCTGCGCGTTATTCCAAAAGTTCTTTGGTGTGGGCCTTTTTTGAGACGAGTGCATCAGATCGCACCACTGCTATTTGCAACATATGTCTCAAGCGTATCTCATGTGGCCAAAACATTAGCCGCTTGGGCACCACATGCTTGAGCAGACATATGTTGACCTGCCATGCAACTCGTTGGCAAGCGTACCTTAAAGACCCACACCAAAGAACAAAGCGGACCTCTTCTTGCTCCTCATCAGCTGGGATCTCCAACCCCACTAGACCTTCAGTCTTCTCTAAAACCTGCTCTGAGAGGAATGAAGGTGTAGAATTAGGTGTGTCACAGCCAAGTGCTAGCGGGCACTCTGCTAGCAGTACACCCATGTCCGATTGTAGCAGGAAAATTTCCCTGCCCCAGCTGCTGGACCGTCGAAAGAAGTTCAGTCCCAGCCATCCACATGCCCAGCGGTTGAATGCTAGCTTGGCTAAATCGCTAGCACTTCAACTGCTGCCTTTTCCGTTAGTAGACTCGTCCCCCTTCCATGAGTTTGTGCAATGTGCGGTTCCTCAGTGGCAGGTCCCCAAACGCCACTTTTTCTCACGGAAGGAGATTCCGGCTCTCTACCGGCATGTGGAAGGCAATGTCATTGCCTCGCTGGGCAGGTTGTTCAGCGGTAAGGTGCATATTACCGCTGACGCATGGTCCAGCAGGCATGTACAGGGACGTTACCTATCTTTCACGGCCCATTGGGTCATTCTTCTGGCAGCTGGGAAGGATGCAGGACAAGGTGCAGTAGTGTTGGAGGTTGTTTCACCACCACACCTCCAAAATGCTGCTACTGGTTTGGTACACACCGTTCTCCTCCACCCCTCCTCTTCTTCTACGGACAATTTTTCAGTCACTATTTAACAGGGGCATGTATTACAATTTTTGATGCAATGCTTTGCAGCAGGGCTCATTCCTGCACAAAATTATACAGGGGTGATAACCCTTCCCTATGTTTTGCAAAAGTCTTAAAAATAGATTTTTGGTCTGGAGCTACACTTTTAAAATGTACCAGTTCAAAATTAAAAACAGATTCTACTTAACACAACAAACCTACACAGTCCCTGTCTTGTTTACACCGGCTGTATGCTGCTGTTCTGAGTATATAGGGCCTGGGGGCCCCACGCCTTTCCTTTTTTTTTTATTTGGGTACGGGGGTTCCCCTTAATATCCGTACAAGACCCAAAGGGGCTGGTAATGGGCAGGGGGGGGCTACCCATGCCATTTTTCTCAATGGTTTTCATCCATATTGCCAGAACCAGATATTACATTAAAACCACAAGCAGTTTTAAATGACTTTTTTTCCGTTACATGCCAATTTGTGAAAGGACTGTTCTAAACACAGGAAACAATTGCCACTTCACAGGCATATTATAAACACCCCCCAGGTACAATATTTAAAGGAATATTTCACTTTTTTTTCACTTTAATCGTCATTAAAATCAGTGCTCCCGAAAAAACGTCAGTTTTAAAAAAAAAAATTTGCATTGACCCATGTCCCCTGGGGCAGGAGCCAGGTCCCCAAACCCTTTTTAGGACAATATCTTGCATATTAGCCATTAAAATTAGCACTTTTCATTTAGAACGTTGAAGTCGACTTCAATGGGGTTCGAAAGTTCTGGTGCAAACCGAACCAGGGGGTGTTTGGCTTATCCCTAATGACCAATACATGATGTTAAATATGAATCATGATAAGGTGCAATGTGCTATATGTGTTGATTAAGTAGGTGAGCTATACAGCATGTGTTGATTAAAACAGGTGAGCACAAGGGGAAAAGATTCCACAACAAACCCCCCTGACAATAAAACATACACTAATACCATAAAAGTGAACAGTGTATCAAATATACCATGAGGTAGGATAAATGAACTAATATTAAATATATATACAAATTACGCAATAAATAGATAAGCTAATAATGAATATGTGCAAATCGTGCAATAAGGTGCATGCTGCAGTGATATTCGGGCAAAGTCATCAGAAGAGCCCTAATAGTCCTGATTAAAATCACCAGAAGCGACCTGATACTCCTGGATAAAGTGGACTAAAATATACAGATCATTATGATGGAGGATAATTAGGTAAAATTGTCGCCAACTCCTGAGCGTATTGAGATTTCAGTATATTATTTCAAGATGAGCATACAGTCTTCACCATTTTATGTTGCCCAGAAGGAGTGCTCAAACAGAGTAAGCTGATACTACGCTCAAGGATGAATGGATGCTTGCAGGAAACAAAGAATAAAGAATATCATTGCACAATGCTGCAATGTGCAGACGCTAAGGATCTAGATTGTATACACTCACATGTGTTGAACAACAAGCGCTTTCAGTAAAGAGGTCAGACACTGCTACTAGTCCATCAGCTGAAAGTCTCATGTGTCTGTCACAGGCTCAGCCTACGCATTACATCACTGTCAAGTAACTTTCTCCTATATTAACTCTTACAGGAGAGAATTTCCCTTCCTAGATTCCTAGATTTCCTCTCACTTCCTGTTGTCTCCCTCCGTTGTAAGTAGGAGGAAAATTGTGCCTTAGGTGTTGGTGGTACCAGAACACTGTAAGCCCTGTTACTCTTGGTGGGTGCTGTAACGGGCCCTGCTTAAAAATATTATATTAAGAATTGTAATTACATGTCCCTGTTAAACAAGGGCAGATATATTGGGCCTTAGGCAGTGATGGTGGTGGCACAACACTTTAAACCCTCACAGATACTCTTGTTGAGCGCAGAAACGGACTCTGCTGTGAAATATTAGATCAAAAGTTTTAAGTACATGCCCCAGGGGTATAAAAACTAGGCCTTAGGCAGTGGTGGTGGCACAACACAACAACTCCTCACAGATACTCATGTTGGGCACAGGAACGGGCCATTCTGGGAAATATTAGATCAAAAATTTTAATTACACGCCTCTGTTAAACAGGGGCAGAAAAATTGGGTCTTAGGCAGTGGTGGTGGTGGCACAACACTGTAACCCTTCACAGATACTCTTGTTGGGCGCAGGAACGGGCCTTGCTGTGAAATATTAGATCAAAAATTGTAATTACATGCCCCTGTTAAACAGGGGCAGAAATATTGGGTCTTAGGCACTGGTGGTGGTGCCACGACACCGCAACCCTTCACAGATACTCTCATTGAGCGCAAGAACGAGCCCTGCTGTGAAATATTACAGCAAAAATTACAATTATATGCCCCTGTTAAACAGGGGCAGAAAAATTGGGCCTTAGGCACTGGTGGTGGTGCCCTGAAACAAAAATTTTTAGAACCGCATTAAAGTCTATGGGACTCGAACGTTCAAAATCAAAAATGCTAATTTTAAAGGCTAATATGCAAGTTATTGTCCTAAAAAGGGTTTGGGGACGCGGCTCCTGCCCCAGGGGACATGTATCAATGCAAAAAAAAGTTTTAAAAACTAACGTTTTTTCAGGAGCACGGATTTTAATGATGCTTAAAGTAAAAAAAAAAGTGAAATATTCCTTTAAATATTGTGCTTGGGGTGTGTCTATAGTATGCCTGTGAAGTGGCACGTGCTTCCCATGTTTAGAACAGTCCCTGCACAAAATTACATTTCTAACGGAAAAAAGTCATTTAAAACTGCTTGGGGTTTTATTGTAATGTCTGGTCCTGGCAATGGATGAAAATCATTGAGAAAATGGCATGGGTACCCCCCCCCCCCCCGTCCATTAGCAGCCCCTTTGGGTTTTGTACGGATATTAAGGGGAGCCCCCAGGCCCTATATACTCAGAATAGCAGTATACAGGCAGGGACTGTAGGTTTGTTGTTAAGTAGAATCTGTTTGTAATTTTGAACTGGTACATTTTTAAAGTGTCAAAAAATCTATTTTGAAGCTTTTTGGACAACTTACTGTACCAGAATCTTTCAGCCGGTCTGGAAAAACTGTAAGAATTGTGGATTCAATCAATGTCCATGGCAGCTCAGATTCCAGGCTCACTGAGCAGCCAGCCTTGTGCATGGCTCTCTTACTGAGGAGTCCTCCTCTGGTCACAAGGAGAGTTGCTGGGCCTCTCCAAACCCGAGATGGCACCGGAACACCTTAGAATCCTCCTTCCAGTTACTGTGCCTCGAACTAGCCAGGTCTGAGGTTCGGAAACAGATGGACCCCAGGCCATGAGGACCCCGGGGGCTGGTCAGGAGGACAAGGACCACGGAGTCAGAAACAACTTCTGGACCGGAACCCCAAACCACGTAACTTCGACACCTTAAGTACCCCTTCCCAGATTACGCAGTGAGACAATCGTGCCCATTGATTGGCTCCGAGATAGAGATTAGTACCCAATGCGTCCAACCAAACTGCGTTCTAAAGCCTCCCACAGGTGTATAACCCCACCTATGACCAGGCAGAACTTCTATACAGCCCAGCCAAACTGCCAAAGTACAATTTACCACAATTAGCCCCAAAACTCACTACAGTTTTGAGCAAAAACTAAATTTAAACACAGTGCGTACTTATTAGGAATACCAGTGCTACACAAGGATTGAGATAAAGCTTCAGTGGAGAGGAGACACGTTTTTCCCATATCAACTCTTACAGGAGAGAATTTCCCTTCCTAGGTGTAGATTTCATCTCACTTCTGGTTATCTTCTTCCGTTTGCAAGTAGGAGACGTTTGTAAATTGGATGTTTGAAAGTAGGGGCCTGCCCTATATGCACTGCAGAAATTTGGGCCTAAGGTATTGGTGTTGCCACAACACTGTAAGCCCTCAAAGTGACTCTTGGTGGGCACTGGAACGTCTTGCTGTGAACTATTATATCAAGAATTGTAATTACATGTCATTGTTGAACAATAGTAAAAAAAATGGGCCTTTGGTGGTGGTGGTGCCATAACACTGTAAGTAGTCACAGTTTCTCTTGGCTGGCACTAGAACGAGCCCTGCTGTGAAATATTATATCAAGAATTGTAATTACATGCACCTGTTGAACAGGGGCAGAAAAATTGGGCCATAGGCACTGGTGCTGGTGCCACGACACTGCAACCCCTGACAGATATTCTTGTTGGGCACAGGAATGGGCCCTGCTGTGAAATATGATATCAAAAATTGGAATTACACGCCTCTGTTAAACAGGGGCAGAAAAATTGGGCCTTAGGCACTGGTGCTGGTGCCACGACACTGCAACCCCTCACAGATACTCTAATTGGAGCACAGGAATGAGCCCTGCTGCAAAGTATTGCATCAAAAATTGTAATTAGATGCCCCTGTTAAACGGGCTGAAAAATTGGATCTTAGCCACTGGTGGCAGCACCCAGAACCAAAAATTCTTCCAAGCTATCAGCAGGATCATTGAGGAGGAAGAGGATAGTCACTCAGCATCAGCATAGGCAGTCTTGAAGGGATATGACATTTCAAAAAAAATTATTCGGTTACATTAGCTTCAGGTGCTTGGTGATCCAAGACTGATTCATTTTTATGAAGGTCAGTCGATCAACCGAGTTGGTGGACAGGTGCACCCTGTGATCAGTTAGAAGTCACCTCCTCCCAGCCACTTACAAGACCATGGGTTTCTTGGGACTGTAAATGATCCCTAAAAGGAGGGGCGTGGCCGGCAGCCGAGGAGTATGGCCGCGTTGTAAGAGAGCTCCGTCCACCGCAAAATTCCGGAGCTTACTACCGCATACCTGGGCGGCGATCCACAGCGATTTTTACCTCAACGAGGTCGGGCAAACATGGGGATCATGTCCCGCCGCAGAAAAGAGGCAAAACGGCTGAGCAGGATGACGGATTTCTACCGCCAGCCCCGCAACACACAGGCCCAAGATGGTGCCGGTAAGAGACCTGACAGGGAACGTGGCAGGCAGGCAGAGGAACATTCCCCTAGCACTGATTACACGCAGCCCCGATCAGGATCCTCACCAGGGGACAAGCTTATTTCCCCCTCTGCATCCTCCACTTCCAGCCCAGTGAAAGTGAAGCAGCCACATATGCAGGGGAGAGAGGAGGAGGATCTCAGCAATGCTTCCCTAAATGACACCAGAAAACTCCATGGCTCCATACTGGAATTCCCCACTAGAAATCAGCCAGTAATAGACACTACTTTAAAAGACATGCTGGTATCTCTTCGCAGCACATTGCATGCTGATATACTGTCTCTTGCAAACAATTTTAAAGAAGAAGTTAAGGCAGTGGGAGACAGGGTCTCTCACATAGAGCACAAAATGAGTGACTTTGCAGGAACCATTAATGAAGTCATTGATGCCCATAATGAGAGAGATGACGAATTAACCTTAATGAAGGAAAAATTGGCCAACCTTGAGGACCGCTCAAGGAGAAATAATATAAAGATTCGTGGGATCCTGGAATCAGTCAAGCCGCCAGATTTACAAGCTCACTTTCAAAAAATTCTGCAAGACGCCCTTACCTGAAGCTTCTGTAAACGATCGTGCTATCGATCGGATCCATAGGCTTCCTAAGCCCAGACATATCCCAGACCACTTGCCAAGAGACACTATTGTAAGAATTCACTTTTTTCAAACCAAAGAAAGATTCCTTCTACAGGTGAGGAATCCTGAAAACTTACCAGAGTCAGCGCACGGCTTGTCCTTTTTCCCTGACTTATCTGCATTCACAATGCAAAGGCGACGGAGCATGGGGACTATAACGAAACCCCTGCGAAACCATCGCATTCCCTACAAATGGGCATACTCGGCCAAGCTTCTGGTTTCCAAAGAGGGGAAAACGTTCGCAATCAAAACGGTGGAGGAAGGCATTCGACTTTTGAATGGCGAATTCTAGCAAGGGAAGAGGACGCTGAGTCTTCGGGATCGTCTCCGCATTCAGGATCCCCCACTTGGCCGAGGCCCATTACAGAGTGACTGCCCAGGTACTCATTACATTACTGGAACATAGAGCTCCGGGACATGGTGGAACTTATCTAGCTCTCTTTAAGCCCTCCGTTGTTTAAAGGATTCTCTCCCTACAGATTCTTTTGAATCGCCTGTTTTTACTCCTTTTTTTTGTATTGTTTTTTGTTGCACACTCTCAAGTGCACAGAGTGTTGATCATTGCTACGTGGTGCCTCAATAGTAGGCCTATGGACTATCCATATATTCACAAGCAGAACAAATCTTGGAGACCAGACTAGCCTGTCGGTGTTATTTTTCACTTGTTTTTTTTTTGTTTTTTGCTTCGTTTGAGTTTTCCTGCCCATACCAACAGTGGTTCAGTGTGGACTGATATCTTTGTTCTCGGTTACAACTCCATCCTACTGGGCAGAATCCTATCTCGGAGCTTTGCACGATGGGTTTTAAAGTTACTTCATTTAATGTCAGAGGGATGAACAGCCCGCATAAACGTGGACTACTTTGGAAGGAAGTGAAGAAATTGCAAAGTGATATCTTGTGTCTACAAGAAACGCATTTTCGCGATTCCAAACATCCACAAATGCAAAATAACCACTTCCCTACAGTTTACTATTCCAACGCACAGAAGAAACATAGAGGAGGGGCTATCTTGATCAGAAATTCGATCTCATTTAAATGTACTCATGTTGAAACTGACCAGTCCGGAAGATATATTATTCTGTTAGGGGAAATCAATAACACAGTTTATACTTTTGTCAATGTATACGTGCCTAATACCAAGCAACTTTCTTTTTTGCGTAGGGTGTGGAAGAAGGTGAATGCAGTGCGCAAGGGGTATCTGATATTGTGCGGGGATTTCAATGCCATTCCCAATCAATCTTTAGATGTTTCTCTGAGTCCTTCTAGAGCCAGAGACAGGATTACCCTTGCGCGCTTCATGGCCTCTGAAAGCCTGTTCGATGTGTGGAGGTGTCAACACGCCACAGAACGCGACTATTCCTACTACTCTAGCGTACACAAATCTTACTCGAGAATCGATGTCTTTTTACTTGATAAATTCTTACTTCAAAAAGTCAGTTTATCATCTATCCACAACATCACGTGGTCGGACCATGTGCCGATATCCATAGTGGTGGAGGGGTGGCGCACAGAAACTAGGGCAAATAGATGGAAAAATTATACTTTTCTTTTTTCTAATCCGAAATTTAATGCGGAAATTGCAGCTGAACTGAAAAGTTTTTTTTTAGATCAATGCCCAGTCTGTGTCGGACCCCTTCATCCTATGGAACTCCCACAAGACTTTTGTGAGGGGAATCCTCATAAAAATGAGTAGTTCGGCCAGAAAACAGTCCAATTTTAAAGTGCAAACCCTTGTTTCCCAAATAGAGCATTTAGACTCAGTGAATAAAAAACTCTAGATCCCTCTACGAGTTCTCAACTAGACAACTTAAGACATGAGCTACGATTACTGTTGATTGCACAACAGGATCGGTCATTTGCAAAGTGGAAAGCTAGGTTTTATCAACAAGGCAACCGTGCAGGGAAACTTCTAGCTAGACAAATAAAAGAAAGATCAATCCAACAGAAAATCCCCTTTATTTACCACCCAACTACTGGTTCTAAATTATCCAATCCAAAGGATATTGCCAATGCCTTTAGGGATTACTACAATGCCCTTTACAATTTAAAAGATGATTCGTCTATCCCACAACCATCCCCAGCTATGATATGGGAGTTCCTAGAGAGAATTTCTCTCCCTAAAATCACTCAATTACAACTAGATACTTTAAATGAGCCTATTTCCTTAACCACTTGCTTACTGGGCACTTAAACCCCCCTCAGTCCCAGACCAATTTTCAGCTTTCAGCGCTGATGCACTTTGAATGACAATTGCGCGGGCATACAACACTGTACCCAAATGAAAATTTTATCATTTTTTTTCCACAAATAGAGCTTTCTTTTGGTGGTATTTAGTTACAGCTCGGAGTTTTATTTTTTGCTAAACAAACAAAAAAAGATGCAAAAAATAAAAAATCATGTTTTAATAGTTTGTTATAAAATTTTGCAAACGGGTCATTTTTCTCCTTCATTGAAGTGCGCTGATTAGGCGGCACTGATAGGCTGCATTGGTGGGCACTGATGGGCTGCATTGGTGGGCACTGATAGGCTGCATTGGTGGGCACTGATAGGCTGCACTGGTGGGCACTCATAGGCATAGTTAAGGCGGCACTAATAGGCACAGATAAGGCGGCACCGATGGGCACAGATAAGGTGGCACTGATGGGCACAGATAAGATGGCACGGATGGGTGGCACGGATGGGCACTGATAGGTACCACTGATAGATGGGACTGATGGGCACTGATAGGTGGCACTGCTGGGCACTGATGGGCGGCACTGCTGGGCACTGATGGGCGGCACTGCTGGGCACGGATATGTGGCACTGGGGTGCAGCACCTTTGAGGCAGATTGTGGGCACTGTGGGTGGCACTGCTGGGTGGCACTATGGGCACTGCTGGGTGGCACTGACGGGGGGCACTTACTTTTAATAAGGGTGGCACTGCAGGGGGCAGGTGGGCACTGGCAGGGGGCAGGTGGGTGCTTGCATTGCTGGCTGTGATCGGGACTGATGTCCCGATCACGGCCGCCGGTGATCGGCTTTTTTTTTTCTCCTCGCGCTGTCAGCGCGAGGAGGAGTAATAGGCGATTACCGGCTGCGTTATATCACATGATCAGCTGTCATTGGCTGACAGCTGATCACGTGATAAGGGGTCGGGATCAACCCCTTGCACGGATCGGTGATCAGGCGAGTCTCATGGATCACAGAGCGCGCCGCGCGCGCCCCTCAGGGGGCGTGCAGGCCACTCGTACACGGGACTACGTCTATTGACGTCGTCCCGGAAAAGGAGATCCGCGCTGTAGCCGTCATTTGGCTATAGCGCGGATCTCAAGTGGTTAAGTGAACTTTCTAAAACAATTTTGGCCATGGCTTTAGACAAATCCCCTGGTCCTGACGGATTCTCGGTGGAATACTACCGGGCATTCTACCCAATTCTAGGCAGGTATCTTCTTGAAACCTTTAGGAAAGCCACAGCAGACTCCTCCTTCCCATCAGAAATGTTATCCGCCACAATTGTAACGCTCCCAAAACCTGGCAAGCCACTAGACAAACCACAAGGTCTTTGCAAAAATTCTGGCCAATAGATTGTCGAGCATCCTGTCTTCACTGATCAGAAATGATCAGGTGGGTTTTATTCCGGGGCGTCAGGCGCCGGATGCGACCAGGAGGATCCTAAATCTAATCCATGCGGCCGAAGCTTCTGGTGTTCCTTCTCTGCTTCTAGCATTAGATGCAGAGAAGGCTTTTGATAGGGTCCACTGGGGATACTTGGGTCAGGTGCTTGACAAATTTGGTATTCTAGGGACTATTAATTCAGCTATCTCTGCTTTATACTCTAATCCCTCGGCCACGGTTTACACTGAAGGCATGTTCTCTGACTCCTTTCACATCACTAATGGCACACGTCAGGGGTGCCCGCTATCACCCCTGATTTTTGCCCTTTTGATGGAACCTCTGGCAGAAACGATCTGCACTCATCCTCATATATCAGGCATCTCGACACCCAAACATACCCATTCTATCACACTATTTGCAGATGACGTAATTTTAACCCTAAAACACCCTTCTTCCTCTCTACAAGCAGTACATGATACCCTTGAAAAGTTCAATAAAATATCATACTATAAGGTGAATTCCTCCAAATCTAATATATTAGCCATTAATGTTAAAGAACAAACCAGGTCGCTCTTAGCCGCACGATTCCCATACCCATGGTCGGATAACCCCATCCAATACTTGGGAATATATTTAATGTCACGAGCACTCATATTTTCAAAGTCAACTTTTTGCCCCTTCTATCCTCTATACAACAGGAACTTAATAGGCTGACAAAGTTTTATTTGTCCTGGATGGGCAGATTGGCGGCCTACAAAATGCTAATCCTTCCAAAGCTATTGTACCACTTTAGGGCCTTACCAATTGCTATCCCTATGTCGTTCTTTAAATCAGCACAAGCGCAGCTGCATAAATTTGTATGGGGGGACAAAAAGCCCAGATGCTCCCATTCCTACTTATTCAGAAAGAAAGACATTGGTGGTATGGGTTTGCCTATTCTAAAAGATTACTATGTGGCGAGTTTGTTAGACCAAATGAAATACTGGATATGTCCTCCAGTGGAGAAACAGTGGGCCTTGATTGAGGGCTCTTGGCTTCTGCCTGGCATGCCATACTCCACTCTATTAGCATCTTCTTTTACCAATAAGACCTTCAAGTCGGATTTCCCCATAGTACAACTCGTAGTAGATACCTGGAGAAATTTTTTAAATGATGTGGCGCTATCCCACCCCTTAATTGACATCTCTACTCCCCTGGTATCCATAGGTACTTATGTCCAGGATCTGGATTTGGGGGTTTGGGTGAGAAATGGTATTGCATTGGTCTCAGATTTATTGGAGAATGACAGGCTTATTTCCTTTGAGTCAGTCGTGCATACATCCAGTATCCCCAGGTCGGAATACTTTACTTATCTAAGAATTGTATCATTTTTATCTCAACATCAAGGTACCTCCATATCAATCCCTCACCAAGCGTGGGTGTTCTGGTCCGATGTATCTAAAGTTAAAGGGGGAATCTCTTTATTTTATAATTTATTACAAGGCAAGAACCAATTTGTGAAAACTTTCCATTTTTATAGATGAGAGAACGAACTCTCTATGAAGTTCACAGACAATCAGTGGAGAAAGGAAATCAAAAGCAACGGCAGATACATCAGATCGGTAACGCTTTGGGAAGTCTCCCAAAAAATACTACTTAGGTGGTATTACACCCCTTTCATCACGGCAAAATTTATCCAGGGCAGGTCTAATATTTGCTGGAGAGGTTGCGGAAGAGTTGGCACTCTACTTCATATGCTTTGGGAATGTCCCCACATCAGGAGTTTCTGGAGGGGGGTATTCTCCTTGGTTTCCAAAGTTACTGGCATCCTTAGATTAGGTTCTCCTGTACTGGCAATACTAAGTTTAGACATAGACCAATACCCGCCATCCCTCAGAAGGATAGTTGTCCAGATACTGTCCACGGCCAGACTCTTGGTAGCTAAACACTGGAAAACCCCCTGCCCCCCCAACATGGGGGAATTAGTCAGAAGACTTGATGAGATGTATAAACACGAGCAGATATTGGCTAGTATGGAAGGAAAATATCTAAATTTCTGTACACAATGGTCTCCATGGACTGACATTTGAAAAATTGTTTGAGTTGTTGTATTATTCCTCTGTTTTTTCCAGTTAAGGTGTATAAATATCACCGTTACTAACCTGTTTTTTTTTGTATAATTTACAATTGCAAATATAGTTATAAAAGTGGGGCTTGTTAACCCTCTGGTGTCCAGAGGGTTGTTTTGCATACTTCTACTGATCTGTTGTAGACTGTAAGTCGATACGTGAAGGTCTGTAATTGATATCCGATGTCTGTTTTTTTGTGTATCATGCAAGCCTTTCAATAAAAAATATAAAAAAATTAATAAAAAAAATGATCCCTAAAAGACTGCTGCTGAGTGCCAATCCTCCTCCTCCTCCTGTGTGATTGGCGGGCCAGCAGGAACACTGTCTGTATAAAGTGGGCCTTGAGAGGCAAGGAAGTCTTCCTCTTCCTGTCTCTGTTCTGCCTCAAGTGCCCTGTCCATTATTCCATGCAGCATGCACTCCAACAGGTGGACAAGAGGGACAGTGTCACTGATGCAAGCACTGTCCTTGCTCACCATCCTTATGGCCTCCTCAAATAGTGACGAACAATGCATGCATCCCTGATAATGGCCCACTGATGTGGGGAAAAAAAACCAAGCTCCCCTGACCCTGTCTTGGTGCCATAGTCGCACAGGTACTCATTGATGGCCCTCTACTGCGTGTGCAGCCGCTGCAGCATGGCCAACGTTAGTTTCACCTGGTGGGCATGTCACAGATTAGGCGGTTCTTGGGAGGTTCAATTCCTTTAAGAGGTCAGCCAGCCAAGCACTGGCATTATATGACCGTCGGAAATGCACACAGACTTTCCTGGCCTGCCTCAGGACATCCTGTAAGCCCGGGTACCTGCCCAAGAACCGCTGCACCACCAAGTTAAGGACTTGAGCCAAACGGGGCACATGGGTCAGTTGTCCCTGTTGGAGGGCGAAGTGGAGGTTGGTGCCATTGTCGCAAATCACCATTCCTGGCTTAAGCTGGCGTGGCATCAACCACCTCTCTCAGCCAGGCCCCTGCAGAGCTGACAGAATATCTGCCCCAGTGTGGCTCCTGTCCCCCAAGCACACCAGTACAAGCACGGCATGGCATCTTATTGCCTGTGTACTTGTGTAGCCCTTTGAATGCCTATGAAGCACCGCTGGTTCCGAGGTCAAAGCACAGGAAGAGTCTATGGAGGAAGAAGAAGAGGAGGGGGTGGAGGAGAGGTGTGTCAGAATCACCAGTAATAGCATTTTGGAGGCGTGGTGGTGGAACAACCTCCAACACTACTGCACCTTGTCCTGCATCCTTCCCAGCTGCCAGAAGAGTCACCCAATGCACCGTGAAATATAGGTAACGTACCTGTCCATGCCTGCTGGACCATGCGTCAGCAGTAATATGCACCTTACCGCTGACCGCCCTATCCAGCGAGGCATGGACATTGCCTTCCACATGCCGGTAGAGAGCCGGAATCACCTTCCTTGAGAAAAAGTGGCGTTTGGGAACCTACCACTGAGGAACTGCACATTGCACAAACTCACGGAAGGGGTCAGTGTCTACCAACTGAAAAGACAGCAGTTGAAGTGCTAGCAATTTAGCCAAGCTAGCATTCAACCGCTGGGCATGTGGATAGCTGGGAGTGAACTTCTTTCAACGGTGCAGCAGCTGGGGCAGGGACAACTGGACGTCGGTGTACGATAGCAGATTGCCCGCAAGTACTTGGCCGTGACACACCTAATTCTAAACCTTCATTCCTCTCAGTGCAGGTTTCAGAGAGGACTGAAGGTATAGTGGGGTTGGAGATCCCAGCTGATGAGGAACAAGGAGAGGTCTGCTTTGTTCTTTGGTGTGGGTCTTTTAGGTACGCTTGCCAACGAACTGCATGGCAGGTCGGCATATGTCTGGTCAAGCATGTGGTGCCCGAGTGACTGATGTTTTGGCCACACGAGTTACACTTGAGACATATGTTGCAAATAGCAGTGGTGCGATCTGATGCACTCATCTCAAAAAAGACCCACACCAGAAAAACTTTGGAATAATGCTCAGAGGCAGCACTCTGCACATGCGGCACATCTCTCCTACCAGCCACCCACGTGGAGTGACCTCATTATCCCCTCACTCCTCATCACTTGGAGGAAACCTGGCAGTATGCTGCAGCTGGTGGAACAGGACAGGAACATGGTGGGTCTAGGGAAGGAGTGACTGATGCCATTGAGACGGGGGAAGAGGCCGCGTTGGCAGCTGCTTTGCCAGTACCCTGAGCCTGGGTGAGAGAGGATGAGAAGGATGAGGACGGCTTGGTCATCCACTCTACCAAGTCTTCGGAATGTTGCGGCTCAACACGTCCAGCTGCTGAAAATAAGAACAAGCGTGTCCCATGGCCACGTGCTGATGAGGATGCACCGTGTTCACTACCAGCACTGTTCTAGACACAGAGCCCGCTTGCCCTCTTTTATTGGCTCGTGACTATCTGCATCTCCTTGTTGGCCTTCCAGATATACTAATGGCCTGCGGGGAGATGTAGCTGCACAAAGCTGGGATGTATATACTGATTATATTACAGCTAGCAGATTGATTTCTTCCTGGTTGCAATCTAATCAATATAATAGTCCATTCACTCTTAATGAGGAATGTGTCATATCATCACCTTTTTCATAGTTGCCAACATTGTAAAAAAAAAATTCGGGACACTCTATTTGCAGTAGGCGGAGTCGTGGTATAATTAGGGGGTGGGGCATGCGTTTATAGGTGGGGCACAGGAAAAGGTAAAAATGCGGTGCGCGCAGCATGCCGCGGCACAAAATGGGCATGGTTTACGTAAAATAGTGGGCGTAGCTTACATGGGGCGTGGCTAAAAGGGGTGTGGTTAGAGTCTGAGATGAATGCGGGATGGAGAGGGAAAGGAGGGGGATGGAGAGAGGGAAGGGGGGAGAGGGAAAGGAGGGACAGCAGCCCCCCGATCCTACACCACAATAGCAATATGTGTTTTCCAGAGTTTGACAATCAGCAGATAAAGATTCTCCAAATACCTGGTGTTGGCGCTTCAATCATCCCAGCGCCATGATTGTTATGGGGTCAGGATGATTGAAGTGCATTATTTCTATTATTACATTGTAATATAAAATCAAATCATTCAACTCACCATAATGCTATCAGTGGGAGCCATGAGCGCGTCACTAGCCACGTTGGAGTCTGTCCTTACATCAGGTGCCCCATCAGAGGTACCTTCCTCACATCTGTGTTCATCAGCGGAGCCCCTCCTTACATCTGGTGCCCCTCTGACATCCACAGACCGCCCCCCCACATCCTGCACAGACCTGCCCCCAACATCTCCAGACTGGCCCCCAACATACCACTGGCCCCCGACATTCACAGACCGGCCCCCACATCCACAGACTGGCCCCCCACGTTGACAGACTGGCCCCCCACGTTGACAGACTGGCCCCCCACGTCGACAGACTGGCCCCCACATCCACAGACTGGCCCCCGACATACCACTGGCCCCCACATTCACAGACTGGCCCCCACATTCACAGACTGGCCCCCACATCCACAGACTGGCCCCCGACATACCACTGGCCCCCACATCCACAGACTGGCCCCCCACATTCACAGACTGGCCCCCACATTCACATACCATGAATGTCACTGGCCCCCGACATACCACTGGCCCCCACATTCACATACCATGAATGTCGCTGGCCCCGACATACCACTGACCCCCACATTCACAGACTGGCCCCCGACATCCACATACCATGACTGTCACTGGCCCCTGACATCCGACTGGCCCCCGACATCTGACTGGCCCCCGCCCCGACATCCACATTGTAGACTGGCCCCCGACATGCCGCCGTTGCCGCACGCAGACATTTAACTGTGGCGCTGCCCACCACCCTTTACACTCACTGACACAAACACACACTAGCAGCGGGGGTGGGCGGCGCCACAGGTGTAGACCAACTTCTGGTCTTCTTAAAAATGGCAGCCAGTGGAGACATTGTCTCCGCCGGCCGCCGACCAAAAAACGGCGGCAAAAAACGGGAAATTCAATTTCCCGGGACAAACCGAATTTCGCTGGACATTTCCCGGGACAAAATTAATTTGGGACAAATGTCCTAATCGCGGGAATGTCCCACGAAATTCGGGACAGTTGGCAACTATGCTTTTTTAAACAAAAAGTATATATTGTAGATACTTTTTATACAATTGATATAACTTCTATTTTTTTATATATATTTCTAATTATGTATATTTGTTACATTTTGTACTTGATAGAAATGTATTGTTTATATATTTTTTTCTATGATGGAAAATGATTGCTGCTTGTTTTGAGAGATCCCCCATTTTCTAAACCACAGCTGTACTTACCTATTTAGACATCTGCTTGCTACTGATAGCAGGCTATGTTTAAAACCTGCTGTCTGGCATAGCAATATATTGTATGTTATATACTCTACTCTATGTTTATCCCTCTTGGAGAGGATCCAACTGGGTCAGGGATCTTTCCCAGAGAGAAACCGATGGATCTTTTTGATGAAAAGTTTATTTTCAAGAGGGTTGAACATTGAATTAGATTTGAATTGCTTTATTAGCAATCTTTAATAGCCATTTTCAATATCTGTACTGTACGATCATTGCCTAAAACAGTCTTATTGGCCCTACCGCGCTGATGAACTCTGAATCGCCCCTTGCACTGGTATATTTATTTTTTGACAATTCCTACCTGAACTGGGCCCTTTCTGCCCTCTATGACCCCTTGGGCTTATAGGTCTTCCGAGGCTTTGGTTGGCTGACATATTTCTATCAGGCAGAGGTAATTTGGCAGTGGCTTGCACATCCCCTGAGGAAGCGCAACAGCGAAACATGTCAGGATAATGTGCAATGAATTCCACTTACATACACTTTGGACCTCCAATGCCTATTACCTTTGTAAAATCTCTGCACTAATTTTATGTGTGAATTGTTTTTAACCTTGATTGCAAGAAATAATATATTTGTAAGCTGTTATATTTTTCTGTATATTTGATGCACCGTTAAAATCCCTTAGTTTCTCTCTTTATATACTCTATTGCTTTATACTGGGATGTGGTGCTGAATGTTGAGGTGTGTTTTTCCTTAGGAGTCTGATCAATACTCAATCTATATATTATGCATCTTTGTCCCCCGTTTGCAATACTTTATAATTGTGGCTCTGTTTTGGCTTATAAACAGGATACTTCCTGGTTATATGTGCCAGATTGAGGCTTGGTTCACACATTCTGATATAGACAGGAAGTCACCTGTTAAGACTTCTTGGTTTCACTTCCTGTGTTCCAAAATGAGGCTTGGAGTGCATAGACAGGAAGTCACCTGTTAGATTTCTTGGTTTCACTTCCTGTGTTTCAAAACGAGGCTTGGAGTGCAAGCGGTGGCGCCATCTTGTCCGAAACAGGAAGTGAAGTATACAGATATTGTAGCTGGGTGTCACAGCTGATGGGGATTCTCACATCTATTTAAAGGCGGTATTGAGGGGGGAATCAGCACCCAAGATGATGCTTTTTGAAGCGAAATGCATTGGGAATGCATGCTGAGCCTCTCACTACTGCTAACAGTGTTCCATACAGAGCTTGTTTTACATTGGGAGCATGTAAGTGCAATTCTTATGTTCCATTTTTATTAAACATGCTAAATGGAAATATGCTATATGGACTCTTTCTTTCCTTTTTTCTTTTATAAATTCCTGGTGAGGTGCTCTGCTCCATTTGCCCCATATTGGCTACATCAAATGCTCTTGTGATTGATTATCTGGAGTCTCCATCGCTTCTGTGAATCTGGATCCTTAGGATCAACTTAATAAAGCGTGCGTGTGTGTGTGTGTGTGTCCACACTTCCTGGTAAGCGGCCAATGCTTAAGGTGTTGGATTCCTCATGTCACTTCATTGCTTGGACATTTATTCACATATCTAATTTTACTTTTAAATAACCACTCATCACCCTTGGATGTCACTATCGCTGCACTTATTTTTATATATATCTATATTACACTGCAGCTAACTGAATCACCTGCGCTCCCGCATTATGGGCTGTTATGTGCTGCTCGAATTTGTCGCAATTGGCCCATAATGTACGGTTTTCGATGATAGGGCGAACAGCCAATGTTCGAGTCAAACTCATGTTTGACCCGAACAGAGTGCTGATCCCTACAAACCCACTCTTTTTAGAAAGGTGGGGGCTGTTTTCATAGGTTTTAGTTGTGGAGTAAGAGCTAGACACAGAAGTTTTTTGGGCAGACTTACACTCCACGAGGACAGCTACACACATGCATCCTGATACATTGCTGATACATCTACACATCTATTTGATTTATTCTTCATCTTAAGAATATAATACATTTTTAATGATAGACATTGTTTTTGTAATATTTTGCTACTTTTATTATTAAATCAATTTTTGAGTTTTTACATGAGAACTGAACAGATTTTCTTGGAACTTTCCTCATCAATATGAATTATTGAAATATCGTTATTAATACAGTAATAATAATCAATTTTACAGCACCATGTCCCTCTTACGGGGAAACTGTTTACCCTTCTCTGAGGAAGGGGCTAGGACTTCATATAAGGTGGAGCCAAACAAAAGCTTTCTTTCAAAGGGAATATGGCTTAACTTATTCTTAAATGTAAGGTCCCCTTCCCAGGATTTCAGCCAGATAGCCCTTGTAGCAATATTAAAGCGGAGTTCCACCCTTTTTTTAAATTTCCCTCCTTGCAACGCCTAAGCAATTACGTCATTAGGAGGTTCCCATTGACTCCTGGGATATCAGCATCATCTATCCCAGGAGTATTTGAAAAGCCCAATATTCAAATCTCACTGTATTTGCAGCTTTTCCCAACTGCACTTGCACTTGATGGGTTCTTGTTTGATTGACAGGTTGCCATAACAGGGCAGTAACTTCTGCCACCACCATCATTGCTGCGGCAACCTGCAAACAACAACCTTCACAGTGCAGTGTCATTACTGTGGAGGCGCAAAGTCGGTAGGTGTATGCTGGCTAGCCAGCTGCACCCAATCCTGGAAATGAACGGGCGCGGGCTTCAGATACCCATATCAAAGATGGACCCTGCCTGCTTCCGAGATCATGTACGAGTTTAGTAATTTAAAAGGTAATAGCATTAAAGTTGTAAACCCTTACAACACACTTTAATCTACAACAGGGATATGCAATTAGCGGACCTCCAGCTGTTGCAAAACTACAAGTCCCATCATGCCTCTGGGTGTCATGCTTGTGGCTGTCAGTCTTGCTATGCCTTATGGGACTTGTAGCTCTGCAACAGCTGGATCTCTCTCCCCCCTCTCCCCTCCCCCCTCTCCCCCCTCTCCCTGTCTCTCTCTCTCCCCCCGTCTCTCTCTCTCTCTCCCCCCGTCTCTCTCTCTCCCCCCGTCTCTCTCTCTCTCTCTCTCTCTCCCCCCCGTCTCTCTCTCTCTCTCCCCCCCGTCTCTCTCTCTCTCTCCCCCCCGTCTCTCTCTCTCTCTCCCCCCGTCTCTCTCTCTCCCCCCCGTCTCTCTCCCCCCCGTCTCTCTCTCCCCCCGTCTCTCGTCTCTCTCTCTCTCTCCCCCCGTCTCTATCTCTCTCCCCCCCCGTCTCTCTCCCCCCCCGTCTCTCTCTCTCTCCCCCCCGTCTCTCTCCCCCCGTCTCTCTCTCTCTCTCTCTCTCTCCCCCGTCTCTCTCCCCCGTCTCTCTCTCTCTCCCCGTCTCTCTCCCTCCCCCCCGTCTCTCTCTCTCCCTCCGTCTCTCTCTCTCTCTCTCCCTCCGTCTCTCTCTCTCCCTCCCTCCGTCTCTCTCTCTCCCTCCCTCCGTCTCTCTCTCTCCCTCCCTCCGTCTCTCTCTCTCCCTCCCTCCGTCTCTCTCTCTCCCTCCCTCCGTCTCTCTCTCCCTCCCTCCGTCTCTCTCTCCCCGTGTCTCTCTCTCTCTCCCCCCCCCCCGTCTCTCTCTCTCTCCCCCCCCGTCTCTCTCTCTCTCCCCCCCCGTCTCTCTCTCTCTCCCCCCCCCGTCTCTCTCTCTCTCCCCCCCCGTCTCTCTCTCTCTCCCCCCCCGTCTCTCTCTCTCTCTCTCCCCCGTCTCTCTCCCTCCCCCCGTCTCTCTCTCTCCCTCCGTCTCTCTCTCTCTCTCCGTCTCTCTCTCTCCCTCCCTCCGTCTCTCTCTCTCCCTCCCTCCGTCTCTCTCTCTCCCTCCCTCCGTCTCTCTCTCCCCCGTGTCTCTCTCTCTCTCCCCCCCGTGTCTCTCTCTCTCTCCCCCCCGTCTCTCTCTCTCTCTCCCCCCCGTCTCTCTCTCTCCCCCCCCGTCTCTCTCTCCCCCCCCGTCTCTCTCTCTCCCTCCCCCCCGTCTCTCTCTCTCTCCCCCCCCGTCTCTCTCTCTCTCCCCCCCGTCTCTCTCTCTCTCTCCCCCCCCGTCTCTCTCTCTCTCTCCCCCCCCCGTCTCTCTCTCTCTCCCCCCCCGTCTCTCTCTCTCTCCCCCCCCCCCGTCTCTCTCTCTCTCTCCCCCCCCGTCTCTCTCTCTCCCCCGTCTCTCTCTCCCCCGTCTCTCTCTCTCTCCCCCCCGTCTCTCTCTCTCTCCCCCCCGTCTCTCTCTCTCTCCCCCCCGTCTCTCTCTCTCTCTCCCCCCCCGTCTCTCTCTCTCTCTCCCCCCCCCGTCTCTCTCTCTCTCCCCCCCCCGTCTCTCTCTCTCTCCCCCCCCCCCGTCTCTCTCTCTCTCTCCCCCCCCGTCTCTCTCTCCCCCCCCGTCTCTCTCTCCCCCCCCGTCTCTCTCTCCCCCCCCCGTCTCTCTCTCCCCCCCCCCCGTCTCTCTCTCCCCCCCCCCGTCTCTCTCTCCCCCCCCCCGTCTCTCTCTCCCCCGTCTCTCTCTCTCCCCCCGTCTCTCTCTCTCCCCCCGTCTCTCTCTCTCCCCCCGTCTCTCTCTCTCTCTCCCCCCCCCGTCTCTCTCTCTCTCCCCCCCCCCGTCTCTCTCTCTCTCCCCCCCGTCTCTCTCTCTCTCCCCCCCCGTCTCTCTCTCTCTCCCCCCCCCCGTCTCTCTCTCTCTCCCCCCCCTCTCTCTCTCTCCCTCTCTCTCCCCCCCCCGTCTCTCTCCCCCCCCCCCGTCTCTCTCTCTCTCCCCCCCCCGTCTCTCTCTCTCTCCCCCGTCTCTCTCTCCCCCGTCTCTCTCTCCCCCGTCTCTCTCTCTCTCCCCCCCCCGTCTCCCTCTCTCTCCCCCGTCTCCCTCTCTCTCTCCCCCCCGTCTCTCTCTCTCCCCCCCGTCTCTCTCTCTCCCCCCGTCTCTCTCTCTCCCTCCCCCGTCTCTCTCTCTCCCTCCCCCGTCTCTCTCTCTCCCCCCCCGTCTCTCTCTCCCCCCCCGTCTCTCTCTCTCCCTCCCCCCCGTCTCTCTCTCTCTCCCCCCCCGTCTCTCTCTCTCTCCCCCCCCGTCTCTCTCTCTCCCTCCGTCTCTCTCTCTCTCTCCCTCCGTCTCTCTCTCTCCCTCCGTCTCTCTCTCCCTCCCCCCGTCTCTCTCTCCCTCCCCCGTCTCTCTCTCCCTCCCCCCGTCTCTCTCTCTCTCTCCCCCCGTCTCTCTCTCTCTCTCCCCCCGTCTCTCTCTCTCTCTCCCCCCGTCTATCTCTCTCCCCCGTCTCTCTCTCTCTCCCTCCGTCTCTCTCTCCCTCCCCCCGTCTCTCTCCCTCCCTCCCCCGTCTCTCTCTCTCTCTCTCCCCCCCCGTCTCTCTCTCTCTCCCCCCCGTCTCTCTCTCTCTCCCCCCCCCGTCTCTCTCTCTCTCCCTCCCCCCGTCTCTCTCTCTCCCCCCCGTCTCTCTCTCTCTCTCCCTCCGTCTCTCTCTCTCTCTCCCTCCGTCTCTCTCTCTCTCTCCCTCCGTCTCTCTCTCTCTCTCCCTCCGTCTCTCTCTCTCTCTCCCTCCGTCTCTCTCTCCCTCCGTCTCTCTCTCCCT
The DNA here is from genome assembly GCF_037356315.1 of Lithobates pipiens. Lineage (NCBI taxonomy): Eukaryota > Metazoa > Chordata > Amphibia > Anura > Ranidae > Lithobates > Lithobates pipiens. Next base: position 379,543,832 of record NW_027507903.1, on the reverse strand, counting down.
CCCCCCGTCTCTCTCCCTCCCCCCGTCTCTCTCCCTCCCCCCGTCTCTCTCTCTCCCCCCGTCTCTCTCTCCCCCCGTCTCTCTCTCCCCCGTCTCTCTCTCTCCCGTCTCTCTCTCTCTCCCTCCGTCTCTCTCTCCCTCCCCCCGTCTCTCTCCCTCCCTCCCCCCGTCTCTCTCCCTCCCTCCCCCCGTCTCTCTCCCTCCCTCCCCCCGTCTCTCTCCCTCCCTCCCCCCGTCTCTCTCTCTCCCTCCCCCCGTCTCTCTCTCTCCCTCCCCCCGTCTCTCTCTCTCCCTCCCCCCGTCTCTCTCTCTCCCCCCCGTCTCTCTCTCCCCCCCGTCTCTCTCTCCCCCGTCTCTCTCCCCCGTCTCTCTCTCTCTCTCCCCCCCCCGTCTCTCTCCCCCCGTCTCTCTCTCTCCCTCCCCCCCCCGTCTCCCTCCCCCCGTCTCTCTCTCTCCCCCCCGTCTCTCTCTCCCCCGTCTCTCTCTCTCTCCCCCCCCCCGTCTCTCTCTCTCCCCCCCCGTCTCTCTCTCTCTCTCCCCCCCCCCCGTCTCTCTCCCCCCGTCTCTCTCTCTCTCTCTCTCCCCCCCCCCGTCTCTCTCCCCCCGTCTCTCTCTCTCTCTCCCCCCCCCGTCTCTCTCCCCCCGTCTCTCTCTCTCTCTCTCCCCCCCCCCCGTCTCTCTCTCCCCCCCCGTCTCTCTCTCCCCCGTCTCTCTCCCCCGTCTCTCTCTCTCTCTCCCCCCCCCCCGTCTCTCTCCCCCCGTCTCTCTCTCTCCCTCCCCCCCCCCCGTCTCCCTCCCCCCGTCTCTCTCTCTCCCCCCCGTCTCTCTCTCCCCCGTCTCTCTCTCTCTCCCCCCCCGTCTCTCTCTCTCCCCCCCCGTCTCTCTCTCTCTCTCCCCCCCCGTCTCTCTCCCCCCGTCTCTCTCTCTCTCTCTCCCCCCCCCCCGTCTCTCTCCCCCCGTCTCTCTCTCTCTCTCTCCCCCCCCCCCGTCTCTCTCCCCCCATCTCTCTCTCTCTCTCTCCCCCCCCCCCGTCTCTCTCCCCCCCGTCTCTATCTCCCCCCCCCGTCTCTCTCCCCCCCGTCTCTATCTCTCCCCCCGTCTCTCTCCCCCCCGTCTCTATCTCCCCCCCCGTCTCTCTCCCCCCCGTCTCTATCTCCCCCCCGTCTCTCTCCCCCCGTCTCTATCTCCCCCCCGTCTCTCTCCCCCCGTCTCTATCTCCCCCCCGTCTCTATCTCCCCCCCGTCTCTATCTCCCCCCCGTCTCTATCTCCCCCCCGTCTCTATCTCCCCCCCCCGTCTCTCTCTCCCCCCCCCCATCTCTCTCTCCCCCCCCCCCCGTCTCTCTCCCCCCCCCCCGTCTCTCTCCCCCCCGTCTCTCTCCCCCCCCCCGTCTCTCTCTCCCCCCCCGTCTCTCTCTCTCCCCCCGTCTCTCTCCCCCCCCCCCGTCTCTCTCTCTCCCCCCCCCGTCTCTCTCTCTCTCCCCCCCGTCTCTCTCTCTCTCCCCCCGTCTCTCTCTCTCTCCCCCCGTCTCTCTCTCTCTCCCCCCGTCTCTCTATCTCCCCCCCCCGTCTCTCTATCTCCCCCCCCCGTCTCTCTCTCTCCCCCCCCCGTCTCTCTCTCCCCCCCCGTCTCTCTCTCTCCCCCCGTCTCTCTCTCTCTCCCCCCCCCCGTCTCTCTCTCTCCCCCCCCGTCTCTCTCTCTCCCCCCCCGTCTCTCTCTCTCCCCCCCCCCGTCTCTCTCTCTCCCCCCCCCCCCCGTCTCTCTCTCTCCCCCCCCGTCTCTCTCTCTCCCCCCCCCCCCCCCCGTCTCTCTCTCTCTCCCCTTCTCCCACATATTACAGATGCAGCAATCTGCTACACAAATATGGAGGCTGACCAGGAAGTCCCTCTTAGTTGCTTGTATAGCCACTGAAAGAGCACCCTGGCACTTTGGCGGTTAGGGAAGCCATGTGGTTGAGAACTTGGGCTGCGTATTACTTCCTAGAAACAAAAGTGGGGACGAATGAAGGGGTTCGAGAAAAATACCTGCAAAAACAGGATGTCAAAACTGTATACTCTGAACCTGCTCCTACATACTGTATACCTGCTACTACATACTGTAGCATCTGCAGATGCCGGCAGACCAGCAATATCCAGCCCATGTACTGGGTCAGTCTAACAGGAATGGTTTAATAATTATCAACCAGTTGCTGCACCTGCAGGACTGAGGAGAGTGGCAGGGTCTGCATCCCTTTAGACACGATTTCCTATTGGAAGTATCTTGCCAAAAATTACATTTTTGTAGCAGTGGATGCCAGGGGTCTTGCTTGTGTCTTGGTGCAGACTTCTGGGGGGGATCAGTGAGCCAATCACACAAGTGCATGCCCAGACTCTTAAGGTAAGACCCAAAAGGCACGCTTCATGGGTTTCTGGATGGCATGTTGCACAGAGTCTTGGATGAAGGTATCAGACACTCATGGTCACTTCGGGAGATTCCTCACTGCTCCCCTCTTCCACAAAGCAGGAGATGTTGGTTAGTGTCCAGTTGCAGATCAGAAGAGGTTGAACCCCGTGGGGCCCTCTTTGAGCTCTTTAAGACTGAGTCCATTAAACAGTATAACCACATGGCTGGAGGATGTTGCTGGATCGTCAGGATGCCTATCCTATCCTCACACCTTTTAAAGGGAAAGAAAAGCCAACTTTCTCCCTCCCAATGGAACTCTGCTAGTTCCTCTGTTTAATTTCCGTCAGAGGAAGTGGTGACACTCGGGAACAGATTTCTGAGGACTAATAATTCCGCTTGTTTGATGACTTCTACGTGCCTCGGTCATCTGGGCACAATGTCATCATGCATATAGATAATTCCTGGGGTGCATGGGCACCTGCGCAAATTTCATCTATAGCAAGGGAAGAAATAGGATAGAACACAGTTAATAAGTGTTACGCAGTATGAGTGGCGGTCCGCAGGAATGGAAAGACCTTGAGGAAGTCTCGGTCCGTTAGGACCTTTTAGACTGGAGAATTGCTATTAATGTCTGCAAGACAGCCGGGAAGATGCACTGTGAGGGACTTTCGATCAAGGCAAACAGCTTCCTAGCCAAGGAGGGTAATCTTGAATGCGCTGGGGGTTCAAACAGCCCTTTCAGCAGAGTCAAGTTTGCAGTTTAGCAACAGGGCAGCAGTCGCCTATATTCAGCTCCAGGATGAAACTCGCAACAATATGCTATTCGGAGAGGTGAAAATCACCAGCAAAATTTCGAAAGCAGTTTACCTCCCAGAGGATGTTTCTTTTGAACAAGTACAAGCTTCCCAGAGCACAATGAGTGGATCTACATCAGCGCGAGGAGGAAAAATAGCCGATTACCAGTTCCGTTATGTCACATGATCAGCTGTCATTGGCTGACAGCTGATCACGTGGTAAGGGGTCAAGATCGACCCCTTGCTCTGATCCGTGATCAGGTGAGTCTCATCTCAGCAGAGGGAGGGGATCTACCCCTTTTCCTGCTATCTTTCAGGGAAGCTGAAATAAAATTCATGATTCTCCCTAATGTAGCCCTAAGGGAGACCTCAGAGACGTATACCGGGGCTGAAATATTAGGAGAGGCTGCAAAACCTGACAGGGGCACTGACTCATCCTGTGAGGCTGGCTCCAGTCTTTCAGGGGGGGAATGGTAACCTACAGGCATTTTTAGAACCCCTAGACCTAGGCGGTGATTTACCAGTGCCCTTGTTACCTCCCCCTGAGACCCTCTTACGAGGAGACATAGTCCTAAGCTACAAAGCATAGGTACTAGTATAAAGTGCAATCACTGTTGTGCTTAAAGTCTCACAATAAATATATATGCTTAAACTGCACAACCTGATGCTGAGTAGGTGTCTTAGGTTTGCCTGGATCCAATCCCTTGGGATGCTTACTGCCCACAGCTCCTGTGTCTCCACTTACAGCCCCCTGACGCTCTGGGCTTTTTAAAACTGCCACCTGCGCAATACAGCGCCGTGCACACCGACGTGCACGGCTCGCAACCACACTCCCCCCTCCTCCATTAGCAAGGGAGCGCTCTCGGCGCGCATGCACAAGGACCACCGGTATCCAGGGGGGAAGGGAATCGCCGTCGGAGCTGCGTGGGACCCCCAGACTACGTGGGACCCCTGTATTACCTTCATTGTGGCAGAGATTGCAGTGGAGATGTGAGTCATCTGGGAGAACCAGGCTTCACTGAGCGTGTGTATCTGAAAGGCATGTAAGTATGCATCAGGCTGCTCGTACTCCCTCTAGTGGTGGAAACCAGGTAAGACATACAACTACTCAATGAAGAGATCCATAATATAATTTATATAGGATTAACTTCCCTTACCTGTCCTCGCCGCAGGAATTGCTGAAAACAGACAGATTCCAGCCATCACCCATCACGGCGGGCAGAGTTGTGCCAAACTTCAGGTTTTTTTGGGGTTCCTTCTCAGAAGAACCTTCTACCTGGACCTTGTAGAAGACTCTGCCAGAAACTTTCGTGCCACTATGTAAATAGTACACCAAGTCTGGTTTTCCCAGAGCCCAGTCTTCCAATAGGAGAGGACTTACAGGCAAAATCTCGTTTCTTCGGATGACAACGCCCGGATACCATATCATCTTGGGAGTCAAAATATCGGCCCGAGATATGGATCCGGTTTGTTGTAGCCCTTAGGCCCCCGCAGGGACCTGCACAGAGCTTTCTTCATAGCACGTTTTACGTGACCAACCACCATAGACACTGGCAAAAAAACTGAGGTGCCTCCCATATGGGAGGGGTTATATATGGGAGGAATTCTCCTTAATTGGGGGTTAACCAGTGTCCAATCACCAGAGGTGCCTATATAACCCACTATGTAATGAAGCTCCTATGTCCCGTGATGTATGATCAAGAAAACCACCCAACATACTATAACTTTTGCTTTGCCAAGCCATTGTGCAGTATCTCACCTTAGATGTCAAATATATTAATCAATATGCAATATGTAATATGTACGGATGTTATGAAAATTATTTCAGGTTTAAATGCTTTGCTCTGGTTTTAAGATAAAGTTCAAGAAATAAAACATAATGAAAATAAAAAATATATCTGGGAAAGGGAGAAAAATAAAAAATAGGGCATTGAGGAAGAAAAGTCACTTTTAAATAAAAAAAAGAAATTTAAATGTTCAAAAAAAAGTCCATTGCTTGATGAATATTGAGAGAGTCCATGAATTTGGCGTTTCTCCCCCCCACTAGCCAGCAATTTCAGATACTTCTAGTGCTTCTGCTATTCACATGCAAATGAGCATCACCGGCAATATCTGAAAGACAAAAACTCTCCAACAAAAATTCATTAGCGAGGTCCTTAAACGTTGTTTGAAGTTAAAACAAAGCACTATTTACACGTTTGCAGTTTGAAGATAATTCACCCCCACTGCTAGATCTGGAGAATGTACATCTTCATTTATGACACCCTGGAATCTGTTCAACTTTTCCAATAATGTGTAATGTTCTATTTTCATCTTATCGTACTCCATCTTCAGGTGGTCATATTTCTGTTTTAACTGAGAAAATGGTATCCAGGTCTTGGACCTTTTCTTATTATTATTTTGCTCAGCTCTGTTTTTCAAATTAAGATCACCTATGTTTAACCCGGTGTCTCCTCCCTGGGTGTTATCATAAGATATTATCTTTTGATCTTTATGTTCAGTATTTGTCCTCAACAATTTGGTTAAATCAATTTTGACAGCTTGCTCATTTGACTTTTTGATTTCTCCATAAATGGTCTGCTCTCAACAATACGTCTTTTAAATCATGAGGATTTGGCATAACTAATAAGCTATTTTGTTTGATATCTTCATGCAAAGCATCTAGAAACATACTCATATGTATCAAACCACCACGCTCAAATGCAAGATTACCGACCAATAATTCCATAATAGTAGATATCCTGTGTGACAATTCATAGGGAGATTCATTTTGCATTTGTTGGATCTTCCCATGAATAGTAACATCAGAACGTACACCATACAAAACACATAATAATTCCAGTAATATGTCCCTTGTCCTCACAGGCTGAATACAGATCTGTTTAATTCTCATCCAAAGTCCACTTCCTATAGAATGTTGTATGACTCTTTCTAAGTCAGATGGGTTTAGACTGTACATATCTCTGACATTCTGCAAGTCACAAAACCGTTTTAAAAATCTGTCCAAATCATGACAGGGAATCATTCCTATTTCTTTAAGAATTGCATCTAATTCTTTTGGTTTCAAAGGCTTCATTACAAGTTGAATTTCACCTGTATTATTATTAATAATAATAATAATAATAATAATAACAACAACTGTGGAGGTCACAGTGGGCGCAGTTGGCAATTAATTATCAGATTTAATATGAGGTTCTGTTTCATTTGATAGAAAGTTTGTGTTTGTATTTTGCTGCAGATTGTTGAATCCAAGATTTGATGCATATCTGCATTCATGGGATCTCTTCTCTAATTCCATAATTCTTAATTCTTAATTTCAATCTCTCATTTTCCTCTGATAATTCATCACAACGTTTTGATTTCTCAAGCAAAGCTCCCCCAATGGTAACTGCATGCAATTTTAAATGTACTGTCTCAGTGTCTGATTGGTTTTGTAACCTCTCACAAACATTGTTGCTATTAGCGACTGCATTCTGTAACTGGGTAATTTCCTCAACCTTATCCTTCAAAGAACTTTCCATGGTTAAACAGCAAGATAATAAGCCCTGCACAATACAACCTTTTCTTTTACTTTCTGAAATGTTGCTATCAAAAATATTTTTCTCTAAAAATTCCTTCATCACAGTCCACGTCTGCTTACATTTTTCTGGAATTTCATAAGGACCGCCATGACGCTTAATACATTTTAATACCCATCTGTTAACTTTATCATCACTGACACTAGCTTCACACTGAGTAAACATTTTGACTATATTACTAATAATTAAAAAAAAAAGGAAATATTTTACTCACCGCATTAGTTACTCCTTCAGCATCCAGTTCAGGTTTTCTGGTACACGACACAGTCCTTTTCTTGTTTCCAGTCTCCAGAGACTAATTCTGGGGTTCCAAACTTCTTTAATTTTGTAGATCAGCCTCACAACCAGACATTGGAGTCACAGCACAGGTCTCCATCAGACTTCCCTCCACCTCACAGGATTGTTGTCACCACTGACTTCTGTTAGTAAGTCCTGAAAATGCTCTTCTGGTCACTTGAACGGCACCAATGTAGTGAGATATCATTTATATATCGTGGTCAGATGATTAATTCGTTATTATAAGTACTCTTCCGCAGCAACCCAATTCTTCCAGAGAGATGCACTTTATTGACTTCCAATACAGAACAAAGTCTTGTAATACTGTAGATGACAAAATCCAACAGAGTAAATCTTACCAATCTAGTAAATATTCAGAGCCCCATGTTTCCTCAGACCTTGGTGCCTTCATGACCATACTCCCAGACAAGACTGAAGGCCGTGTTATATATCCAACACATTGAATGGCTAAGCAATTTGATTGCGCATATTGACATCAACAAGTTTCTTTCAATATGCGCAATTAGATTAACAGATACCACCTTAACAACCTTTTGGTCAACAAGTCCCCTTTGATATGTGTAATTGAGTTGGCTCGGACAAGTCACTCAACAAGTCAGTCAACTGAAATCTGGCCTGGTCAATCTTGTACTGTATGTGTCCATATAACACCATATATATATATATATATATATATATATATATATATATATATATATATATATATATATATATATATATATATATATATATATATATATATATATATATATATATATATAAAAAATACATGGACACACACACACGTTGTAATATATGTGTATTATATGTTGATATAGATAGATAGATAGATAGATATATATATATATATATATATATATATCTATCTATCTATCAACATATATTATAATGTGTGTGTGTGTATGTCTATGTATTTTTGCATTTTATATATGGTGTTATATGTAGGCATTCTAGGCAGGCCACATTGATATCTGTTAATATAATTGCGCATATTAAAGGGGTAGATAAATTAAAGAGAGAACAAAACCGCGCTATGGTATTAAATATAATAAACTAAATTAGGTGAAAGGTGCTGCCGTCCCTATACCTCACACCTCCCCAAAAGGAAGCTGTGAGCTGCGAGTGTGATAAAGGTATATAGTAAAGGACTCAGGCGCTACCTCTAATAAATGTATTGCTGGTTATATATATCCTAGATGGCTGGAAGACTTTAGGTAAATATTAGCTCCTAGTTGCTAATGAAACTTGCCATATACCAGTGCCAAAGACCAAACAAGAAAAGATGATCACTCAATATTTACAAATGGACCACAGAGTAGGTCCTAATGTGTGATTTCTGTAATCTAAAAGAGGGGGGGGGGGTGTATCTGTCACTCTCTACTACATGTATATACCAGCATACATGTCCAGGTAGGCGAGTGAAACTAGGGAGATCATATATCCTCTAAACAATAGTGCAATGTGTAGCATATATACATCAATGTTTGTAATACACTGAGGAATTTCCAAGTGTGCACAAATGCAAAAAATAAATTAAATATGTGCAAATATAAGCATGTGCAAAATGATACAATAAACCATTAACTGAGAAAAATGTGCCTCAAATGTGCCCAAAAAAAGACCACATATGTATGTGCTAAACCAATATAAATAGATATAAAAACCAAAGCCAAATCATTTAAAATGTGCAATAAATATAAAAAAATGAAGATAAAAAAAAATCGCAATATGTGAAGGATCAAGAGTGCAAAAAATAGCACAAGGTGCAAAGCAGTGCAAAAATCAGTAACCTAAAAAATACACAAAAATGAACATTAATGTGCATAAAGTCTGTGACTAACATAAAAGTCCTTGAGAAAAAAATCCACTGAACAAAAAAGTAGTTGACAGAAGGTAGTTGTGTATACTCTGAGTCTTCAAACAGGTGAATCTTTTAAAGTGACTGGTGCTCATACAAGTAATTCGGTGACTTCCGTGCTCACCCCCTCAGGTCCCCACTCACCGGATCCCTATGCCCACAAGGGGCAGAAGTGCGTGTCCATTTCAAGCTGCAGAAGGTGGTCTGCCCAGGGAAAAAGAACGCCAAGATGGAGAGGAAGGAACTCCAACAGAGGGGACACCAGAGGGAGGTACCATGGACCTTTGGAAGATCGGGAAGAACCCAGAGGATATATGGAACAACATACTCCCAGGGGATATCGAGACAATTTTTATGGGAGAACAATGGGGCCTATCCAGAGACATGGGGAAAGAAGAAATGAACCAGGGGATGCCGAGGATGGTAGAACAAGAAAAAGAAGAAGAAGAATGTAAGAGGACAAGGCATATACAATTTAAGTCATGTTCACTTTACTGAGGAAGAATTACAAGTCTTAGATTTGGGACTGAAGTATGCTCCAGACAGAGGTCTAGATAAATTTGAAACTTACATAGACTTAAAAAAATGTATGAGGAAGATTAACTTAAAGAAACACTTTGCATTAAATACAGACACGAGAGAAACCCCTACGTCGCATTATGCCCAAACGAATCTGAAAAACAATTCCGTCTTTAACCCAAATACCCCAGGTAATCAATGCCTGGGAGCTTTCTGCAAAATGGTGGAAAATGATCTAAGGAAACTTGAAAGACACAGACGTTTAAAGAACTGGGGAAGAAAAAAGATGTTATCATCTGGCCGGCTGACAAGGGAGGGGGAGTACCAAAAGGAAAATTTACTAAAAGGTAAAAAACGCCTACAAGAAATTGAAGGGAAACCCTAAACCTGAGTATGAACGGAAACTGGCAGCCTATATTAAGAAAGGAAAGGATAGTGGTATTCTTAGCCCCCAGGAATCGGAATATCTGATATCAAATTCCACTAAAACTCCAGTTATATATTACACTGCCAAATTACACAAAAGATTGATCAAACCTCCAGGGAGACCGATTATTAGTGGAATTAATTGTTTTCTTACATCTAGGTGAATACCTAGATACGTTTCTTAAACCATTGGTCCCCAAGGGCAGGTTTTACCTGCGGGATAGTTTTCAACTTATAGAAGATTTGCAAAACATCTCAGGGATTCAGAATTATTTACTGGCAACCATAGATGTCAACTCACGCTACACCAGTATTGTACAAGTGGATGGGTTGATGGATGTAGAAAAAGCATTATACGAGCGTACTGACATGAGACAAGTACAATATATCCTCGAGGGCCTCCGCCTAGCAATGGAATATAATTAATTATTTCTGGTATGGACACCATTACTATGTACAAACAAAGGGCGTAGCAATGGGGGCACGATATGCCCCGAGTGTGGCAAATCTTCTTATGGACATGTGGGAAGAGGAATATATATACTCTAGAGACATACCAGAGTTAAAATACCTCCGGAGATATATAGATGACTTGATAGACTTGTGGGATGGCACAACTGATTCCTTCAACCAGTTCCGTTACAGCCTAGACAATAACAAATATGGGCTGACTTTTAGTGGGAAGCAAGATGGACAAAGGATTGAGTTTCTAGATCTTGAAATCTTTAAAAAGGGCGATGTCCTCAACACAAAGACCTTTTTTAAAAGTACAGACCGCAATGGTATGCCTAGTTCCAGTTGTCACCACCCCAGGTGGAAAGGGAACGTCCCTAAAGGACAGTTATTGAGAATAAGAAGGAACTGTGATTCACTAGAAGACCTCCACACAGGCTGATAGATTAATAACACAATTTGTGGAAAAAGGTTATAAGTTGGACACTCTAGTAGAACTCAAAGAGAAAATTGGAAATATAGAGAGAAATACACTAGAGCTGCAACTAACGATTTAATTTGTCTGTCGACTAATCTATCGAAAATGCGCCGATCGGACATACTCCGATCATGTGTAGCCTACTCCGATGGACAAGGTGCCACGCATGCTCACAATCAAATTCGGACATGGAAGCGCTCGCTCAGGTAAAACTACTGCTCGTAATCAATATAGCACATTCGTCACGCTGCAATGTTAAAAATTCTTTCATGAAGTGCATTCTCTTGTTCTTTACAATGCTGCAAGAATGAACTTCTTTTGATGCTCATAGTCACACACACTTCTGAACGTATTTCTTTAGTCTTTTTTACTCATTTGAGCAATACAATATTTTAAATAGTCACATCTACACATTTTGTTTTTTTTGGGGGGAATTTTGTTGTTGGTTTTTTTCCCCCATCAACATCTCCTTTTTTGACAGTTTGCTCATCTTTGCAATTTTTGGGGTGTGTTTTGTGTGTCAACTTACCACAACACCATTATTATCTTTTTTGTATTTTCTTTTTTTAATCTAAAGGAGGTTGCTGCCCCTTGTTGTTCATTTCACCTTGTATTTTTGAAATGTACCTGCCTACTCACAAATAAACTGTCCTTTTTGAAGTAAAACACATACGCAAGTATTTCTTCAAACAAAAACAAGAAAAACACAAGAAAAAAAAAAGAGAACACTTTATTTAGGTGTCAAACAACTAAAAAGAGGGAGGCAGCGCTGGAGATACTTGTCAATTTGGTGAAGCCTTTGGCCCCCAGGGCAGACATGAACTAATTCGAAAATGCTAAATTGGTGGCCTGAGGAGTACATATCTCAGGGAGAGCAGTCTGGTCCAGAAGTCCTAGAGATCAGGAAAAGCAGATGCCATCTATGTCCCCAGGATGTGGTTCAAGTCAGCTAGTTATTTATCACTAGTATACTGCCATGTTGGCGTCAAGAAAATGGAAAATTGTATCAAATACTTACCATGATTTTCCTTTCCTAAACCATGGCAGCATACGGTCCCACCCTTATAAGTTTCAGTAGGTAGCTGGGAGAATGGGGTTGGGGCCTAACTAGGCCTTTCATTTATGCTATTCACTGGTCCTGAGGGAGTGGTCAAGAGGCGGAGCTCTATCACTAGTATGCTACCATGGTTTGGTGTCAGGAAAGGAAAATTACGGTAAGTATTTGATACAATTTTCTGTTTTCTTTCTCAATTACTGTACATTTCATGGTGGGACAGGTGAACAATGATGGCCACCATCCGCATTCTTTAAGACAATTGTATGCACAGTTATAGCAGTATGGGCATACTGGTAAATATGCCCAGTTATACATCTTACAAGTGTTTTGAGTATAAATGTGATAGCAATATCACCCCCATATGGTACTATCAGTGTGTCCCATACATATTGATTGTTTGCTATACAAGTTGACGCCTATAAATGAGGCATGTTACTTGGAGGTACAGTATTTAAAACAAGTATAATATATATTTTTTACCTCATCCTACAGGAATTTACATTTATGGTCATAAAACAAACTTTTAGACTACTGAAAGGTTTACTGTAAAGGTCAAGTTCTATCCCGGTGGCTTTTGGGATACGCACTCTCGCTCAGTTTTAACTTATAATTACAATGTGTATAAAGGGGAAACTATGTGCTTAGTTGCAATTATATATGAAATAAAGCAGCTGGCACCACAGATTTTGATACTAAATATAAATATGTGCAGCACTTAAAAAGAAAGTGTTGCATTCATTTACAGTGAAACTAAAACAATACTAGTCAATTCACTATCAAATGTAAAAAGCCCATACAGTAAAAATAATTACATAAGAAATTGTATATAGCAGTCCACCACAGCAGATGTGTAAAATTATCCCAAATTCACACGTGATGGATACCCAAAAAACTTGCTGAACTAGTTTTCCTCACCACGTGTGTGTGTGTGTGTGTGTGTGTGTGTGTGTGTATATAGTGTCTTGACAAAGTATTCACAACCCTTAAAATTTTCCACATTTTGTCATGTTACGAAAAGTGTAAATGTACTTTATTGGGATCGACCAACACAAAGTGGCACATCATTGGGAAGGGGAAGGAAGATGATAAATGGCTTTCAAAATGTTTTCAAAAATGTTTTCATAAATAAATATGCGAAAAGTGTGGCGTGCATTTGTATTCAATACTTTGTAGATCCACCTTTCGCTCCAATTACAGCTGCAAGTTTTTTGGGCATGTCTCTACCAGCTTTGCACATCTAGAGGGTAACATTTTTGATTGGATGGGAAGCATCTGTACAGCAATTTTCAAGTCTTGCCAAAGATTCTCAATTGGATTTAGGTTTGGACTTTGACTGAGCCATTCTAACACATGAATATGCTTTGAGCTAAACCATTGCATTGCAGCTCTGGCTGTATGTTTAGGGTCGTTGTCCTTCTGGAAACCTTCAGCCACAGTCTTGTCTTTTGAATTCTCTTAGCCACCGTACACACGGTCGGAGATTCCGACAACCAAATGCGTCGAGTTATTCGGACGGATTAATTCCGGAAGAGGTCTGGAAGTGATGTTGCATACACACGGTCGGACTTAAGCACCAAAACATACGCTATGTATGGAAAACATACGCTATTTGTGACTTTATAGGCTGTCACACTGATGGAGTAGTGTATGTACTCCAGTGTAGTTGCAATTTGCAATATGTTGGTAGCACTAAGAGAGCCCTAAAAGTAAGAATACAGAAACATGTGCAAAATATAATAAATGGCTTCCCCAAACACAATGTATCAAAGCACTTTTCACTAAAACACAACAACAGGGACCCCTGACAACTCCAATTCTGAGGTATAGAAAAATACAACAAATCATGGAGAGGAAGCCATAAAGTTAGGACAATTAGCCAGAAAGAATCAAAATGGATATATACCATGCATACACTCACACCTGGCGGGATGAAAGTGGTAATTTTTACTTGTTTTTAACACACATTATATTATATTATAATATATATATATATATATATATATACACACACACACATACACATACACATACACATACATACATACATACACACATACATATATATATACACACACACACAATGTTAAAGACAAGTAAAAATATTTAACAAATTATTTGACCATTATAATATGGATACCTTTTTGCTTCACCTTCGCTGTGCAACTGAATTGGCATACAAACATTAGCCTTCATTTGATTTGGTACAGATTATAGGTTTGTGGTCTTTTACCTTAGATTTGGTATATTTTATCCTGTTATACATTAGAGTTTGAAAGTACTTTTTAATATAACAGGATAAAATATACCAAATCTAATGTCTTTGGAATGTGGGAGGAAACCGGAGTACCCGGAGGAAACCCACACAGGCACAGGGAGAACATGCAAACTCCAGGCAGATAGTGTCGTGGTTGGGATTCAAACCAGCGACCCTTTTTACTGCAAGGTAAGAGTGCTAACCACTACACCACTGTGCCGCCCTAAACAGGGTACTTTAAACAGGGTATAAACATTTTTACTCCCTCTAGAGGAGATTTTTTAAAGGCATTATAATATAATTGAAAGAAAAGTCATAGGTGGACTTTGTTTACAGCAGTATCCTGCAGAGGGGAAAAGGTAAGAGGAAAGCATAGAAACTACAGACAGATCCAAACTTCACCCATCACGGCGGGCAGCGTGGTTAAACCTTCAAAGATTGGGGCCCTTTAATAGGGGTTCCACTGCATTGGACCTTGTATAGCACCCCTCAGGGCAACGTTAGGTAATGTAGCAAGACCAAAAAGAGTCCCGGTTCCTAGGGTTCAGCCCTCAAAAAGGTACAATCCTGGGGCCGCAGTGGCGGGAAGGATCTGGTTGTGGAGGCTTTTTAAATCCAGCATGGATCCCTCCTGGAGCTCCACAGAGCACATCTTCACTTGTAGCAACACCTTTAGACACTGACGAAAAAGCCAGGTACTCCTAGAACAGTGCTCGACAAAACCCGGTCGCCAGGTCGCATTGGCGACTAGAATCAGTGACCTTGCGCAGCATAGCTGGGGGTATCCCGTCTCCGTGGACCCCCCCCCGCGCGATCGCGTCGGCCCGCGCCGCAGGCGGCCGGTAATTGAGCCCCCGGCTTTGAGGCCTTCTGTGATCCTATGGTTCCTTCTGGAATCTGGCGCCCTCTTGTGGTGGCCGTTGGAATTACAACCAACAATGCTAATGGGCCAGTCTTTCTCCATCCCTTTACTTAGAACCCCTAAACAAAAAAAAAAAAAATATATATATATATATATATTATATTATATTATATTATATTATAATATAATAATATATATATATATATATATATATATATATATATATATATATATATATATATATATATATATATATATATATATATATATATATATATATATATATATATATATATATATTTTTTTTTTTATTATTTATTCTAACACCCTAGAGAGTAAAATGGTGGTCGTTGCAATACTGTCTGTCACACCATATTTGCACAGCGGACTTACAAGCGCACTTTTTTGGGGGAAATTTTTTTTATTTAATAAAAAGAAAAGACAACAGTAAAGTTAGCCCAATTTTTTTTTTTTTATATTGTGAAAGATAATGTTACGCAGAGTAAATCGATACCCAACATGTCACGCTTCAAAATTGCGCCCGCTCATGGAATGGCGACAAACTTTTACCCTTTAAAATCTCCATAGGCGACGTTTAAAAAATTCTTCAGGTTGCACGTTTTGAGTTACAGAGGAGGTCTGGGGCTAGAATTATTGCTCTTACTCTACCGATCGCAGCGATACCTCACATGTGTGGTTTGAACACCGCTTTCATATATGCGTTCGCTTCTGCACGCAAGCTTGGCAAGACAGGGCGCATTTAAAACTATTTTTTTTTCTTATTTTAACTTTTATTTTTATTTTTTTCACTGTTCTTTTAAAAAAAAAAAAAAATGTGTGTGTCACTTTTATTCCTATTACAAGGAAT
The DNA here is from genome assembly GCF_037356315.1 of Lithobates pipiens. Classification (NCBI taxonomy): domain Eukaryota; kingdom Metazoa; phylum Chordata; class Amphibia; order Anura; family Ranidae; genus Lithobates; species Lithobates pipiens. The sequence goes on along the minus strand of NW_027507903.1, from coordinate 379,528,007 downwards.
GTAAAAATCCCTTGTAATAGAAAAAAGCATGACAGGTCCTCTTTTATATATGAGATCTGGGGTCAGAGAGACCTCACATCTCATATTTACACTAAAATGCAATTTAAAAATGTCCCTCTAAGAGCTATGGGCAATGACTTGGAGACAGGTGGGGGGCTGGGGGCTATCTTCCCCTCACTCGTCTCCATGTCAGGCCAGGGACAGGTCCAGATCGCCGTCACGGACCTGGCTCCTAACTTTTTTAGCTGGCTCCTAGATTCCAAGCAAATTTGTCAACCCCTGTCCTAGAAGGAGGAGGGGTTATATAGGGGAGTCAACTTTCTGTATTGGGTGTGCCAGTGTCAACACCTGAAGGTAGCTATAACCCACTAAGTAAATAATTGAGGCTCTGTGTCCTATGATGTACGATAAAGAAAATTGTTTCCGTACTGATGCAATACTAGGTGTAGTACTTTTCCAAAACCAAACTAGCATCCTTTACCATAATCCATTATGGCTATTGCTATTACCACCATCTATGCTAATGAACATAATAGTCCATACAAATGGTTGATGTTATGGAAAGAGGCAGTATCCCAACATTCAGATATATTATGCATCCACAAAACGCATTTTGCAAAACAAAGCACCTCAAAACAAAGCATTGCTAACAAACTTTTCCCCCCCATTCTTTCTTTGCTCATGCGGATAAAAAGGCAAAAAGGGGTTGTGACGGCAGTGTAGAATTCAGTAACCTCTGAACTACATAATGTGGAAACCAACCCATTAACAACAACCCATTGGTCATGGCCTATATTAAAACGCACCAAATATACACCAAAAACAATGTTATCAAACCATAATGGGCAAACTACGTCTCTACCAAAAAAGATCAATCTTTTGTGGCGATTTTAATGATACAGTCAACCTAACCTTAAACGTATCTAATGTCCTTAGGAGACAACTTATAGCTCTCAACTCCCTTTTCCACTCATAAAAAAAATCTACAAGCCTTGGCGGTGCCTACACAGTTTGGAAAAGGAATGCATGTTTAAAAAGGAGAACTCAGTGAAATGTTCTTGTTGCTGATCTACCTTCAAGGAATATGCCATTCATCTTCTTCTTAGCTCAGGAGTTGCTCTGTAATAGCCTGATGAGTTTTAAATAAAACCATTACTCCAGTGATTTCATGTTTCCCCCCCCCCCCCCCCATGTCCCATTTGTAGCTTTATCCATTTCCAACCCTGCTTGCTGTAGTGGGTGGATGGGACTCCCAGACCCCTGGTGTACCACCCATTGGAAGTGGTGTCCTCGTCCCTGCTCTGCTCCCTGCCAGCACTCCCCCCTCCCGAAGCCATATTGCCACCCCCAACACCGCCGCCCACCCGCCAGCCATCTGTCACTGCTGCCAAAAACAAAAGTGCACAGGGATCACAGAGGAGGGACAGCCAAATCACACAGAGCTGGGATCTCCCACTGTAACACAGATTGCAGATAAACTGTCAGCCGCTGGAGGGAGGAAGCGGGACTTTGACAGCAGCCAGCTTTAATCTCCAAACTTTTACAATGGTCCAGTTCTCCTCCCAATTGTTACCGTGATCCCTGCTGCATTGATGGGCACTGATAATCTGCACTGATGGACACTGATATGCTCTAATATGTTGCACTGATAAGCTGCACTGATGAAGCTACACTGAGGTTACACTGGCGCTGATGAGGCGCTAACAAGCTGCACTGATAGGCACTGATGAGGCTGCACCTATGGGCACTGATGAGCACTGATAAACTGCACCGATATGCTGCACTGATGGGGCTACCATGATGGGCGCTGATAGGCTGTACTGATTGGCATTGATGAGGCTGCACTGATAGGCACTGATGATCAGTGCCCTGATTCTCAGTGTAAATGTCCCCTCTCACGGGAAAGCCAATTATCAGCTTTCCATTCCTCACACAGTGACAGCACTAAAAAAGGAAATGGTGATAACCAGCATTTTTTTTATATGTGATCAGCTGTGATTGGACACTGTTGATCACATGGTAAAGAGCCAACATCATTGTTGGCACCATGATTGACGCATTGACCACTTCTCTGCTGGAGTCAGTAGGGCAGTGGACGGTGTCAGCAAAGCAGTGGATGCTGTCAACAGAGAAGTGGACATCACCCACTACCCTGCTGACCCCGCCCACTGTCAAATATCTGTAGGAGGGGTTTCCACCATCCCTGCAAAGTTTCATTTTTTATGTCTTTTTTTTAAGTTTGATGTGTATTGTATGAACAAAGAACACAGAGGAGAGACGGGTTTGCTTTAAGAGCATAAGAGTGAACACAAGTCCTGGATAGCTTAACTCCAATGTAAAAATGCATATAAAAGCAAAGGAAAAGGCCTTCAAAAAAATAGAAGGTTGAGGGATCATCATCATCATCAGCATTCAGAATTTATAAAGAATGCAACAAGAAACGTAAGGGTGCAATAAGGACGGCTAAGATAGAACATGAATGAATCAGAGGAGAGCAAAAAAAAAATCCCAAGAAATTTTTTAAGTATGTAAATAGTAAAAAAGGGAGGAAAGACCATATTGGCCCCATAAAGAATCAGGAAGGACATCTGGTTACAAAGAATGGGGAGATGGCAAAGGTATATTGAATTTATTCTTCTCCTCAGTCTTAACAAGGGAATCGGGGGGCTTCAGTAACCACAACTGCAGTGTTTATCCTCATGACATATCACAGGAAGCACCTCCATGGTTAACAGAGTACAGAATAAAAATTCGACTTGGGAAAATTAACATTAATAAATCACTGGGACCAGATGGCTTGCACCCAAGGGTACTTAGGGAACTCGGTCAAGTAATTACCAGACCATTTTTCCTAATTTTTACTGACAGTCTACTAACTGGAATGGTACCAGCTGATTGGAGAAAAGCTAATTTGGCACCAATATTTAAAAAGGGCCCAAAATACATCCCTGGGAATTACAGACCAGTTAGCCTAACATCAATAGTATGTAAACTCTTGGAGGGGATGATAAGGGACTATATACAAGATTTTTAGTAATAAGAACGGCATCATTAGCAGTAATCAGCATGGATTTATGAAGAATCGTTCTTGCCAAACCAATCCATTAACCTTCTATGAGGAGGAGAGTTGCTAGCTAGATAAAGGAAGGCCTGTAGACATGGTGTATCTGTATTTTACAAAAGCATTTGACACAGTTCCCAATAAACGTTTACTGTACAAAATATGATTCGTTGGCATGGACCATAGGGTGAGTACATGAATTGAAATCTGGCTACAAGGGCGAGTTTAGAGGGTGGTGATAAATGGGGAGTACCCGGAATGATCAGGGGTGTGTAGTGGGGTCCCCCAGGGTTCTGTGCTGAGACCAATCCTATTTAATTTGTTTATAAATGACCTGGAGGATGGGGTAAACAATTCAATCTCTGTATTTGTGGACAATACTAAGCTAAGCAGAGAAATAACTTTTCCACAGGATGTGGAACGCGTGCCAAAAGATCTGAACAAATTAATGTGGTGGGTAACTACAAGGCAAATGAGGTTCAATGTAGAAAAATTTAAAATAATGCATTTGGGTGGCAAAAATATGAATGCAATCAATACACTGGGGGGGGGGGGGGCACCTCTGGGGGAATCTAGGATGGAAAAGGACCTGAGGGTCCTAGTAGATGATAGGCTCAGCAATGACATGCAATGCCAAGCTGCTGCTAACAAAGCAAACAGAATATTGGCATGCATTAAAAAGGGGATCAACTCCAGAGATAAAACGATAATTCTCCCGCTCTACAAGACTCTGGTCCGGCCGCACCTAGAGCATGCTGTATCCAGTTCTCAGGAAGGTACAAAGAAGGGCAATAAAGCTAATAAAGGGCCTGGAGGAAATTAGTTATAAGGAAAGGCTGTGAGCACTGAACTTATTCGCTCTGGAGAAGAGACGCTTGAGAGGGGATATGATTTCAATATACAAATACCATACTCGTGACCCCACAATAGAGATCAAATGTTTTCACAGAAGGGAGTTTAACAAGACTTGTGGCAATTCATTAAAATGAGAAGAAAAGAGGTTTAACCTTAAGCACTTGCTTACTGGGCACTTAAACCCCCCTCAGTCCCAGACCAATTTTCAGCTTTCAGCGCTGATGCACTTGGAATGACAATTGCGCGGGCATACAACACTGTACCCAAATGAAATTTTTATAATTTTTTTTCCCACAAATAGAGCTTTCTTTTGGTGGTATTTAGTTACAGCTCGGAGTTTTATTTTTTGCTAAACAAACAAAAAAAGATGCAAAAAAAAAAAAAATCATGTTTTAATAGTTTGTTATAAAATTTTGCAAACGGGTCATTTTTCTCCTTCATTGAAGTGCGCTGATAAGGCGGCACCGATAGGCTGCACTGGTGGGCACTGATAGGCATAGTTAAGGTGGCACTAATAGGCACAGATAAGGCGGCACTGATGGGTGGCACGGATGGGCACTGATAGGTACCACTGATAGATGGGACTGATGGGCACTGATAGGTGGCTCTGATAGGTGGCACTGCTGGGCGGCACTGCTGGGCGGCACTGGGGTGCAGCACCTTTGAGGTAGATTGTGGGCACTGCTGGGCGGCACTGCTGGGTGGCACTGTGGGCACTGCTGGGTGGCACTGACGGGGGGCACTAACTTTTAATAAGTGGGGCACTGCAGGGGGCAGGTGGGCACTGTCAGGGGGCAGGTGGTCGCTAGCAGGGCTGGCCGTGATCGGGACTGATGTCCCGATCACGGCCGCCGGTGATCGGCTTTTTTTTTTCTCCTCACGCTGTCAGCGCGAGGAGGAATAATAGCCGATTACCGGCTCCGTTATATTACATGATCAGCTGTCAGGCCGCTCGTACACGGGATGACGTCAATAGACGTAGTCCCGGAAAAGGAGATCCGCGCTGTAGCCGTCAATTGACTATAGCGCGGATCTCAAGTGGTTAAACTACGTAGAGGGTTCTTTATTGTAAGAGCGGCAAGGATGTGGAATTCCCTTCCACAGGCAGTGGTCTCAGCGGGGGGGCATTGATAGTTTCAAGAAACTATTAGATAAGCACCTGAACGGCCGCAACATACAGGGATATACAATGTAACCCTGACATATAATCACACACAGGTTGGACTTAATGGACTTGTGTCTTTTTTCAACCTCACCAACTATGTAACTATGTAACATCTTTTTACACCCACCAGTCTTATTTTTATCAGTAAGCTAAGCTTATATAGTGAAATACAGTATTTAGAAATGCATAAAACTGTTTTGATGTTGAATTTTAAAAGCAGCGGTGTTCCGTCAGATTACCAAACCTGTGAGATCAGGAGGTGTGGCTTGATGGTGAAGAGAGCAGACGCGTAGAGACACAGAGCTCCGGCTACCGAACCAAATCCTGCAGCCATCTTAGGTCTGTTTTCCTCCAGATCAGCAACAAAATACTCCCCACAGCTGTGGGAACATTTCAGGCTGCAGCACATTGTGAAATATGGGCTGCCCGCACCTCCATCTATGCCGGGACAGCTAGTTCAGTTCAGGTGGCAAGATGGCACCGGCACACAGGCCGAGCAGCGTGACATGCTGCAGCCGTCCATCTCAGCTTCACACAGACATCCTGCAGCCAGATCCAATACAGGCGCAGGACTCCTGAATGCTACAGACAGCTCAGGCCCTGGTTCCCCATCCACAGAACCTATACTTGCCACCATAATGCTAGCTATACAGGATTGTAAGGCCCCTCTCACGACACAAACTGCATCCATTCGCATGGATTTCTCTTTACTGAAATAAGATGTAAAAAATCTGAGGTACAGAACGGGTGTTCCAGAGGAACGTATAAGCTCCATAGAAGATGTAGTGCACCCCTTCTCTGTTAATAAGAGACACCAGGTCAACTAGCACCCCTCTGCGACGATTTGGAAAATCGATCACAGAGGAACAATCTCTGCTTTGTGGGGTTCCCGGAGCGGGAAGAAGGCTCCCACCCTGAAAAATTCCTGTATGCCTGGCTGAGGGACATTTTTGGGACAGATGCACCCTCCTTCTCCTATGTTATTGAACGGACACACTGCACCCCCCCCCCCCCGTGTCCCCCTCCTTCTGGAGCTCCCCCATGCTCCATTAGCGCATGGATCCTTAACTTTCAAGACAAAGTTGCCATTCTGCATCTTGCAAAAGAGAAAGGCCCATTGAAGTTCAATGGAAACCCCATTTCAGTGTACCCCGATTTTTCAGCTGATGTTCAGCGACAACGCATCTCCTTTGCAGCAATAAAAAAATAAAAATCACCTACGCACAGAAGGCCTTCCCTACACCATGTTCTTTCCTGGCAAACTGCCCATTATCCATGAGGGCAAGGCTTACTTCTACACCATCCCTAAAGAAGCTATAGTGTGGCTGAATGATCGGTATGGTAATGGTAATGTACCACGACGTAGAGCAGTTTGAACACAAACCAATGAGCTCCCAGCATATCCTTACTCGCTGCTGAATGGTGGTTTCACCACCTATCATGTATATGGGAAGAAAAGTGGCACATACACCATATCACCCACTGTTATTCTCTAATCCTGGAGTAACGTGTAACCCCCCCCCACACCCCCCCTTTTTTTTTCCTTGTCCTAGTAGTTCCAGAACTAGAACCTTAATGTTTATAACCAGTTTAGACCAATACCTTTTCATGTACTGAAACCAAATTCATTTTGTTGATGGCGTATGTTAATATATCAAGTGTTGACTATCCTGAAGCCGGACTGCTTCAATGCTGAGGCATTCCTTCCTTATCTCCGTGGTTCGGGAGCCCCATCAAACACCACAAACCCCAACACCAGTAAGTGGCGATGCCACAGAACAGTTCTCTCTTCACTCGGTGAAGGTTTTTTTTTTTTTCCATATTCAGGGATCCAAGGCTCGCTATGTTTGGGATGGCTGAGTGGGGAGGGGGTACAGGGTTTTTCAGGAACTTCCACTTTACCTTTTTTGGCAGACCTTATTTTTGGCCAGGTTTTTGAACATTTTCTGTTTTTGCACTTTGGTTTTTCCATGTTTTTATGCTGCATTAACTTGAATTGTGCCCTATACCGGTTACTATGTGTCTCTAGTCGTGTATACCCCCGAACTGCTTGGCATGCAACGGTGCGCCTGTGCCATCAGCCTTTGGGATATACAATTTATACTGATTATTGTGCCATGGCTAGATCACTAAAAATAATTTCCTGGAACACTAAGGGACTGAACTCACCTCAGAAGCACTCCCTAGTGTTCTCAGTCCTAAAAAAAGCAACGTCCCCACATTATTTGTCTCCAGGAAACCCACTTTGTTAATTCTAAAACGAGGTCCCTTAAGCGGCCCTGGTTGGCTCAATCTTTTCTTGCTACTTACACGGCTTACTCTAGAGGGGTCTCAGTTTTGCTGGCCAAATCTCTACATGCAGAGGTTGTACAGATAAATACAGACCCAGAAGATAGATATGTAGTCCTCTTGATTCAGATTGCCTCAGTAACTTTTACCTTGGTAACAGTTTATGTACCTCCCCCATTTTCCGCAGATGTGTTGGCAAAACTCTCACTTATGCTGTTGTCTAGGCTTCCAGGTCCACTGTTATATATGGACCGTCTGGGGGGCAGAGGCAGATCCTACCATGCCTTCACTGACTGGGCCCAGGTACATGGACTTACCGAGATATGGAGGTGGAAACATCCGGATGAGCACTAATTTTCATACCACTCGGACTCCTTCCACACCATATCCTGGATAGACCTGGCATTTGGCACACGGGATACTCTCCCGCTGGTGTCGGTCATAACCTGGAGAGGTTTAGGGCGGCACAGTGGTGTAGTGGTTAGCACTCTCACCTAGCAGTAAAAAGGGTCACTGGTTTGAATCGCAACCATGACGCTACCTGCTTGGAGTTTGCATGTTCTCACTGTGCCTGCGTGGGTTTCCTCCGGGTACTCCGGTTTCCTCCCACACTCCAAAGACATGCAGGTAGGTTAATTGGCTTCTGTCCCAAATTGGCCCTAGTATATGAATGGGGAGCCTGGATTGTGGGCTCCTTGAGGGTAGGGACCGATGTTAGTATGCAGTGTACAGGGATAGGGACAATTGTAGACACTCACCTCAGGTTGAACTGGATGGACTGGTGTCTTTATTCAACCTTACTAACTATGTAACTATGTAGGTTGGTAGGGGGCGCTAATTGGTCTAACAAACCTTAAAAAATAAAAATAAAATTATTGTGACAACCAGCCTGCCTGGTTTTACAGCCGAGTTAGATATCTGATAAACTATAATTGACGTATAAAGTGCATATAGATGTGAATCTTAACAGTACCCACATATATTGCTAAAACTAAAAATTATTATAACAACCAGCCTGCATGGTTTTACAACTAAGTTGGATATCTGGTAAACTATAATTGACTTATAACGTGCATATAGATGTGAATCTTAACAGTACCCACATATATTGCTAAAATGAATCATATATATGTGCAAAATAATTGACTTGTAAAAATATAAATCTTAACAGTTTCCACATGTATTCCAATAACCAATCAAATGTATGTGCAAAATATTGTGATACATTTATCACACCATATAAAATATAGACACAATTTCATAGCAGATAGAACCTGCATTCATTTAAACCCTACCAATGAATAAGTAAATGCACCAGCCTGCCTATAAAACTACAAAATAAAATAGTTATACCTGTGAACCGGAAAATCGCATATAAAAATACCAATATGGTGCTTACACCATGAATACCCATCTAGGTGTATCAATCAAAATCAGTGTACAAATCTTAAATTACATAACATTTGCGAGTGAACCAAACAACAAAAGTCCATATGTATGTGAATCTTTTTTTATAATTTAAATTTTATTCATTTTTACATTTTAAAACAGGCAGAGAGAGTAACAAAAAAAAGAAAACAACAAGGCCACCAATAAAAAAGATGAAAAGAGAACAAGAGAACAAAACAAGTGTTCTGTACAATACATTTCATGGCCTTTTATCTTGCTTGCTTACTTTCATCCTACTTCCTATCTTCCCTGCCCACCGCTATCCCAATATATACCCTAACCCCCCACCCAACCTCCCCTTTGTTTGTTGGCCCTTCCTCCCCTAATTATTCTACTAATACCTGGATGTAGGATTCAGTCCTTTTGAATGATCTCCATTTTTTCCATGTTGCCCAATATTTGTTCATTTGGTTATTCTCCATTTTAATTAAATATTCCATATTGTTGGTGTGTTCAATTCTCTGCACCCATTCTCTGATAGGGTTTTTTTTTACTTGTAACCAGTTTACCAGTATCAGAGCTTTTGGCGCATTAAGCAAAAAAGGTATCAACGTGTTAATTTTTTTTTTAATTTTCGTTTGTGGATTACTACTTTTTTCCTCTACTTCATAGAACAAACATTTCCACAGGCAGCATGGTATTTTTTCCCCTGTTATTATTTCTACGTAGGCTAAGATCTCCTGCCAATATAGCTTTATCTCTGGACATTCCCACCATATGTGGAATGCTGTTCCGGGTGATTTACACTCCCTCCAACAGTACATAGATCTAGAGGGATCTTTTTTATGCAGTCTATCAGGAGTCAAATGCCATCTCATCATACACTTATATTTAACCTCCCTAGACGTTGTGTCTGACACCTGCCTATATACTGTCTCCATCATCTGCATCTCCTCTATTTTAATACCCATATCCAATTCCCATTTTACTATAGCTGGTTTACCATCTTGTGCCTCAATTTCCGACAGGAATTCATATACTCTTGACATACAGTGCTTTACTTTTACTTTAGAATTACATCATTTTTTCTATGGGTGTTAAAGTGTTTTCATCTCTTATGGGTTTTGGAATTGAATTAACGAAATATTGAATCTGTAAGTACTCCCATTCCTTTAAATTTTGCCAACCATGCTTCTTGATTATATCTTGTTTTAACATCAAGTCACTGCCTAAAGTGATATCTTTTAAATTGTATATTTTCCATTTGTTTGCCTAATTGAGTGCCCTTTCCTGGAATAAAAAAAAATGTGTGCCCTCTAGTGGAATTAGTGGAGAATTATATGGCCATTTATTTCTCCGGTGTAATGCATCCCATATTTTTTATGTTATTGTCGTGATTTCGTGTGCCTTATTACTACCTATTCTAAATCTGAATTTTGGCAGGATCCAGATAATTTTTTTTTAATTGTGTGCCTATTAGTGATTCTTCCATTTTTACCCACTTCTTTTCAGTGTCCACATTTGCCCATTCCACCATTCTCGCCAATGTGATTGCGCTATAGTATCTATAAATATCTGGCAAAGCCATCCCGCCATTTTTTTTTCCTAATTAATATATTGTAATTTATCCTCGGTTTTTTATTTTGCCATATAAAATTAAAAAAAAATGTTTTTATTATTTTAAAGAAGCTATTTGGAAGCATTTGGTGTTTATAAGTGATTTTTGGTAAAACCACCATTTTCAAAATGTTAATTCTGCCCGTCCATGAGATTTATCCCTTTCTTATGTTCCTTAACACAGTTTTGATTTCATTTACTAATGGGATATAATTCGCTTGATATAGGTCCTGGACCGTCTTTGTTATTTTTATGCCTAAGCATGTTATTTTTATTTTTTTCCCCCATGTAAAGGGGTATTCTTGTTGTAATAACATCTCTTTCTCCTTATCTAATCCTATGTTCAATATAACTGTTTTTATAGGATTTATTTTAAAATAGCACCATATTCTTTTATTAAGCTAGGTAAGGACAGTCTCGGTTTGTTATATATAGGAGTATGTCATCCGCCTAAGCTGCCACTTTATGGTCTTCTCCCCCCCACTTAACCCCACTTATATTTACGTTATTTCAAATCTTTGCCAAAAATGGTTCCAGGGCAATCACGTATAGCAGGGGCGAAAGTGGGCAACCCTGCCTTGTCCCATTTAGCATTTCAAACGCGGACGACATACTCCCATTCACCCCCACTCTAGCTGTTGGTTGTGTATATAAATTATTAATCCATTTCAGCATCTTTGGGCTTAGGCCTATATTCCCGAGAGTTTCTATTATAAAACACCAATCAATTATATTGAATGCCTTTTTGGCATTGATAGAAATCAATACCATTGGGGGTTTATTTTCCCCATCTTTACCTATAAGAAGCAGAGTCCTCCAACTGTTGTCTCGTCCCTCCCTTCCTGGGAGGGATCCTACCTGGTCCCTGTTAATTAAATCCAGCATCGGGTTTTTTATTCTTGTTGCCAATACCTTCGCGTATAGCTTTGTGTCAATATTCAACAAAGCTATAGGCCGGTAATTGGAGCAGATGAATTCATCCTTTACTGGCAAATAGAACAATAATACCAAAACCAGGTAAGCCTCTTTCCTCATACTCTCCTCTTCACCCAGACTATTCCAATATTTGCATAATTCAGGGACCAATTGATGTTTAAATTTCTTGTAATACCTAATTGTGAAGCCATCCGGGCCTGGACTTTTCCAGTTTGGTGTTTCTTTTATTGCTTTATATATTTCATCTGGCCTAATTGGCTCCTCTAAACTTTTAGCCCTTTCTTCTGTTATTTTAGGTAATTCTGTTTCACTTAGATATTCCTGAATTTCAAATTTTCCTATTCTCCTTTTGTACCCCTGACTCGTTGCTTCTTATTGAATATAAGGTTTTGTAGTACGTTTTAAAGGCCTCTGCTATCTCTGACGTTCTATATTTCACTTCCCCGTGTTCATCTTTGATCTTCTCAATATAATTTAAGGCTTTTTTTTTCCTGTGCTATTCTTGCCAGATATTTCCAGTCTTATTCCTTTAGCTACGTTTTTATATGCACTTCTACGTTTTTGCTCTATCAAATCATTTAATTGTGTACGTTTTTGGATGATCTTATATATCTTTTTATCTAGATGTCTCTTATGTTTTTGTTCTAACTCGTAAAGTGCATTTTTGAAATTATCATCTTACTTCACTTTCTTTTTTTTTTTACCAGAGCCTATACAGATTAGTTTCCCTCGAATTACGGCTTTATGCGCTTCCCATAAGGTGGCTTTAGAGACTATGGTGTCATTTATTTTAAAATATTGTTCTCTCTGTTTTTATATTACTCTCAACTTCCTCATCCTCAATCAGCGCCTCGTTAAGTCTCCAAGTCCCCTTTCTGGGCTCTTTTTCCCGATGCCTAATATTAGCCATCACCGGGGCATGGTCCGATACCGTAATGTTACCTATCTGGATGTTTACTAGCTTTTCTAGTGTTTCCTGGTCTAAAATTATGTAGTCCAGTCTTGCATAAGTATCATGAACCGAAGAGTAATATGTATAGTCCTTTTCTACTGGGTTACATGCTCTCCATGCATCCACAAGCTGTTGTGTGTATAGTTTTTTGTTGAATATTCTATGTTGTTTAATTTCTTGGGGGGGGGGGGGGGGGGGATAACTGATGTACTATCTATTTCAGGCTTCATGGTAAAATTCAAATCCCCTGCTATAATCACATGGCCTTGTTTATATTTCTCTATAGTTTTCAATATCCCATTTAGGTATTTTTTGGGGCAGTAGATGTTAGTGTGTATTTTTGCCTTAATATATTACCCTTTAAGAGTAAAAACATCCCCTCCGGATCAACCTCCATCTCATCTAACTTACACCCAACAGCCTTTGCAATCCCAATAGCTACCCCCCTAGATCCCTTGATCGGGGAAATCGGCATAATACCAAATTGGATATTTTCCTGGATCTATCCGAATATTGGAGTCCAGGGCTAGGTGTGTCTCCAGTAAAAAAACAATATCCGCAAGATAGCCCTCCAGTTCGAGAGAGAGAGAGAGATTTAAAGAGGGAATAAATAGTCTAGCCTATCGGCTGCTATTACTTATCTCCCCCCTGTTACAGGAGAGGGGGGGACACTCTTCCCCCACCCCACCACCCCAATCCTTGGGACTGGAATGTCAATTTTTTTACAAAATTCGGTTATGTCTTCAATATGTCTCAGTCTCCCAGTCCATCCGTTCTTTCTGCCCATTAGGCATGCAGGGAACCCCCAGTTATACTGCACCCCATTTTCAATCAAGACTGCTAGTAGCGGTTTTAGGGCTCTTCTTCTCAAGGTATCTGGAGATAGATCCTGGAATATCTGTATGTCTTTTCCTTCATATATGATTGGTGCTTTTACCCTTATATTTTTCCATATTTGATTTTTATCTTCTTCCTGTGGGAAACGCACTATTATGTCCCGCGGGATGCCCGGCGACAATTCTTTGGGTTTCCTTAAGCGATGCACCCTTTCGATATTTATTAGGTTTGTTATTTCTTTATTCATCAATGGGTTACATATCTTTTTTATTATTTCTGTTAAGTCTTCTTGCTGCAAAGTATCCGGGACACCTCGTATTCTTATATTTTTTCCTTCTATCCCTATCTTCTTGGTCCTCTACTTTATATGCTTGGTCTTGTTGAATTTTTTTAAGGAAATTACTTCAGCTTCTAATTTCTTTATTAGGTTTGCCTCTTTTTACGCTTTTTTCCCCCCATTTCTTCTACCCGTTCCAATACATGAGCAAGATTCTTATGTACTCTATCCATTTCCTTTTTCATGGAATTTTCCAATGCTGCAAACATAGAATTTTTTTTTTTTTTTTTGTAGGCAATGCTAAGGGATTTTCAAGCTGCGTCGAGTGAGACTGTATATCTTCTATTTCATGATCTAAATCAACTAATTGGTCAGTCTCCACCTCCGGCATACACTCTTGGACCTGTAGGGAATTGTTTTGAGCTTGGTGCCTTTTTTTCCTTTTTACCTCTTTTCCTTGTCCTTTGTCTTTATTTTCTACTTGGGAACTTCTTGTTTGTAATTGCTTCTCTAGTTGTTTCTCTGTACCCCCTGTTTGAGTAACAAATTTATTCATAGAGACTCGCGACCAGGCTCCGCCGGGGTGATTTAGGGATTGCTCCTGTCTTAGAGGTCTTTCCCTTCATTGTCTAAGTATCTTTGCTCAGTCCCAAGAAATAAAATGTCACTGTTGTGCCACTATTTTGTCGCCGTGTAGTCTCAGTTATTTTTTTTTTTTTTTATAATTCTAATTTCAGTTTATATTTATTGTATAAAATTTCAGACCCAAGCTCTTTCCCCGTTTGTCATGAGGGGACACTTTTACATAACGATTTGACCTTGCTATAGCTTGATTATGTATGTTTCTATACTATAGAACTAGGCTGACGAGTACCAAACCCTTAATATCAGCATTCATTAGACTTTTCCAAGCTTGCACACCATCTCCTCCTTTACATTACATTAGTCTCGTTTGCGAGCGTTCTCGGATTATCCAGATTGTTGCAATCGCTTGCAGAGAGAGTCCGATGCAAACGGAACAAAAATGTCTATTGAAAAACACCAGTTTAAAGTCACTTTTCACACTCAGAGTCTCTCTTATTTGCTATATTAGCATAAAGCAAATAGTACTTCCATTATTTTCCGTTCAATCGCTACAAGATTTTAAGAACAAATTGTTAGCGGTATTTCCTTGCAAGGAGAATAAATGCAGAAGCTCTTAGAAAAGACTACTAGCGACCATTTATCAGTCTATCAAAATAAAAATTCTCCAGTGTTTCAATAGCTTATTATATAGTCCACATACCGCATCTTCACGCTCTCTCTTCCTTCCTCTCTTCCTCTCTCTGGAATTTCGCTCTGTTAATATCTTTCTACTGTTTGCAGTAATAGCTTCATACCTTCTCATGAGGCTTTAGCATCTCCATCTGAGCACATTGTCAGCAAAACGAAACTCCTGTTTCCGCAGATCCCGTCTTTCGCCACCAGCGGGCGCCCGGCGCCACCACTCCTCTCCTCCGGGAATCTGAGGGCTAACGGACTCGCTCGAGACACCGCTCAGGACACCGATCCCCTCAGCCGAGACAATGCACTAGACTCGGCTCCGCTCGTCTCCGCTCCGTCACCACAGCGGCGTCTCCAGCACCCACACGGAGCTCCGGGAGACAGCAACAGCAGAGGTGAGGGGCACAATAAGAGGGCTCTGCAGGATAGGCAGCGTAGGGAGAGCGGGGAGAGGCTACAGCGAGGACGCCGAGGCCGCTATCAGGCCAGGCATTGCGGCTACATCACAGCCGTACGGGGGGGGGAACCGATCCTCCCCCGTGCATCTAGGTGTGGACACACTCCCTCCCGAGTCTCCTCTCCCTCATCAGGCCCCTCTTATGTATGTGAATCTTGTGCCCGATTTTTCCGAACCATCAATGGAAAACCTTCACCACTATCACCCGAGAAGTGCTCAAAAAAATAAAAAATAAAAAAAACTGAGTGTCGGTTTACTAGATGAATTTGACCTAATTAGTGAAAAAAGGTCAAGCAGGCTTTTGCAAGACAATCCTTCCTGTGTCTGGGAAATCTGTGGATCAGATACCCAGTCCCCAGCACATGGAGCTCACGGATGGAATATGAAACAAAAATGCAGAGGAACCAAAAGTGTTGTCTATATTTTAAATGGTGATAAATGTATCACAATATTCTGCACATACCTTTGATTGGTTATTGGAATACATGTGGATACTGTTAAGATTTATATTTTTATAAGTAAATTATTTTGCACATATACATGATTAGTTTTAGCAATATATGTGGATACTGTTAAGATTCACATCTATATGCACTTCATAAGTCAATTATAGTTTACCAAATATCTAACTCAGTTGTAAAACCAGGCAGGCTGGTTGTCATAATAAAAAATAGAAAAAATGTAAGGTTTATACTTTAGACCAATTAGCGCCCCCTACCAAATTCTGCACTGGTGATTTTTCACCTAGCTAAGGGGTAGCGCTCTCTCCCTCAGCTTTTTCCAGGCTGCAGTCTCTCAATCTCTCTCTTGATTGAGCTGTAGCCTCCTCCCTGTGGAAAATGGGGCCACCAATCTTTGGGACTACATGTCCCATGAGGCTCTCCTCTCCTAGTCTCCCCACTGGCGGGTGGCAACCGCGTGCGGGCTGCCCGCACCCCGATAGCGGCGCAACTGTGCTGAATTTAAGATCTGATCCCCGATTCTGGGGGGGGGGCACTTGACCCCCCCTTGCCCCTACCTGCGGATGCCCATGGTGTTGGACCATGCTCCCTTGATGGTGGATCTCCTTCTCCTCCCAGGAAATTGCCCAGGTGTGTGGCGCCTGATACTGGTTGAAGGATGAGATAGTACAGCGGAACCACTTACTGAATGGGAGGCCTTTAAATCCATGTTGAGAGGTACCTTCATGTCTATCACTCGCATTCTACGTAAGAATACACAGCAACACACTGTGGAACTGGAGGCTGAACTGACATCTGCAAAAACTACTTATACCTCTGTCCCCAGTTCAGCCAACAAAGACACTTGGTTGCAGTGCCGCAGAAAATATGAGCTCCGTTTATTAGACCTTACACAAAAATGCATGCTACATGCCACACAAAATCATTTGAACATGGTAACAAGGCTGGCCATCTCTTAGCCTATTTGACCAGACCTGAACGCTCCCCCATCTTAATCCCCAGAATTGACTGCTCAAGGCCTTGTTAGCGACACCCCTAGAGATATCACAGAGACATTTCTGATCTTCTATAAAAAACCATTACTCCTCATCGAGAGCAGAATACACAGACTCCCAATTGAGTGAGTACCTGGACCTGAAATTTGGAGGTAGCCCTCTGTTGCGGAAATCGCACTGGCCATTTCGCAACTTCCGGCACACAAAACACCAGAGTTAGATGGCTTCCCTGCTGAATGGTACTCCCAATTTCAGCACTTACTTTGCCCTTCTCTTCTTAAAATATATAACGAAGCCCTAACATCTGGAATTCTTCCCCCTTCAATGGAGGGAAGCCCTAATTATTTTATTACTGAAACAGCGCAAGGATCCACTTAAATGTGACTCATATCTCTTATCAATGTGGATGTTAAAATCCTTGCCAAAATACTGGCTAATCGTCTGAATGCCATAGTTGCGAAGTTGGTCAGATGTGATCAAGGAGGCTTTATACCTGGCAGGTCCACAAGAATGAACATTCATAGATTATTCCAAAATCTTCAATACCCACATGACCAGGCCCGGACTGGCCATAGGGCATACCGGGCATTTGCCCGGTGGGCCGGGGCCACCGGGCTCAACCTCGGGGCCGTGATCTGATGCCTGATGATGGCCAGGCTGCACAGCGAGAGGTGACCGTGGCCTGGAGAGGGTTAACACAGGCCGCAGTCCCCGCACACCTCCTGCTGTGCCTGTGTCTCCTCTCCAGGCTCTCCTCCCCTGCCGACGATGTCATCTATCAGCAGAACAGGGGCTGGAGGAGCTGGAGATCTGTACACTGAACAGGGATCCATGGTTGCTAGATACCAAGTCGGATCCAATTTAAACAGCGATCGCTGTACGCGCTGCGGCCGACGATCGCTAGACAACGGGACGCTGCCAGGGCTGGTGCCAATGATGAAATGAAACTGGATGACGCCAGGCAGATTACTTTCTTCTTCACTTTGAATGGATGTAAACGTGAGATGTCAAGCCAATTCAGAGTGTATACAAGGAAAGGAGACACAAGGAAGGAAAACAGGTAAATGAGAAGGCAGACCAGGGAGAAATGGAGGACACAGGAGGAAAGTGTAAATAGATAAACATAAATGGCGGCAAAAAGGAGATAAAGGGGGAAGAAGAGGGGAAGGTGGGAAGAAGAACGCATAGAACAAAAAGGGGGGGGATATATAAAGAAGAAGAGAGAAAAAAAAAAAGACAAAAAAGGAGAGGAAAATAAGAGAAAAATATGAGTGAAAAAAAAAAAAAAAAAAAAAAGAAGAATAAAGATAGAGAAATGAGAATAGTAAAGGAGGAAGAAATGAGTGGGAAAAAATAGACAAATTAAGAGGATAAGGTGAAACTGAGAAAAATGTTGGAAATTTTACTTTAAAAAAAAAAGTTAAGAAAATTACCTAAATAAGAAAAAATAAGTGTGAAAAAATAAAAATATTAATAAATATAAAAAAATATATATATATATATAAATAAATATAAAAAGAAAAAAAAGAAAAGAAGAAATAACAATAATAATAAGTAAAGGATAAAAATGAAAGAACACGAAGAATAAAAACCCAGAAAGAGGGAAAAAAGAAAAAATATGAGAACCTAAAATATTAGACGAAAAAAAAAAATGATCACAGCATTGAAAGCCAACCCCATCATTATTTGAGCGAGTGATCTACTTACATAGATCTGATATACAGAGTGCTTGAGAGAGGGGGATACTATGCTGCCATGCCTGTGTGTCCTCTACTGGCTCTCCCACCCTTCCAACAATGTCATCCTATCAGCAGAGTAGGGGGCGGGAGGAGCTGGAGATCTGCACAGAGAGTGGGATTATTTTCACATCAACAAGTGGGTAATCACCCGTTTGTTAATAGGATCCAGAGCTACAGCTCCTCCCGCGCCCTACTTTGCTGATAGGATGACATCATTGGAGGGGTGGGAGAGCCTGTAGAGGACACACAGGCTGAATCCTGCCTCTGCCCTGCCAAAGGTAGGACTGCACAGGGGAGGCAGAAAGGGGGGGCATGACTGCAAGGGACACTGATGGGGGTCTGTGATTGGTAGGGGCACTGTGATGGAGGGCTGTGATGAAAAGGGAACTGCACTGAAAAGGGGGACTATAATCATTACAGTTTCCTTTACAGTGCTGTCCCCTTTATATCATAATGCCACATTAGAGTGCGGAGGACCGACTCCGTGATTATCCCGTCACCAACCTCCCTCGCGAACGGGTGGTTGCTGGAAAATTGGCTGCTCAGTCTAATTGCCCGGGCCTGTTTTTTTGTCCCAGTCTGGGCCTGCACATGGCTGTACACCTACCCAAGCTATTGTATCCCTAGACACGTGTAAGGCCTTTGACAGCGTGGAATGCCTCTATCTTTTTCAGGTACTGCAGCGGTATGGCTTTGGCCCCCGTATGATTGCTTGGATAAGACTCCTTTACACCTAACCGCAAGCTCGCATTAGAGTTAATTCTTGCACTACAGATGCCTTACTCCATTACTAAAGGCACAAGGCAGGGGTGCCCGCTGTCGCCCCTCCCATTTGCCCTGGCCATGGAACTGCTGACAGTACGCATTCGTTGCTCTCAACAGATTAAGGGTCTTCCCATCGCAAATATAGATGAGCGGATTTCGTTGTATGCGGATGACACTTTAGTATAGCTAGCTGATTGCTACAGTCACTGTTACCGGAAATAGATAAAATTTGGTGATTACTCTGGATTCAGGGTGAACTGGGACAAGTTCAGCCTCTTTCCCCTGGACCCAGACGCAACGGTACAAATACACCCAGACTCCAAAATACAAGTGGTGTCCTCTTTCAGATACCTAGGAGTCATAGTGCAATTACCCTTATTAGGGATGCACCGAAATTTCTGCCGCCGAACATATTTTGGGGCGAAAATGGCCCTTTCGGCAAAAAGCCGAAAGAGAATTTTCGCCGATACTGGTGCTGAAAATGGGGCAGGCCTGCTGGGCTTGGCCTGCCCCTGGTGCCGCCCATCAGGGGGGTGTCATTCTGGAGCGCCTATCTTTACTCTCTCCTCCTCCCCTCCCCCCTCACCCATGCTGCAGGCGACCCGTGGGGTCTCACTGGTGGCTGCATATGGCTCCTGAGCTGATGTGTAAATCGGCTGTACAGAAGCTTGGTCAAGCTGTTTACTGTGACAGTGAAAGCAAGGGAGAGATGTCTAGCAGTGTGTGCTGTGCTCTCTGCCTCCACCCACAATGCAGTACCCAGCATGGAGATTGAAGGTACAGCGCTGCAGTTGCAAATTTTTAAAAAGACTGTTTACATATATGTTTGTATGCATCTGTGTGGTCTGTGTCTGTGTATATGTTTAGTGTATATGTGTGTATGGGTGCAACAAAAAAAAAATATATAAAATATATATATAAAAAATATTGCTGCAACCCAATATAGAAATATCACTATGTGAGTCAATCTAATTAATATATGCGTATAATGGAGGTTGCGCTAACTTTTGTTGGCTACAATGGTGTCTTATTTCCAAGGTCAAATAAAATACACCGATATGACTACCAGCTAAACCACCACTTTTGCAGGTGATAAAATCAAAAAAGAAAAAAAACAATATATATAAAAATGTCTGTGGTGGCACTACTGCAGTTTGTGTCTGTTAACCAGACTCCTGACTCCTGCACCAGTGTCACCAAACACAACCTATCTTGCTCAAACTACAAACAACTAAAGCAGGGATATGCAATTGAATTCAATGTTACAAGTGCTTAAAATATCTCCTGTAAGAAAAATTACAAGTGCTTAAAATATCTCCTGTGGGAAAAAGTGCTGCGTGCATCTAATACATAAATCTAAACAGTCTCTTCAATGCTGAGGATTTTTCTGATAATGCTTCTATCTCCACCCAAAGTGTCATAGTTACATAGTTAGTCAGGTTGAAAAAAAAAAAGACACAAGTCCATCCAGTTCAACCACAAAAAAAAAAAATGTATTTACATTTAATTATATATATATATAT
Source organism: Lithobates pipiens (assembly GCF_037356315.1). NCBI lineage: Eukaryota > Metazoa > Chordata > Amphibia > Anura > Ranidae > Lithobates > Lithobates pipiens. Next base: position 379,507,426 of record NW_027507903.1, on the reverse strand, counting down.
ATATATATATATATATATATATATATATATATATATATATATATATATATATATATAATTTTGTGAGGGGTTAGCTCGGCAGCGGGTGTGTGTGACCCCCTGGATGGGTTCACAACACAAGATCAGGCACAGCAGACAGCGTTGTAGGTGCAAAAAAACAAAAGATGCGGTTTATTTATGCTACATGCAGTGAAACATATAACAGCCAAACAAAAATAAAACATGAAAATAAATCCTGGTCAGCTTGACCTCTAATTACACACTTAGATTCCCTGTCTAACAACTGAGTGCAGCCTTGTGCTGCACCAGTCCCTGTCCCTGTTGTAGACGTTTGCCACACAGGCGTTAACTCACCGCACAGAACAGGTGTCACACTCCCCCGTCTATACAAACACAAAACTGGTTCCAGGATGGAGCATCTCCCTAAGCATGCTGGAGTTTTTTGTAGAGGTCTTAATGAGCCCACTTACTTCAGCTGGGCTCATTAACTCTTCCCCTCTAATTGTACAAGTCTGCATAAAGCCTGAATCTAGGGCACACATATTTTCCATCCTGGATACAACCAGGTGACTTTACCTGCGTGCTGCCACATACCCCCCCCTCTTGTTTCAACCTTGGGGTTGTAACACAAGCAGTCAGACACGCATGTATCCGAGACAAAGCATCCACATTCCCCATTTTAACACCAGGGTGATGCTTAACTGTAAAGTTAAATTCCTGTAGGGCCAGGAACCACCTATTTACCCTTCTATTGGTCTCCTTGTTTTGAGCCATCCACTTTAAAGGAGCGTGATCAGTCACTAGTGCCTACCTAGTAGATAGTACCGAAGGGAATCTAGAGCCCACTTCACTGCTAAACATTCCTTCTCAATCGTAGCGCAATTTACCTCATGGGACTTCAACTTCCTGCTGAGGTAAATGACTGGGTGCTCTTCCTCGTTCCAGACCTGGGATAACACTGCTCCTAACCCAACGTCTGATGCATCAGTTTGTACAACAAAGTCCTTAGAGAAGTCTGGTGAGTACAACACTGGCTGGCTACATAAGGCTGTTTTTAAGGACTGAAATGCTTCTTCAGCCTCTGGGGACCATTTAACCATGACAGACTCTTTCCCTTTTGTCAGGTTGGTGAGGGGCACAGCTTGAGAAGCAAAATGGGGAATGAATTGTTGATAATAGCCAGCGATTCCCAGAAAGGCTCGTACCTGTTTCTTGCTGTTGGGATGTGGCCAACTCTGTATGGTCTCGACTTTATTGACTTGGGGTTTTATCACCCCCCTCCCAATAGTGTACCCAAGATATTTGGCCTTCTCCTGTCCAATGGTACACTTCTTTGGATTGGCCGTAAACCCAGCTTCCCGGATAGAGTCTAGGACTGCTTGTACTTTTGGCAAATGTGAGACCCAGTCTGTGCTATGGATAATCACATCATCCAGGTAAGCTGCAGCATATTTCTGATGGGGCCTCAGAATCTTATCCATTTTCCGCTGGAATGTTGTCAGTGCATTCTGTAACCAAAACGGCATTCTCTTATATTGGAATGCCCCATCTGGGGTTACAAACGCAGTTTTCTCCTTGGCTGACTCGGCCAGGGGAATTTGCCAATACCCTTTGGTGAGATCAAGAGTTGTCATATATCGGGCTGTTCCCAGCCAGTCAATCAACTCATCTATACGCGGCATGGGGTAGATGTCAAATTTTGTAACTTTATTTAATTGTCGAAAATCGTTACAAAACCGCAAGCTCCCATCAGGTTTGGGCACTAGTAAGATAGGACTGGACCAGTCACTCTGGGACTCCTCTATCACACCCAATTCCAGCATCCTTTGAACCTCCCCACGTATTGCCTCCCGTCGGCCTCTGGTATTCTATAAGGTTTTAGTTTTACTCCTGGCGGGGTGATAATGTCATGCTCTATGCCAGATGTTTGTCCCGGAAGCTCAGAGAAAATCTCTTTGTTACGAAGTACAAACTCTTTAACCTCCTGTTGTTGGGGTTTCGATAAGGTGCTATTCCAACCTCCGGAACTAAGCAAATCAGGCTGTGCTTGTGACAAAGTCTCTGCGACTAGGGATTCCCTATCCCTCCAGGCTTTCAGCAGATTGACGTGATAGATCTGCTCCAGCTTTCATAGTTTCATAGTTAGTAAGGTTGAATAAAGACACCAGTCCATCCAGTTCAACCTGAGTGAGTGTCTACCCCTATCCCTGTACATTGCACACTCACATTGGTCCCTACCCTCAAGGAGCTCACAATCTAAGGTCCCCATTCATATACTAGGGCCAATTTTGGACAGAAGCCAATTAACCTACCTGCATGTCTTCCTGGCTGCCTAACCCTGTAGTTCACCTCACTAATTTTTTCAATTACTTCGTATGGACCTTGCCATTTGGCCAGAAATTTGCTTTCAACCGTAGGGACTAGCACCAAGACCCTATCCCCCGGGGAAAAAGTACGGGTCTTGGCCCCACGGTTGTACACTCTGCTGTGCTAACTGCGCTTGGGTCAAATGTTCCTTTACGATTGGCATTACCTGTGCAATTCTATCTTGCATCAGGGCGACATGCTCAATCACGCTCTTGTGAGGAGAACTCTCATTTTCCCAAGTTTCCTTGGCGATATCCAGCAGCCCTCTTGGGTGTCTCCCATAGAGCAACTCGAAGGGTGAGAAACCCATAGAGGATTGGGGTACCTCCCTAATGGCAAACATCAGATAGGGTATTAGACAGTCCCAATTCTTTCCATCTCTATCCACCACCTTCTTTAACATTTGATTTAGGGTTTTGTTGAATCTTTCAACCAACCCATCTATTTGGGGGTGATACACAGATGTACGCAATTGTGTCACTTTGTACAACTTGCATAGTTCTTTCATAACCCGGGACACAAAGGGTGTACCTTGGTCCGTAAGCAGTTCCTTACAAATACCCACGCGGCTAAATATACACACACACACACACACACACACACACACACACACACATATATATATTTATGGTCGAAGCCCTATGGCCGATACGGATATGAACAAATAGACTTACCATAAGATTAACAACATGAAATGGACCGGAAGTGTGCCCTGGTCTGATGGTCGGTATACCAAAATAAGGGGGCAAAAACATTCAGGTAGGGGTGTAGTTTTATTAGTTTTAGCTTAATTAGTTGAGCAGGTTTGGTGAACGCTTGTGCCATTTCCACCCGAGGATTGGGGATGTAACGGCGAAGGTAGGAAGGGTTCCAACTGCTTAGTCTCTCAATGACGTGACTTGGGACCCATGCCTACATGCTGCCAAGGTTGCTCAAATACTAAAGAGTGACCACGGTATGGACCGGGGTCGAGATGTAGGCTGCGTAGAAGAACCCCATGTGTTTGGGAAACTGGCAGGTACACAAGTGTTAGCACGAAAAGGCAATAGGGGACTATAGATTACGCGTTCCAGTAGGAGTGACAGTAGTTAGTCGAGTATGGTTACTCGACACCAAGCACTGCTTGTTCTATAGAAATGGACGTCTATCCTGGAGCCAGATTGCTGGGTTTTTAGACACTGCAAGGTGGAGGATGAAATGGTGTTGGTAGCGAGCCAAGTGACGACTATGCAGAACTTGGCCTGCGGGACTGCTGAAGGCCTGGAATGAACATACAATGGACATTAAACTGGTGCGGCCAAGATAACTGCAGCAGTCTGCGCAGGAAGGACACAACCGAGAGCGGTCCAGACCTGGCTTTATCAACAAGATGAACCTCGGCCCAGTTGTCGGTGGTGAAAGCCACGACCTGTCCTGTCCTGACATGACCCCAGAGTCGAGAGGCTGTCATGACCGGGTATAGCTTGAAGAGGGGGGAAATCCAGGTAAACCCGGGGTTTAGGAGTATCCCTGATGCCATGGTCCTGTAAGCCAGTGGTGGCCAAAAATTGCAGCGAAGCCTGTGGAGGCTGCGGCATCTGTCACTACCAGGGGTGACAGGGGCATCGTAGATGGTATAAAGATCGCTATACCAATCCATGCAGAAAGGAACCTTCCGACGTTGATAGCTCTGCTAATGCCACGGTATCTAAACCAAGGATCTGAGAGGGGTCCTGCGTCCGTGAGAGGAAGACCAGGAGGCATGACATAAAGATTGACCTTGGGGAATGGCCCGTATTGCAGATTTGATCATTCGTCAGGTGGTGTCTGTGTCGAACCTGGCTGCCAGTGCTACTAACGATAATTGGCTAGGCCGTGCAAACCATAAAGGGCCAGGTAGATGGCCGCTTGGATGACTAGACTGGGGAATGTGCGAGGATTTTATGTGTCCCTAAAGATGGCAGTTGTGATGGGCGAGCGTTTGCCGTTGGCTATGGGCTGATGCCTCTGGATGCCTCGTAGTGGGGATCTTACTGTACGGGCCGTAAAGACAGATGGCTCTCCGGGCCCTGTAAGGATAAGAAATGCTGAACGCTGGCTAGGTATAGCCTGAGCGTGTTACAGGAAGAAGCCAGTTGCGTGTGTCAACGCGATCCTGGTGCCGGACGGAAGTTGAACTCAACTGTCCTAAGGGAGAGACAGACAGATAGGAAACGGTGAGTGGCTTGTAAGAAAAGCCACAGGGGACAAGTGGCCAATTAAGTGCTGCTGAAAACGACGTGTAGCCAGTTTGTGCCACTGAGAATGTGCAAGCACAAGAATGATTGCAAGAGGTTATGCTAAGTCGCGAGCCTTGGCATGATTGCAAAAGTTGTGTTTGAACGTGTGCTTGTGACAATTGCACGGGAGTTTGTCACTGGAGATGTGTTCGTGGTGACTCTGAGAAATTCTTGTTACCGCATGTGCTTTGCAAAGACTGCAGGAGTTGTGCTTGAACGTGTGTTTGGATGCGTGCTTGCAACGATTGCAAGATGTTATGCCAAGATGCGTGCTTGCAATGATCGTAAGATGTTATGCTAGGATGCGTGCCTGCAACGATTGCAAGGAGTTACATCAGGATGCGTGCTTGCCATGATTGCAAAATGTTGTGCTAGGATGCGTACCTGCAACGATCGCAAGAAGTTATGCCATGATGCGTGCCTGCAACGATTGCAAGGAGTTATGCCAGGATGCGTGCCTGCAACGATTGCAAGGAGTTGTGGTAGGATACATGGGTAGCCAGGTTGGAAAAGACAGAAGTCCATCCAGTCTTAACCACAAAATCAAACAAATAAAATATCGCACAACCCGACACACCCAATTCTACACCCACAGCTGATCCAGAGGAAGGCAAAAAACCCCAGCAGAGCATAGCCCAATTTGCTACAGCAGGGGAAAAAATTCCTTCCTGATCCCTCGAGAGGCAATCGGATTTTCCCTGGATCAACTTTACCTATAAATATAAGTACCCTGTTATATAATGTACATTTATGAAAGTATCCAGGCTTTTCCTAAAGCAATCTATTGAGCCAGCCAGAACTGCCTGCTAGCAATGATTGCAATAAGCTTGTGCCTGGACATCTGCTTGCAATGATTGCAAGAGGTCTTATGCTCGAATGCGTGCTTGTAATGACTGCAAGAGGTCTATGCCTGAATGTGTGCTTGCAACGATTTGCGAGAAGTCTATGTTTGGATGCGTGCTTGCAATGCTAGCAAGAAGTCTACGCTTGGATGCGTGTTTGCAACGATTGCAAGAAGTCTACGCTTGGATGCGTACTCGCACCGACTGCAAGACATCCATGCTTGACTGCGTGCTTGCAACGATTGCAAGAAGTCTATGCTCAAATGTGTGCTTGCAACGATTTGCAAGAAGTCTACGCTTGGATGCGTGCTTGCAACGATTGCAAGAAGTCTACGCTTGGATGCGTGTTTGCAATGATTGCAAGAAGTCTACGCTTGAATGCGTGTTTGCAATGATTGCAAGAAGTCTACGCTTGAATGCGTATTTGTAACGACTGCAAGACGTCCACGCTTGAATGCGTGCTTGCAACGATTGCCAGAAGTCTGTGCCTGGGGATGTGTTTGCAATGATTGCAGGGAGTGTATGCTTAGGTGCATGCTAGCAGCGATTTGCAAGAAGTTGTTTCTTGGATGTGTATGGAATGAATCCGATATGAATCGGTCGTACGAATAAAAACAACTGGAGCACGCCGGAACGAATCGGTGCATGTCAGATGCGACCGATTCGAATCGGGGCACGGTATATGACGGTCAATTTAATGAAAAAACCTGTTATGACAGAGGCATAAGCCGGTCGCGTCGCACGAATCGATCATGCCGCTGTTGCGACTATCTGTTAATCGTGTATGCTCTGAAGCATGTACTGAAACGTGGCTGAAATACCTGGGGCGCGCCGAGACGAATTAGTGCATGATGCGACTGGATTCGTATCGGAGCGTGATACGTGACAGTGAAAATGATTTCCCATGACAGAGTCATGAATCAGAGAACCGAAACCTGCAACTGATAATGAATCCTGACTCTGGAGCATGTACTGAAATGAGGCCGTAACCAACTGGGGCACATTGAAACGAATCGGTGCATCGCGGATGCGACTAGATTCGAAATGGAGCGCGGTAAGTGACAGTGAAATGAGTGACAAAAGTTTGCCATGACAGAGACCCGAATCGGTCGTGCTGCGATTGCGACTGACAACGAACGGGACTCTGGAGCATGTACTGAAATGAGGCCGAAAAATACCTGGGGCACGCCGGGACGAATTGGTGCATGGTAGATGCGACTGGATTCGCATCGGAACGTGATACGTGACAGTGAAATGATTTACCATGACAGAGGCATGAGTCGGTGACTCGACAAATGGGACTCTGGAGCATGTACTGAAATGAGGCCGAAAAGCAACTGGGGCACACCGGGACGAATCGGTGCATTGTGGATGCGACTGGATTCGAATCGGAGCGCGGTAGGTGAGAGTGAAATGATTTGAAATTATCTGAAATGGTTTGAAATGGTTGACATGGTTCGGCCTTGACATGGCACTGGCCGGTGTCCATCAAATCCACAAGAAACATCGATTAGTCTGTGGAGCAAAAACAGTGAGACACGCCTAAACTAAGCTGTGTCTTTGCGTCGGTGTGAGGTACACAAACACGAACGAAATGTTTAGTATGATAACGTTACGAGTAGTAGACAGACGTCGCGGCTGTGTGTAGGGTTTTACGAATAACTCGTAAGTTTGATATCGAGGTTTAGTGACGAGACATTTATAATGTATGAAATGACAAGTCAACCGAAAAACCCTACCTGCGACAGCCGAATCTACGCGTTAGTACGTGAATTACGAACGGGAACGAGGACCTCGAACAACTACGAAGCGGTAACTCACGGACGCTAACGAGTTTCGAAGAGTCGCCCTACTGACGTCGTGCCGCGCACCGGAAACCGACAAGACCACAGGCAAGCGGGCTGGTTAAATACCCTCCGGGCTCCTCCCATAAATTCAGGCCACCATACTGGCCTTCCTACATAATATATTTAATATATATATATATATTAAATATCATACCATCCCATATACCCACAGTTGATCCAGAGGAAGGCAAAAAACCCCAGCAGAGCATGATCCAATTTGCTAAAGCCGGGGAAAAAATTCCTTCCTGATCCCCCCGAGAGGCAATCGGATTTTCCCCGGATCAATTTTACCTATAAATGTTAGTACCCAGTTATATTATGTACACTTAGGAAATAATCCAGGCCTTTCTTAAAGCAATCCACTGAGCTGGCCAGAACCACCTCTGCAGGGAGTCTATTCCACATTTTCACAGCTCTTACTGTGAAGAAACCTTTCCGTATTTGAAGATGAAATCTCTTTTCCTCTAGACGTAAAGAGTGCCCCCTTTGATGACTGTAAAGTGAATAACTCGACACAGAGTTCCCTATATGGACCCCTTATATATTTGTACATGTTGATCATATCCCCCCTTAATCTCCTCTTATCAAGAGTGAATAAATTCAATTCCTCTAATCTTTCCTCATAGCCGAGTTCCTCCATACCTCTTACCAGTTTGGTTGCCCTTCTCTGCACTTTCTCCAGTTCACCGATATCCTTTTTTGAGAACTGGTGCCCAAAACTGAACTGCATATTCCAGATGAGGTCTTACTAATGATTTGAACAGGGGCAAAATTATATCTCTCTCTCTCTGGAGTACATACCTCCCTTAATACAGGAAAGGACTTTGCTCGCTTTGGAAACTACAGCTTGGCATTGCATGCCATTATTGAGCTTATGATCTACCAAAACCCCCAGATCCTTCACTATCGATTCCCCCAGTTGTACCCCCTTAGCATGTATGAAGCATGCATATTCTTAGCCCCCAAGTGCATAACTTTACATTTCTCAACATTAAACCTCATCTGCCACAGTCGCCCAAGTAGACAGAGCATTGAGGTCGGCTTGTAAATTGGAGACATCCTGTAAAGGACGTTATTCCACTGCATAGCTTGGTGTCATCTGCAAACACGGAAATGTTACTTTTGATCCCAGAGCCAATATCATTTATAAAGATATTAAAAAGTAAGGGTCCCAGCACTGAATCTTGGGGTACACCACTGATAACCTTAGACCATTCAGAGTAAGAATCATTAACCACGACTCTCTGAATTCTGTCTTTTAGCCAGTTTTCTATCCATTTACAAACTGATATTTCCAAACCTGTAGACTTTACCTTACTCATGAGCCGGGTGTGGGGAACTGTATCGAACACTTTTGCAAAATCCAAATAGATCACGTCCACCGCCACCCCTCTGTCCAAGCTTTTACTTACCACCTCACACAACTTCTGTCTTTCATGAATCCATGCTGTCTGTTGCTCAAAATATTTTTTTCCTGAAAGAACTCATCTATGTGGTCCTTTATTAATCCCTCCAGTATCTTCCCAACTATAGAAGTTAAACTAACGGGTCTATAATTACTTGGTAAAGACTTTGATCCCTTTTTAAATATAGGCACCATATTGGCCCTGCACCAATCCAGTGGTACTATTTCTGTCAATTAATGAGTCCCTAAAAATTAGATACAATGGCTTTGAAATGACAGAGCTCAATTCTTTTAGGATCCGTGGGTGGATGCCATCAGGTCCAGGTGCTTTATCCACCTTTATTCTGTCCAAATATTTCTGGACCATATCACTTTTAAGCCATTGTGGATTTGGGGCTGCGTCAGTACCACCCCCATTATGGATATGAGCTCCCCCATGCTCTTTTGTATACACAGAGCTGAAGAAAGTATTTAATAAGTTAGCCTTCTTTGTCCCCAGTCACCCACTCCAGATTATTTTGCAAAGGGCCTACATGCTCAGACTTAACCTTTTTACTATTCAACTAGAGACAAAGTGCTTCACCACCACCGGAAAGATTGGCCACTCACCAGACCTAGTCTGTGTTATCGCCTTTAGTTCATTTAAGGATAACCATTCCTTCACTGGTCACATCAATGGTTTCTCCCCAAGGAAAGTACTACCGTGTTTCCGATAGTAAGACACCCCCCATTGTAAGACGTATCGGGAGTTTCAGAGGGGTCGGCTAATATAAGCCGTACCCCGAAAGTAAGACATACGTCTTACTTTCGGGGAAACACGGGGGTATTGCCGCCTCCCTCATCTAGCTGCGCGCCGCCTCCTGCCCACGTCCGCACCGTCCCCCTCTCCATACGTCGCCGCGTCTGCCATTTCCCTCTGATCTTAATAAACGCCGCCTCCTGCCCACGCCTGAGCCGTCCCCCTCTCCATACGTCACCGCGCCGTCCCCTGCACTTGTCACTGCCGCCTCCTGCTTAAAATACGGTAATGCACACAGTATTAATCATACATCAGTAAAACATACACACTGGCATACTGGGGTATCATCTGCTGTATGTAACCCAGTGGGTATCAGCAGGTGTCACCCTGGATTAAATACAGCAGGTGGTACTGTATCACACATAAATCTGTTTTATCTTCCAGTATTCCACTGTTCGTTCTTACCATTTTTCATTGTTTTACATGTTATGCAATGTTGTAACAAGACATTCTTGGCACTTCCTTTTATAAAACTGTTTTGTGGTGAATACAATACTGTTCAGGTTGTTAATAAATGTTAATTTTATGGTTAAAACAAAAAATTCGACAATTTTTTTCCAATATAAGACATACACCGAAAGTAAGACATAGTGGGGCTTTTGGGGATAAAAAGAAAGTAAGACACTGTCTTACTTTCGGGGAAACACAGTAATATGGCTCAAAAAGACATGCAAAGGACCATCATAGTGTAGCAAGCAAATACAAATTTATTTAAAATAACGTTTAAAATCAATCAGATGTGCACTCACATGGACCAGTGCCCCAGCCGGCACTAAGCTTGTCCGCAGAGATGGACGAACTTCCGATGGGACGCGAACCGCAAACGCGGTCGAAAGTTTGCAAACCGCAAAGTTCGCAGCGGGCCCCATTGACTTCAATAGCAGGCGAACTTTGAAAACCTACAGGTCATATATTTCCAGCCACAATATAATTACTAGCTGTGCACACATAGTCCCACCACATGGCCACTGACATAACATGTATGAAGTGAATCTGGGATCGACAACTACAAGCATTCTTTTTTTATATGTGAAATTTTGACAATTCAGGACTTCAGGAGCGCATGAAGGCAATGGACGAGAGGAAAGGTCAGGGTAGGCTATGAAGAGGGTGCAGAAGATGATCACCAGCACCGTGATATAGAGCACTGGCACCAGCACCGTGATATAGAGCATCGACACCAGCACTGATACCAGCAACTCGCTGCTGGGCCCCAAAAATATGACACCGCTCAACCTCTTCAAACAGTATATAGTACGGTGTGCTTTTTTTGGAGAAGTGAGCCAAATGTAGAAAAAAGGTCTGTGTGCTCGATTAAATAAATTGTTTATAGAGATATACATGGTCTACTGGTCACATGTGTTAAATCCATGCCTCATTCATTTTCAGAAATGCGAGGTAGTCACTGTTGTGAGCTAGGCGAGTGCGCTTATCGGTCACGATCCCCCCTGCTGCACTGAACGTCCTTTAAGACAGGACACTGGACGAGAGGCAAGCCAACAATTCTATTGCAAATTGGGAAAGCGCTGGCCAGAGGTCAAGCCTGCCCACCCAGTAGTCCATCACTGCTCAGAGCGTCCACATCGGCCGTTAACCTGATGTAGTTGGACACCTGTCGGTCTAGGCGTTCCCTGATGCTGGATCCGGATGAGACCCGTCGATGGGTCAGCTGAAAGAATGACCTCATATCAGAAGTCACCAACACATCTTCAAACCGCCCTCTTCTTGCAGGCGCTGTTGGATTGGTACCCGCAACTCTTTCTCTGGGAGTGGGAATTGCTCCTTTGCCAGTGCACGCAAAAGCAGAATGCAGCATTTCTCGAAGCAAGGCCTGGAAGTGCTCCAGTCTGACAGCCCTCTGACGGTGGTAACATTTCTGCCATTTTGTGTTTGTACCAGGGGTCTAAGTACGTTGCCACCCAGAACTGGTCCTTGACCCTTATGCTTTTTATACGGGGGTCCCTGTTAAAACACTGGAGCATGCAGGCCCCCCATTTGCACTAAACTGGAAGTGCTGTGGTGGCCAGGCTCCTGCTCATCATCCAGGATAATGTTGTCCTCCTCGTTCTCCTCTCCCCATCCACGCATAACAGGGATCCCAGAAAGGTTTAAAGCATGCTCTGCTCTCTTCCAAATAGCGGGGTTCAAACAGAGTTTCGTGCATCCATGGGACACCACTGAAGGCTGTGAACGGAGGGTGAGGTAGAATTTGTTTCCCACATCCACGTACATTGCTGGACAAGCTTAGTGCCGGCTGGGGCACTGGTCCATGTGAGTGCACATCTGATTGATTTTAAACGTTATTTTAAATACATTTTTGAGCCATATTAGTACTTTCCTTGGGGAGAAACCATTGATGCGACCAGTGAAGGAATGGTTATCCTTAAATGAACCAAAGGCGATAACACAGACTAGGTCTGGTGAGTGGCCAATCTTTCCGGTGGTGGTGAAGCACTTGGTCTTTGTCTCTAGCTGACACTTTGGGTGGAGATAGAAACATTATCAGGAAAATCCTCAGCATTGAAGAGACTGTTTAGATTTATGTATTATATGCACGCAGCACTTTTTCCCACAGGAGATATTTAAGCACTTGTAATTTTTCTTACAGGAGATATTTTAAGCACTTGTAACATCGATGGTGTATTGGAACCTATTGTGGCATATACTGTTTATGTTATAGAGTAAGCAGCAAGTAGTTTGTTTCACATATTTTTCACACTATTGAAATTATTTATTGTGGATGTTTTTTTCACAGGTTTTGTATATAAATTCTAATATGATTATTGGGGTTGGAATACTTTAGTTGTTTGTAGTTGGAGCAAGATAGGTTGTGTTTGGTGACACCGGTGCAGGAGTCAAGGGTCTGGTTAACAGACACAAACTGCAGCGGTGGCACCACAGACATATTTTTATATATATTGTTTTTTCTTTTTTGATTTTATCACCTGCAAAAGTGGTGGTTTAGCTGGTTTAGCTGGTAGTCATATCAGTGTATTTTATTTGCCCTTGGAAATAAGACACCATTGTAGCAAACAAAAGTTAGCGCAACCTCCATCATACGCATATGTTTATATATATATGTGTGTGTGTGTGTGTGTGTGTGTTATATGTGTGTAATATGTGTGTGTAATATGTGTGTGTGTATAATGTGTGTGTGTGTGTGTGTGTGTGTGTGTGTGTGTGTGTGTGTGTGTGTGTTTATATGCACTGGTGAGCACAGACAGGCTACATGACAGCCACTGGTAGGCTGCTGGGCACAGTGAGGCTGCATATAATGGGCACTGGTCAGGCTGCATTGATCTCCTGTACCATGTCCACAGTCTCCGGCCATCTCCCCCCGTACCATGTCCGCAGTCTCTGACCATCTCCCGTACCAGGTCCGCAGTCTCTGACCATCTCTCGTACCATGTCCGCAGTCTCTGACCATCTCTCGTACCATGTCCGCAGTCTCTGACCATCTCCCGTACCATGTCCCCAGTCTCTGACCATCTCCTGTATAAAAATATTTTTTTAAAACAGTAAATGTCGGTATTGGTGCTGTTTCGGTATCGGTTTTTGGGATCAAGGAAGATTTATTTTCGGTATCAGTTTCGGCACCACAAAACCCATTCGGTGCATCCCTAACCCTTATCTACCTACATTCAACATTATCTGTGTCCCTTGCTGACCCAACTACTAGCACAGACTAAATGTATGGACCTTCCCTTAGATTTAATGGGAAGGGCTAACATCCTAAAAATTATGTATCTACCCAAACTGCTATATATACACACTAGCGAACGCACAATGTAGGATACCTCGATCTAGCTGTAAGAGAATTGACACCATATGTACGGCATTTCTGTGGAATGGTAGCCCCCCCCCCCCCCCCAAAGAGTGGCGTTGGAAACACTGTGGTTGCCGCACACCTGGTGGGACTAGCATTCCCTAACTTCTACCTATATTTAGCCTCCCAGCTGGTACATATCCATGACTGGCTGCACCCTGCTGCAGCCAATGCCTGCACATCCACTGAGGGAGCCAGGGCCCGATTAACATAGGGGCTATAGGAGCTGCAGCTCCAGGCCCCTTTCTCAAGATAGGCCCATTTGCCCAAAAAAAATTAAATAAAAAACAGATTGACTGCGAGGATTGTAGCTCGGCGATCAGGAGTAACAGAGACCCCACATTTGGGGGGTAGGCACTCCAGCACTGGTTAAAATATGGGGCTGCTATCATCTATGGTTCCGGAGATACAGGGCTGCTTGCGCAGCCCGTCAGAAGCTACATACAGAGCGACCAGTTTAAATACAAGCTGGAACACTCTGCAGCAGACTGAGAGGATGAACTCACATGCTTATAATAATTATTTTTATATTACTTATGATAATTAACCCCTTGCCACCCATGCCCATTCTGAGACTTCTCTCCTACATGTAAAAAATCATCATTTTTTTTTATGCTAGAAAATTACTCAGAACCCTCAAGCATTATATATTGTTTTAGCAGACACCCTATGGAATAAAATGGTGGTCTTTGCAACTTTTTATGTTACCAAATATTTGTGCAGTAATTTTTCAAACTTTTTTTTGGAAAGAAACAGTTTCATTCATAAACAATACATACATTTTTACACAATTTTTTGTTGTGTACTAAGCGATGCTTTACATTTTTTTACAGGTTACATGTTTAGAGTTACAGAGGAGGTCTAGAATTATTGCTCTCGCTCTAACGATCATGGCGTATGTAACCTGTGTGTGTCTGGCTCTGATACTAACCAGTGCCTACCCAGGGATTGACTAGTATCTCTCTCCAGCCTGTCCCCACACACCCTCTCACCTGCTGACCTGTGAATGGGGCAATCACTCCCGCAGTGTTATTGTGTTCTGCCAGTGAATACAATGATTAGTGTTGCCAACTATAGCTGGCAGCACTGATTGTTTTGGGGAAAACCTGACAGGCTGGTTGTACTCAAGTAATAATAGATTGATTTGTGTAAAACCAGCTAGCCTATACATAGATCGACTATGGCTGGTCTCTGCTTAATTGGTGTAATTTCAATCCATGCATGGCCCGCTTAACCACTACGCAGTCCCTAAACATCCTTCCACAAACCTTTACATTTTTCCTTCCCAGATTACTTCATCCTCCTCTCCTATACATAGTGCCCACTGTCATACTCTCCACACTTCTCTCCTTTACATAACGCCTGCTGTCATATCCTACACACTCCTCTCCTGTACATAGTGCTTGCTGTCATACGCTTTTCTCCTGTACATAGTGCCCACTGTGATACCCTCCACACTCCTCTCCTATAGATAGTGCCCACTGTCATACCCTCCACACTCCTCTCCTGTACATACTACTCACCGTCATACCCTCCACACTCCTCTCCTGTAGATACTACTCACCGTCATACCCTCCACACTCCTCTCCTATACATAGTGCCCACTACCATACCTCCGACACTTCTCTCCTATACATAGTGCCCACCGTCATACCCTCCCTCCACACCTCTCCTGAAATTACTGCTTACTGTTCTACTCTCCACACTTCTCTCCTGTAAATAGTGCCCAATGTCACACCCTCTACACTCATCTGCTGTGCATACTGCCCACTGTCATACCCTTCACACTCCTCTCCTGTACATAATGCCTTCTGCCATACCCTCCACACTCCTCTCCTGTACACCGTGCCCACTGTTAGATCCTCCACATTCCTCTCCCTCACCTGCACATACTTCCCACTTTTATACCATCCGTACTCCTCCCCTATGCCTCTTACCCACAAAAACTGTTATTTAAAATTATACTGAATATCCTCAATGTTACCAGCTCTAGAATGGGAACTTTTGTCAGTTCAACTAAAGGAAATCTCACAGTCCTCATATTTGTTCTGCCCCATTATTAGTACTCATTTCATTTTGTAATTACTATTGTAATGTATAGAGGAACATAGGGGATGTCAGCTACTCTAAATATAGCACTTGTAAAAAAAAGCGTCCCTGAACATATTTTTGAAATGTTGACAACTATGCACTTAGGCACTGCCCAAGGGCCACAGGGTCGGTAGGGGGCCCCCATGAGAGGCTCCTGTGATATTAAAGCGGTAGTAAACTTTTCTAACATTACTACTTTTTAGAGGCCCTGGGGTAAGGTTATGCCATAATGTACAAGTATGTCCAGCATATTAGCACATTAGGGTACACTTAAATTGTCAGACTGAGCCCCCCAGTGCTGTGCTGTGATCAATCCGGCAGGACCCGGGCACTTCCAACTTCACCCGGTCTTTCTTCTGGGTTCTGTGCCTTCGGTCACTTGCCTTGGCCAAGCTGCGTTGATGTCATTCCCACACATGCTCATGTGCATCCTCTCTCTCTCTCTCATCCTCCCTTACGCCTCACACCTCTTTCATCCCCTTTCTCGCTCGCTCTCATCTTCCCTCTCTTTAATTTAATTTGTTATAACAAAAAATAGTTTGCATTTTTATTTATTGTTTATAAAAGGCCCCACCAAAATCCTCAGCACCAGGCCCATGATGTTCTTAATCTGGCCCTGGAGGGAGCCATTGCTTCCTCACTGGAGACACCACACATATACAGAGGCCAGGCACCAGCTTGCCCCAGTACAACTATGCTAAATACCTCACTCTCTCTGTTTAAAATTGTCTCTAATATTACAAAAGAACCATGGTCAAAATCTCCCAAAACCCCTCTGTGGTTTAACTCCACCTTTAAAGAACTGTATTCTTTGCCTGACCCTCAACGGTGGTACACCAAGGGAGTTAAATACCTGTGTCATCTATACGACCTCACAGGGATTTAAATCCTTCCAACAAATGCAGGCTGACTTTGATCTACCACGCTCATATATGTTCTTCTACTACCAACTTCGGCATGCTTTACGTGCCCAATTTGGCTCCTTGGGCAACCCTATAGCTATACCTCAGCTAGAGAAAGTACTGCGGCACCCTGATCCCAATAAACTCATCTCCACATACTAAGCTACCCTTATGACTGATAGCAACCCCAGATTCCCAATGGCCCAAACAAAATGTACCCTTATGGACTCTACACTTACTACAGAAGATTGGACAGAATTTAGCGAAACATAAAACGTCAGTGATATCATCTAGGGACAGCATCATCAACGTTAACATTTTTCATCTCTCCCACCTAACCTCTTGCAGGTTACATAAAATGGGACTGACACCCACAACAGAATGTTTTCAGGGGCTGTGGCCAAACGGCAGACTTTTTGCACTGCTTTTGGATCTGCTCAATAGTCCAGCAATTCTGGAAAGAAGTGGGGACTTTCATATCATCAGCATTAGGCCTCCCAAACATTTTGGAGCCCAAGAATTGCCTACTGGAAATTTTTGGGGACCTCCACATTTCAACCCATGCCAAAAGGTTCCTTTGCATCCTCCACTTTTATGCAAGGAAAACCATACTGTTGTCATGGAAGGGGTCACAGACATCACTGAAATCTCCATGGCTAAAATTGATCAATGTTGCGATAACCCTATATAAACTTACATTCGAAGTTAGGAAAAAAAAAAAACTAAAACCTTTGTGTATGTTGACAAAAAAAAAAATATATATATATAAGATCAGGAGGCTTGCAGATGCTTTTAAAATTCAACATCAAAACAGTTGCACAGACTTCCAAATACTGTATTTGACTCAATTTACCGGTACAACGTTGTGTTATGGGTGTCAGTGTGAAATGCAAGACTTTGGTGGGTGTAAAAAGAGGACCTCCTGACTGTAGGTTTACTGCGGATGACTGCAGGTGTACCAAGATGGCTGTGCCAGAATGTCACTTCCGTTACATATCCTGATGGGTAGTGGTTTTCTGGCAGGACATCAGCTCTTTGTTTAATTGGCTGACCTACCATTGCATTGGCATCTCCGGCATAGTTGCCAACTGTCCCAAATTTCCTGGGATTTGGACCTTTGTCCTGGTCTTATCGTTTCCTGGGATATTCCCACTTTCCTGTTTTTTTTTTTTTTGAATAAGGACACCTGGTGTAAGGAGGGACTCCACTGCCTGGGGACACCTGGTGGCAGGTGACAAGCTCAGGACTCCCACTGATTCTGCATTATGGTGAATTGAACAAATTTATATTACAATGTAATAATAGAAATAATGCACTTCAATTATCCTGATACCATACCAACAATGGTGCTGGGATGATTGAAGTGCCAACACCAGGTGTTTGGAGTATCTTTATCTGCTGAATGTTAACCTTTCTGGAATATACATATTTCTATTGTGGTGTAGGATCTGGGCCTACTCTCTCTCTTTTCTCTTCTTTTTTCAAACCACACCCCCTTTAAGCCCCAGCATCCCTCCAGACATGCCCGGGCCTGGCCTGTCCGTGCTGGCCACAGAAGTAGTGACAATGCTCATGTCCCCCTGCCCTCCACTATTTTGAGCCCTGTGCACTGGCAAATAGCAGAAAATTAGGACAGAGAAGCTCCAATCACCTCCTGTTTGTACAGAGCAGCTGTGTGGTATCACCATTTTGCTTTCGTGTGCAGGCTAAAAAAAAAAAAAATCCCACTTAACCTCAACTCAAAGTAGATAATTTTCTCTACATCACTTCCCCTTTTAAGTACTTCTCATTACTTCAACCCCAGAAGATTTTTCACCCTGCAGAGGTGGTTCTGGCCAGCTCAGTAGAGAAAGGCCTGGATTATTTCCTAAGTGTACATAATATAACTGGGTACTAACATTTATAGGTAAAGTTGATCCAGGGAAAATCCGATTGCCTCTCTGGGGATCAGGAAGGAATTTTTTCCCCTGCTTTAGCAAATTGGATCATGCTCTGCTGGGGTTTTTTGCCTTCCTCTGGATCAACTGTGGGTATAGAATTGAGTATATGGGATTGTATGATTTTTTTTTTGTGGTTGAACTGGATGGACTTTTTTCAACCTGACTAACTATGTAAATGACCAGGCCACTTTTTTTGATACGGCACTTCATCACTTTAACTGACAATTGCACGGCTGTACCCAAACAAAATTGACGTGCTTTCTTCCCACAAATAGAACTTTCTTTTGGTGGTATTTGATCACCTCTGCGGTTTTTATTTTTTGCACTATAAAACAAAAAGCGCATCAATTTTGCTATAATAAATAAAAAAACAAAAAACACACAACAGTTTTAAAAAAACAAAAATGTCTTGGTAATATTTTTGGCAAAACACAAAAAAAAAAAAAAAAAACACACACACACACACACACACACAACACCACACAAAACAAAACCGAAGTGTGCATTGATTGGTTTGCACAAAAGTTATAGGGTCTGCCGACTTCCGGTATGTGAAGACCTGTTCGTGAGAGCTCCTGACCGCGCCGAAATCCTTAACTTATCCTGACCAGCCTGAGAACCGGGATCGCCCCGCTGAGCAGTGCACTCGATCCGGGAACACACCGGGCACATGAGCATGGTCAACAAATACGGCCCGCGGGTGGGTGGCAAGCCCGCGGACCGTTTGGCCCGGTTCGCACGTGAGGCCAGCCAAGATGGCGCCCGGATGGGTGCAGGGACACATGGCGCAGCGGAGCTGAATGCGGGCCGGGACACCGAGGGGGACCCAGACTGGCCTGATCTCACGGATCCTCTGGCTACTCCCCTGCCATCCCCTCCGCCTGATGCTGAGGAAGGAGGCTCCGGTGCACAGGTAAAAGAACCCACGCTGGCTCAAATCATGGACACTATTAAAAGCTGCCATGCGGCGCTATCTACCCAGATAGAAACCATCCGAGTAGACTTTGCTATACTGAAAGATGATGTCCAGAAAATCAGGCAGAGGGTCAGTGAAGCAGAGCATCGCATCAGCACAGTGGAGGATGACCTCAATGCATTAATGGTGCAGGTGAGAGATACTGCGGCGGACTGCAAGTCCCAGGAGGCCAAATTGGGGGACATTGAAGACCGCCTTCGAAGGAATAACCTACGCTTTTTGGGGTTCCCGGAGGGTTCTGAGGGAAAGCAAGCAGAAGAGTTTGTTATCCTGGCTTAAACAAACCTTTGGCACAGACTGCTTCTCTCACCTCTTTGCTATTGAGAGGGCTCATAGAGTCCCACTGAGGGCACAACAACCTGGCAGGTATCCTAGACCCATACTAGCTCGCTTTCTCTACTTCAGAGATAAAGAAGCCATACTATGCAAGGCCCGCAACATGCCTGAGATACTGTATAACAACAACCGGATAACTATTTTCCCTGACTTCTCGGCTGCGACACAGAAGCAGAGGGTGGCCTTTCAGAGTGTGAAAATGAGGCTGCGGGAATGAAGCCTTCCATACAGCATGCTGTACCCGGCCAGATTACGTGTGGTCCAGGGAGGGAAAACGCAGTTCTTTACATCACCCAGGGAGGCCAACAACTGGATTGAATCCTTGGGCCCGGCTTGATAAACACTGACATACCTGTTGTGGAACTGGAGGACGGCGAAAGATGTCCAGCCAGTGATTGCCTGATAAATGATACACCAGAAAGCTCACATGGCATTGACACTTGAAGTATTGCTGCACTTGCACTGTTGCTGCAGCCTGGCAGGCTGGGAGAAATCCTGCTAGCGACGCGGTCTGTACTTTGCTCTTTTGGAATCACATACCCACCCTTGATCCCCCGGTCCGGCTGGACTGAAAGTATTCCCCTCTCAGGGGTGAACATGTCTATTGGTTTGCAGTTGGGGGTACAGGCTCGTGGGTTGTTTGGGGCTACGGGCAGGGTGGGGGGTGGGGAAGTTCTGATCCACGGTTATGGATCACAGTTTACTGCAGATGGATCTTCTGACTTTTGCACTATTTTTTATAACATGTTTGTATTGTGGAGTTTGAATGTGCCCCCCCTATTTTGGGGGGAGTTGTTACTGCTGCTCTATACTGCATTAGGAGGCATGGGAGGGTGGGGTGGGATGCTCTGCCCGCTCTATGTGGATCCCAAACACACCATTTATAGCCGCTGTCATGCTCCTTACTTGTTGATTTTAGTACTCACTCACCATGCAATCACTTAAACTGATATCGTGGAATGTGAGAGGCCTCAACTCCAAGATTAAACGTGCCTTAGTATTCAAATATATCCAAAAACATAACCCAAGTGTAATCTTTCTCCAGGAAACACACCTGACGGGATCTAAGACAGGGCTCGACAAAACCCGGGCGTCAGGTCGCATTGGCGACTAGAATTAGCGACTGGCGCCTGGGGCAGCACAGCTGGGGGTATCCTGTCTCCGTGGACCCCCCCCCAGCGTGATTGCGTTGGGCCGCGCCGCCGGCGGCCGGTAATTGAGCCCCCGGCTTTGAGGCCTTCTGTGATGCTAGCTATTCCCTTCTGTGATCCTATTCCTTCTGGAATCTGGCGCCCTCTTGTGGTGGCCATTGGAATTACAACCATTAATGCTAATAGATCTCCTTCCATTTACTAGAACACCTAAACATTACATACATATACACACACACACTATATATATATATATATATATATATATATATATACATATATATATACACACACACACACACAC
Organism: Lithobates pipiens; assembly: GCF_037356315.1. Lineage (NCBI taxonomy): Eukaryota > Metazoa > Chordata > Amphibia > Anura > Ranidae > Lithobates > Lithobates pipiens. The sequence continues at coordinate 379,486,382 of NW_027507903.1, read as the reverse complement.
ACACACACACACATACATATACACTTTTTTTTCTTTTTTATTCTAACACCCTAGAGAGTAAAATGGTGGTCGTTGCAATAATGTCTGTCACACCATATTTGCACAGCATACTTACAAGCGCACTTTTTTTGGGGAAATTTTTAATAAAAAAAAATAAGACAACAGTAAAGTTAGCCCAATTTTTTTTTATATTGTGAAAGATAATGTTACGCCGAGTAAATTGATACCCAACATGTCATGCTTCAAAATTGCGCCCGCTCATGGAATGGCGACAAACTTTTACCCTTTAAAATCTCCATAGGCGACGTTTAAAAAATTCTACAGGTTGCACGTTTTGAGTTACAGAGAAGGTCTAGGGCTAGAATTATTGCTCTTACTCTACCGATCGCAGCGATACCTCACATGTGTGGTTTGAACATTGCTTTCATATATGCGTTCGCTTCTGCACGCAAGCTTGGCGGGACAGGGCACATTTAAAAAAAATTTTTTTTTTTTATTATTTTAACTTTTATTTTTATTTTTTTTCACTGTTCTTTTAAAAAAAAAAAAATGTGTGTCACTTTTATTCCTATTACAAGGAATGTAAAAATCCTTTGTAATAGAAAAAAGCATGACAGGTCCTCTTATATATGAGATCTGGGGTCAGAGAGACCTCACATCTCATATTTACACTAAAATGCAATTTAAAAAAAAATCGTCATTTGAAAAAAATAAAAAAAATAAAAATGTCCCTCTAATAGCTATGGGCAATGACTTGGAGACAGGTGAAGGGCTGGGGGCGCTATCTTCCCCTCACTCGTCTCCATGTCAGGCCAGGGACAGGTCCAGATCGCCGTCACGGACTTGGCTCCTAACTTTTTTAGCTGGCTCCTAGATTCCAAGCAAATTTGTCAACCCCTGATCTAAGACATTGGCCCTTCATAGGGCTTTTGTGGGCAGGGCGTTCCACTCTACGTATTCCAACTATGCCAGAGGGGTTTCGGTCTTGGTTTCCAAGACATTGTGTCATACTAAGGTGGTCAAAACGGATCCTATGGGTAGGTTTGTGGTTCTGGTGTTGGAATTAGACAACAGAGTGTATACGTTTATAGCGGTATACATTCCCCTCCCCCTTTTACTATAGAAATATGGGGAACAATCATGGAGGCTGCTCTCCGAGTTGCAGAAGGTCCCATTATTCTTGCGGGGGATATGAATGTGGTGTTAGCACCTGATGCCGACAGATTTGGAATGGCGCCTAGGCATGGTTCCCCGTTGGCTCAGTGTGTTGGGTCATATAACCTGGTGGAGGCCTGGAGGTGGAAAAACCCACATGTTAGAGCTTACTCTTGTCACTCCACCACGTTTAATACTCTTGCTAGGATTGATTTATGTTTCGTGTCCAATGAATTGCTGCCGAGAGTGTTGGAGGCCCAATATCTGCCTCGTGCTGTCTCGGATCACTCCCCACTTATGGTCACCTTTGACATGGAGAGACCGAGAGGGTACGTGGTGTGGAGGTTGAGCCCATTGTGGCTCAAGGAGGAGAGTTTCGAGAGGTCTACTCAGTCGTCTATTGGTGACTTCTGGGTTGACAACCGGGCAGGGGCCCCTGTTGGAGTCACCTGGGAAGCGTTTAAGGCCACACTTAGGGGCTCGGTAGCCGGGGTTATTAAACAACTTAGATCAGACAGGCAGTGGAAACTCATGGAGGCAGAAAGGAAGGTGACAGATGCAGAGGTGGAATACATAGCAAACCCCAAATTCCGATACGTATAGAAGTTGGAGGGAAGGGATGCGCCACTTAGATCTTGTCTTAGTAGAAAAGACCCGGAAAAAACTTCTATATCAGGCGCAGCGCATATTTGAATTTGGTAATAAGAATAGTAGCCTGTTGGCATACCTGGCCCACTCGCAGCAAACCCCAGCTTCTATCCCACGTATATATGACAAGCATGAGACCTTATGTACCACACAAACAGAAATAGCGCAGGCATTTGTGCAATTTTATTCTGAACTGTATTCTTCTAGGGTGGACTATGGGGAGGAAGAGGTGCGTGACTACCTAGCCCCCATTCCGCTCTTAGAATTGGGGGTGGAGGCGGTGCAGGACTTGGAACTTCCCATCACTGTTGAGGAGACACTCGCTGCAATTCGTGCCCTCAGCCCGAACAAGACGCCAGGTCTGGACGGTTTTCCGGCTGAGTGGTACGCAACGTTTGCGGACGGTCTGGCCCCCAGATTGTTGCAAATGTTTATAGCTGCTTTGGAATAGGGGGAGCTTCCCGAATCCCTGAGGGAGGCGCTTATTGTACCGATACCGAAGCCACACAAGGACCATGAGCTATGTGAATCCTATAGACCCATATCATTGATTAATGTTGATGCCAAAATATTGGCAAAAATTCTGGCCCTGAGACTTAATAGGGTGATAGCGTCTGTTATTCATCCGGATCAAACGGGCTTTATACCCGGGAGATCGACGGCGATCAATCTTAGGCGTCTGTTTACCATTCTTCAGTCGGAGGGCCAGGATCCGGACACGCGAGTAGTGGTGTCCTTAGACACGCATAAAGCCTTTGATTCCATTGAATGGTCCCATTTGCTAGCGGTCCTTGGGCGGTTGGGCTTTGGCCCGAGATTTGTGGCATGGGCGAAATTGTTGTACACTAGGCCGAGGGCGAGGCTCAAAGTGAATAATATTATTACAGATCCTTTTGAGATTACAAGGGGCGCTCGGCAGGGGTGTCCATTGTCGCCCCTGTTTGCCCTAGCCATTGAGCCACTGGCGGCGAGCTTAAGGTCGAACTTAGGAATCCAGGGTTGCAAGATAAATAACAGGGAGGAAAAAACCTCCCTCTATGCTGATGATATGCTCCTATATTTGGCAGACGCAGGGGACTCACTGAGGAATGCACTGGACCAGATCTCTAGGTTTGGTGCATACTCAGGATTTAGAGTAAACTGGAATAAGTCCGTGCTTCTCCCGTTATCCCCCGGCTATGATCCTGCTTTGCCACCGGAGGTACCCTTAAAGAAGGTCTCCCAGTTCCGTTATTTGGGGGTTGAGGTGCAGTTACCACTGAGTAATTATACTAAAAACAATATCTCACCTTTGGTCCTAAGACTGAAAGAAAATCTACAGACATGGCGTACCCTGCCCCTTAACCTTCTGGGTAAAATAAACATATACAAGATGATATATCTGCCCCGTTTTTTGTATCTGTTGTGGCATGCACCGATCTACATCCCTAAAAAAAAGTATTTCAGGGTATCAATAAAATCCTGGTATCCTTTTTGTGGGGAGCCAAACCGGCTAGAGTGTCATTGGACACGTTGCATCTGCCGATTCGCTCGGGAGGTCTAGCTTTGCCAGATTTACAGGGTTATTATTTAGCTTCCCAATTGAGATATGTGCACTGGTGGGGCTTCCCGGCAATTGCCTCGGTGGCCACCCAGGCGGCCCAGGTCCACTCTTATGAGGCACTAATTAATGTGCTATATAGGAACGGTCTCTATCCTACACATGGAGCTGGTATCCTGAAGCTATCCCATAAAATATTCCATATCTGTAATGCTAAAATGAAGGGATCTAGCCTAGCTGAGTCGCCCAATGCCCCCTTGTGGCATAACCCCCAGCTGGTGGAGATCTTTAAAATGCCAGATGGGGACTGTTGGGAAAAATATGGGGTAAAGTATGCACATCAACTTTTTCGAGAGGGAATTTTTAAGTCCTTTACACAGTTTCAGACTGAATACAAACTGCCCAATACATTTTTTTATAGATATTTGCAACTACGGCATGCTGTATGTGCACAATATGGCGGACAGGAGGTGATACTGACCCCTTCCAAATTAGAGCAGCTAATAAAGGAGGAGGACCACACCAAGCTCATATCAAGGTACTATTTGGCTTTAACCACTACAGATCCGCGCTATTGCCAAATGACGGCATCAGCGCGGACCTACATTTCCGGGACGACGTCTATTGACGTCGTCCCGGATACGAGCGGCCTGCGCGCCCCCTGAGGGGCGCGCGCGGCGCGCTCTGTGATCGGCGAGTCCGTGAGACTCGCCTGATCACCGATCCGTGCAAGGGGTCGATCCCGACCCCTTATCACGTGATCAGCTGTCAGCCAATGACAGCTGATCATGTGATAGAACGGAGCCGGTAATCGGCTATTATTCCTCCTCGCGCTGACAGCGCGAGGAGAGAAAAAAAAAGCCGATCACCGGCGGCCGTGATCGGGACATCAGTCCCGATCATGGCCAGCAATACAGCTGACCACCTGCCCCCTGCCAGTGCCCACCTGCCCACCGCCGTGCCATCCTGAATAAAAGTAAGTGCCCCCCATCAGTGCCCATAGTGCCCACAGTGCCACCTACAGTGCCACCCACAGTGCCATCCAGCAGTGCCACCCACAGTGCCCACAATCTGCCTCAAAGGTGCTGCGACCCAGTGCCGCCCATCAGTGCCCAGCAGTGCCGCCCATCAGTGCCCAGCAGTGCCACCTATCAGAGCCACCCATCAGTGCCACCTATCAGTGCCCATCAGTCCCATCTATCAGTGGTACCTATCAGTGCCCATCCGTGCCACCCATCCGTGCCACCCATCCATGCCATCTTATCTGTGCCCATCTTTGCCCATCAGTGCCGCCTTATCTGTGCCCATCGGTGCCGCCTTATCTGTGCCTATTAGTGCCGCCTTAACTATGCCTATCAGTGCCCACCAGTGCAGCCCATCAGTGCCCACCAATGCAGCCCATCAGTGCCCACCAATGCAGCCCATCAGTGCCCACCAATGCAGCCCATCAGTGCCGCCTAATCAGCGCACTTCAATGAAGGAGAAAAATGACCCGTTTGCAAAATTTTGTAACAAACTATTAAAACATGATTTTTATTTTTTTATTTTTTTGCATCTTTTTTTGTTTGTTTAGCAAAAAATAAAACTCCGAGCTGTAACTAAATACAACCAAAAGAAAGCTCTATTTGTGGGAAAAAAATGATAAAAATTTCATTTGGGTACAGTGTTGTATGGCCGCGCAATTGTCATTCAAAGTGCATCAGCGCTGAAAGCTGAAAATTGGTCTGGGACTGAGGGGGGTTTAAGTGCCCAGTAAGCAAGTGGTTAATGACATCTTCCTCTGTCAGGATGGGCAGGGTGTCCGCACAATGGAAGTCGGACATTCCGTCCATCACAGAGGAATCCTGGGAGGAGGTCTTGGACACGGCCCTCTCATCGGTGATTTCGGCTAGGGACAAACTGATACAGTTTCATTATCTCCACAGGATCTATTATACCCCACTGAGGCTCCACAAAATGGGAAGGAAGGACTCCCCTGAGTGTTATAGATGTAGGGGAGCGGTAGGGGACTTCTTTCACATGGTCTGGCTATGTCCAGACATTGTAAAATTCTGGAGGGCAATCCTTACATATCTAGAAGATGCTTTAGCCCTACCCAATATTTATTCTCCTGCTCGGTGTTTGTTGGGGGTGCTGGAGGAAGAAGGTATATCTGCATCTCAGAAGTCTCTACTTAGAATACTTTTTTGTTATGCTAAAAAAGCAATTGCTCTTAAAATGGAAGGAGGCCTCCCCACCTTCCCTACAATATTGGATTGATATTGTCAACGGCGCACTGCCGATGTATAAACTAACGTATACAGCCAGGGAAAGCACTAAAAAGTTTGACAAAATTTGGGCGGGATGGATTCAATGTGCTCCGTGTGATGGATTAACGGATTAGGGTAGGGAGGGAAGAGGGGTAGACAGTTGCTAAAGTAAGGGATATATATAATGCTCAAGAACCTGCACATCATGGTGCTTATCCTCTCTTTTTGGTATTGGTGAAGAATGTGGAGGGAATATGATGGTGCCTACGTAGAGCAGTAGGATGGAAATGTTGTTATTGTTTGAATTTTGTAACTAAGCAACCCTGGTCTCTGGAGGCCAGAGTCAATCCCTGGATGTACAATTTGAACATGTTGTATACAGATGTGGAATGTTACTCGTTTGTTATAAAATGAGAAAAAAAAAAAAAAAAAAAAAGAAGTTATAGGGTCTACAAAATAGGGGATAGATTTATGCAATTTTTACTAGTAATGGCGGCGATCTGTGATTTCTAGCAGAGCTGCGACATTGCGGTGGCCAGATCGGACACATTTGACACTTTTTGGGACCACTGACATTTAAACAGCGATCAGTGCTATAAAAATGCACTGATTACTCTGTAAATGTCACTGGCAGGGAAGGGGTTAACACTAGGGAGTGATCAAGTGGTTAAATATGTTCCCTCATGTGTGTTTCTAACTGTGGGGGGAATGGGATTGACTGGAGGAGGAGATAGATCGCCGTGTCTAATTACTAGGAACATCATATTTGTGTCTCCTCCCCATTCTGGCTCTCGTGCCCGTGATTGCGGGTGGCTGGCGGACATCGTGGCTACATGCATCGTGTCCCAGCAGAAAGTGTAATTTAACCACTTGCCGCCCGCCGATTCTAAAAATGACGGCTGCAAAGTGGTTTTAAAATCCTGACTGGACGTCATAGGACATCCTTCAGGATTCACCCATATCGCGCACCACGGCGATTGGGGATGACACTTGTCCTTCGGACACAGCCAATGCAGCCCACCATCCAGGGATCTCTCCTTCTCTCTCCTCCCACCGATCCTGAGGAGAGAGAAGGAGAGATCTGACCAGTGAGTCAAACACTTTTTTCATACATTTACTGTGTTCACAACACAAACCCCCCCCCCTTACCAATAAAGAGAACCTGTCACAGTCCATCAGGATCAATCGCAGCCCATCAGGACCCGTCGCAGCCCAAGAGGACATCGGGACCCGTCGCAGCCCAAGAGGACATCGGGACCCGTCGCAGCCCAGCAGGACCATCTGGATCTGACAGCCCATCTGTCACACAGGCCCGACAGAACTACCACCGCACAGTCCCGTCATCACACAGGCCATCAGTAACCTGTCAGTCCCATCACACAGGCCCGCCATCAGTCAGCTGTCAGTATCAACACCAGTTCCAGCACACATGCTTGCCAAAAGTACCACCATCATGTCCGAAAGAGTTTACACAGCTGAGGAGGCATATAACATCCTTACCATGTCGGATGATGAGAGCAGCAGGGAGCTCTCATTATCCGATTCTGGTTCGGAATACGAGCCAGTGGATCGGAGTCCGAGTCAGTGGACGAAACCCCCTCTCCTAAAAGAGTAAGGCGATCAGGACCAAGATCAGAACAACTGCCTACCGCCAGCAGTGCCAGACCCCAGTACAAGTACTGGAATTGCACATCCAACCCAAAGAATCCGGGCCCAGTCCTACCTTCCCAATGCCCTAGCAAACCCCTTATGGTTGCCTGTCAGCTCAGGATCCGCTACAATCCCCACTTTCACTGCACAGCCAGGTGTGCAGCCCAACACTTCAAATTTTGCACAATTAGACTATTTCTATTTGTTTTCCCCTGACGATTTTTTGCAGTACATGGTGGACCAAACAAATCTCTATGCAGAGCAATTTATTGCTGCCAACCCCAGTTCGTCCTACACCCGATTGTTCAATTGTCGACGTCTCACACTAGACAAATTCAATTTTTATTTTTTTATTTTAAGGCCCAAAAACAAAGTAACAGAAATGTTTATATTGATAAAATAAGGCATCATTACAACTTATGCACAGTTCTCTATAAATGGATAGCTACACAGATCAACACCTTCAATCTAGTTCACCAGGAAAGAAAAGAAAAGGGAAGGAAAAGAAAAAAAAGGGGGTTACCAAACACAGGGGAGGCAAGGACATGGATGTCGGGTAATTAATGCATGACAATCCCACTCTCAAACATTAAGGGATCGAGCTCTCAACCACGGATCCCAGATACCACCAAACTGGGCAAGTGTAGGGGGAGACGTCTGCTTCCACTCCTGCAATAGCACCTTCCTGGCAGAAAAGCAAAGATAAAACAGCAAGAGACTCTTGTATGTGGCCTGTACCAATAGGTCTGTTATCCCCAAGAGAAGCACCTTAGGTTCCATTGATACTGAAAGATCAGTGACCGCATTAATGTCCGCCAGCACCTGCTCCCAGTAGCCCTGGATAGCCGGACAGTCCCATATAACATGGTAATATGTACCGATTGCCTGCTGGCACTTAGACCCCATTCACACCTGAGCGTTTTGTGGCTTGTCGCCTGAAGCTACAAAACGCTGGAGGGGGAAAAAAAAATCCATTATTCTCAATGGAGATGGTTCACATCTCCACTCCAAGTCGCCTGAAGCCCTACGCCTGAAGCTCAAACAAGTTCCGGACCCTTTTTTGTCGCGCGAATCGGGCTGATTTGGGCGATTTTATTCCCATAGAAACTAATGGAAACGCTCGATTTGAGTGTTTAGCGCGACAACGGGCGTTTCTATGGGCGTTTTGTCGCTGTATCTGCTCAAGAAAAAATATCATTTACATAATTTAAATAAGGAAATGACATAAAAAAACACACAGGAAGTGCACAGATCACCATTTTTAGCTCACATGGAGACCAGCAATATGGAAGGAGAACTGGATGAGACAGTATGTCTCCTAGATCAGGAGAGGTTCATAAGAATGGTGAAGAAGCACCCCTGTCTGTAAGATACTAGAGATCCATGCTACAAACTGAGCGAGCAAGAGGAGAGCATGGAACCAGATTGCCATCCAAGATTTTACAAACTGGGCAGACCTAACTGGCCATGTGAAGGATGAGAAAAGTAAAAGAAACCCCTGCAAACATAACCACAATAGGGACATAATAGGATGATTAGTACATTATAAGGCCCCTTTCACACTGGGACAGTGCGAGTGTTGGTGGGTTGGCGCTTTGCCGTCATTTTGTTTGTGGTATGCGGCCGCTAGCGGGGCTGTTTTAACCCCCGCTAGCGGACGAAAAAGGGTCACAATCGCACACAAAGCACCGCTGCAGCGGCGCTTTGCCAGCGTTCTAGCGGCCGCTAACAGGGCGGATTTAACCATCGCTAGCGGCCTAAAAAGGGTTAAAAATCGCACGCAAAGCACCGCTGCATTAACCCTTTTTCAGCCGCTAGCGGGGGTTAAAACCGCCCTGCTAGTGGCTGCTAGAACGCTGGCAAAGGGCCGCTGCAGCGGTGCTTTGTGTGCAATTACGGCCCTTTGCCAGCGTTCTAGCGGCCGATAGCAGGGCGGTTTTAACCCCCGCTAGCGGCCGAAAAGGGTTAATGCAGCGGTGCTTTGCATGCGATTTTAACCCTTTTTAGGCCGCTAGCAGGGGTTAAAACCGCCCTGCTAGCGGCTGCTAGAACCCTGGCAAAGGGCCGCAATCGCACACAAAGCACCGCTGCAGAGGCCCTTTGCCAGCGTTCTAGCGGCCGCTAGCAGCGGCGCTTTGCCGGTGGTATAGCCACGCTGGCCCATTGATTTCAATGGGTAGGAGCGGTATTCACCGCTCCAAAGATGCTGCTAGCAGGACTTTTACCGTCCTGCTAGTGCACTGCTCCAGCACTCCTGCTTTCACAGTGCAGTGAAAGGAGTCGCTTTTTCAGGTGCTATACAGGCTCCTTTCTCTCAATTGTGAAAGCTGGAGGGCTTTCACACTGGAGCGGTGCGCTAGCTAGTGAATACACTGCTCCTTCACTGCTTTTGCCTGAACAATGCCACAGTGTGAAAGGGGCCTATGCATGGGAGTATGAGTATAGTATTAGCAGAATGTCATAAATACATGATGACACACTCTGACCCCTAGTGGATATATATATATATATATATATTTCTCAAAAAAAAACAAAAAAACATGGGACTTCTTGTCAATACATCAAGCATTTTTATTAATAAATCAGTACAGCATAGTATATGGTCGTATTTACAAAGAACTAAAGTTTTTAATTTATTATATTGCCTCAAGCTGCCATGGGACCTGTCCTGCTGGAGACATGAAGTAGGAGGCAAATTGATCCCTGACCTGTGTCCCTTGTCTGCTTCCACGAACACCGGTCCAATGAGCTCTTTCCATGTTCTCATGTACTGGGTCCTCGAAGTCAAATCCATCCCGTTGGCGAACAAAATTATGCAAGGCACATGCAGCTTTAACAACACAAACTGCATTTTGCATGTTGAGAACAATGGGAGTGTGCAGTACCTGCCATTTGTTTGCCAATATGCCAAATGCACATTCGACAACGCGACGTGCTCGTGTTAGTCTACAATTAAACACACTCCTCTGTTCAGTCAGGTTGTGCCCCGAGTAAGGCCGTAGAAGATGCTCACTCAGAGCAAAGGCCTCATCTCCAACAAAAACACTGGGTAGGGGAGGGCCATTTGTGCCAGGGAGTGGCCTGTTTTCTGGAAGGTCCAGAGAATTCTTGCGCAGCAGATGTCCAAATGATGAATGTGAAAAAATAGAGTCAGCGCTGCTACCATATGATCCAATGCCAATGTAGCTGAAGCAATAATTAGCATCAGCCACTGCCATTAAAACAAAAGAAAAATATTTCTTATAATTAAAATACTGGCTTCCACTACCCATGGGCTTTACGATGCGAATAGGTTTCCCATCGATGGCTCCAACACAGTTGGGGAAGTTGCAGCGTTGCCATAAAACATCTGAGATCCTTGACCAATCTTCCGCTGTAGGTTTTTTTAATACAATATCCTTTAGTATGTCGTAAATAGCAGAGCAAGCGCCACGAATTATGTAGCTTGCTGTGGATTTTCCAACACGAAAGGCATAGTGTATACTTGATAAAGATTGTCCGGTTGCTAGGTACCTACAAAGAAATAAACATATATATTTTAATGTGTTTTTTAACAGTTAAACTGCTCAAAATAAAGTGGAAGAGTATACATGATGCCTACACTCGACATCTAAGACTGCAAAGGGAATTTAGGAGTGGATCTGGGGCATGTGCTCCGAGAGATTATCTGCATGCAAAAGAAATGGAATTCCTTCGGCCATTGCTGGCTTTGGGGCGGTAAGCTATCATCTGTGTACGAATGTTATTAAACAAAATGTAAAGAGAAAGTTATAATAATTAAATTCTATTTTCAGGACTGAAAACTGCTGGGAGGACAGTAATCCAAATGATGATTTGGACACAGATGCTAGTCAGCAAGCAAGCCAAGCATCAAGTGATCAAAGTCAGCAAGCAAGCCAAGCATCAAGTGATCAAGGAGGCCGAGATCTGGAGAGCCAATTGTCGACTCCAGCACGGTCTACATCTGAGACACATGTGCGAGATGAGGCTCGTGTACCTGCTAGAGCAATAAGAAGGAAGGCTCCTGAACCTGACTTCAACCGCATGCTGGACATTATGACCAGTATGTCAGAAAAAATGAACAGCAACAGGTCTCATGTGCAGGTTTCTGCAAGATGTCTGGAAGGTCTGATGGAGAAGGTGCCATTAGAACTCCAGGCAGACATGTTGGCAGGTACCATACGCTATATTGCGACTTTTATACCACCAACCCCCACATATAGGTCCTCAGAGCCTCCGCCACCTTATGGTCCCTATGCAAATCACCCCCCGCCCCACCTGCCAGCACCACCATCCTCTCATTAACTTCCTCTGCCAACACCACCACCTTCAAATTACTTTCCTCTGCCAACACCACCACCACCACCTTCTAATTGGCAGCAAAATGAGAATCCCTCTACCTCCACCTGGTCACAATATGGCCATGCAATGAATGTGGTGAATACACCCAATGAGGGAGTCAACTCCTCCCAAACATTCCATCGCCTCTAATTTTTTTTTTTTGGTTCATGAGCTACGTTAGCTCTATTTCTTTGTTGAGCTGTATATGTGCAAAACGAACAAACGAACAGAAAAAGTTATATTTCAGGAATATTTTAAATAAAAAAAAATAAAGTTTTTATTTGGCTTTAAAAATGTGTGATTGGTGTTTATTTTAGGCATATAAAAAATTATTCATATTAGGTTCTTCATTAAAGGTGTTGTATACTAATTTTTGGGACTTTTACCTACAGGAAAGCCTATAATAAGGCTTACCTGTAGGTAAAAAAAAAAATATCTCCTAAACCTGTACGGTTTAGGATATATTCCCCTCGGTATGCGCCGCTGACTGCAGCGGCGCATGCGCACATGGGGATTCTCGACCTGAAAATCCGGCAGTGGCCGACCGGCATGAAATCTCCCGCGGGCATGCGCGGGAGTGACGATATCACGGCTCCGGCCACTCACAGCGCCGGAGCCGCGATACCCGGAAGAAACGCAGAGGGAGCATGTCAGCTCCCTTGGCGTGGATCGGGCCAGATGTCCGGGCCCTCGTTCTAAGGTAAGCATTTCATAATGAGCTAGTATGCGGTGCATACTAGCTCATTATGCCTTTTGCTTTGCAGGTGTGAAAGAAAAAAAAAAAAAAAACAGGTTTACTACCGCTTTAATCTCAGTTAAGCCCCAAACCAATTTGCAGCCAAAGGACCAGGCCCCTTTTTGTGATTTGGCACTGCGTCGCTACAAGTACGCGGTCGTGCAACGTGGCTCCAAAACAAAATTTATGTCCTTTATAGGGGATAGTTTTATAGCATTTTTATCTTTTTTTTTTCCCTGTAATGGCGGCGATCAGCGATTTTTATTGTAACTGCAACATTTTTGCAGACACATCGGACATTAACACATTTTTGGACACTGGCAGGAAGGTGTTAACCACTAGGGGGCAGTGTAGGTGTTATGTATGATGTTATGTGTTTTTTTATTTTAGTGGGCGTGGCCTGGCATGTGACGTCACTGATTGTCTTTCCGATCGGTGACAGCCACAGTAGGAAGCACGGGGAGAGGTTTGTCTACTCGGATCTCTCCTCGTTCTTCAGCTCTGTGACCCGATTGCGGGACACCAGCGGCGATCAGGTCCGCTGGTCCCGGTCACAGAGCTCAGGACCGGGTCAGGAACGCACCACTGGCGGGGCACTCCCGATCCACGGCTGGGCACTGAGCAACGTACAGGTATGTGCTTGTGCCCAGCCGTGCCATTCTGCCGATGTACATTGGCGTGAGGTGGTAAGTGGTTAAAAAAAATGAAATAGAAATATGAAAATATTACCTCAGTGTGATAATTAGTCGTTCCACAGGGGGTATACTGTTCCGAAAACATGTGTCCATTCGCTGCAACCGACTACTGAGTAAACCCAGTAACTCAAAGATGTGAAAAAAAAAAAAAAAAAAAAAAAAAAAAAAAAAACACAACAAATATGGCGTTTATTAGTGGACGTTATAAAATAAGACAAATATCATGAAACCAACTATTTTGACTAACCTTTTTATGGACATCCTGGTGTAGTCCAAAAATGTATCTTCATGGTCATGTAGGCCACTGTACATAACTCAAAATTGCCCTCTCTCTTCCCGATCGGCAATTACGGGGGTGGATCCAATATCTGCGTGCCCTCTTCTTCCTCCTCTCTTGTTCATGCAGAAAAAATGTGGCAACAGCGGATGCTGCCACAAAACATGCCATCTCATCGTCACTCATCTTTGTAGTAGATAGTAGATATGGAGCAGGGAGCACAATGCTGAACCGGAAGTACATTAAAGTACAGTACTCTGGAAGCAGATGAAAAATATTTTTCCTATTGGCTGAAAAAAAAAAAAAAAAAAACACAGAAGTTAAAAAAACGCAGAAGTTAAAAAACACCGGAAAACGCTGTATGCAAACGCGCAAATAGGCGCGACAAAACGCCGGTAAAAACGCTCAAACACGCTACGCTCAGGTGTGACTGCAGCCTTAGGGCATAGCCCTGACTGGGTGGGATATATTTTGGCTAAGCGCTGAGGGGTATAATAAGCCCTGTGTATAAATTTCAGCTGGATGAACCCATCTCTTGCGGAGATTACCTTGGGGATATAGTGTTGCAGGGCTAGGGCCCATTCCTCCTCGGTAAGGGCGGGGATATCCCCTTTCCAAAGCTGATATAAGGGTGATTCCCTCCTTGGTTGCTCACAAGTCAAGCGGAGATATAGGGAGGAGAGAATTCTGTCCACTCTTCGAGAGATGAGAAACCTCTCTATCACATGAGGCTCCACCGAAATTTCCCCTGGAAATTGCGCCTGTGTCGCATGTTTTAACTGGAGGTACCTGAATAGCATCCAGGAGGGAAGCCTATAGGCCTCTCTAAGGTCCGGAAAGGGGAGGAGAGCACCAGCTGGCATAATTTGTTTGAGCTTGTATATTCCAAATCTGGTCCAGAGGCTGGGATCCGGGATCGGAAATGCGGAAGTTTGAGGTTGCCCCATAGCGGGGTATGAGGGGATATAGAGTCAGCCGCCTTAACAGTGGCAGTGACTTTTTCCCAAACTTGGATTGTGGTCTGCATCAGGGTCGTTACCTGCGGGCTAGACTTGGCTCCCCTATAGACTAAGTTTGTTAGTGCTGCATAGGAGCCCATGATCGCTGCTTCCAAAGTGACCGCAGGGTTGGATTTCGATTGAGTGAACCACCATCGGACTGTGACTAACACCGCTGCCCAGTAGTACCTACGGAAGCGGGGCAGTGATAGGCCACCCAGAGATAGAGGAAGCTGCAGCTTGGCCCTAGAGATCCGCGGAATCCTGCCACCCCAGATAAATGAGGAAACTACCCCATCTACCGTATATACTCGAGTATAAGCCGAGATTTTCAGCCTCTTTTTTGAGGCTGAAAGTGCCCCCCTCGGCTTATACTCGAGTCATCGCTGTCTGCCCGCTCGATCAGCGTGTCGAGCAGACAGACAGCGGCCATTCTAGAATTCAAAAGCCGCGCCTCCGGCTCCGCCTTCGCCTGTGATAGGCGGAACACTGAATTTCCCAGCAGCCTGTGTTCCGCCTATCACGGGCATCGTCTCATCCTCGTACTACGGACGAGGATGAGACGATGCCCGTGATAGGCGGAACACAGGCTGCTGGGAAATTGAGTGTTCCGCCTATCACGGACATCCGATAGGCGGAACAGCAGTCAGTGGGAAATTGAGTGTTCCGCCTATCACCGACGGAGGCGCGGCCTTTGAATCCTAGAATGGCCGCCGACGAAGAGCTGAAGGACGGAGGCTCGGCTCGGGACGGGACGGGCCGGGCCGGGACGGGACGCAGGCTGGACGGGACGCAGGCTGGACGGGACGCAGGCTGGACGGACACAGGCAGGCTGGACACAGGTAGGCTGCACGGACACACACACACACACACACACACACACACACACACACACACACACACACACGGACACACACACAGGGATGGATGGACCCACAGGGATGGACGGACACACAGGGATGGACAGGCATGTCTCACCCTCGGCTTATACACGAGTCAATAATTTTTTCCAGTTTTTTGGGGGTAAATTGGGGGCCTCGGCTTATATTCGGGTCGGCCTATACTCGAGTATATACGGTAGTTTGCGGAAGAATGTGGTAGGGATCGGAACTGGGGTATTTCTAAATATATAAGAATTTAGGGAGAAACTTCATTTTTAATAGATTAACCCGTCCTACCGGTGTCAGGGGTAGCATCTTCCATATCAGGCATTTTGCCGTTAGAGCGCGCAAGATTGGGTAGAGATTGTCTGCCAGATAGTGGGAGAGGTCATTGGTGATCTCAATCCCCAAGTATCGAAAATGGGTAACCCTTTGCAGAGGAGACGAGGGGGTGGAGGGGGCGTTGAGTTAGAGAGTAGAAACAAGCTGGATTTACCCCAATTAATCCTGACTCCCGAAAATTTACCATATTCGTCGATGTAACGGCACCCCTAATATACTGGGGGTTAACGCCGTTTACGATGTTCCCTCTCCTAGACACACATCCACTCGCTACCAATATCCACAGCTAAACGACCCTTTCCTATAGGAGCCAACCCCTCTGGAAGAAGACGAGACGCACTCTGTCTCTTCTGTAGTAGGAATGACTTTATTATTGAGAAACATTGTAACTTTATACACAATTCAAGGCACATGCTTTAACATGAACAAGGGCCCAGCTCCACCCACACATCCCAAGACTCAACACCTCATCCTGACGTCTGCTAGGCTTCAAACGATCCCACCCAATACACATCTTTTCACAAAGGGTTGGCAGCCAGTCTGTCTGGCACTTTACAATACACACAAGGACAGACTTAAATGAACAATAGAAATGCAAAACAACTTAATTCCTCAGCAATGATACTTAACCCCCATATACAGTATATAGTATACATCCAATCTATATACAATGTATATACAGCCTTGAATATGGCTATCACAGACCATATCGGGGGTTTCTTTTATTCACCCTGTGTCCAAAGTGACCCCACTGTCACAGTCGATAACTGATAAGGCTGTCGTAAGGGAGTCAGAAGTGTCCCCAAGGTACAAAAGCATGTCGTCCGCATATAGCGACAGCCTCTCTACCAAGGGACCCACCTGTAATCTCCCCACCCCCCTCTGTTGAGCGAAGGAGACTTGCCATAGGCTCAATGGCCAGGGCAAACAGCCCTGGAGAGAGGGGGCAGCCCTGTCTAGTGCCTCTGCAGAGGTGGAAAGGGGAGGAGAGGACCCACCTGTGCGTACCCGAGCCGTAGGGGAGGCATACAGTTGTTGGACCCAGGTCATAAATCTAGGGCCAAACCCAAACCGGTTGAGGACCTGCCAGAGAAAGCTCCACTCTACGGAGTCAAAGGCCTTCTCCGCATCCAGAGAG
Source organism: Lithobates pipiens (assembly GCF_037356315.1). Lineage (NCBI taxonomy): Eukaryota > Metazoa > Chordata > Amphibia > Anura > Ranidae > Lithobates > Lithobates pipiens. The sequence continues at coordinate 379,469,732 of NW_027507903.1, read as the reverse complement.
GCCACCGCTCCCTCCCCGGCCCCCGCCCCCAACCGCACTATGTTAGTGTAGAGACGCCGTATATTGATGTCAGTGCCTTTACCAGGCATAAAGCCGGTCTGGTCCCCATGGACTAAGGAGAGTATCACTGTGTTCAGTCTATTGGCCAGTATCTTTGCTAGTATTTTAGCAACAACATTCAGCAGAGATATTGGTCTAGAAGAGGAGCACAGTTCTGGGTCTTTCCCTGGTTTCGGTATGAGTACAATTACAGCCTCTGAAAAGGAGTTGGGAAGGACATTCGTCGCTAAGGCCTTGGTGAGGGTGGAATGATAATATGGGGCCACCACTTCTAAGTTGGTTTTGTAAAACTCCGATGGGAGTCAGTCGGGGCCTGGTGTTTTCCCTGCCTGAAGGGACTTGATACCCCTTTGAACCTCTGTCAGGGTGATGGGGCTCTCCAGTACCAACGCAGCCTCCCCAGTCAGGGCGGGGAACTCAATTTTGTCTAGGAAGGAGGTTAAATCTGCCAGAGAATATGTAGCTTTGGACTCATAGGCGAGTATAGTACTGCTCGAACCAGGCATTGATTTGGGCTGGATCAGAGAGCCATCTGCCCCCTTGATATTAGCTATGCAGGGACTCCCCCATCTGCTCTGCCGCCAGCCACGCCAGCAACCTCCCCGGCCTTTCTCCTTGTTCAAATATCCTTTGTGTTTGGGAGAGGAGAAAGCGGCGGCAGGAAGCGGTGCGGATCAGTGGCAGCTCCCTATACGCATTAAGCATGTCCACATGCGTACTCGGACTCGGGGAGCTCGCATATTGGTCATCCAGTCTTACCGCTCTGAGCTCTGCCTCCGAGAGTTCCAGTCTCGAGGCCTTCCTAATTTGGGAAATATTAAATTGGCATCTCCCCCTTGCGTATGCTTTAAATGCATCCCACAATGAGGCTGGTGGTGCCGAGCGGTCATTATGGTTCCAATAGTCCCCCAACTCTGACAGCATCAATGGTGCCACCTTTTCATCTGTGATCCAGTATCTGGAGAGTCTCCAGAGTCCCATCCCCGCCACCGAGTCTGTGTGTAGAGTCAGCATCACCGGGGCATGGTCCAAGATGGAAACCGCAGACACCTTTTGTAACAGAGGAGCACTCACATAAATCAAGTCTATGCGTGACAGCGTCGAATGTGTAGCCGAATCACACATATTGTCTTGCCACTGGGCGTTTCCACCGCCACACGTCATGCAGGCCAAATGTTTCTGCCCACCTAGCCAGGCCAGAGTTGGGCTTGGCTAGGTGGGCTAGGTGTAGATTCATCAATCGAAAAGGGAGTGTCTTATGTACCAAAACACTAACTCCCCTAGAATGTGAGGAGAAAGTGGAGTGGTAGTAAGATCCCACCCAGTGTTTTTTGAGCGAGAGTATACAGGAACCTGTAAGATGAGTCTCCTGTAAAATACAAAATGTGCGGGAGGTATCTCTTTAGATACATAAAGACCAGGGATTGTTTAATTTTAGAGTTCAGCCCCTGCACATTCCAGGAGATTGTCTCTCTTCCTATGGCTCCCCTGAGGTTAAAGTAATTACAACCCCAACCCCATCTCCACCCCCCGCCCTGCCCGGCCACAAAACAGAATTGAAAAATAATCTTAGCATTGAGATCGAAGGCTCCGATGTAACACGTTGTAATGAGAGAAGTGCAAGAAATCTAGCAATTACATATAACCAACAGTCAAACCCACTGAAATTTACCACCCCCCCCCCCACCCCACACTACCCCCCCAACTTGGGTGCGTTTGAGACGCGAAATAGAACATGACACTCAGTCCCTTGGGAGCAATGTAGCAAAATAGCGCCTAGAAGGCACAGTAGAAGGCACTTGTGTCCACTCAGCAACTGCGCTGACAACCGGAGAAATATCACAATATTACTGTCCTCCCTGCGGATAGGGAGTCACCCGGACGAGTGGGTCCGGGGGCACAATTCTTGATGTTACTAATGGTAGGGGAAAGGATGCACTTATGCAAAGTGTCCGCGTGCATGAACCCGCACAGAATACAGCAATCTTCTTTCTCCAAATCATATGATGGGTAGCAGGGGTAATGCCGACCCTCAGCAGTTGCCCTGGGTCTTATAGTCCAACTAGCATGGAAGAAGGGGGGGAATAATGGGCAGGCACAGGGGAAACCGAATGTCATGAGCAGTCCTCCCCACTGAACAACTGTTTTGGGCTCACAGATTCAGTCAGCAGGGGCCACAAGAAAGACCTGTCTATTAGAAAGGGCCAAAGAGAGGAGAGTTGGTATCAGGCTCACCAGTTAATGCCGTGGTAGAGACTCCAGCCAGTTGGAAGCTTCTTCAGGTGAGGTAAAGAATTTATGGGTCTCACCATCTTGAACTCTGAGGCGTGCTGGAAAGAGCATGCTATATTTCAGGCCCTTCTGCCGCAGGGCAAGCTTCACATGATCAAATAACTTCCTCTGTTTCTGCGTTTCCACGGAAAAGTCTGGAAAAATCATGAGCCGGAAACCCTCAAAGCGCAGCTCCTCCACATTTCTGCTCTCTCTCAGCACCAGATCCCGATCCCTAAAATTCAGGAGGCAGAGGATAAGTGTGCGAGGGGGGCTCCAGGAGGTCCCCTAGCCGCCGGCATTCTGTGGGCCCTCTCAACCGCAAAGAATGGCGAAAAGGCCACCCGGGGGAGTAGCTGACGGAAAAGGCGTTCTATAAAGGCAGCGGGGTTGGGGCCCTCCGATCCCTCCGGCAGCCCAATAACCCAAAGGTTGTTCCTTTGGTTGCGGTTCTCTACGTCCTTCACACGGTATTCCAACCTTGGTGGTGAGGCTATGAAGGGAGGCATAGTGTTCTGTCAGGGTATCCTCCGCAGTCCCCACACGGTGTTCCACCTCCCTCATCCTGGTACGAAACTTGTCCATATCCCTCCGGATCAGCCCCATCTCAAGTTGTATGGTGTCAATCTTCGCCATTAGCGTGAATTGGCATGTACCAATGGCCTGCATAAGGGCTGTGAAGTTGTCCTGCTCCCGGAGTGCAGGGTCAGCAGAGTCTGCAGCTGCAGTCTGAGACGCCATATTGGAGAGCATGCAGGGCGGAGATCCCCCACCGCGAGGCTGTGTACAGGCTTTCTGCGGCATCGCCGATTTCTTCTTACCGGGCATACCACTCCAGGAGGTCACTGGCCAGGCTCCGTTGGCCTCGGAGATAGCGTTATCCTGATTCCCTGCGGATATCTAGTAGTCAGGCCCATGGAGCTCCCTCACTATGCTTCTGCTCCGGTCGCCATCTTGGACACGCCCTACCAGGCCTTACAAAGAAAAACGATCAGCATGCCTACTGGCCCACCCACCCCATGCCCTTATATTCTTCTGTTATGTCCAGGACACGCTACAATATGATTATGCGCTTCTTACATTTCAACGACAACTCACAGTGCCCTCCCCAAGATCTTCCCAACCACGACAAATTATATAAGCTTCGCCCCCTAATAAATTCTTTTACCAAATGATTTTCTGAAGTCTTTATCCCCGACCAAAATATTTTTGTGTAGACAAATCCCTTATCCACTTTACTGGCCGGCTGCATATGAAGCAGTATATCCCAAGTAAGAGAGCCAGGTATGGGGTGAAAATTAATAAATTATGTGACTGAGCCACGAGATACGTGTACTCATTTCGTATTTATGAGGGCAAAGACTCCCAGCTCCAGCCCCGTGAGTGCCCCACATATATAGGAACCAGTGGTAAAACTGTGTGGGACCTTGCATACCCCCTGTTCAAAAAAGGTTACCACTTATATGTAGATAATTACTACAGCAGCTTGCTCCTTTTCGTCACCTGTATCATGAAAAAAACCCTGGCCTGCGGTACCTTCCGAAAAAAATAGGAAGGGCTTCCCACAGAAATTATTATCAAAACGGCTACAAAAGGGGGAAGCCGCATTCATGAGGAATGAGGAGGTGTTGGCCATGAAGTGGCGGGACAAGAAGGATGTTCACATGATGACTACCATTCACAATGACATCTTGGTGGAGATTCAGATAAGACGTGGCCCCGTAGTGTCCAAATTTGTCCATGACTACAATGTTTATATGGGGGGGGGGGGGTGGATTTAAATGATCAATTGTTGCAACCATATCTGTCAACCCGCAAGTCCTATTATTGGTATAAAAAAGTTGCGATTCATCTGTTTCATATGGCTCTGTTCAATTCATTTGTCTGCTATCAAAAATCACCCGAAAACCAATCAACTACCTCAAATATATTGAAAACATTATCACTGCCCTTATTTACCAGCAAGGACCCGCCCCAGGAAGCATTCGCTCTGATAGTGTAAGTCGACTTCATGAGTAACATTTTCCCTTTAAGTTTCCCCTAACAGAATCCGTAAGAAGACGCCAAAAGAAATGTTGTGTATGCGCAAGTAGAGGAGCTAGAAGAGATACAAGTTATTATTGTCCCAATTGTCCCTCCCAACCTGGCCTATGTATTGGTAATTGCTTCAAAAATTATCACACATGCATCAGATATTGATCCCCTTATTAGTAACAGACTGCCATTTCCCCATTTCAATTACCTGTGTGCATCATTTGCCTGCCACCATGTTTCTACCTTCCATGTTAACTGACCCTGGCCTGTTTACCGACAAGGTCTTTGCCTGCCGTTTTAACCATGTTTCTGACTTCCGCTTGCACCAACCTCAGCCTGTTTACCGATGATGCCTTTGCCTGACGTTTTTTAAACACGTTTCTGACTTCCACATGCACCGACCTCGACCTGTTAAATGGACCATGTTTTTGCCTGCCACTTGGACCGATCTTTTGCCCTTCTACTTCAGTACACAGGGGTCTCACATATGTGAGGGGCTTCAGAATAGCATTCTGGAGTAGAGAAAATCAGTTTTTGGTTTTCTGTTTTCCCAGAACAGGGTCTGGTTGCCCAGAGGCTTCAAAGAGATTTGGGTGGGAGAAGCCTCTACCCCTGTCCCCCTGGCCCTAAGCTTGATGGCCCTTCCTGCTGCCTGGACCAATAATTTGGCTGTGCTGACCATATTGCTGCCTGTAATGACCCAGGACTTTATGGACTGTTTCTTTCTGCTGCCTGGGCCAATAATTTTGCTGTGTTGACCATATCTCGGCCTGCTGCCTCTACTGACTATAGACAGTATTTCTGCCTGGAAATCTCTGCCTGCTACCTGGACCAATGCTTTGGCTGTGTTGGCAGTATCTCTGCCTGAACTAACTATGGACAGTATTCCTGCCTGCTGTGTGTACGATTGCTTTTGCTGTCACTGACCATATCCCTACCTGCTGCCTGGACCGATGCTCTCTTCTGTAGACCACTACATTACTAAGACCACAGGTAATCTTTTGTTATTTGGTGTGTACATGTTATGTGTTAGAAATATGAAGGGCCTTCAAAAATGTGATCGGTAGTCAGGAAATGATGTGTGTAATTTATGCTCCTAGAATGCCTGGAGGTGCTACTTGGATGTTAGGCTTCTGTATGTGGCCAGGCTATGTAAAAGTCTCACACATGTGGTATCGCCATACTCAGGAGGAGCAGCAGAATGTATTTTTGGGTGTTGTTGCAAGTATGTGCAGGGAACAGCACTTTAATTAGTGAATATATGGTGCAGAATGCACAGCGGCCAATTAAACAATAAAAGGGATGTAATGATATAAATTAAATTAATGGGGACATGACAGCTAAAAGTTTGCAAAATCCTCCAGGGAGGCCGATTGTAGCGGTTATGGACAGTGCCACCACCGGCTTCAGACTCTACATAGACCAAATCTTCCAACCTCTTGTTCTTCAACTACAATCTTACATCCACAATGGCACACACACACACCTACTTTAACTTCTGTACCCCTACAGTTGGGAACCAACCTACGTTTGGCTCTCACTTGACGTTTGTGAACTTAATACTTCCATTCCACACACTTTTGGACTTATGGCACTAGAACAATTTCTGCTCTTATCTTATCAACTCTCGTCAGGCAGATTTCATTGTAGAGGCTACCAAATTTTGCCTGACGCACAATTATTTCACTTTTGACGGTGAATATTGCCAACAACAGCAAGGTACTGCAATGGGGGCCAACTTTGCCCCCTCACACGCAAACCTAGCTATGGGATTCTGGGAATATAATCATATTCATAAAAATAAATAATCAGATTGTAGCCAACATAGTTTTTTTCAAAAGGTATATTGATGACATCATCTGGGATGGTCCCCCCGACCTCATTACTTCATTCGTTCAACATTGCAACAACACCACCTATAGATTGCCATTCACGTTTGTCACTAACCCTTCCACCATGGCTTTTCTAGATTTAAAATTAGGACATGATGGTCATCATATTTGTGCTATGAACTTTACTAAACCCACGGCAGGAAATTCCTACCTACACTTTAAAAGTTGTCACCATCCAAAATGGATAAAAAATATCCCCAAAGGCCAATTTTGCCACCTTAAGCAAAATTGTACTAAGGACTCTGATTTTGTTGAGCTCAGTACCCATCTAAAAAGTAAATTTCTGAAGATTTAATTGATGACGCCTATGAACTCTACCTCCATAACAAGCCACCGACATCAGGCCAAAACATGAAGGACTGCCCCATGAAGTTTGTCACAACCTGTCATTAAAAACATAGAAATATAGAAAGACTATTATCAAAACCCTGGAATATTCTACAGCAGGATCCCCACCTAAAAACCATACTTCCTGTGTACCCCAGAGTTACTTATCGAAGAGCTCCTAATCTAAGATACAAAATTGCACCAATTTAAATTTAATACAGCTCCACCACCTGTACCCATCCTGATACTTATCATAGGCATGTAATGTAAATTTGTCAATCATGGCCAGAAATCATTTACAACAAAAGGAAAATCATACCAGTTAAAAAGGAGTTCTACAACTGTTCATCGGACTACGTAATTTATGGTCTCAGTTGCCCATGTGGCCTACTTTACATAGGCCGAACCATTCGGGTGTTGAGAACTAGGTTTAGTGAACACAGAAGATACATAGGAGGGTGGTAAAGATCACCACAATGTTCCCAGACATTTCGCCATGGCCCACCAAAAATCCACTGCAGGACAAGTGTGGGTCATTGAACAGATCCCCAGTTCCCTTCCCGCAGCAGAGAGATTCAAAAAAACTCTACTCTAGAGAAACCAACTGGATCTACATTTTAGATGTACGTTCCCCTGGTGGTATAGAGAGCATAGAAATATCCACCATCATCTAACAGTCAATTGCTCCCCTCCCCTCTGTTTAAAATAGATATCCTGAAAACCACACTTTTTTGGATAATCTTTTTCTTGTTTTTTTTTTTTTTATATATATTTCTTACTCCCTCATGTCTATCACCTTTCCCCTCTATATACATAATACATACAGTTGTCCTAATAATAAAATATATAAAAGAAACACTAGTTTATACCTATCAATTGTTCACACATTAACTGAATCTATTTAATAAATTGTTCCTATCTTTATTCTTCCATTTCTCAGTGTTTTCTTTTTAACCATCCTCCTTATTCTCAGTTTTACGAAGTTCTACCAAACATGTGAATTTTGCAACAAGGGGAAACATACTGGACTTTGTTTATACAACAGAGAAAAATGCATACAAGGCTGAACCCCTCCCCCACCTTGGGTATTCAGATCACATCTCTGTTATGCTAATTCCAGCATACAAACCATTGCTTACACTTGCAAAACCAGTTCAAAAAGAAATCACGGTATGGCCAGACAATGTTACCCCAGTACTGCAGGACTGCTTTAAGCACACAGATTGGAAAATGTTTAAAGAGGCAGCCACAATGGTCTAGAGATTTGAATATGGAGATCTCCCCGGCACAGTGGACTACCTCGTTTACACTCACACATAAATTATCTAGGTCCGGGTTCACACAAGAGAAGAACTACAAATTGTTGTCGAGATGGTACAGGGTTCTGGTCTCGGTGCACAGGATGTTGCCATCAACCACAAATATGTGTTGGCGATGTCACGGAGCGCAAGGATCCTACATCCATGTATGGTGGGATTGTGATAAGGTTCACCCATTTTGGGATAAGATTTTTGAGATATATAATGAATTAAATATTCTGAATATGGGACTTAAATGTGCTCCACGACAGAGTATGAATAAGTTTGATTTGTATATTGATGCACACAAATATTTTCGTACCTTAAATATTAAGAAATATTTTTTGTTACACCCCAATACTTCGAAATTAGTGATTGATAATCCTAGTAGTCAAATGGATAGTGGACTGAGAAATCGGTCGCCATTTAATCCGCAGCTAACTGGTAATCATTTTGTAGAGGTTTTTAAAAACTTGGTGTTAAATGATTTGGAAAAACTCCCCGTTAGCAAGGGCGTGAACCCAAGGTACATTAAAGAGGGGATTAAATCCCTAGAGGAGAATAATGATATTATCATACGCCCGGCAGACAAAGGGGGGGGGGGGTGGTGATCCTCGATAGATCATTTTACCATGACCAGCTGAATGATCTGTTGGGGGACACCACCACTTACAAAAAATTAAACTTTGATCCTACAGATGAATATAAGAACCAATTAGAGGCTTTGGTGGAGTGGGGATATGGGAAGGGAGTACTCAGTTTAAAAGAAAAGAAATATCTGGTCCCTAGCAGCTGCAGGATACCGGTGATCTACACCTTGCCCAAAATTCACAAGGATGTGGTGGCTCCTCCACCACGTCCTATTGTGAATGGGATAGGATCGGTCACCTCCAGACTGGGAGAATATTTAGATAGATCACTCCAACCCAGTGTGAAAAACACAAGAGCATATCTGAAGGACACAACAGATTTGCTAAAATCCCTCAATATGATCTCCATCCCCTCGTCTATGGAAGTGTATTTGGTTACGGCTGATGTAGCTAGCCTATACACTATTATTCAACATCAAGATGCCCTATTAGCACTTAACTGGGCTATGAGCAGAAGGGAGGATATCCCGCATGCCCGGAAGGTGTTTGTGGGCCAGGCACTTGAGTTTTGCATGACCCACAGCTATTTCTGGTTTGATGGGACCTTCTATGCCCAGAGAGTTGGCGTGGCAATGGGGGCTAAATATGCCCCTAGCCTTGCCAACTTATTTATGGCCGAGTGGGAGGATAGATATGTGTTTGGTATTGAGTGGCCACAGCTAATTTTCTATCGCAGATTCATAGATGACCTGTTTTTCATATGGGGGGGAACTAAGGCTTCAGTTGTAAACTTTTTGGAGAGATTGAACTCCAACTCGAACGACATTAAGTTGGAGTTCAATATTAATCCCACGGTGGTAAATTTCCTTTACCTCTTGATAGAGAGAAAGGATGATAGATTCAATACCACAGTGTACTTTAAAAATACAGACAGGAACAGCTATTTAACAACGAAGAGCGGACATCATCCATCCTGGATTAGAAATATCCCTAAGGGACAATTTTTAAGGGTCCGCAGGAACTGTACAACTAGAGAAGATTTCGTAGCCCAATCCCAAATTTTGAAAGAAAGGTTCATACAGAAAGGGTATTCAGAGACCATCTTGGATGAAACTATTGGGACAGTTGCGAATATTCCAAGGGAAGCTTGCCTGGAGGGGAGGAGAAAGGGAGAAGGGGGGACACAACACCAATTTAGATTCCTATCTAATTTCCATCATCAATTTAGAGAGGTAGAGCAAATTTTCAGGACACATTGGCATATTTTGGGAAGGGATAAACATCTGGGGAGTGTGATACCCAAAACTCCGGGGTTCATCTACAGACGGGCACCTAACATCGGTGATCGAGTTGTAAAAAAGATCCTGGACCCTCCTCAGCGAGCAACTATTTCGGGTGAACTGAAAGGTTTTTATGCTTGTAGGAGGTGTATCTGTTGTAGGACTGTACAGCAGGTAAACAGGGGAATCACCTCAATAACGAACAGTGAGGGTGAAACATTTGACATTAAGGAATTCATGACGTGTAATATGACACATGTCGTGTACCTATTGTGGTGCCCCTGTAACTTACTGTATGTAGGACGCACAAAGAGATTATTGAGAGTACGAATCTCAGAACATCTGACTAATATCCGTAAAGGTTACCAGTATCATAGCGTATCATTACATTTCAAAGAATATCACCAACAAAATCCGAATTTATTGCAGTTCTGTGGAATAGACCATGTTCATCCCTCTTGGAGGGGTTCTAATCGAGTTAGAGATCTGTCGCAAAGGGAAACCAGGTGGATCTTCTCGCTGAAGAGCCTTCATCCGAGGGGTATGAATGTAGAACTGGACCTGAACTGCTATATTAGTGACTTTTAGTCACTAATAGGCCATAAGTATTGTCTTTCAAATATTATAGAGGGAAGGGTGTCACTCCGATATGGAAGTGTTTATGAGGTTACCGATTATTAATCTTCAATTCTTCATAATAGATGTGAAGTTATTGATGGGGGAGTTCTGAGATTATTATGAGAGTACCTATTATGGCTTTTTAGGGCTAATAGTAGTAGGTTCCTGTTTTATTTGTTTTAAAATGATGCTTATTTTTATTTGGAGTTTTATTTGTGGATTTACATTTTAGATGTTGCTTCAGATATATATACATCTCCATTTGACTTTAATATCGAATGTTCCAGGATAATAATGAAAATGTGCACTAATGGGTTAGTTTATATTATATGTTAATCATTGGTGTAAACGTTGGCGCATTGGTGACACAGCGGTAGATAAGTGTACCAGTCTGTATTTGTAGACAGACTGGTTCATCTACTGTGTGAGGACACATTGATTAAGCAGAGTGTACTGGGTACAGGGTATTATGTAGAACGATACCGCCTCATAGATGGAGAGATACTATAGATGGGGACTGACACCACCATAGGTATTGTGATTGGTTTCGCACTTTGTTTGGTTCCAGAAGACGGTGACACGGATTCCTACACTTGAATATTGTGGAGACGGGGACATGCGGTTTCGATCTCGGCGTACGCGCGACCTGGTGGGACGCAGCCTGTGTGGATACCTGAGCGGAATTTACCGTATGTCGAATATTACAACTATGGTCGAATGTTTCAACGTACCTAGTATACTTTGATACACGCACCGGAGACCGTAGCGCATTGGCGGATCGAATATTTCGATCACCAGTTTTCGAAAAAGGGGAATATCGAATACTGTGATTTGAGCATGCGCGAATCATAGTTCTGGCTTCGGCGCTTAATATGTACGACAGGACACATCCCAGCAATATGGATGTGAGACTGATAGTGAGATGAGCTGATTGGACGATGGGGGAATATAAGGTGGGTTGCTAGACCAGATAGCCAATCCCATGAATAAGTCTGATATGACGAAACATGTCGGGGGCGTGGCTATCTGGTGAACATTGAGCTGATATACACGGAGCTGGGAAGGAGGTACAGGACTAAGTGGACTGAATCATCTGATTTGAAGGCGCCTTTTTCAAACGGACCTGCTGTGTGGGACCAGGCGGGACGCACGAGGAGGGGTGAGATTAAGTGATCCAGTACCGTATCTAATAAGTCCGCTGTGACCACCAATGCCCCGACGTATTCAGAATGCTGTTGTGGAGTGGATTTGTGAAGCAAGTTTCTTTATCCTTTTGAAGTGATTTTACCCTTTTAAGTTCATGTGAGTGCATAAAGAGTGCGATTTTTTACATTAAAGAGTGATTGCAGTATTACACTATTGGGGTCTCCCTCTGTGATTTTTCTTTGAGGTATTTATATATACACATTGAAGTACGCAATTGGAGAAGATAAAATCAGATGTGCTGATATCTGAATTACATCTTGAGAGATCTGTTGCAAGCCCTTTTGCCTCACACGAGAGTGTAAGGCTTAGCATTTGGTGAGTTTTTTCACGAAGGGGGGCCATTAAGCACGGATGGTGTGGTGAAGGAGTCACATGTATAAGGAGATTTATTCACGCTTCTATAAAAAGACTCTTTATTATTTGGATATTATATACATTTTTTTTGTTTTATTTTTATATATAATAATTTTTTATATATTCTAGATTTTTTTTGTATTTGGTGGATGGACTATACTCACGTTTGCTCATCTATGTCACTGTATACTTAATCTAAATGTAAATTTGGATATTTACTTAAGTGTTTACTAATTATCACATTTTGTATGATGTGGGATAGGATTTTTTAGGAGATTAGGGAGTGTTGACTGAAAGGCACACAGGTAACAGCGCCACGTGCAACCAATTAGTTAATTGTATCTTTAGCACTAGTTTGTATGCACTTTTATATATTTTGACAGTTTGTAAGAAGTGGCAGCTAAGGTGTAGAATTTGTGTCATTTAAGCGCTGTGGTGATACACTAGGTAAAGGGTTCGGTGTGTGTGTGTGTATCTTTAATAATTTATATAATGATGTATATCAGACTTCATTGCCTCCTTCGCCTTTGTCTGCTCTCCTATCCATCCTCCCTGGAACGATCCAATCTCAGAGAAGTAGTCTTAAGATTTTTCCTCTCAGCAGCTCGCCATGTCATTTCCTTATACTGGAAGAAGGACTCCACCACCCCCCCCCTATTTCCAAGTGGGTGGATATCCTTAATGACAATGCTCATGGAGGAATTGCAGGCGAAGGCGGACGACACTTATGATAAGTTCACCCTGTTGTGGTCCCTCTGGTGGCACCATTCCCAGACGGAACTGTTTCTTAATAATCTTAGGATCTAATAAGCAAGCCTACCGCCACTTCTGGAGGTTGGCGTCGCCGGTGTGACCACAGGAGACATTTAGAGGTGGAACTTACTTGAATCTGCCCCCAAGCCCGACCTTTACAGTGGATTTTATACCAACAACTGAGAATATCCTACACATATCCTCTCCGGTAAATGTGTTTGCTGTGCTTCCCCCCTCCCCCCCCCCCTTTTTTTGTTGTCCGTTTCTGTTTTCTCATTTTTATATTCTCCCTTGCCCCCTTGTATCGATACCCCGGCTACCCCCCTATATATGACAGAACGATGGATGGCGAATGTATCTGGGTGGTGTCCGAAAGACTATGACACTATGCAGGGAATTAAAGGTTTATAGTCAGGTGAAGAAATGTTCCTAGCCATTAAAGCTGTCCGCAATTGCACTCTTATGCACTTAGCACTAAGGAAGGGATGCCTTAGCTCCCTCATCCCCTTCCCTGCCCCACCCTCACCCGCTTTACTCCCCTGTACCCCCCCCCCCTCCCCTGTTCTTTTTCTTGTTCTCACCAATGTGCCTATTTTGATGTTAATGGTGACATACATGTTGTGGTTGCCTGTTTTCATGTTTGTTATTTCATACTACCTGGCATATAATAAAAATATATTCAACCCTAAAGAGGCAGCCACTTACAACAATCATACAGACTTACAAGAGTACACTGAAACAGTGACTGCCTACATCAAAAAGTGCATAGATGATGTGATAGTCACCAAGATTACTACCACATGTGTCAACCATAAGCCATGGATGACAGCAGAGGTTTGTGGGCTGCTAAAGACCAGAGATGAGGTATTCAGATCAGGAGCTAAAACAGCAAGAGCCAATCTGTCTCATGGCATCAAGAAGGCAAAACAACAATATGCAAAAAAAATAAAAAAAAATAAATGTATGAACACTTTAGCAACAGCAAAGACACATGGGCCCTGTGGCAAGCCATCCAGACCATCACTAACTATAAGCCCTTGCCACAGGCCAATGATAATTATACTTCTCCCCCAGATGCACTCAACCAATTTTATGCACGTTTGAGATGCAGAACCAAATACCTTCACAAAAACTACCCATATCCCGAAATGACCGGGCGCTCTGCTTTTCTTCAGCCGATGTAAGGAAAACCCTGTTCAGAATCAACCGACGGAAGGCTACTGGCCCTGATGACATACCTGGACGTGTGCTGAGAGACTGTGCTGTACAGCTGACAGATGTCCTTACAGATATCTTTAACATTTCGCTGAGCTAGGCGGTTGTCCTTACGTGTCTTAAATCCACCATAATAATTCCAGTGCCAAAGAAGACACCTGTGTCCTATTTGAATGACTATCATCCTATAGCAATAACTCCAATAATGATGAAGTGCTTTGAGAGGTTAATCATTAGGGATGGCCTTGCGGTTCACCCGGCTGTCGGTTCGCGGAAAATTTTGCTCATTGGTGATCTGCCAAACTGGCGGACTTCTGGCGCTGTTCGGGCGGCGGACATATGCATTTATATTGTGAAGAACTTTGACCCATGATGACACATCCATCATGGGGTACAGGACAGCCAATTGAGACATTTCAGCATGGACAATTGGATATACCCCCTACCTTATAAATAGACCTGATCTGGCGGCCATTTTACATTCTGTCTTTTGTCAGTGTAGGGACAAGACGCTGTGTGGAGCAGGGACAGTCAGTTTAATCACTAGCTATTACTATTAGGTCCACAAAAGGTCCTTTTAAGGACTGGTATAGGTGTACAGTATATAGGGTTGTAATACACTTAGAATATACTTTCTTTCAAATATACAAAGTATTATCTGGTGCACTGCTGCTGTGCTGCTGCGTGCACTGCTGACCGATTCTGCAGCTGTCTTTTGTCAGTGTAGGGACAGGACGCTGTGTGGAGCAGGGACAGTCAGTTTAATCACTAGCCATTACTATTAGGTCCACAAAAGTCATTTTAAGGACTGGTATAGGTGTACAGCAGGGATATGCAATTAGCGGACCTCCAGCTGTTGCAGAACTACAAGTTCCATGAGGCATAGCAAGACTCTAACAGCCACAAGCATGACACCCAGAGGCAGAGGCTTGATGGGACTTGTAGCTTTGCAACAGCTGGAGGTCCGCTAATTCCATATCCCTGGTGGACAGTATATAGGGTTGTAATACACTTAGAATATACTGTCTTTCAAAATATACATTCTGGCTCACTGCTGCTGACTGCTGTGCTGCTGAGTGCACTGTTGACCGATTCTGCAGCTGTCTTTTGTCAGCGTAGGGAAAGGAACGCTGTGTGGAGCAGGGGCAGTCAGTTTAATCACTAGCTATTACTATTAGGTCCACAAAGGTCCTTTTAAGGACTGGTATAGGTGTACAGTATATAGGGTTGTAATACACGTATAATATACTTTCTTTCAAATATAGAAAGCATATTATAGTGCACTGCTGTGCTGCTGACCGATTCTGCAGCTGTTTCTCATTGTAGGGAGGGACAGTTTGGTGTTTGGAGCAGGGACAGTCTGCAATTCACTAGCAGGTCCACAAAGGTCCCTTTAAGGACTGGTATAGGTGTACTATTTGGTGTGCAGTACATAGGGGTGTAATACACGTATAAAATACCTGCAAATATAGAAAGCATAGTATAGTGCATTTCCACTGTGCAGCATTGTGACTGCTGAGCTGTTCTGCAGCGATACTACAAAGAGTGACAAACACAATAAAAAAAAAAAATATATATATATATATATATATATATATTATAACTGGTGTGATAGACCACTGGCCCCCCCCAAAACATCAGATTGAAGCGGGGTGTTATATACCTTCTGCCACATACATACTGTACTTCTCTAGAGACTTTTGTCACAGGGTCATTTAAAAAAAAAAAAAAAAAATGACAGGCAGAGGAAGAGGCAGGCCCTTCCGCAGGGGTGGTAGGGGTAGGGCAGGAGCAACAGGCTTGAGCCAAAGTGGCAAATTGTGTTCGATTATGTCAAAGGACGCACCAGACTTTGTTGAGTGGCTCACTCAGCCTTACTCTTCTGCACCCTCATCCTCTCGATCTGCACCCTCTTCTTCATGCTCTGCTGTGTCTACCCCCAAAGACACTACCACCAACACCACCACCACCACATACCCTCCGCTTGAGTCACATGAATTCTTTTCCGATCCATCACAAGACATTGCCGATGAGCAGCCACTCTTGGCATTGGATGAGGAAGAGGAGGTAGCAACAACTGCCACTCAACAGTCTGACGACAGTACCCAGATCAGCCCAAGGAGGAGGTTGGTCCCTGGTGTTGCTGCCTACTCAGATCTCCAATTATAGCGGTGGGGAAGTTGACGTCGATGACGTGTCTAGTGATGTCACCTGGGTGCCCACAAGAGAGGAAGAGGAGGAGAGTTCAGAGGGAGATATGGACCAGCAGATAGGGAGGAGAAGCTGGCAGAACTTAGATTGCACAGGAGGGACAAAGCAAACTGCTAATGTATCAGGAGCGAGGCATCAACCATGTATGGTAACATCTGGCACTCCCAGGATGCCGGAACATGGCTCCGCAGTGTGGGCTTTTTTTTTTTTTTTTTCAAAGTGTCTGTTGCTGACAATAGTGTTGCCATCTGCAGCCTTTGCAGTCAACGCATAAGTCGCAGTAAGCCCAACACTCACCTAGGGACAGCCACTTTAAGAAGGCACATGAGCTGCCAAACCGCCGTGCACCCTTGGGTGTCCATACGGGGACCCCTATACAGCCTTGCACCCCCCACAGAGTGCAAAAATAGAGGCGAGATATGCTCTCTGATTTTAATTCCTCTGTTTCCAGATAAGATTCTGAAAAATATACAAAAGGTATTTTTGTGAATATTTTTTTTTATATACCTTGTCATTTCTTTTTTTAATTTTTAGGTGTGCTGTGTGTTATTTACCTGACCTCCATGTGCTTAAGCTTCCAATAGCGATTCTAGATATATTCAGCGTAAATTTAGGAACTAAAAGGGGCGAGTCTGGGGTCTGCTTATATTTAGTCCACTGACCTGTTCTCCCGTTTATATACATAATTTGTCAAACTCCAAATGGTAGAATTTGACTATTAAGGACTATAACTACATATGTTGTATCTTAAGTACTATTATTCAATACCCGCTGTGATAAAATTTACATCAAGTCACCCCCCCCCCCCCCCTACGGGTGACCCAACATGGCTGCGTTTGACCACGGAGGACAAAATAGGTTTGTCAGATGACATTTTTGGTTGACTCCCTGTAAGTGCTCACCCCTGGACCTACGTTGAGGTATGTAGTGTTGCAATACAGGTGGGTTGTGTTTTTTTTTTCTTTGCGTAAGGGGAGGGATTTTGGATGGGGGTGAGAGATTATGTCAGATATGGACGTCCCCGGTGGGGTTTCATGTGGCCACTTCGGATTGATCTAATGCTGTTTGTATGTGATTGTGTAATGTGTATTTTATTGATTTGTATTTATCTAAAAATTACTTTTGAAAAACTTCGTCCATTTTTCCTGATTAAGCCGTTTTTGGACGCAGTATTTTAAGTATGGAATTGCCGCATTTAACGGTGTCACTAATAGGGATTCTGTGTATATACCTACCTATGACTCTGAATATATGTTCGTATCCATTTTATTGGAGTGTTGTGTATAAATAAAGAGACGTTTTTTGTATTTTTATAATAACACGTTGTAGTGTATATCTGAAATATGTACCTTTAACCACTTTCAGACCGGACCAATTTGCTGGTCAAAGACCAGACCACTTTTTGCGATTCGGCACTGCGTCGCTTTAACTGACAATTGCGCGGTCGTGCGATGTGGCTCCCAAACAAAATTGACGTCCTTTTTTTCCCCACAAATAGAGCTTTCTTTTGGTGGTATTTGATCACCCCTGCGGTTTTTATTTTTTGCACTATAAACAAAAATAGAGCGACAATTTTGTTATAATAAATATCCCCCAAAAATATATAAAAACATTTTTTTTTCCCCCTCAGTTTAGGCCGATACGTATTCTTCTACATATTTTTGGTAAAAAAAAAAAAAAAAAAAAAAAAATCGCAATAAGCGATTGATTGGTTTGCGCAAAAGTTATAGCGTTTACAAAATAAGGATAGTTTTATAGCATTTTTATTAATAATTTTTTATTATTTTTTTTTTTTTACTAGTAATGGTGGCGATCAGCGATTTTTATTGTGACTGCGACATTGTGGGGGACCCATCGGACATTTTTGACACATTTTTGGGACCATTGTCATTTATACAGTAATCACTGCTATATAAATGCAGTGATTCCTGTGTAAATGACACTGGCAGTGAAAGGGTTAACCAGTGGGTGGCAGTGTAGGGGTTAAGTGTTCCTAGGGGAGTGTTACTAACTGTGGGGGGGTTGGGCTTTCATTTAGTGTACACTGATCTCTGCTCCAATCACATGGAGCAGAGATCAGCATCACTAGTTGCTAGGCAGAATAGACAAATGTTGTTTACACAGCATTTGCTCTATTCGGCCGCTCCGTGAGACGATCGCGGGGATGCCCGCGGCGATCGAGTCCGCGGGTCCCGCGACCGGACTCACGGGGGTCCCGATGGCAGGGCGGCATCGAATATTGGACGTACCTGTACGCCAATATGCCTGCCCGTGCCATTCTGTCTACGTACATCGTCGTGCGCTGGTCGGGAAGTGGTTAAAATCCCCTATCCAGTACTCTACTATTTTTCAAACAAAATGGGATGTCGGTACCTTTATGCATACAGATTTTTTGGAAATTGATCTCTAGCCACATTTTTCCTGTTTGAAGAGGTTGAGCAGTGTCATATTTTTGGGTCCCGCAGCAAGTTGCTTGTACCAGTGCTCGTGTCAGTGCTCTCTATCATGGTGCTGGTGTCAGTGCTCAGTCTCCATCGCGGTGCTGGTTTCAGAGAGTGAGGGAGATAGCAGCGGAGAAGCCAATCAGCAGGCAGTGCCAGCACCATGGCTGAGGATCAGCACTGGACTGGCACCTCCGGACCACTGCAGTGGAGCCCTGAATAGGTGGGGGTAAGGGCCAGGCAGAGGGAGGGGCTCAAGCACAGGTTGGCACACTGGGACACTGGCACAGGACTGCGCTGCCCTGACTGTGGAACTGATCATCTCCTGCACCCCCTTCATAGCCTGCCCTGACCTTGCCTCTCCTCCATGGCCTTCATGCGCTCCTGAATTGTCAAAATTTCACAGATAAAAAAAAAAAAAAAAAAAAGAATGCTTGTCGTTGTCGATCCCAGATTCACTTAATAGTTTTGTTATGTCAGTGTCCATGTTGTGGGACTATGTGTGCACAGCTAGTAAGTATTTTGTGGCTGAAAATATGAACTGGAGGTTTTTAAGGTTCGCCTGCCATTAAAGTCAATGGGGTTGCCGTTCGCAAACTTTTGGCTGCGTTCGTGGTTCGCATTTGTGAAACGTCCCGTCGGAAGTTCGTCCATTACTAGCCCCCACGCTTGCGGGACCTAAATCCAATAGAACACCTTGGGGAAGTTAGGTTTTGTTCCATTCATCACCGCCAGGTTGCACCTCAGTCTGTTCAGGAGCTCAGCGATGCCTTGGTCCAGATCTGGGAGGAAATACCCCAGAAAACCATCTGTTGTCTTATTAGGGGCATGTCCCAACATTGTCAGGCATGCATACAAGCATGTGGGGGCCATACAAACTACTGAGTACTGTTTTGAGTTGCTGCAATGAAATTTCAGAAAAATGGACTAGCCTGCTGCATAATTTTTTGAATTCAGCTCTCTGTAGGTTGATCATTTTCATTTAACCACGTTCACGCCGATATACGTCGGCAAAGTGGCATGGGTGCATGAAATGATGTACCTGTATGTCATTGCATCATCGGAGGCTAGCTGGCACGCATGCCCGCATGTCCCACGGACTCTATGCCCGTCAGAGGCCCAGGATCGTGACACGGAGAGGCAGAACGGGGAGATGCCTATGTAAACAAGGCATTTCTCTGTTCTGCCTAGCAACATGACAGGGATCTACTGCTCCGAGTAATCAGGAGCAGTGATCTCTGTCATGTTCTAGTGAGCCCATCCCCCCTAAAGTGGGAACACACTTAACCCCTTGATCGCCCCCTAGTGTTTAACCCCTTCCCTGCCAGCATTTTCATAGCACTGATCGCTGTATAAA
This sequence comes from Lithobates pipiens, assembly GCF_037356315.1. Lineage (NCBI taxonomy): Eukaryota > Metazoa > Chordata > Amphibia > Anura > Ranidae > Lithobates > Lithobates pipiens. The sequence continues at coordinate 379,449,825 of NW_027507903.1, read as the reverse complement.
TGCTAATGGTCCCAAAATAGTGGCAAAAGTGTCCGATCTGTCCGCCTGCAATGTCGCAGTCATGATAAAAATATTGCAGCCATTACAAAAAAATAAAAAAAGGCATAAATCTATCCTCTATTTTGTAGACGCAAACAAATAAACATACGCTTATTGTGATTTTGCTTTTGTGGTTTTTACCAATATGTAGAAGTATACATATTGGCCTAAACTATTTTTGGGGGATATTTGGTATAGCAAAAAGTAAAAAAAAATTTTTCAAAAAATTGTCGCTCTTTTTTTGTTTTGTTTATAGCACAAAAAATAAATTGCTGAGGTGATCAAATACCACGAAAAGAAAGCTCTTTTTTCAATTTTGTTTAGGTACAACGTCGCACAACTGTGCAATTGTCAGTTAAAACGGTGTAGTGCCGTATCGCAAAAAAAAGGGCTTGGTCTGGAAGGGGATAAATCCTTCTGGTGGTGAAGTGGTTAACGATGTGGCATCCTTTTGTTCCTAACACATTACCCAGTCCATATCAGTATAGATATCCAGCATGATATTTTTCCCCATTGAGATCCGATGTGTTTTCCAAGTGTTCCTTTAATTTTTTTGAGCAGTGTATTATTGTAATACCTAAAATAAGAAAGTAGTATGTTTTCATAATATTTATGATTCAGAATTAAGATGAGTGAATAAGTAATATGATATCCGTAGAGGATACCAAGTTTTCCCGTCTTTTAAAAAAATAAAATAAATAAAAAATAAAAATCAGCTCCCCCATGTACCAATATACTATTATTGAGCCTCTTTTGCAGAAAATAAAAAAGCTTTTTCCTGACAGACTCCATGGCAGCATACGTATGGGTTAATCCCGCCTCTCCTACCTCATAAGACCCCACTCCCATAAATCTTTGCTTCTAGTGAGAGACCACATTCCTTTTTTGTCCTCCTCCTAGGACCAAGGTGCTTTACCTTATGAAGTTTGGATCCAGACCGACTGGTTTGTGCACGAATTTCAGGATGGCGGTTCTTTCTGGAAGCCCAAGTTCCCAGCTATTAGCAGGGTGGGCACGGGCGATTTTATTGCAATGCCAAGAGCTTACTAACCAGCCATTGGCTGGCAAGCGGCAATTTGGCCAAACGTCCTTGCTATTAGCAGGAGCCCCCCCCCCCCCCCCCCATTTATGATGCCCCAGGTGCACTATGAGTACTTCAAGCTCCCAGTACCAGGTCGGATCATGTGTTGTGCGGTGACTTAATGTATACACATTTTATCTCTATGGCAGCAGTTTTTGTGTGTTTTGTACCGTTTTTTGTCTGGTGGTCTTCCTGGTCATGGTGCTGGGACGCTCCTGCGTTCCAACTCGCTGATTCCTGCTTTGATCTGCACAGCTGCCGAGTCTCGATTGAGATCAAGGCTTGGTTTGCACAGGCGCGGTCGGGGCAAGATGCCGTCGGCTGCGCATGCGTTGTACGGCTGTGTCAGTCTCGGCGCAAGTACGCTGTGGGCGCGATGACGTCATCACTCGGCGGCAGATTCAAATAGCTGTCAGAGACAGCTATTTGATTGGGATGCTTTTGAGCTCAGGCTGTTGATCCCAGTGTCTGCTTCTCCGTTTTCTCAAGGCATGTCTCCTTTTTCCTAGGGTCAGTTGTGTCTACCCTGTATTATGTACTCTGCAAGCACGGTTTTGTTTTACTCTTAGCTGTTTGAGTCTGCCGCTATGGACGTATCGCCGCCCCCCAGTGGCCAACCCGCAGGTAGGCATGAATCTTTTCCTTTCATTCTGCCTGTATTGCTTGGGTAAGGATCAGGATGACTGTTTTGCATGTTCTCTTTCCAGCCCTTCTAGGTCTGAACCTCAGTTATCAGCGCATAAAGATTCAGACCAGTCTAGGTCGCAACATCACCATTCCACTTCGAGTTCTAGACATATTAGGTCACCGTCCAGACACCGTAAATAAAGGTCTAAGTCTGAGTCTGGTCGCCATTCTCACCGCCATGCCAGCCGCTCAGAGAAAAGAGCCTGCTGGGGATGTAATGCTCAGGTCCCAGAGGGTAAATCCCTCTGCGAGCTATGTTATGAAAGAGCCATGAAGAAAAGAGGAGCTGGGGACCAGCAAGTGGATGCTCTGGTCAGGAGAGTAGTTCAGGAATCACTGAATAAAGCAGATTCCGATCAACAGTTTATCCCTCCCTCCGGTACGGCTCTAGCCACTGATATTTCGGATACAGAGGTTCCTGGTTCCTCTCCTCATAGCATCTCATTTTCCGGTTCTTCTGACAGCGAGACTGAAGGTTTGGAATCTGGTGCCGGTTTTGACTTTTCCTTAGATCCGCAGTTGGTCAGAGTGGTCAAGGAGACATTGAGATGGGAAGATCCTATAGAAGCTCCCTCTAAACAGAGGAAATATTTTAAACATCTCAAGAAGGAGCGCCCAAACTTCCCCTTCTTGGGTGAACTTGGCGAAATTATCATGGACGAATGGAGTAAAGTTGAGAGGAAAAACTCCTTGATTTCAAAAATTTCAAAAATGTACCCATTTAAAAGCAATGAGGTGAAACATCTGGAGTCGGCCCCTCTCATTGATGCAGCCTTGATGAGGCTAGTGAGACATGTTACACTCCCTCTGGAAGGTACTGTGTCCTTCAGGGATGGCCTAGAAAGAAAGATTGATACGGACTTGAAACGCATTTATATAACAGCAGGTATGGCTTGTAAACCAGCCTTAGCCCTGGCAGCGTTATCAAAAGCTATGGAGGCCTGGACGGATGAGGTTGGTGCAACCCTGGGCAGTATGTCTGAAGATTTGGTCAGGAGATCACCAATACATGAGCTGAGACTTGCTTTGGTTTTCCTGGGGGAGGCGTCCCTTGATATTATTCACCTAGTAGCGCGTGTTATGCTTTCCTCTGTTACGGCCAAGCGTACCTTGTGGCTTCGTCCCTGGGTTGCTGATCCTGCCGCCAAACAGGCGTGGTGCAGAATTCCCTTTGAAGGATCTTCCTTTTTGGGAACAAATTGGATTCAGCCATTACACGCGCTACAGGTGGTAAGTCGGGGTTCTTACCCCCAGGATCGCCGTCTCCTGGGCCAGAGAAGATCTCAGCATAGGTCGGATCCAGAACGCGCTAGAGATGCCCGACGCTACAGGCCTGGTCACAAAATTTAGAAAAAAATTGGAGGAGAAATCAGCCCTCTGGTCAGAAGTCCTCAAAGTCAGCTACATCTGGGGACGTGATCCTTCCAAGTTTTTTTTGATATAGAGCCTGTCCAGGCGGAGCGGGTTGGGGCCCGGTTACTCCTTTTCCAGCACGTCTGGGCAGCCTCGGTCAAAGACTATTGGACAATCAAAACAGTGTCAGTGGGCCATTCCTGGGTCTTCAGCAGCCCGCCCATACACCGGTTTGTTCCGACAGTTCTGCCACACTCAGAAGAAAAAAAAAAAAAAGACAAAATTCTCCTGTCTTATACAGAATCCCTGTTGGCCCAAGGAGCCGCCATTCGGGTTCCAACCAAGGAAAGGTTCAAAGGGATTTACTCTCCCATTTTCATGGTCCTCAAAAAGAGTGGTTCTTGGAGGCCGGTCATTGATCTGACACACCTGAACACATTTATAAAGAAAGAAAGGTTCAAGATGGAGACATTGTTAATACGCCAGATGATCCAACCAGGCGACTGGCTTATTTCCATAGACCTGAAAGATGCTTACTTTCATGTTCCTATCGCAAGGGAGTTTCAGAAGTATCTCCGTTTTGCAGTGGGTCAAACACCTTCAGTTTACATGTCTCCCATTCGGGCTTACAACATCGCCTCAAGTGTTTTCACAAGCTCTTACTGGCTATCGTGGCTCTAATCCGGGTCAAAGGGATTCGATTGCACCATTACTTGGACGATCTGCTCAAAACAGAGACCATCTTTTGTCACAACGAGATCAGGTCGTTTCTACCCCGACGGAATTCGGGTGGCTATTGAACAGGGAGAAAAGTCATCTAATCCCAACTCAGTCCTTATCGTCTCTTGGAGCCCAATTCAACACAGTAAAGAGTACAATCTCCTTACCTCTAGAGAAGATTCCGGTGATTCGCGACAGAATCTATCTCACAATGTCATCTCCCCTTCTCAGGGCCTCACAGCGTCTGATAATAGGTACCATGGTGGCCACAGCTCCAATGATGAAATGGGCGCAATGGAAAATGTGACCCTTTCAGAAGGGCTTTCTCCAACAGTGGGATTCGGACTCCCGAGACTATCTAGTTCGGATAACCCCTTCAATGAGGGAGAGTCTTCCCTGGTGGTTACAGCAGAAGAATCTACTGAATTGCCATTCAATAGCTCCGGTCTCCTGGGTAACAGTGACAACAGACGCCAGCAGCAGAGGTTGGGGTGCTCTATGCTTGTCGGAAGTAGCCCAAGGCATGTGGGATTTCCCATCCCAGAAGGTAGTCTCAAATGTGTTGGAACTCCGTGCCACCTTCCGTGCTTTACAAGCCTTTCTCCACCTGACATCAGGATCCTCAGTCCTTCTAAGGATGGACAATACGACGGCTGTTTCTTACATCAAAAGACAAGGGGGCACCCGCAGTCTTTCCTGGTTGAGGGAAGTAAGGCCAATCATGTCTTGGGCCCAGTCGAATCTGTTGAATCTAATGGCAGTCTAACTTCCGGGAATTCAAAATGTCCAGGCGGATTTTCTATCAAGGTTGTTCCCTGGACAACAACGAATGGTCTCTCCACATCGAGGTGTTCAACTGGATTCTGTCCCTGGGAGTTCTACCAGAGGTGGACCTGTTTGCCTCCCCGTGCAATTTCAAGCTGGAGGAGAAGTATTACACGAGGTGTTGTTGTCCCCAGGCCTTCGGAGTGGATGCACTGACGGACCAGTGGATGTTCCACAAGGCTTATGCCTTTCCCCCCGGTTCCGGTCATTCTCCGATTTCTGTCCAGGCTCAGATGGGAAGAAGTCGAAGCAGTAGCGGTTGTTCCTTACTGGCCCAACAGGCCATGGTTCCCTCTCTTGTTACAACTCAGCTACCAGGATCCAGTTCCTCTCCCTCTCAGACCGGACCTCTTGTCACAGGGAACAACCTATCACCCTTGCCCATCTCAGCTCCATCTGATGGCCTGGTTTTTGAAAGGGAAAGGCTGGAAGCATTAGGCTGTCCTGACACAGCCATTTCTACTCTACTAAATGCCAGGAGACCAGGTACCAACAAAGTTTATCAGAGGATTTGGTCAAAATTTGCAGACTATGTGTCTACATCCAACGGTTCATGTAGAGATCCGAAGATACGGGATGTTATTGGTTTTCTACAAACAGGTCTAGACTTGTCCCTATCTGCAAGTTCCTTGCGGGTTCTGGTCTCTGCATTTTCAGGTGTCTCATGGGCCAAGCATCCTCTCACTAGGCAGTTCTTCAAAGGGGCAAGAAGACTCAGACCTCAGAGAAAGCCGAGGTTTCCAAAATGGGATCTTCCTTTTGTTTTGGATTTTTTCTCAGAAAGGCATATGGGACAAGCATCTATTAAGGATCTGCCTCTTAAAACTGCTTTTCTAGTGGCCATAACATCGGCCAAAAGGGTCTCCGAGATTAGTTCTCTAGGCTGCAAGGAGCCATTTCTCACCTTTTTCCCAGATCGGGCAGTCTTGATGCCTAGGTTAGGATCAAATCCGAAAGCAACAACTGTTTTTCACGAAAATCAGGAATTGTCCTTCCAATTTTCCAGGCAGATGAAGACTCCAATATTCATCCTCTAGATGTTGGGGAAGTCTTAAGGCAATACCTAGAAGCCACAGCTCCTTTCCAGGATTTCTGACCACTTATTCATCTACTTTTATGGGAAGAATAGAGGTTTACGTGCTTCTTCAAGAACTATAGCATCTTGGATTGTCCAAGCCATCCAAAGGGCGTATAAGGCTAAGGGTCTGGCTTCCCCAGAAGTGGTTACTGCTCATTCTACCAGGAGCGTTTCTACATCGTGGGCAGCGTCCCGTCATGTTTCCCAGGAAGTGATCTGTAAAGTGGCCTCATGGTCGTCGATTAATACTTTTATGACACACTATTGTGTAGAACCGGCTTCCATGTCTTCGGTTAATTTTGGTTTGAATGTCTTATCTGTTGACGGTGCCAATTAAACCTTCTTTTCTTTAACCAGCAATTGCCCACACGGGTGTGTATGGCTAGTCATTTCCCATACGTATGCTGCCATGGAGTCTGTTAGGAAAACTGAAAATTTATATCAAATACTTTCTGTAATTTTCCTTTCCTGATGGACTCCATGGCAGCAGGAGTTCCCTCCCATTTGCTGGAGTAGGCTAAGTTACGGAACGTGGTCTCTGACTAGAAGCAAAGATTTATGGGAGTGGGGTCCTATGAGGTAGGAGAGGCAGGATTAACCCATACGTATGCTGCCATGGAGTCCATCAGGAAAGGAAAATTACAGTAAGTATTTGATATAAATTTTCCGTTTTCTGTCTTTTATGACAAGGCCTTACTTCAGGCTCTGCTGGCTATGTGCATAGAAAACTCTTATTGCCAGTCCTGAATGTGGTATTTGGGACATAAAAATAGTACAAGGGAGTTCACCAGCTGACCTCCTTAATACACATCCTGCACCTGCCCTCCCCTGCCCACCTGTGTGCTTACATACACTCAATAGTCTAGATAGCATTATCTGTTCTCACTAAATACTTAGCCAGTAATCAAATTTTTTTTCTTTGTTTCTATGTGGAGCAGATCTGTAGTACTGAAAAAAGGAGAAATGTGTTCTTGGAAGTCTGTAAAGCTTACCATAAACTATACAATCCTGATTGTACAATCTCCTTTAGATCTACCATAAACTATCTATTGCAAGAGTCCGCCTGATTGTATGCAAAGTGATTGAAAAGATAGTTGTGTCCTGTTATTATATAGTTTTGGTAAATATAAAGGAGATTGTAGAATTTCTGTACAGATTGTATAGTGTATGGCCACCGTTAAAACTAAAATAAATTAGTCACGCTTTCACTGCCATTAATTGTTAGCAGCACCCCAAACACAGAAATCAAACATACATTTTGCTGCACAAAAAAAAAGTGACAAAGGCAGCAAAATTCACAGGAAGAAAAAAAAAAAAAAAAAAAAAAAAAAAAAATGTGCACACTACATGCAAGAATGTCCCATGAGCTACTTTGCTATGTGAAGTCCGGCCCATTGAAACCAACAGGCTGCCCAATGTGTATTGCGTGAAAAACAAGCTAAAAACACGCTCTACTAAAATAGGTGTGAATGGTGCCTGTAAGTGACATTGGTATGTTTACACACCCACATTGAGGCTCCATTCACCTCATCTGTGCATTTCTAAAATGTACAGCAAACTGCACAGAAACCACTTTGGTGCACGTTTTGTAAACAGGCTGCAAATGTGCATCGCATTTGCAGCGGAATTGTCTGCTTTGCAACAAATGCACTGCAAGCACACCAAAAAGTGGAGTAAAAAAAAAAAGCGTGCCACGCTGCTCTTAGAGTTCTAGAGCCTCCTTGGGGCATTTGTTGTGCATAGGGCAGCCTATTCAACTGAGTGGGCTGTTCTATGCTTGCAGAGCGGAAACGCTCCAAAATGCCGCCCCCCCCCCCCCCCAAAAAAAAAAAAAAAACACAAACTAATACACTATGCAACCTGATTATACAATATCTATACAATTTCCTTTAGATTTACCAAAACTGTGAAAACAGAAGACTCACCTGAACAGCAGATGCCTTCACTACATAGGAGGATGATATGATATATTTAAATTCAAACAGAAAATGGAAATAAAACAAGAGGTGGTATAGTAATGATGGAGGTGTGTTCTAGACTAATAATACATGTGTAGCGCCCCCCTGGGTCTACTGGGAGGAAAGAGATACCTCCAGAGGCAGGGAGCGAGCTTACATTCACCCCGGGGCTGAGTCCATGGCTATAATGGGAAGTTAGAACAGAATTTAGGCGCCGGTCACTTTAGGCATTTTTCAATGCTTTAACCACTTCAGCCCCGGAAGAATTTACCCCCTTTCTGACCAGAGCACTTTTTGCGATTTGGCATTGCAATGCTTTAACCACTTAAAGCGGGAGTCCGCGTTTTTTTTTTTTTTTTTTTTAAAGCCAGCAGCTACAAATACTGCAGCTGCTGACTTTTAAAATAGTGACACTTACCTGTCCAGCGCGCCCGCGATGTCGGCATCCGAGGCCGATCTCTCGATCGTCTCTCGGGTGCTGCCGCCGCCATCTTGGGTATGGGAATCAGGAAGTGGAGCCTTTCGGCTTCATTTCCCGGTTCCCTACTGCGCATGCGCGAGTCGCGCTGCGCAATAAGGACGGTCCCGCTGCCTCTGGGATCTGTGTGTTTCCCAGCAGGCAGCGGGGGACTTTCGGAAAGGGGTGTAATCTACGCCCCTTTCCGCAGAGAGCTATCCCGGAAGTGGGTGCAGATACCTGTACTGTACAGGTACCTGCACCCCCCTCCCCCCTGAAAGGTGCCAATTTTGGCGCCGGAGGGGGGGGGGGAGGGTTCCGATGAGCGGAAGGTCCACTTTAGGGTGGACCTCCGCTTTAAGCCCCGGACCATTTTGCAGCTAAAGGACCAAGCCCTTTTTGCGATTCGGCACTGCATCACTTTAACTGGCAATTACGCGGTCGTGTTTACTATAATAAATATCCCCCAAAAATATCTAAAAACAACAACATTATTTTTCCTCAGTTTTAGGCCGATACGTATTCCTCTACATATTTTTGGCAAAAAATAAAATAAATCGCAATAAGCGGTTGATTGGTTTGTGCAAAAGTTATAGCGTCTACAAAATAGGGGATAGTTTTATGGCATTTTTATTAATATTTTTTTTTACTAGTAATGGCGGGTATTTTTATTTTAACTGCGCATTATGGCGGACACGGACAATTTTGACACATTTTTGGGACCATTGGCATTAATACAGCGATCAGTGCGATTAAAAATGCACCGATTACTGTAAAAATGTCACTGGCAGTGAAGGGGTTAACCACTAGGGGGCAGTGTAGGGGTTAAGTGTGTGTGTTTTTTTTTTTTAACTGTAGGGGGCGTGGCTTGGCATCTGACATCACTGATTGTCTTTCCCTATAAGGCCTCATGCACACAGGACGCAATTAAACGCGCGTTCAGATGCAGTTGGACAGTTTTTTCAACTGCCCCTGAACTCATTCAATGTTATCCTATGTGTCCATGCACACAGTCTCGTTTTTTTCCGTTTTTATGCAGTTGCGTTTAATCTCGTTTTTCCAGAAGCAAAAAAATGCGTTCAGAAGCAAAAATTTCCAAGTTTCAGACGCAAAACGCCGCTGCCGCGTTTAGCCGCGTTTTTAAAGGTGACCTTTTTTTTACATTAAAAATCTCAAAAATGATTGCAAATGATGAAAAACCATTAGAAAAATATTTTAAACAATTGCAAGTGGACAATCCACAACTTGTGGCAAGTGACATGGCAGGTGGCAAGTGGACAATCCACAACTTGTGGCAAGTGACGTGGCAGGTGAAGTGGCAAGTGACGTGAAAAGTGGACAATCCACAACTTGTAGCAGGTGACGTGGCAAGTGACCTGGCAGGTGACGTGGCAAGTGGACAATCCACTTGTGGCAAGTGACGTGGCGAGTGGACAATCCACTTGTGGCAAGTGACGTGGCGAGTGGACAATCCACTTGTGGCAAGTGACGTGGCGAGTGGACAATCCACTTGTGGCAAGTGACGTGGCGAGTGGACAATCCACTTGTGGCAAGTGACGTGGCGAGTGGACAATCCACTTGTGGCAAGTGACGTGGCAGGGGACGTGGCAAGTGGACAATCCACAACTTGTGGCAGGTGACGTGGCAAGTGGACAATCCACTTGTGGCAGGTGACGTGGCAGGGGACGTGGCAAGGGACGTGGCAAGGGACGTGGCAAGGGACGTGGCAAGGGACGTGGCAAGGGACGTGGCAAGGGACGTGGCAAGGGACGTGGCAAGGGACGTGGCAAGGGACGTGGCAAGTGGAAAATCCACAACTTGTGGCAGGTGACGTGGAAAGTGGTGTGGCAAGTGGACAATCCACAACTTGTGGCAGGTGGCATGGCAGGTGACGTGGAAAGTGGACAATCCACATCTTGTGGCAAGTGACGTGGCAGGTGATGTGGCAAGTGACGTGGCAAGTAGACAATCCACAACTTGTGGCAGGTGATGTGGCAAGTGACGTGGCAGGTGATGTGGCAAGTGACGTGGCAAGTGGACAATCCACAACTTGTGGCAGGTGATGTGGCTGGTGACGTGGCAAGTGGACAATCCACAGCTTGTGGTAGGTGGCATGGCATATGACGTGGAAAGTGGACAATCCACATCTCGTGGCAGGTGATGTGGCAAGTGGACAATCCCCAACTTGTGGCAAGTGACGTGGCAAGTGGACAATCCAAAACTTGTGGCAAGTGACGTGGCAAGTGACGTGGCAAGTGACGTGGCAAGTGGACAATCCACAACTTGTGGCAAGTGACATGGCAGGTGGCAAGTGGACAATCCACAACTTGTGGCAAGTGACGTGGCAGGTGGACAATCCACAACTTGTGGCAGGTGATGTGGCAAGTGGACAATCCAAAACTTGTGGCAGGTGACGTGGCAAGTGACATGGCAGGTGATGTGGCAAGTCACGTGGCAAGTGGACAATCCACAACTTGTGGCAGGTGACGTGGCAAGTGACACGACGCTAAATACAAGTACACTGCAGCTCTCACAGCTGCTGCTACTCACTCTGGTCTCACAAAATTGCTGAAATAGTTAATAATACTGTTTTTTTGAGCTGGGGAGGGTCTATGATGTTAGCTTAACTAAACGCTTCTAGAGGCAAACGCGGTAAACGCCGCTAAATCGCTGTAAAAATTGCGGCAAAACGCGCGTTTCAACATGTGTCCAGCAGCGTTTGCATCTGTGTCTCGTGTGCATGAAGCCTAAAAGGGAACAGACGATCAGTGACAGCCTCACTAGGAAGCACAAGGAGAGGTTTGTTTACACTTACCTCTCCTCGTTCTTCAGCTCTGTGACCTGATCGCTGGAAACCGGTGGTGATTGGGTCCGTGAGTACCACGTCCACGGTTACAGAGCTCAGGACCGGGTCATGTGTGCCCAGCCGTGCCATTATGCTGATGTATATCGGCGTAAGGCGGTCCTTAAGCGGTTAACTGGCAATTGCGCAGTCGTGCGACGTGGCTCCCAAACAAAACTGACGTCCTTTTTTTCCCCACAAATAGAGATCTCTTTTGGTAGTATTTGATCACCACTGCGGTTTTTATTTTTTGCACTATAAAAAAAAAAAAAAAAAAAAAAAAAAAAACAAACACACACACACACACACACACACACACACACACACACACACAAACAAAAAAAAAGCGTCAATTTTGAAAAAAAATAAATACGCATTTTTTTTTACTTTTTGCTATAATAAATATCCCCAAAAATATATTAACCACTTAAGGACCAGGCCTCTTTTTCAGATTTGGTGTTTACATGTTTAAAACAGTTTTTTTTTGCGAGAAAATCACTTAGAACCCTCAAACATTTTATATTCATTTTTTTCTAACACCCTAGAGAATAAAATGGCGGTCATTGAAATACTTTTTTTCACACTGTATTTGCGCAGCGGTCTTACAAGCGCACTTTTTTTGGAAAAAATGCACTTTTTTGAATAAAAAAAATAAGACAACAGTAAAATAGCCCAATTTTTTTTTATATTGCGAAAGATAATGGTACGCCGAGTAAATTGATACCAAACATGTCACGCTTCAAAATTGCGCCCGCTCGTGGAATGGCGTCAAACTTTTAGCCTCAAAAATCTCCATAAGCGACATTTAAAAAATTCTACAGGTTGCATTTTTTGCGTTACAGAGGAGGTCTAGGGCTAGAATTATTGCTCTCGCTATTCCGATTGCGGCGATACCTCACATGTGCGGTTTGACCACTGTTTTCATCTGCGGGCGCTACTCACGTATGCGCTTGTTTCTGTACGCAAGCTCGTCGTGACGGGGCGTTTTTAAAAACGTATTTATTTATTTTTTCCTTATTTATTTTGAAATTACATTTAAAAAAAAAAAAAAAAAAAAAAAACACCTTTAAGAGGTATGGGCGGAAGTGACGTTTTGACGTCGCTTCCGCCCTCCTATGGTATAGAGACGAGTGGGGGCCATCTTAGCCTCACTTGTCTCCATACCCAGCTAGCAAAAGGACCCGATCGCCTCCGCCGCTACCGACGGCACCTCTCCCGCCGCCGATAGCAGTGATCTCATGGCGAATCTGCTGCAGAGACCACCGTTATCGTACAGACGACCGGCGCCTGAAGAGATGGATATCTCGGATATCCCTCTTCAAAAATAGGACATACATTGTCGTGCGCTGGTCGTTAAATGGTTAAAAAACTATTTTTTTCCTCAGTTTAGGCGGATATGTATTCTTCTACATATTTTTGTTAAAAAATAAATAAAAGCAAAAAAGCGATGATTGGTTAGCGTTTACAAAATAGGGGATAGTTTTATGCCATTTTTATTAATATATATATTTTTTTTTAAATGGCGGCGATCAGCGATTTTTATCGTGACTGTGACATTATGGGGGACACATCAAACATTTTTGGGACCAATCAGTGCTATACAAATGCACCGATTCCTGTGTAAATGACACTGGCTGTAAAAGGGTTTAACCACTAGGTGGCAGTGTAGGGGTTACGCGTGTCCTAGGGGCGTGTTGCTACCTGTGGGGGTGTGGCTGTGTTTTACACATCACTGATCTCTGCTCCAATCACAGGGAGCAGAGATTAGTGTCACTGTTGCTAGGTAGAACAGGGAGATGCTTGTTTACATTAGCATCTCCCTGTTCTCCCTCTCCGTGAGGCAAATGCAGGTATCCCCGCTGCGATCGAGTCCCCGGGACCCGCAACCCGACTCACGGAGCTTGCCGCAGGAGTGTGTGCGGGCCCCCACTGCCTCTTAAAGGGCAAAGTACAGGTACATGATTCTGCCTGCCCTTCTACCGACATATATCAGCATGATGCGGTAGTGGGAAGCGGTTAATGAGAACTTGAAAGAAGTAGTAGGAAAGAGGTTTAGGGGAGGTTTCAGATACCTTTTTGCAGATCACTTACAGACTCCTTGAAGCCTAAAGGCAAAACAGCTTCCTTTAAATAGGATCTTGGATACCTGGGTAGGTCTTTCACACAGACCTAGCAAGCAGTAGAATGTCTGGACAAGCCTCTCTCAAGAACTCCTGGATATGTCTTGGCGCGTACACACGATCAAACAATCGGGTGGAAAAGTCCAGCAAACTCAAGTCCGCCGGACAATCCCCCCCCCCCCCCCCGTGTGTAGCCTCCGGCATACTTTTTTTTACCCGAAAGTACGGCGGACTTAGAAAGTAGTTTTGCACTCCAATCTTCCCGCTGGACTTGCATTTCGGCGGACAATCCGGCTGTGCTTATGCCAGTCCGCCGTACTTTTGAAATGAGTGGACTTTTCCCGCCTGGAGAAAAGTCCGCTCATTTTGAGCACGTCTTCAGGTAGGCGGGGCCCGCAAAGGACCCCAACGCAAAAAAAAAAAAAAAAAAAAAAAAAAAAACACCACACACAATAAAATAGTTTATTGCACAGCACCGGGGGTCTTCTCTCCGGACTACTCCGCTATCTTCTGCTAGCGGAGGAGCCGGCTTTCTTCCTCTCCGCCGCCCTCTTCTTCTGACTTCAGGGGGTCTTGTCCCCCTCTTCGGTTATTCTGGCGGTAGCCCGGTCTTCTGCCGCCGCCGCCTTCTGTTCTTCTCTTCAGATGTTGCCTCGTCGCGTCCTCCGCTCACAATGGCTCAGATGCGGCGACTTATATTAGGGACATCACCGGATGATGTCCGCGCCCATTATGGTGTCACAGTCCCAGAGGATGCTGGGACAGTGACATCATAATAGGAGGGGACATCATCCAGTGATGTCCCTATATAAGTCGCCGCACGCCCGGTCCCCGTCATTGTGAGCGGAGGGAGCGACGAGGCAACATCAGAAGGCAGCGACGACAGAAGACCGGGCCACCGCCTGTAAAAGAGCTAGAAGAACCGAAGAGGGGGACAAGACCCCCGAAGTCAGAAAAAAGAGGGCGGCGGAGAGGAAGAAAGCCAGGCTCCTCTGCTAGTAAAAGAGCTAGCAGAAGATAGCAGAGGAGTCCGGCGAGAAGACCCCCGGAGCTGTGCAATAAGCTATTTTATCCTGTGTGTTGTGTTTATTTTATTTTTTTTATTATTTTTTTTTTTAACAGGTGAATGGGTAGGGGTTCATTGTACCCCATACTCATTCACACAGGGTGGGGGGCCGGTATCTGGGGGCCCCCTTATTAAAGGGGATCCCGGATTCCGATAAGCCCCCCGCCCGCAGACCCCGACAACCAACAGCCAGGGTTGTCGGGAAGAGGCCCTTGTCCTCATCAACATGGGGACAAGGTGCTTTGGGGTGGGGGGCCGCGCGCCCCCCCTTTCCCAAGGCGCCCCCCATGTTGAGGGCACGCGGCCTGGTACGGCTCAGGGGGGGGGGCTCGCTCGTCCCCCTTTCCTGGCCGGCCGGGTAGCGTGCTCGGACAAGGGTCTGATGTGGACCTTGGGGGACCCCCAAGCCAATTTTTTCGGCGTTGGGGTTCCCCTTCAAGTCCATACCAGGTTAGCGGGACCAGCAACGTTTCCTTCGTGGGCCCCGCCTACCTGGAGACGTGCTCGAAATGAGCGGACTTTGCTCCACGTGTGCGGGCGAGTCCGTTCATTTCAAAAGTACGGTGGATAGTACGGCGGACTTAGTACACCGTATTAGTCCGCTGAAAAAAGTGCCGTGTGTGGGCAGGTAGCCCGTTCGGAAAGTCCGGACAGTCCACCGGACTAAGTTCATCGGATAGTCGGCTACGTGTGTACGCGGCATCTCTCTCACAGACTTATCAGCCAGGAGCTAGTTACAGTGTTTAGATTGTAGAAGAGCTTGACAGTACCACATAACCTTTAAGTTGACCCAGCGATACTTTAAGGGTAGTTTAGATATACGTGCATCCTCCAAACGAGTCACCAGGCCCTCCTGAGTGACCAGCCTTCATCCTGGCTCTCTTCAGCAGGGGTCCTCCCCTGGATCTCAACTTGGCTCGGCTTCTTCCACACAGGCAAGACAGCCTAAGGACCACCTCAGGATTAGTAGGCCCTAGACAGGCTTCTGGGCCTACTTGCATCAGCACATCCTCAGGCCAGGAGGGCCCCGAGGTAACGAATGACTAAGCACATGGCATCTCTCCAATAAATACCCCTTCCCAGAATGCACAGCGGCCAGGATCCTCCTACTGGGCTGCCTCTGGAAAGAGAATATTCATTACAGCTCAACCAAGTTGCAATTCTCATACTGTCCTGCGGTACCGGTGACACCTACTGGCAACAGTGGGAAATGCACAACTCAGTCAAGTTTAGAACAGAACCAAATATACAATCAATTCTGAGCTGTTTACAAAAACTAAAAATTTACACTATAGCCCCAATTTTAGGAACAGCGGGCTACACATGTTTATTCTGTGATGCAGCAGGGAAGTGCATGATGGGAGATCTACAGAAAGTGATTGAATTAAAAAAAAAAAAAAATTAAAATTAAAAATAAATGCTTTTTACTTCCAACAGAAACATGAAATTTCAATGCTTCCACAGACAAAGTGACAGATATGTACATTGAGATAGCTTGGGCAGAAAGGGCATTAGAAGGGGCTTCTATTTATTATGCAAATTTAAATTTTGTCCAAAAAGGTGAACTTAGGCTGGCCATGGGTTATACAATTTTCTTGTACAACGGTCCTTAAATTTACCAAAACCATATAATAGGAGGACAAACCTGAACACTTTCCATTTGTATGCAATCAGGCAGGCCCTTGCACTACATAGTTAAAGGTAAACCTACAGAAAATTGAATAAGAAAATTGTATGGTCAGCTTAAGGCCCCATGCACATGAGACGCCGGTGCAAACTCTGCTGAACACATGTTCTTAAAAGCTGAAAAAAAAAAAAAAAAAAACAGTATTATTTTACTATTTCAGCTATTTTGTGAGACCAGAGCGAGTAGCAGCAGCCATGAGAGCAGCAGTGTACTTGTATTTAGCATGTCACTTGCCACAAGTTGTGGATTGTCCACTTGCCACATCACCTGCCGCGTTTGGCATCTGAAACGTGGAAAACGTTTACGTCTGAACCCATTCTTTTGCTTCTGAAAAACCGAGGTTAAACGTAACTGCATAAAAATGGCAAAAAACGAGACTGTGTACATGGACACATAGGATA
Source organism: Lithobates pipiens (assembly GCF_037356315.1). Taxonomy (NCBI): domain Eukaryota; kingdom Metazoa; phylum Chordata; class Amphibia; order Anura; family Ranidae; genus Lithobates; species Lithobates pipiens. The sequence goes on along the minus strand of NW_027507903.1, from coordinate 379,433,511 downwards.
ACATTGAATGAGTTCAGGAGCAGTTGGGGGGGGAGAAAAAAAAAAAAAAACCCAAGTGTCCAGCTGCCTCTGAACACACGTTTAACAGCGTCTCGTGTGCATGGGGCCTACGTCTGTAACCACTTGCCGACCGCTGCTAGTCGATATACTTCGGCACAATGGTGGGCAAATGCGCATACATGTAGGTCCCCTTTAGTTGGCGGGGCTAGCAGTCACACGTGCCGCATACAGCGTGACCATGCCCACAGGTCCCGTGGACTTGATGTCTGCCGGTCTTGCGGCAATCGTGTCACGGAGCCGCAGAATGGGGAGATGCATGTAAACAAGGGATTTCCCCGTTCGGCCTTTTGACATGACAGAGATCACTGCTTCCTGTCATGTGAGTGGAATCCCATCCTCCCCACAGTTGATCGCCCCTAGTGTTCCCTGCCAGTGTCATTTACACAGTAATCATTGCATTTTTATAGCTCTGATTGCTGTATAAATGACAATAGTCCAAAAATAGTTTCCAATGTGTCTGCCGTAATGTCGCAGTCAAAAAACAAAAACAAAACAATAAAAATAAAAAATAAAAGATAGTGGTGATTATACCCAATACATGAAAAATACATTATCCAATTTCTAGTACGTTTTTCAGCACCCACATATACACACACACAATCATACATATATAAAAGATTGTGCTGAGAGCGCTAATCAGGAGTTGGTTGGCTGCTGGTTTTCCACTACCAAATGGCCGGCTTCTGTCAAGCAGACCGGTAAACACACAATCTGAAATGCCAGACGTCTTTCCTTTTTAACCAGCCGCTGTTTCCCGACATTCAGCCCATGTGTATGACATTCCAGTGACCCGAGTAGTGTGTGCATTCACAGATCCTCATGTCTATTGTTCTGCACAGATGGGACATGATATCTAGCCATATGTGACACCATTATAACCTAAGCCAGGGGTAGGCAACCTGGGGCCCTCCAGCTGTTGTGGAACTACATCTCCCATGAGACATTGCAAGGCTGGCGGTTGCAATTACTCTCCGAGGCATGATGGGACTTGTAGTTCTACAACAGCTGGAGGGCTTTAGGTTGTCTACCCCTGACCTAAGCATACTGCCATATGCCCTGACCCTTCTCAACTACTGATTTAACAGGGGAGAGAATATTCACTCCCCTCCACTTTTTTCGTCTTTTTTCCTCACCATCCCTCCACTTAGTTTTGTCATCCCTTCTTTTTCCTCCTTCATCTCCTACTGTTTCAGACCCACTTCTGGACCTTTTCCACCTGAAGTTTTCAATAAAGTATTACTAATCCTCCAATCAATAGCCACCCTAAATGCCAAACCTTTATTTCACAAATACAGCAGACACGCCTAATATGTATTTCCCTTGGCTCATAAATGGACATGTCTAGACATTTTGTTCTTCTGGCACTTCAATTGTAAAACAAGAACCTTAAAGTCCAAATCAGCACAAGGGACATTACTCACTATTAATTAGAGCACCTCAATGGATGTGTCTGGTAGGTTCAAATGCAAACCCGTGGTGTGTATGTGAGCCGCTAAGGCTGCTAGGAAGTGTAGTCCTGTGTCTGCTGGCTGGGAAGGAGCCCATCCACGCGTCGGACAATGAAAGATCGCTGCAGAATATGCCGGAAACAGCACATCAGAACAAGGCCAGGCCTCCAATGCATTTTACTCCTCTGCTCTGTTAATGGAGGACAGATGGCTGAATGTAAGGTCTGCCCCCTTGATTCATAGATCTTGTTTTATTCACTGAAACTATAGTACGCAATAAGGAAGGGAATGGTTGGGCACACTTGATGAGTGTCTGTGACAGGTCAATCGGATATATTAACCCCAGCTGCACCAGAAGATTACAGCAGCCGGATGGGGATTGATGAAGGAGTATTTCAATGAATGCAGGAGTAATCAAGGCAAGAGGCATATAAGAATAATAGTAAGTAATATCCCTTGTGCTGATTTTTTTTTTCTAAATTAAAGAGACTAAGGCTAGGTTCACATGTATGCGATTTGGATGCGCTATGAACCCTATCCATTTAGCATGACTTGTGAAAAAACATTGCTTTTTATTGTGCCTGTTCACATATGTCCGGAGTGCAGATTCAATGTGAATTGAAGAGTCCTGTCAGTTTTCTGAGCAGTGTGCTGCGGGTCAGGTGTGAATTCAGGTCCATTGACTTCTATGGTAACGCTTGTTATTTGCCATGTAATTCAGCTGTGAACAGGATAAAATCATGACCTGAACCTGATGTAAACCTGACCTGATCAAAAACTAACCTAAAATCCTGAACTACTACTTTGTCAGTTAGCTTTGAAAACTGAGCTTTAATTTGCACAGCACATGTGTGAACCCAGCCTAAGGAGATCAACACTCTATATCAAGTGCATAATTATTAGTCAGCATATTTTCCTCTGGCAAACTGGGCCAAAAAAGAGAATTGACCATGAAAAGTCAAAAATTCCAAAAAGTCTTTCAGAGGGATTTAAAATTGCTAAAATATTGGGGCGTGATCACAGAACCAAACGTTTTGTTGCAAATAGTCAACAGGGTTGCAAGAAACTCATTGAGAAAAAAAAAAAAAAAAAAAAAAAAAAAAAGATTTAACTGCCGAAGATTTAGGAAAAAAATCAATCAGGAAGCTACCAAGAACCCATTATCCTCCAGTGTGGTCATAGTCCAGAACTGCAACGTATCTGGAGTGCCTAGCAGTACAAGGCGTTTAGTGCTCAGAGACATGGCCAAGGTAAGCAAGGCTGAAACCCCACCACTGAACAAGACACATAAGTTAAAATGTTAAGACTGGGCCAAGAAATATCTGAAGACAGATTTTTCAAAGGTTTAAAGCATTTATTAACCTCAAAAAATAAAGATCCTCTTCCCTTAAAAGCATGTTATGCATTGTAAGCTCTAACAAGCAGGGCCCTCTGATTCCTCTTGTACCAAATTGTAATGTCTGCCCTCATGTTGTAAAGCGCTGTGCAAACTGTTGGCGCTGTATAATAATAATACAGCACAGTGCTTGTGCTATGTAATTTGGCCCCCTAAAAAAACCTGGCTAATCCTGGACGAATGAGGTCGGTTGATGGGTCACGGAGAGGAATTTTTTTTTTTTTTTTTTTTTTTTTTTTTTTTTTTAATTTTGTCTCTGTGCTGGCCTGGCCTGGTAGAACAGGGCCAGTTTTCCTGGCCTATCAGCGGCCCCACACACACACTATATCTGTGATGCCTGCACACTGTGCAGAAAAATATACGTTGATCCACCTCTGCTGCTAACAGAATGAAAACGTATACAAAAACCTGCCGTTCCTCCTTCCAGAAACCACTTAAAGAGGAAGTAAACCCTTCCAAACAACTTGGACCTATAGGTAAGCCTAGATTAAGGCTTACCTGTAGGTCCAAGCAATATCTCCTAAACCTATATGGTTTAGGAGATATTTGCCCGAAAATGGGCACCGCTGTCTACGGCGCATGCGCCGTAGACAGCGGCGCGCAGGCGCACTATATGCGGCAAATCCAAGAATGGATTTGCCAAATTTGTCGACTCCCGTGCGCATGCGCGGGAGTGACGTCATCGCGGCTTCGCCGTATGACAGCGGCGGAGCTGCGAGGCGCGACTCCCGTGCGCATGCGCGGGAGTGACGTCATCGCGGTTGCGCCGCTGTGATTCGTCGGAGCTGCGAGACGCCACAAGCAACATGGATGCGGCGGACTACAGGGGACAGCGGCGACTTCGCTGGCTCCTGTGTCAGGTAAGTGACACATAATGAGCTACTATGCGATGCATAGTAGTCCATTATGCTTTACCTTTGCAGGGAAAAAAAGAGGAAGTAAACCCATCAGGGTTTACTTCCTCTTTAACAGCATGTGATAGCAGCAGAGGGGGACATGCAGCTTATGTGGGAGGGGAGGGCATGCAAAGAATGTAAACAAGGGAGGAAATAATTAGATAGGGAGGTAATCTGTAGACCAGCAGGGAAAAATTAGACAGGCCTAAAAACACTGCTTGAGATTTTGGTGCAGCAGATGGAATATGTTGTCAGCTCAAACAAAGTTAGGAGTACACTGGCTTTCTAATACATCAACAGGTATTTTTCTGTACTTTCAGTATTGTTCAAGGGATAAAACAAATATAAAATATACAGTTTTTATGTTGTGCAGACATATATTTTTAAGTGTAGCTAAGCTCCAAAACAACATTTTAATATATTGCAATTTACCAGACCTGCTGACCCTGACACAATAACACAATTCATAACCTCAGTGGACAGTGCTTACTCACTGTACTGATTATTTGGAAGAGTAGCATTGTCAGACTAGAAGAGGAAGTGTTAGGACTACAGAACACCTTCCCTTTTCCTTATAAAAGGGTCTATTCGCACAGCAGATTAACCATGCTCTGAGTTTCAGCAGAAAAAAAAATAAAAAATCTGCATATTCCTGCAGCTGGAATGGATAGGTGTGTGTGAATAACTGTGTGGTTGTCTATGTGGTGTCTGCAGCAATTGGCGATTGTTCACACAGCCAGACTGCATACACCCACTGATAAAGGTGAATCTTCCAAAATATTACTTGGAAAAAAGTTGATCAACTGCTGTCGATCGGAGACTGCCACTCAAATTTCAATCGGTGTATGGCCTACCTACTTTTAAGTGCTAGTTCACACCAGACGCAATTCCATTCAGTTCCGTGTTTTTTTTTTTTTTTGTTTTTTTTTCTGCACTAAAAATGCATGCACAGTGTTTTCCATGGAAGGCTCTAGTTCACACCATGAAGTCAGTTTCTGGTGCAGAAACTGACCGAAAAAACAAAGAAAAGGCACCTCTAAGTGTAGAATTAAAAGCCGTTTCATTTCCCCAAAAAGGGGTTAAAACTTACAAGATATGTAGACTGGCAGAGCATATCATTAATATCCATGTAGGTGGTCCGGCATGAATGCAGTGGTCACTGGCATATACCAGTTCTTTAGGCTGTGTGTGTCCAGTAGCAGGGAGGTCCAGGGGATGCCAACAGGAAAAACAGCAGGGAGCTCCAAGAGATCTGACAGGCCAGCCTGCAATCAGTCTCAAAACACAAGGATCCTGGAAGTGGCGGCAGGAGACAATAACCAGCAACCAGCGTGGACCACAAACAGAAAACAAAACAGGAAGCAGTCATCAAAGAGGGCTGCATTTCAGAACATCTCATTGGTTCCTTTATCAACCTGATGAGTGTGTGTGTATGGGACTAATTTATACTACCTGGGCGGACCTTAGGGGCAGGAATATGTAAATGGAGCGTTATCACAATATAAAGGTATAGGACAGGAGGAGAAACAGAAACAAAATCCCTATCCAAACAAAAAAAAAAATATATGATTTCATACAGAACAACAACCAATAAGCGACACTTAAAAATAAAAATAAACATAAGATGAGAATCAATATTTTTACACAGTCTTCAATAATGCTTAAGACTAGGCATATATATAAGACTGAAGGGGAGAGAGTAGGGAAAAAAAGGGAGGGGCAAAAGAAGAAAGGGAATAAAGGGGCAAAGAGAAAATATTTCGAAAAATATCTAGGGCAAAAAATATGTATAAATATATTACCTATATATATATATATATATATATATATATATATATATATATATATATATATATATATATATATATATATACATACCGAAACGGTTAAAATTATTTAAAAATATTTAAAATAATATACTAATAGAAAATTATATACTACTAAAAAAAGAAACCTCCTCCCCCTGGTAGCTCTATTCCCACTTTTTCAGCTATCTCGGATATGTACCAATGCCGCAAACCATTATGCAAAACCTGCCAGTTTGTGAGACATGGCCAGAAGGATTTTGTTGTAAAAGGAAAAACATACCCTATCAAGGGTTTTCACACATGCTCCACTGACCATGTGGTATACTGTCTAACATGTCTTTGTGGCTTGTTTTATGTAGGGAGAACCATTAGGCCACTTCGCAAGCGCTTCGGCGAGCATCCCCGTTTCATCGCCAGTGGATTCGATAATCACAGTGTTCCTAGGCATTTCCTCAAGTACCATCAAAGATCTACACATGGTTTAAGGGTCTGGGTCATTGAGACAATGCCAAAGAACCTCCCCTCAGCCGAACGTTTCAGAAAACTCTGTCATAGAGAAATGTTTTGGATTTTTACTTTAAATGTTCTTGCCCCTGGAGGGTTGAACGAGGACTTTGAAACTAGTGCCATTCTCTAGATTCCTCCTTTCCTAATATATTTGTGCAAGATTTTTTTTAGTAGTATATCATTTTCTATTAGTATATTATTTTAAATATGGTAAATATTTTTAACCACCTCAATACAGTGCAGATACACCCCCTTCCTGACCAGACCAATTTTCAGCTTTCAGCGCTCTCACAGTTTGAATGACAATTACTCAGTCATCCTACACTGTATCCATATGAAACTTGCGTCCTTTTTTCCACACAAATAGAGCTTTCTTTTAGTGGTATTTAATCACTAGTGGGTTTTTTATTTTTTGTGCTATAAATAAAATAAAACGTAAATTTTGTGAAAAAAATGCCTTTTTCTTCGTTTCTGTCATAAATTTTTGCTAATTAGTAATTTTTCTTCATAAATTTTGCCCAAAATTTATACTGCTACATATCTTTGGTAAAAATAACCCACATTAGTATATATTATTTGGTCTTTGTGAAAGTTATAGAGTCTACAAACTATGGTGCCAATCACTGAAAATTGATCACTTCTGATCAGGCCTTCAGTACATCAGGTACTCTCATTTCTTGAGACACTAACAAGTCAGGAAAGTACAAATACCCCCCAAATGACCCCTTTTTACAAAGTAGACATCCCAAGGTATTAAGTAAGTAGCATGGTGAGTTTTTTTAAGTTGGCATTTTTTCCCACAATTCTTTGCAAAATGAAGATTTTTTATTTTTTTTAATTTTTTTTTACTAAATTGTCATATTATCAGGTTATTTCTCACACACAGCATATGCATACAACAAATTACACCCCAAAATACATTCTGCTACTCTTCCCGAGTACGGCGATACCACATGTGTAGGACTTTTACACAGCCTGGCCACATACAGAGCACTAACATTGATGTAGTACCTTCAGACGTTCTACGAGCAAAAATTACGCATCTCATTTCTCAACCACCTATTACACTTTTGAAGGCCCTGGAGTACCAGGACAATGGAATTTCCCATAAAATTACCCCATTTTGGAAAGCAAACACCCCAACGTATAATCTGTGAGGCATAATGAGTCTTTTGAACGGTTCATTTTTTTCCAGAAGTTTTTGGAATATGTGGAAAAAAATTAAAACGCATTTTTTTTTACACAAAATTGTCAATTTATAAGATATTTCTAACACATAGCATGTATATAGCAAAAATTACACCCCAAAATACATTCTGCTACTCCTCCCGAGTATGGCGATACCACATGTGTAGGACTTTTACACAGCCTGGCCACATAGAGAGGCCGAACATTGAAGTAGTACGTTCAGGCGTTCTAGGAGCATAAATGACACATCTCATTTCATTCCTACCCATCACACTTTTGAAGGTCCTGGACCACCAGGACAGTGAAATTACCCACAAAATGACCCCATTTTGGAACTCAAACACCCCAACGTATATTCTGAGACATGGGCTGCAAATAGGTACACGGGTACTCTGATGGCCTGGTGACAGGTACTCGGGTACTCTGATGGCCTGGTGACAGGTACTCGGGTACTCTGATGGTCTGGTGACAGGTACTCGGGTACTCTGATGGTCTGGTGACAGGTACTCGGGTACTCTGATGGTCTGGTGACAGGTACTCGGGTACTCTGATGGTCTGGTGACAGGTACTCGGGTACTCTGATGGTCTGGTGGCAGGTACTCGGGTACTCTGATGGTCTGGTGGCAGGTACTCGGGTACTCTGATGGCCTGGTGGCAGGTACTCGGGTACTCTGATGGCCTGGTGACAGGTACTCGGGTACTCTGATGGCCTGGTGACAGGTACTCGGGTACTCTGATGGCCTGGTGACAGGTACTCGGGTACTCTGATGGCCTGGTGACAGGTACTCTGATGGTTTGGTGACTGGTATTTGGGTACTCTGAAGGGCGGTGACAGGTACTCATATGGACTGTGACAGGTACTCGGGTACTCAGATGGACTGTGACAGGTACTCTGGTACACAGATGGACTGGAACAGGTACTCGGGTACTCAGATGGGCTGTGACAGGTACTTGGGTACCCTGATGGACTGTGACAGGTACTCGGTACTCTAATGGACTGTGACAGGTACTCGGTACTCTAATGGACTGTGACAGGTACTCGGGTACTCTAATGGACTGTGACAGGTACTCGGTACTCTAATGGACTGTGACAGGTACTCGGGTACCCTGATGGACTGTGACAGGTACTCGGGTACCCTGATGGACTGTGACAGGTACTCGGGTACCCTGATGGGCCGTGACAGGTACTCGGGTACCCTGATGGGCCGTGACAGGTACTCGGGTACCCTGATGGGCCGTGACAGGTACTCGGGTACCCTGATGTGCCGTGACAGGTACTCGGGTACTTTGATGGGCCGTGACAGGTACTCGGGTACTCTGATGGGCCGTGACAGGTACTCGGGTACTCTGATGGGCCGTGACAGGTACTCGGGTACTCTGATGGGCCGTGACAGGTACTCGGGTACTCTGATGGGCCGTGACAGGTACTCGGGTACTCTGATGTGCCGTGACAGGTACTCGGGTACTCTGATGGGCCGTGACAGGTACTCGGGTACTCTGATGGGCCGTGACAGGTACTCGGGTACTCTGATGGGCCGTGACAGGTACTCGGGTACTCTGATGGGCCGTGACAGGTACTCGGGTACTCTGATGGGCCGTGACAGGTACTCGGGTACTCTGATGGGCCGTGACAGGTACTCGGGTACTCTGATGGGCCGTGACAGGTACTCGGGTACTCTGATGAGCCGTGACAGGTACTCGGGTACTCTGATGGGCTGACAGGTACTCTGATGGGCTGTGACAGGTACTCAAATACTCTGATGGACTGTGACAGATACTCTGATGGACTGTGATTGACAGGTACTATGAGGGGTGGTGACAGGTCCTCTTTATTGGGGGGGGGGCAATCAGTATGATTGGTGTACACTGTATGCGGTAACGAGATGTTACCGCAATCTCCTCCTCACACACGATCGGTGTGTGAGGAGGAGAACCCGGTAACATCCCGTTACCGCAGTTTGTTTACATTTTTGTGATCGGCTGTGAAAGGATCACAGCCGATCACGTGGGTAAACAGCCGGCCAATGGCTGTTTACCAGCGTCGGTGACGAGCAGTGTTCCCGGGGAACACGCCGCCACCGACGTGCACGCGCAGCGCGCTCTCGATCGTGCGCATGCGCCGTGCACGTTCGGGGTGTGACCATCTGTGATCGGCCGTGACTTCATCACGGCCGATCACGTGGTAAACAGCCATAACGAATGGCTGTTCACCCCCTTCGGTGGTGAGCGGTGTCTCCGTGACACGCCGCCACCGAAGAAACAGGGATGCGCGCGCTCGATCGCGCGCATTCCCTGTTTAAACGGGAGGCCGTCATATGACGGCCTCCCGCCACAATAGGTGCGCCGCCTGGCCGGCGGTCAGCAACTAGTTAAATAATTTTAACCATTTCGGTATGTATATATAATTTTTTTTATTATATATTTAGCTAATATATTTATACATATTTTTTGCCCTAGATATTTTTCAAAATATTTTCTCTTTGCCCCTATATTCCCTTTCTTCTTTTGCCCCTCCCTTTTTTCCCTACTCCCTCCCCTTCAGTCTTATATATATATATATATATATATATATATATATATATATATGCCTAATCTTAAGCATTATTGAAGACTGTGTAAAAATATTGATCCTCATTTTAATTTTATGTTTATTTTTAAATGTCGCTTATTGGTTATTGTTCTGTATGAAATCATATTTTTTATTTTTTGTTTGGATAGGGATTTTGTTTCTGTTTCTCCTCCTGTCCTATACCTTTATATTGTGATAATGCTCCATTTACATATTCCCGCCCCTAAGGTCCGCCCAGGTAATATAAATTAGTCCCATACACACACAGTCATCAGGTTGATAAAGGAACCAATGAGATATTCCGAAACGCGTCCCTCTTTGATTGCTTCCTGTTTTGCTTCCTGTTTGTGGTCCACGCTGGTTGCTGGTTATTGTCTCCTGCCGCTGATGTCACTTCCAGGATCCTTGTGTTTTGAGACTGTGATTGCAGGCTGGCCTGTCAGTTCTCTTGGAGCTCCCTGCTGTTTTTCCTGTTGGCATCCCCTGGACCTCCCTGCTACTGGACACACACAGCCTAAAGAACTGGTATATGCCAGTGACCACTGCATTCATGCCGGACCACCTACATGGATATTAATGATATGCTCTGCCAGTCTACATATCTTGTAAGTGTTTTTAACCCTTTTTGGGGAAATTAAACAGCTTTTAATTCTACACTTAGAGGCGCCTTTTCTTTGTTTTTCTGTTTCCTATTCAGAGATTGCTTCTCTCCATAAGTGCAGCCCTAAGTGTAGAAGATACCCTATTATAGACTTTCTGGTTCATAAAGACATCTGTTTTCGCTTGGTCCTGAAGTTCAGTGCGCCCTTACAAACTGTATCTGCAGAAACTGACCGGTAACTGACTGCATGGTGTGAACTAGAGCCATTGAAATACATTGAAAACACTGTGCATGAATTTTTAGCAGGAAAAAAAAAGCGCATGGAACTGAACGGACCTGCGTCTGGTGTGAACTGGCCCTAAGGTGCAGTTGTGTTTTTTTCTGCACCAATACAGTCAGTTTATGCACCAGAAACCAACCAGAAACTGACTGCATGGTGTGAGCTAGAACCATTGGAATACATGGAAAACACTGTGCATGCATTTTTAGCGCAGAAAAAAAAGCAAACGGAACTGAACAAACTGCGTCTGATGTGAACTGGGCAGTTCACACCACATGCAGTCCAGTGCCTTTTTTTTTTTTTTTCTGCATCAAAAACAAATGGAAAGTAGGCTATATGGTTTTATAGCATAGTTCACACCAGTGCATTCCAGTTCCAGAAAAAAAATAGAACATGCTGCATTTTTCCTGCACTGGACTGTACTAGAACACTGTAAAACGGATCAAAAAACACACTGGAATGCACAATCTAAATGCACCAAAACCGCACTGCAACACACTTATACACTTATCCTCCATGGGGGGGGTGGGGGAGGGGAGCACTGGACTGCATCAAAAATGCACCAGAATGCATCAAAAACGTGCATGCAGAAAAGCACCTGGAACGCATCTGGACTGTGTTTCTATAGTGTGAACTGGCCCTTAAATTTAGTTTAATGATTACTATAGTGGAAATAGAATCAACTACCTCCTGAAACCTCTAAATCTCATATGTCAACTTCTGTGAGAACAAAATAGCAGCTGCCAATTCAGTTTAGAAAACAGAACAGGGGCTCAAAAAAGCATACAAAAAGCACAAAGCCAATCCATATGTCAAAGAAACATACTGATAATAAAAAGCAGTACCCAAATGTGTACTGTATAGAATGCATCAATGATTAAACAAAAGTAATTGGACAGGACCTCTGATCTACCATCAACAAAATGTTTACTAACTTGTATTCCAAACTTACCGCTGGAAGAAGAAATAATTTGATATTGGTTTGCTAACAGTGTTTTATCGTATTGCAATCCTCCCCCAACTGCTGTAATGTCATTTGTAGCTTTACTGGAAGCGTCATTCTGATGAGATTTCAATACTGCTCCATGAAGAAAAGAAAAGGAAAATAAACCTGTAAATAAAGAAATAGCCCCTGATTGGTTTCTTTCTATATTTTAACTGTTACATGTTTTACAAGCCCAAGAAAAAAAGTCTATTAGTACTGATAAAAATAAACTTGTGCTGCATTTCACAGTGTAGTACGAGTGCATCCATTTATAGAAGCTATTGACTAAAAATAGCCAGTGAGACAGACTTACTAGAAACTGAGAGGAATTATTGGGAAATTCAGGAACTCATACCTTCAATGATTATTACAAACAGGATCTTCATTAACTTCATACTTGTCCCAAGGTGTGTTGAAAAGAAGCAATGTTTTTGGGCAGTCCTGAGACACACAGGGCAGAACGTGCGTGGTGATCCTTACAGCCTGGATAGTGTGAATACAGTGGCTGCCCCCTTGTGTATGCAGCGATGTAGTGTAGCATGGATTTCCTTAACCACTTAAGCCCCGGACCATTTTGCAGGCCAAAGAATAGAGCACTTTTTGCAATTCGGAACTGTCGCTTTAACTGACAATTGCGTGGTCGCGCGATGTGGCTCCCAAACAAAATTGACGTGGTTTTTTTTTTCCCCACAAATAGCGCTTTCTTTTGGTGGTATTTGCTCACCCCTGCGTTTTTTAGTTTTTTTTGCACTATAAACAAAAAAATCGCCAATTTAGCATTTTTTTTTTTTTTTTTTTTTTTTTTACATTTTGCTATAATAAATGTCCCCAAAAAATATATAAAAAAAAAACTATTTTTTTTTCCTCAGTTGAAGCCGATACATATTTTTGGTAAAAAAAAAAAAAACTATAGAGTTTACAAAATAAGGGATAGTTTTATGGCATTTTTATTATTCATTGTTTTTTTACTAGTAATGGTGGCAATCAGCGATTTTTTTATCGTGACTGCGACACTATGGCGGACACATTTTTGACACATTTTTGGGACCATTGTCATTTATACAGCAATCAGTGCTATACAAATGTACTGATTCCTGTGTAAATTACACTGGCAGCAAAGGGGTTAACCACAAGGTGACAGTGTAGGGGTTAAGTGAGCCCTGGGGAGTGTTTCTAACTGTGAGGCTGTGTATGATCACAGGGAGCAGGGATCAGTGACTGTCACTAGGCAGAACGGGGAAATGCTTGTTTACATTAGCATCTCCCTGTTCTTCCTCACCGTGAGACGATTGCGAGTATCCCTGTTGCGATCCAGTCGACGGGTCCCACGATCGGACTAAGGGTAGTCCTGACCGGCGCGCACACGATGGCATGGCGGAAAATTTAAAGGGATGTACCGGTATGCCCATTTGCCTCTCCGTGCCATTCTGCCGATGTACATTGAGATATATCATCTGTGAAATATTTTCAAATAGCATGCACTACAGGTGAAGTGCATTGGTCAATGACTGAATGGTAGAATCAACGTACAAACTGCACATTCATGCAAGACTGTTAGCCCCCGTACACAGAGTCAGACATTCCGGCAACTAAATCCGTCGGAATTAGTCCGGAAGTGGTGTTCCATATACACCGTCGGACTCAGTTGTGAGAATTTCCGGTTGCCAAGAATGTGGGCCGTAAGCCGCGTACGACGGGACTAGAAAAGGAAAGTTCAGCACCACGTCCGCCACCCTTTGGGCTCTTTCTGCTGATCTCGTGTTTATCGCGTGTTAGTAGAAGTTTGGTGAGAGACGATTCACGCTTTTCAGATTTGTGCTTCAGTTCATTACTGCTCTTCAGTTTGTGCTTGTCGGTGCGTATCTGCTTATCAGTGCGTGTAGTCAGTTAGCATTTGTTGCTCATTTTGGACTATATCTTGGTATAGTACGCTTTTGATTTTCATTGCTTATTGTCTGCTCGTTTCTGGTTATCAGGTCTTTCTTTCAGGCATTGCTGTTTATCGGTGCTTTCTGTTGTCCGTTCTGACCAGCCGACCATTTTTAAGCCATGTTTCGTGTACGTACTCATCGTAGAGTTTGTGCTGTGCAGGGGCTTGGTGTTGGGCTTTTAGCTTTGACACAAGCCCGGTCCATGAACAGGGCGAGGAGGAGTTTGTGGACCAAGAATTGGTTGCGGCAGCGTGACCAGTTCTCGCACATGCCTTTGCTCCGTGAGATCCGGGAAAATAATCCTGATGATTTCAGGAATTATCTCCACATGACGGACCCAGTTTTTCACCATCTGCTGGCTTTGCTGTCCCCTTATATCACCAGGCAGGATACCTGCAAGCGGCAAGCCATCACTCCGGAGCAGAGGCTCATAATATGCTGTGCCCCTTTGTCCTTTTTTTTTTTGGTATTATGACACTTCTTACCTGTCCGGTGGTCTGCCAATAGTGTAAGTAAGGAGGGGCTGGCCAAAGTATCACACATTGTTTCTGCATTCAGCTCTCAATGAAGTGGAGAGGGTTACCTATCCAAAACATCCGCCCCCCTCATTTTTTGCAAGGGCCCATCAGATGGGGGGATGGAGGGTGATGACTCTGATAAGGGGACCTTATATTTAGGCTTTACTCATTTCCCAAAATGTTATACTGATATTGTCCAAAAATGTTTGTATCTAATCTGCTTGCAATGTTGATGTGCAAAATTACTTTTTTTTTTTTTTCTTGTTTCACTCTAGTTTCCTTCAACGCCACAATGGCAGACTGTGGCCTCCCACTTTGCCAGCCATTCGGACTTTCCCAATTGTGGAGGTGCAATTGATGGGAAACACGTTTGCATCGTCCCACCCCCCCCAACTCGGGGTCCTACTATTATAATTACAAGGGGTTTAATAGTATTGTGATGTTGGCGGTGGTGTCAACGACCTATGACTTCCTGTATGTGGTCATGGGGCAAAATGGCCAGATGTCGGATGGTGGAGTGTTCGCATGGACGGAATTCTACTGGCGTCTCCAGAGTGGCAGTCTGGGCTTGCCACCTCCAGAGGAGAATCTGGAAGGACATTCATTTTTGTCGCGGATGAGGTGTTTGCTCTGTCAAACCATCTGATGCAGCCTTTCCCAATCAGGACCCTCAACCCGGATCAGAGGATCTTTAATTTCCAGCTGGCCAGAGCCAGAAGAACTGTGGAGAACACTTTCGAAATACTGGCCAGCCGGTTCCGCCTATTGTTGATGCCAATCCACGTGGCAGAATATAAACTAAATCATATAGTGCTTGCCTGCTGCGTTCTGCACAATTTTTTGAAAAAGCATTCCTCAAACTATGTGGTCTCAGTTGGCCCAGATGCAGACTTGCCAGAAAATGACAACCTCACGGCCCTTGAAGCTGCTCGTCCTGGCATGCGCCCGTGAGGTCAGAAACCAATACATGGAGTACTTTGTGGGTAGGGGGGCCATTGATATGCCAGACAATGTCTGAGAGACTTTTTTTTTTTAATACATTTTTCTTTGAAACTCCAATAATCTTTGTTTTCATTCATGGCTTGGCTTTGTTTTAAGGTGTCTCATAGGTATTTTTACTGCTTATTTATTTATTTATTTATTTATTTATTTATTTATTTTTGTGCCTTTTTTAACAGTGCAAACCCAAGTTCTGAGCAAGATGAGGCGACAGTCTCTTCTTCAGATAATCGTATTATGTTGTGGGTCTGCTACCCACACACACCTTGTTTTTGTTGATAATGTATGTAGTGCATTACTGACAAAAATATTGCTAATTTTCAGCACCATGGCAGAAATATGTGGGATCATGAAAATGGCGTGATTGAGGAAATGTAAACATCACTGTGGGTGTTATTTACTAAAGGCACATCCACTATGCACTACAAGTGCACTGCAAAAGTACACCTGAAACTGCACTTGGAGTGCAAAGTGGATTTGCCTTTAGTAAATAACACCCATTTTCATAGAAACCAACAACTTTACTCCAAATACTGCTTTTTCGCATTGAAAAAGGAAGCCACACATTGTTGATAATTTCACTTTTTACTCAAAGCACATTCACATGTGCGTTTTAGAAAAGGGTTTTACAACAAACCAACATATTTGGTGTATAGAAAACATTATTTTGGGTAACATTTTTATAACTTGGCGTTTTTGTGTAAACAGGCATGTATCAAAGCATAACATACAATAAACAGGAACTTACAAAGTTTAACTTTGAAAAGTGAAGACAATATCAGACATGAGTATGTACAACCTGTGCTGATATTGCCTTCATCAGATGGGGTGTCTCCCGTGGAAAAGCCAAATTTGGAAGATGCACACACATTGAGAATACAAAAGTGGCCAGTTTCCTCCTGATCCCATGCCTAATGTCAACATGTGCTATCTCCCATCATGGGGTATCAATGTACATGTTTTGGGGGTGCAACGCCTTCATCTCAGCCACTTTAGTAGAAAGGTAGGGGTTGCACTCACAAACACGTACATTGATCCCCCATGATGGGAGATAGTACATGTTGACACACTGTGTGCATCTTTTTGAAAAATATAAAAGTTTTGTGGAAAAATCAAAAACTATGCTAGCTAGTTTGGGGTGTTTCAGACTCTCCCCAAAACATCAATGATGTTGTTCATTTTCTGTTGAACATCATTCATGTTTTTCTGTATATTCTCTAAATCGCGATTGCACCTCATTATCTCCCCAATGAGTATCTGGGCACTTTCACTGGTAAAATGTGGTTCTTCTTCCACATCCCCTAAAAAAATAAAATAAACACACCATGTATTATAAATATTCAGACATACATTGATTTAGCTTACCGGAAGCTGTGGTCTCCGACAGTCACCTGTTGTGGTGGCAATTTGTCCAACTTCAACAACCTTTCCTTCCTCCTCCTCTGCTTCTGGTGTTGGTATTTCCCCTTCTTTGGGAGGTGTGGGGTCCCTGGTGTCCTCAGATGTCCCGAGTCATCGCTCCCCTATGAGAATGTAAAAAAGGAATACTTAGGACACAGAGGGCAGAAATAGGAATATGAAACATTGCTTGGAAGTGTCGTACAATTGCGTTTTTTGGCCGAGTTCAAAGTTGGGAACGTTATTTTTGACACTTTCTAAAGCTGGAATACTTACCTGCAGTGTGAAATGTAGTGACGTGTAAGTTGGAAAAACATTGTTTTGGGAGTGGGCTAACGAACAATGTTAGTACGAATGATTGAACCCATGAACTTGAAAGTGGCCATTTTAAACTGTACAACATTAAATCAAAGCACATGGAGCAGTATGCAAGCAGTAATAATAATAATATGAACCCACAACAACTACTTACTTTTTTGAAGAACTCGCTTGATCCGATCGTGCTCCCTGGGTTTCAGGTCTGACCAGCATTTTCTCAGTTGATCCTTGGATCGTCGTACCCCAAAATTCTTCTGAAGACTCTTCAAAACTTTAGTCATGATCTTGGCCTTTCTGATATTTGGGTTTGGGTAAGGTCCATACTTCCCATCATCGTCGTTCCTCTTCAATATGTCCAACATCTCTCCAAAAGACATATTTGAGGCCTTAAATCTTCTCCTCCAGGATTGGGACATTTCAGGCTTCGGGCTTTCCTCGCCCTCCTCCTCGTTAGTGGAACTATGATTGCGTACCTTCGTTGTCTCCGCCATTTGCTCTTCCCACTGCGCCGAAAGAGAAGGGGCGGGGAATAGTCTAGAAAGAACGTCGGGGCGGGCGGAGTTTCACGCATGCGCACTGTATATAAAGCACAACAAGCGTGTGTCGTACGTACGATCTGTGAGCAGAGTGAGGACGATCGTGCAAACGAAGGTACAATTTTTAGCTTGGTACATCACTAGCCTATACTGCTT
Organism: Lithobates pipiens; assembly: GCF_037356315.1. Taxonomy (NCBI): domain Eukaryota; kingdom Metazoa; phylum Chordata; class Amphibia; order Anura; family Ranidae; genus Lithobates; species Lithobates pipiens. The sequence goes on along the minus strand of NW_027507903.1, from coordinate 379,415,917 downwards.
CTATATAGGCCTATGTTGGGACAAGATTAGGAGAGCTTAGCATGGCATTATTAGGGTTTGTCTTGTGTTGTGTCTTGCAGACAAGATGGATCCCTTCAAACACTCAAATTTTATGGGGCTATTCATTGATCTGCTCAGGGAGCTGCCCTGCCTGTGGCAGAAGAACAACCCCTTTTTATAATGGCCTAAAAAAGAGGAAGGCAGCGCTGGAGAAACTTCTTGCTTTGGTGAAGATCATGGTCCCCACGGCAGACATGACCTATGTGAAGGGCAAAGTTGGTGCCCTGAGGAGTAGATATCTCAGGGAGCGAAAGAAGCACCAGAATTCCCTGAGATCAGGAGATCCACATGACATTTATTACCCCAGGATGTTGTACTACGAGAGGCTGCATTTTATGTCAGAACAGGGGGAACCCACGCCACCACTCTCCAGTCTTCCTTCAAGGCTTCCTTTGCCCCCAGCTGAGGCTTCCAATGTCCAACCTGGGCCTTCCAGCCAGCAACATGTGGAGGGGCCCAGCTTGAGACAGGTATGGCATTGTTCAACATATTTATTGTCGTACATTTAATGATGTTAACTAGCTGTTATTATTTTCATTTCAATCTGTTTATTAGAAGTTTAAGTAAACAAGAAAACATAAACTTCTCACGTAGCGCCCTCGCAGGGGCTATAATACATAAAAAAACAGACAAAAGGGCCAATTGCCCCGTTATACAAATAATGTAATGTAAACAGGGAGTGGCATCAAAGTTAGCCACAATATAAATTCTAAACCCCCTTTCGTCTATGAGGGGAGAACCCTTCATCCGCTACCCCTTGTCAAAGGGGGCGGCAGTGAATCTAAGAAGAGAGGCTACAAGAAGAGTAAAGGCAACAAAAGCACAAAGAAAGGAGGTTAGAGAAAAAAGAGGGAGAGGAGGGATAAGGGAACTTGGACGCGGGGGCCCCACCAAGGGGAGTCAAACCAGGCCTAGACACGCTGCATGAAGCGTAGGGAACTCATAGGAAATCCACAGCTCCCAGACTTTTAGAAATTTAGCATGTGAATTGTGTACAAGGCTGGACATACGTTCATGTAGAGGCATAGTGGTTATGCGTGTCTTTACTCCGTAGAACTCCACCCGTTGAGTCTTCCAGGCCTGGGCAATGGTCCGCTTAGCTGCTATAAATAGGTACATAGCCAGCTTCTGGTGAGGGCCTTGCAAACCTGGTATCGGACAATGTAATAGAGCCAGCTTGGCGTCCCTTCAGATCGTCAAGTGGAAGAGTGTCTGCAGCAAACCAAAGACCCTTGACCAGAACCCCACCAACTTCGGGCAAGACCACCATGTGTGTATAACATCTCCCCGCTGCCCACAGTTGCGGAAACATGTGTCAGCGCTTCCAGGGAAGGCCTGGGCAGTGCGGGCTGGTACCCAGTACCATCGAAACAATACTTTATATGCGGCCTCTAAGGTATTTGTATTAAATGAGCATTTGGCTACCATTCTCCAGGCCTTACTCCAATCTTCCAAATCTATAGAGGTCTGAAGGTCCTTTTCCCATTGGGCCATATATCAGTGGAGTGCTGATGGCGTTCGTCCATTCAGGGAAGAATAAATGGCCGAAATAAGGCCTGGGGACCCAGGGGCATGCTGGCATACATGCTCAAAAAAGGTTTTTTGAAATGGATAGGTGGACGTGCGAGGCAAAGCAGCATTCCAGTGCTTCAATTGAATGTAGCGATAATGCTCACTAGCCGGTGCCTCATGCTGCTCCCGGATAGCCTGGCAGGTGGGGAAGGAGCGTGTGGAGAGAAAGTTTAGAACACGCGGGTAGCCGTGTGAGGGCCACAGGAAAAGGCCTGAGGTTCCTCCAAACCTGGGGGGGAAGAGAGGGTTGCAAGTGATGGGGAGCAAAGGAAGGAAAGAGGACATAAAGTTGTTGGAGGAGCGGACAGAGTCCCAAATCTGCAAACCATGCAGCAGCATGGGGCTCAACAGAAGGGGGTGCTGCGCCCGGGGGAGCCAGAGTAGTGCTTGGAGAGAACAAGGGTCACAGTTAGGCACCTCCAAAAGCACCCATAAGGTAACATCCCTGGTTGCATGTAACATGGTCAATGGGGAGATCTGTGCCGCCGTGTAATATTTTGAGATGTTTGGAACCCCCAGGCCTCCCTGAAGCCTGTGGGTAAAAAGGGTCGCTCTAGATACCCTGGGTCGTTTGTTCACCCAGATAAATTGGAGGATCTTATTCTGAAGGAGGCGGAGGAAAAAGGCGGGAACTCGGACCGGCAGTCTGCGAAAATCATAAAGGACCTTTGGCAAAATCGTCATTTTCGCAGCCGCGATCCTGCCAACCCATGAAAGGGTGGGGAAGTGCCAGGCCTGCATAAGGGTGAAACTGTGCGCAACAGGGGATAATATTTGGCAATCGAGTGGGATGCCCAACGGTAGGGGAAATGGTCCTGAAGGCGTTGTACCAGGTCCATAGGAAGATTAATGTTCAATGCCGTGGTCTTGGAGGGGTTAATTTGGAGGCAAGAAAAGGTAGTGAACCGGTCCAATACAAGTTGCAGGTTGGGCAAGGAGATAAGTGGGTCAGAGAGAGTCAGGAGGGTGTCATCCGTGAAAAAACTTGTTTTATAATCCGACCCCGCGTAAGGAACCCCTGAGATGCTACCTTGGGCCCTGATCACCACCGCCAGCAGTTCCAGTGCTAGGATAAAAAGCGGCGGGGACAGGGGGCAGCCCTGCCTGGTACCCCGAAGAATGGAGAAAGGGTCAGAAAGAAAGCCTGCATATTTAACCGACGCTGACGGGGCCAAATGGAGGGCTTGGATCCAATTCAAAAAATGTACCCCAAAACCCCACCTAGTCAAGACAAAATGCAGATAATCCTAGGAGAGCGAATCAAATGCTTTATAAATATCTAGGGAGCGCAAAAAGCCCGGTATCTTACGTTGGTGGAGGATATGAATAAGATGGATGACCTTGCGAACATTATCCCCCACCTGGTGACCTGGCACAAAGCCCACTTGATCCCTGTGAATGAGGGCCTGGAGGTGTCTGTTGACTCGCATGCTCAGAATTTTTCCTAAGACCTTCAGGTTGACATTCAAAAGGGAGATGGGGCGAAACGATTGTGGGTCCGTGGCTTCCTCCAGGGACTTGGGGATCATAGTAATATGGGCCTTAAGTGAGTCTGGCAAGGGCCTTTCACCTTCTCGCCAGGAGTTGAAAAAGGAAGTCAGGTGGGGCGTGAGCAGGGGTGCAAAGGTTTTATAATAAAGACCCGTAAAGCCATCTGGGCCAGGCGCTTTAGACGGTTTAAGAGACTCGAGGGCCTGAGCGACCTCTTGTTCAGAGAGCATTCAAAGTGTCCGGGGCTTTCGGGGACAAGGAGGGGAGGCTAAACGTTTGAAACAATCTCTCGGCCCTTTCCTGATCAAAGGTGGCTGGTCTGCTATATAAAGAGAGAGAAAGGAAGCAAAATCGGCCACTACCTTAGCTGGGTTTAACATAAATCCCCCACCCCTCACCTGCAGACGAACCGGTCTGCATGGGCGCCCCACTGAATTAAGCTTTCTAGCCAGCATGGGACCTGGTTTGTTGGAGCTACTATAAAATTTGTACCTGGTCCAGCACAGGGCCTTTTCAGCCTGAGCGGTGGCTAGTAGGTCCAACTCAGTGACCAAATTGTCACGGACCCTTCTATTGGCTGTTATTGGGCACGCCTTCCAAGACGCATCCGCTGCCTCCAATAAAGAGTTCAACTCCCGTATCGGCTGCTCCCTGGCTTGCTTCATACGGGAGGCGATCTGAATTAAGTGACCCCTGACCGTCGCCTTGTGAGCTTCCCACAGGGCGACTTGGGATGTAACCAAGCCCACATTTTCTGCAAAATAAGTCTGAATGTGTGTTTGTACTTGGGAACAGGTATCAGGCGTGGTCAGTAGAGATTCATTAATCTTCCAAAGATAGGCCGGGCAGGAAAGTCCAGCCAGAGAAATTCCGAGGATCAGGGGGTCATGGTCAGACCATGGGGAGGTAGAAATAATAATTTTATAAACCAATGGCAAGGAGCTCAGGTGCCAAACACATGATCAATTCTACAAAAACTCTGATGGGGGTTTGAAAAAAACGTAAATTCCAGAGAGCCCGGGTGCTGCTCACGCCACATGTCCACCATGCCATATGATTGGAAAAGGTCACCCAGCGCTTGTTCTTGGGAGGCATTGTGGGATGGAGTTACGTCCCTGAGACTACGCCTATCCAGAGTGGAATTAAAAACTGAATTGGAGTCTCCCATCATAATCCATAGGCCTTTTTGGTGCCTGGCGATTACTTGAAGCAGATACGAGAAAAACATCTGCTGAAATGAATTAGGAGCATCCCACCAGGGTGACCTCCTGATCCCACAGGGTGCCTAGCAAGATTAAATATCTGCCCGTGGGGTCCGCTATTTCCCTAGAACAGTTAAATTGAATATTACGCCGAAACGCCATCAGCACCCCCCTATGTTTCTCGGGAGCAGAGGCCATAAAAAATACTGGATAATGGGAAGAAAGTATTTGGGAGACGAGGATTGGGAAAACCTGGTTTCCTGCAGACAGACCACGTCAATTGACTGAGATTTTAGATGGTGGAAGACCTTCGACCGTTTAGTGGGGGAATTAAATCCATGGATATTCTGTGAGAATCATTTCAACACATTCTGAACCATCTGGGGGTGGAAATAAATTTCATATAAATATACAGAAACCGACTGGCCACGTACCTACCTGGGTCCCGAGGCGAGGCACTCCGAGCCCAAGAGGGAGGGGGAAAGGGAAAGGGATAGTAAAGGAAAGAGAAGAAGAGGAGAGAAGAAATGAAATAGGCATATTAAACACTCAGTCACCAAATCTGGTGTCCCACGGCTTCCTAGCTACAGGACGCTAAGGGGGAGGTGGCTCTACCACCAACCACAAGGCTTGTAAGGAACAAAATATTAATCCAACAATAAAGAGACTGCCCCTGCACTGGGGCTATTTAACCCGGGCAAAATCAAAACAGAGGGGTCAGGCCCATCTCATGGTGCCCGTACCCGAATACCCGTACACAGAACACGTATAACAAATAAACAATTTAAAGTATTCCCCAACCGGCGTCCCTATGCAGTGAGCACCCGAGGGGAAGATGTAACCCCGGACCCCGAACGTAGCTCCCCTGCAGGGGCACCGCCGGGCCCAGAGTCCCCCAAAAAGGGTGGACCCCGCCAGGCCCAAAGCGGCGGACCCCCGGGAAGCCACCATCGTAGGCCCAACTCCGCCACCCCAGGGGGAAGCCCACCCAACAAGCCATATTGCACAAACAGCAAGGAGGGTGAAGGGATAAGGGGGGGGGTGAGGAAGAGGGCGGGAGCCGGGGAGGGAAAAAACAAAAAAGTAATAAAATATGGGGGAGGAGGGGGGAAGAGAAGGAGTAGAAGGGGGAAGGGAGAGGGTGGGAGAAGGGGGGAGGAGGGAAAAAGAGAGGGGAAGGGAGGGAGAGGAGGGGGAGGGAAGCTAAAGGGAAGGAAGGGAGGGGAGAGGCGGAGGACAAGGAGGGGAAACCGGAAGGGAGCAGGAGAGGAGGACGAAGGGAATCCACGGGGGAGGGGAGGGGGGAAAGGGAAGGGAGACCAGGGAAGAGAGAAGGGGTGGGGTCGGTATACCAGGCAGTCCCCAAGGTTCAATGAACAACCTGCATATTTCAAGGCATGGACTTTTTGCACACAGTAATCCCTGATATAAACCTCTAGAGAGGCTGTGTCTATCTCACTGGGGATATTTTCCTGCAAAAGGCAAGAAAGAAAATTAGAATAAAAATTAAAAAGCTTACCCCAGGAGAAGGTCTTCCAGTCATTCAGGGAGCCTAAATCAAGCCGGTCGGTCCGGGGTAGTCCAGGCCAACAACAGAGCACAAGGTCCTTCGGGATGGTTTCCAGAGGCTTGCAGGCCGGTTAGAAAAAATCAAGTAAAATAAAATTAGAATAAAAAAGAAAAAAAAAGGGTAAAAATATAAAAGCTTCAATAAAACAATAGCCAAGGCACAAACAGAGGTAAGTGCTACCAGGACGTGGCCGCATCATCCTGAAAGGAACCCAAAGTCAGTACAAGGCAAAAAAAAATTTTCATCAGGGGCCCGGGGGAGGCTATCAGCCAAAAAGGAAATAGTGAATGGGTGCACCCAAGCAATCCTCATCCCGGATCCGAGCGGGGGGATCGTGCAGGCGGTGGTGTGCCGGGCAGGGCCCGTTTTCGATTGTCGACTGGTTCCCACACACGACCCAAGCGTTTACAAGGGGGGCGAGAGCCCGCAGCCCTCTCCCCGCTGTTAGGAATCTCCGGTGGGGGGGAGCAAATGTAGCAATTCAAAGGTTGATTGGGCCTCCTCCACAGTGCGCACTGAATAGCTCCGTCCCTGGTGGGTGAATGCCAAATGAAAAGGAAAGCCCCAGGTGTACTTGATGCGGCGATCCAGCAGAACAGATGTAAATGGCTTCAGGAGTCTCTTTTGTACTGTCGTGGGGCCAAATCAGTGAAAAGTTGGTACCTGTGACCCTGGAAGCATAGGTCAAGCTTGTCCCGAGACACTTTAAGGAGAGTTTCCTTGGTGCGGAAGTAGGTAAACTTAATAATAATATCCCGTGGAGGACCCCCTTCTTCCCGGGGCCCCAGGGCCCGGTGGATCTGGTCAAACTCCATGCGATCTATAGGGATGGCAGGGACCAATTCTTGAAACAGAGCCGTGGCAGTGGAGGTCAAGTCCTCTATGGATTCGGGGGGGGTCCTCTGAGCTGAAGGTTCCCCCGTCTGGACCTATTTTCAAAGTCCTTTAATTTTAGGAAGGCTGCGTCTAGCTCCCTGCGGAGGCCTAGCAGGTCCTGCTTGTGGTGGTCAATAACTGTTGCCGCAGCCTCCATCCTATCCTCTAGGGCGTTTGTACGGCTGCCCAGCTCCCGGATCTCCTTAGTCAGATGGGCTGCTAGCTTGGAGGTAGCCGCTGACAATTCCTCCTGCAGCATTGTTTTAAAGCGTGCCAGCATGTCTGCATCCCTCAGAGCTGGAGTCACATAAGGCTGCTGGGCTCCCTGCAAGCTTTCTGCATCCGAAAGGGCCTCCATCTCACCTGAGAGCAGCGGGGGAGAAGAGTCCATGTCCGAGGCCTGGGTCTCTGGAGGGCTGTCCAGCAGGAAGGCCGCGAGGCTGGTACGCACGGCCTGGCGCCTCGAGGAGCTCTGCACGGTGCCCGATCTGCACCCCATGAAGTCTGTACTGTTCGCGGGTAACAAATGAGTCCGTATCTGCGTGCAGGGATGATGATATCACAGCCGGTGTGGTTGGCGGAGGATGAGTGTGATTAGCATGTGGCCATCTTGGTTCGCGAGCGGGGGCGTGGTTTGGACATGCAGCGGTGAGGACGCACAGCTCTTGAGCTCCGGCTCTGACCCTGTTTAATTCGCACTTTTCAGCCGCATGCACAGCTCTACACGTCCAGGAGCGATGGGAAGGAGAACCGGCAAATCCCTGCCGAAGAAAGGGGCTCCCGACGGCTCGATTAAACGCTTTCTGGCGGAACCAGACGAGGTGGGAGATGCGGATGGCCTGGGCCGCTCGCCGCTGATCTCGAGCGGGACGGTAGGCCCCGCCCCCCGCCTCAGGCCTGAACGAAGAGCGCAATCACCGGCCTCGTCAGTGGGCTCTGATGGAGAAGAGAGCGGATCTCGTCAGACGGAGGTGGCGGCATTGGTGAGCGGGCTCCCCACTAAATCGGAGCTGGCCTCGATGCTATTGGGACTTGAGAAATCTATCAAGCGGGAAGTATCCGCGGTCCGGTCGGACCTGGCGCAGGTTTTGGACCGAGTGGAGGAGTCTGAACTAAGGCTGGACAGACACGCGGCCGCCATTAGATCCTTGCAAACAACAACTCGCTCACTTGCCATTGCACATCGATCCGCTCTTTACAAGATCGAAGACCAGGAAAATCGTAACCGACGGAACAATATCCGGATCTGAGGGCTCCCAGAGGCTACCGGTGACGAGGATCTACTCCCGACGGTGAGAGGTATCTTTAATGGCCTCCTGGGAAACGCAGCAGATCACCCCCTAAAAATAGACCGTGTTCACAGGGCACTCCGCCCGCGCAGCTCAGCAATGGACACTCAGATGTGATCTGCAGAGTGCACTTTTTTGAGGAAAAAGACAGAATCATGCAAAAACTTAAGGCGATTCCGGTCTTGGACTTTGACGGAGCTCCGCTTACCTTTTTCCCCGATCTAGCCAGGGAGACTCTGGAGCGTCGTAGGGAGCTGCGGCCCTTGACTGAACAACTGCGTGCGGCCGCCATTTCCTATCGATGGGGATTTCCCGCCGCCTTGATCGCACAAAGGAATGGGAAGATAGCGGTGCTGAGATTCCCGGAGGAGCTGGAGAAATTTTTGTTCCGATCTCAACATCTCCCCGCCGGATCTACCTGGTTGGCAAGAAGGCATCCCGCCTCTGGAGCCTCCGTCCGAGGAGCCCTGGCAGAAGGTGTCCCGCAAGCATCATGCCCCCTGCTTCAATTCCTCGGAAGGCCATTCGTAGTCGCTACTTCTGATGGCACTGCTGAGTTGGTTCTCCTGTTCCTGTTTGGGTAACCTGTCGTTCTGGACCTTGCAAATACAAGTCGTTTTTTCCATGCAGTTTTTTTTGTTCCTTATGTTTTTCTGTTGTGTTGTTTTCACCCACATTATTATGGATTCCCATAGAGTGAAGGGAGTGGGGAACCTGATCCTCTGGAAACTTACGATTGGAACTGCCGTGAAGATAAGTGAACGATGATCGTGTGGGTTTCGGACCTACACAACTCGGTCCCCCATTTTATTATTGTAACTGAGGGATATGTGCAGTTCTCTGTTTTTTATTTTCCTAGACGGCTTTCATGCTTTTTGGGTTGTGTGTGTTTTTTTTTTTTTTTTTTTTTCTATCGTTCTTACACTAATACTAATGTCTATCTTGTAAGAAGGGGTTGGGGTCGGGGCCGAGGCCTGCGTTCTCGGTCCTAGACGGTTGCGGGCTGCTGCGGACTGGCCCTTCGTACCACCCCGTTGAGGGGCGTCGGACGGGTCTCGGCTCCCGGGCTCCCACTGCCTTTTTGGCGGGGGGCCCGGGGGTGGGGTCGCGTTCGACTGCCCCTGCTCTGCACCATGGGCGGCTGTATGTACATGCTGCCCTTGGTGCAGCTAAGGCTTTGCCTTTGGTGTCTCAGGATTTCCTTGTGATGCCCTGTTTGCATTACTTTACTCTTAAGCTTTGTCTCTACCTTTTCCTTCTTACTCTCTTTCTCTTCCTTTTCTGCCTCTCTATCCTTCTGCCTCAGGTCGTATCTCTTTGTATTAGGTGTTATGTAATGTGCTCTGTTGGAATTCCATGGCCACGGTTGAATTGATATCATTTAATGTTAGGGGCCTTCACGCCCCTGGTAAGCGCCATAATTTGTATCGGGAGCTGGGTCGCCTGAGGGGGGACATTGTCTTTCTGCAGGAGACCCACCTCACCCACACTACCTCGGTGAAGTTGTTCTCCCCGCAATACCCAACCTGGTATTACAGTCTGTCTGATGTGCATAAGGCAAAGGGTGTGGCCATTGGGTTCCGCAGAGGCACCCCTTTTAACTTGGTGGAAATGCAATGTGATCCTCTCGGACGTTTTCTGTTCCTCAAGGGTAGCTTGGGAGGGATGCAGTGCACGCTGGCGACCCTCTATGCACCTAACCGAGATCAAGCTAACTTTATTGCTACCACATTGAAGAGGTTGAGGGACTTTGCCCACGGATGCGTGGTCCTAGCCGGGGATTTTAATATCTCTTTGGAACCCGCACTAGATACCTCCTTGGGGAAATCTTCGGTTCCCCATAAGCGTGTTGCGTTCATACGTAGGCGCTTGGGTGACGCACAGTTGATAGACGCGTGGAGGACGATGCATCCGCGGGACAGGGACTACTCCTTTTTTTCAAGTGTTCATAAATCTTATTCCAGGATTGATTTCTTTTTCCTCGACCACCACCATCTCTCCCTCTTGTCTAAATCAAGTATAGCGTCATCACCCATCTCAGATCACTCCCCCATTTTAATCACACTCAATTTGTCGTATATGCCCCGTAAATCAAATAACTGGAAATTGAATGAGAACCTTATTAGTGAGGAGGCAGATATTTCTCTCCTGCGGGAGGAACTCACTCAATATTTTAACGACAATGACCTCCCAGACATTTCACCTGGCGTGTTGTGGGAAGCCCATAAGGCTCACATAAGGGGTAAACTCATGGAGTTGGGATCCAGAAGGAAAAAGGAGGCCACTCGGTTACAATCTAAATTGTTGTCTGAGATCGCTGTCCTTGAATCGCAACACAAAGCTAGCCTCGCACAAGCAACGTTCCATACCCTGATGGTGAAAAGGGAGGAGTTAAAAACCTTGTTCCATGAGCAGTGGAAGAGAGAGGCCCGTAGGGTGTCCCAAAGATTTCATAAATGGGGTAATAAACCGGGGAGGCTACTTGCTAGGTCCCTCCATCAGGCAAAGACTAGGACTTTTATTGAAAAAATCAAGACACCTTCCGATTCCCTCACGCATGAGACCACCAGTATAGCTAAGGAGTTCCATACTTTTTATCAAAGTTTATACCATGTCCCTCCAGCTGTGTCGGACTCGGAAACTAAGAGAATTCTGATCCGAGATTATTTACAGCAGGCCAACTTGCCCAGATTGGACCTGGAGGTCCTCGCTACCTTGGAAGGGGATTTTTCTACCCAAGAGTTCAACATGGCGTTGAAGGCTGTGGCGAGCGGCAAGGCCCCTGGACCTGACGGCTTTACGGCCTTATAATACAAGACCTTTGCGGGGGTCTTGCTGCCACGCCTGGCTTCCTATGCTAACACGATCTCGGGTGGCGGGGTTTTCCGCCCGGAAACTCTGCACGCTCACATCTCAGTGCTTCCCAAGCCGGGGAAGGACCCCAGTCTTTGCGGGAGTTATCGTCCCATATCTCTTCTGAATATGGACGCAAAACTCTACGCTAAAGTTATCGCGAACAGGTTACTTCCTCTCCTCCCGAGTTGGGTTTCTAGCGATCAGACTGGGTTCATTCCGGGCAGGGAGGCACGGGACAATGCCCTTCGCACCCTCTCGCTGATGTCTTTTGTGCGGGGGTCATCCCAATCCACCTTGTTACTTTCCACGGACGCAGAAAAAGCGTTTGACAGGGTGGATTGGGAGTACCTTTTGACTACCCTATCTTATTTAGGCCTTGGTCAAAATTTGTTAGCTCACATTACAGCACTATACCATTCCCCTACGGCAAAAATTCGTATCAACGGCACTTTAAGTGACCCTTTCACACTATATAATGGCACACGTCAAGGATGCCCCCTTTCCCCAATCCTTTTCGCTTTGTCTTTAGAACCCTTCCTCTCTACAGTTAGAAACAACCCAAATATCCATGGGATCATGGTCGGTGAGCGGTAACATAAATACGCGGCGTACGCCGATGATATTCTGTTCTACATTCAACAGCCTATGATCTCCCTCCCCAATTTGTTGTCTGCCTTCTCACAATTCGGTCTCATTTCTAATTTTAAAATTAACATGTCCAAATCTAAAATTTTGAATATCTCGGTTCCGGTGGAAACTGTCCATCTCCTCAAGACCTCATTCCCGTTTACTTGGCAAAAACACAAAATGAAATATTTAGGCATTTATCTCACTTCAAAGCCCCAGGCTCTCTTCAACGCGAATTATATTCCCCTGCTAAACTCTCTTAGAATAGATTTTCAACGTTGGTCCCAAATTGCGCATTCCTGGTTAGGGAAGATTAGTGTGATTAAGATGAATGTTCTGCCCAGGGTATTGTTCCTGATGCAGATGATTCCGGTGGGTGTGCCGTTGAGTTTTTTTAGGCTCCTGGACTCTTTGATAGGCAAATACTTATGGAACAGAGGGCGTCCGAGATTGTCCCGATCTCTGTTGTACAGACCTAAGCAGATGGGGGGTCTGGCTTTACCGAACGTTAAACTTTATTTCTGGGCTGCTGCTCTCAGCAGGATATCTGATTGGAAATACCACCAACGCTCAAAGCTGTGGGTTGCTATCGATAGGGCACTTAGTGGTTCGGATTTATATACCCAAATTTGGATTCCTCGCAAATATCGTTCGCTTGCACCCACTACTTCTCCCCTCACCTTTTCCACTCTACAAGTATGGGGCTCGATTTGCAAACAACATAAGTGGTTACCCCACTCCCCTATTATGCCATTGACCGGACATAACTACTTCCCCCCGGGGAACATTGACCCTAGAATTTACGCATTGGAACCTGGGCACTACACCGTTGTTACATCACGTAGCCAATCAAGATGGCATTCTTCCACTTTCTCGCATAATACCCCCTTCTCAGGCCACACCCATGGATCACTGGACTTATCGTCAACTGGCGGACTTTGTACGCTCTCTCCCGAAACCACTTTGCTCCTTAGCAGATCTAAACCCGATTGAAACGGCCTTTTTGGAAGCCCAACCAGTGGAGAGACCTTTGTCCTTTTTCTATCACACCCTACAACACCTTTTGATTAAGGGTTACCCCACCTTTTTGTCCAATTGGGAAAAAGATTTGCAAAATAAGATTACGGACGTACAGAAATCTGTATACTGTAATACTGTATTGTCCATGGCCCATATATCATCTTCGGCTTCTAGATCGGCAGAAGTGAACTATAAACTATTGTCGAGGTGGCATTATACCCCTGTTGTCCTAAATAAACTCTTTTCGCATATTTCTCCTTTATGCTGGAGGGGGTGTGGTGAAGCTGCCTCACATGCACATATTTGGTGGTTTTGCCCCCTTATTAGGCCCTACTGGACATCTGTCCTACATTGGTTGCAAAAAATTCTGGGTTATGAGATACCGAACGATCCTTGGGTTATGCTGTTTCACTGTACGGACTCCCCAGCAGGATCTTATACAAAGTCTGTGACCCCCCATTTGCTCAATGCGGCAAAGACGCTTATACCACGTTGGTGGAAAAAACGTTCGGTACCTTCCCTACAGCAATGGTTTGCGGAAGTTGATCGCACTTACCACCTGGAAGATCTTACTTACTCTCTCCGAAATAAATCTGAGGTGGGGAAACAGATTTGGTCCTGCTGGGTAGCCTTTAAGTATACAGCTGCATACGCAGAGATTATGGCGCAAACTAATTGAATATTGGTGATCTTACTTTACTTTACTTTACATTGCATTCCATATATGATATATTGTATGTCTGCGATTCTGGTGATGGGGATACGGCCGAGGCAGTTTTTTCTTTTTCTCTTTCTCTTTTTCTCTCTCCCTTTTCTTTTTCTCTCTCTCTTTCTCTCCCTCTTTCCTCTATCCTATTCCTTCTTCCCCTCTCTCACTTTCTTCTACCTATATTTATTTTTTTTTTTTTTCTTTTTTTTTCTGTTTTCTACTTTCTACTTTTTCAATGCTTGGGACTACCGCAAGTGGAATGGCGCACTAGATGCTCCTAGTCATTGCACTGGCATATACAAACTGTGGTTGGAGTCTACCTCTTATCACTAGCTTGGTTGTCATGGTTATATAGACGGACGCTTATTATTAGATTGTTGGCAGGTGTAATGTAATGTACCAGGTCAATAGCTCTGCCCTGTGCTGTTTATAACTCAAGTGTCTCTTTACGTTATGCCATATGTGTGCCAAGCTCCTTGTTCGTATTTCTTCGTCATGTATTTTCTTTCTTTCTTTTCAATAAACGCATATTAAACAAAAAAAAAAATCTTGGTTCGCGAGCGCCCCCAACTAGATGTTGTTATTGATCAGTAAGTTGTGATTTAACAAAGTGGTTTACATCTCAATAGACAGTAGTGACCAAAAATGATTGGGACAAGAATGAAAAATGCTGGGCTCAGAATGATAGTCTTTTCTATTTGGTAACATTCAATTTTCAACAGTCATGAGCACAAAATTGTGTGATTGATGACCAAAAAACTAAAACTATGTCCCATTTTCACACACAGGAAGACCTCAGCCGGGAGGAGGCTGTGGCAAGTGGCAGCCAGGTGGTCGACCATCGCCCTCCTCCTCCTCCTACCACAACTACAGGAGCCGAGCCACAGCTTGGAAGGAAGCCTGGAGGGAAGTGCCTAAGGAAGACCAGAGAGTGATGGCCTGGGTTCAGTCTGGTCTGACAGAAGATGCAGCCTCTTGTAGGACTGCAGCCTGGGGACATAGATGTCATCTGCTCTTCCTGATCTCTTGGACTTCTGGACCAGACTACTCTCCCTGAGATATGTACTCCTCAGGCCACCAATTTTGCATTTTCAAATTAGTTCATGTCTGCCCTGGGGAGCAAAGGCTTTGCCAAATTGACCCGTTTCTCCAGCGTTGCCTTCCTGTTTATTTGTTACTGACACCTAAATAAAGGTTTTTTTTGGTTGAAGAAATACTTGCGTATGTGTTTTACTTCAAAAAGGACAGTTTATTTATGAGTAGGCAGGTACATTTCAAAAATACAAAGTCAAATGAATAACAGGGGGCACCAACACCAAACAACCTCCTCTAGATTAAAAAAAAAACAATAAATTAAAAAGATAATAATGGTGTTGTGGTAAGTTGACACAAAACACACCAAAAAAAATGCAAAGATGAGCAAACTGTCAAAAATGGAGATGTTGATTAAAAAACCAACCACAAAAAAAAAAAAAAAAAAGATTAGGGAGATGTGACAAATTAAAATATTGTATTGATGAAATGAGTAAAAAGAATAAAGAAATAAGTTTGGGAGAAGTGTGTGTGAATATGAGCAGCAAAACAACTTAATTCTTGTAGCATTGTAAAGAAAAAGAGAATGTGCTGCATGAAAGAATGTTTAACATTGAAGCGAGACGAATGTGCTATATCGATTACGAGTGGTCGTTTTACCTGACCGAGCGCTTCAGTCTCAGAATTTTATTGTGAGCATGTGTCGGACTAGGCTACACACAATCGGAACTGACGTGATCGGATTATGTTGTCGGAAAATTTTATAGCTCAGCTCTCAAACTTGGTCCGTCGGAATAACAGTCCAATGGAGCCCACACACAGTCGGATTATCCGACAACACGGTCCAATCGGACATTGTCCATCGGAATATCCGACCGTGTGTACAAGGGCTTAGGGAGTTTTATTCATGGTTTTCACAACAGCTTTTGATCAGATCTTTTTAGTTAACACAATTTTTTTTTTCTGAATCACATTGGATCATGGTGTAAGATGAATAACATTTTACAATGACAGTGAGGAGTGCAGTGATTACTGCTGTTATTTAGCACCAAGATTCTGGTTTGAAATGCAAGAGTATTATATCTTCATGGCGCTTGTTGTCCATGTGTTTCCTTAGACTTCTTATGGGTACACATGTTTCATTTTAGAAATTCCAAAATATATTACATGATAGGGTAATTATGATTTCCTGACAGACTCCATGGAAGCATACGTGTGGGTTAGCCCCACCACCATAACTACCCTATAGGACACCTCTCCCATAAATCTTTTCTCTGGGCCAATGGCCATGTTCCTTTTTTGTCCTCCTCCGTATGACCAAGTCAGTCACAGGACTCCCCTGTGATCAGGATCGGCCGAGTGACCATGCGCCACATCCCTCCGATAGGCCTTGACTGTTAAGCAGGTTATGGAGTGTATAAGCAAAGTGGCACTAAAGAGCTGGAAGCCTGGCCATTGGCAGGCAAGCGCGCACGGGCCAGATTGCCTAGCTATTAGCAAGTGTCCATTATCTGCAAGAGTCTGGCATGTGTGGGTGGTCCTCTCAGTCCAGCTGATTGTATGGAGGAGTAGTGAGACAAACTACACTTTCTCATGGTAGCAGTGCTTGAAATCAACAGATTAATGCAACAGTGTGATGGTTGCATCAAACATAGCATGAAGAAGATCCCAGTAAAGATGCTATACACAAGATACATTATTCATTAGTACAATAGAATCTAGGCTTACCTGTAGGTCAAAGTGGTTTGTAAGGGTTTACAACCACTTTAATAACGGAATGGAGCATATTACGGAGAAGGGTATAGACCATTACCCATAGTCTACATATTTAGGACATGCCCACCAAACGTGGGTCATAGTACCTTCCTGCGAGCAACCCCGAAAACATAGAGAGGAATAGCAAGGAATAAAACAAGCTAATCTAGCTGGTGTATAGTACCTAGAACTCTTAGTAAGGGTGGTCTGCCAGTCCTCTGGATCCAATTGTTTACCCAAGTCTCTCTCCCATTGAAGATGATACAATCTCACTGGGAGTTTCCTTGAGGAAATGATTGAGGAGTAAAGTAAAGATATTAATCCTGGGGAATGAGGTTTAGCCCTGCAGATGCTTTCAAAGGGGGTCAATGTGTATGGGGTGGGCTGGGCCTTTATAAGTTGTTGGAGGAAGTGTCTAGTTTTGAAGATAACTGTAATATTCCTGTAGGGGGATATAATGGGAAAATCTAAGAACATTGAATGTTCATATTCGTTTAGGGGTGACCAGAGAATGAATGTCAGTGAACCTATTATATGTCCACCATGAGAATTTTTTAGGGTTCTTACAACTGGGGGGAAATAATGAGTAAGACACAGTAATGGTAAGTGGCGGGATAATAGTCCTGCCGAAATTTTAAGAGTCCCATATACAAAGAGAATGTATCAAACACGGCTCAACTGTGTGGGTGCTATATGGGAGGGAGCTAGGATACAGAGCAAATGGGAATAGGGTGAGATTCAACCAGATGAATAGTAGCCCATAGTGCCATTTGATGCGTCATGAAGGTGGGATAATGGGGCATGTTCACTGCCGTGTAGTATGCTGGAACATAGGGGGCCGAAAGTCCTTCGAGTATACAAGGTCTGTTTATTGTTCCGGGTCGAGTGGAACCCCAGGTGAATTTCAGAAGCTTGCATTGGTGAATTCGCAATATATACAAGGAGATCGAAACTGGTAATACTCAAAAGAAACACAATAATTTTGGGAAGTAGGTCATACGAACCGCAGAGATCCTGCCAAACCAGGATAGCGGGAAGTGGGACCAGGAAGATAGCATGTCAGTGAGCTTTCTAAAAAGAGGGGGGAAACTGGCCTGGTACAGTCCTCCGTATTTAGGGGTGAGACTTCTACCCAAATAAGACAATGAGGGAAGCCATTGAAAAGGGAAATTTGCTTTTAGAGAGGTCAGTTCTGGGAGGGAAAGGTTTACGGACATCGCCTTAGACTTAGTAAGGTTAACATGTAGACCCGTAAGAGACGCAAAAGTCTCCAAAAGGGAGAATAAATTGGGCAACGAGATTCTGGGTGATGTCGGAGTCAAGAGGATGTAATCCGTAGACAAGGGGATCTTATTAGAAGAACCCGACACCTCAATACCATTTATCTCTGGATGTGAACGGATCGCCTCTGCCAAAAGTTCCATAGCGAAGACGAACAAAAGAGACTAAAGCGAACAGCCCTGTCGAGTGCTCCTCTGGATAGGAAAACTAGATTTAAACCCGTAGTATGCAGTGTTCATTTTTATATATTGTTTTGTCCCCTTTGTACCTGTTCCCTTTTCTGCTGCTGTTGTTCTACCTGGAGCATGGCGGCTGGCTCCTTCTGCATTCCAGCCACTGTACTCTCACTCTCTTCCGGGTTCCGGCGTATGCTCTGCGCATGTGGAGATCCGGAACAAAAATGGGGCCTGGTTTGCGCATGAGTGCACACGTCTCATTCCTGGTGCTAGCGCTGACGTCATGTGGCACCATTTTTAAAATCCTGGGGAAGCCAGCAGAGCCTCTGGAATGTTTGTGGACTTATGCGATGACTTCCCCAGGTCTCTGGCTTGGTTTTCCCAGGTAAGGATCCATTCTGGGATGGTTGTCCTCTGTCTGCAGCCTGACTGTTTCTCTCCCTGCAGTGACCTGCATTGGACGTCATGGATACCTCTCTGGCCTCTAGTGGCCAGCCCTCTCGCAGCAAGTATGCATTACTAATTATCCCTGTTTTGCCTGCTGGGGGGGGGGGGAGTGGGGTACAGGTCTCTTCTCTCTTCTCTTTCTGTCTTCTCTCTTCGCTTCTCTTTTTTTACACACCCCTTCTAGGTCTGATGAACAGCACGGTTCTTCAAAATCACACTGCTAACACTCCTCCTCTGTTCCAAACACCACAGTAAAGACCTTCCTCACCCCCCCCCCCCATCTCGCCCCAGCAGAGGGAAGGTAAAATTATGTTGAGGGTGTAGGACCTTGGCCTACTGGCAAATCCCTCTGTGACCACTGTTTTTCCAAAGTAGCAAATGAGAGGGAGGGTGCAGACCAGCACCTGGAAACATTAGCCAAGCGGATCATGAGGGAATCACTGCAGGGGAAGGAGGCTTGTCGGCCTCGTGACCCCCTGCCGGAGCCACTATACCCTCCAACAGGAGATGGAAACAGAGGATCCTGGGATGACCTTTGAGTATGCCCTGGTTTCCTCTTTGGTAAATGCAGTGAGGGAAGCCCTAAATTGGGAAGGCCCTGTAACTTTTCCTCCAAAGCAGGGGGAATTCTTCAAGCAGCTCAATAAGGAGCGTCAATATTTCCCCTTTCTCACTGAGTTGGGCAACGTCATCTATCATGAGTGGTGCAAAATGGACAAGAAGAGTTCCATGCAATCCAAAATCCTAAAACTGTATCTCTTCAGGGAGGAAGAGGGTAGGCATCTCGAGTCAGCTCCCTTGGTAGACGCAGTTCTGATGAGGTTGGTCAGATATGTGACCCTTCTTCTGGAAAACATGGTCTCCTTTAAAGACCTCTTGGAGAGGTGGATTGATTCTGATCTGAAGTGGATCTACCTGTCAGTGAGCATGGCCTGCAAACCGGTCCTAGCTGTAGCCGCAGTATCTGAAGCCTCGGAAACCTGGTCAGACAGCATTGACAAAACCCTCAGGGGCATCTCCAGTGAGGTAACCAGAAGCTCACCTATCCAGGAAATCAGGCTGGCATTGGCCTTTCTTGGGAAGGCTTCCATTGCTGTCTCAGCCTGTCACTCCTTATGGCTCCATCCATGGTTGGTGGATCTGGCTTTCAAGCAGGTTTGGTGCTGAATTCCCTTTTGAGTGCACTTCCCTTTTTGACAATAAACTTGATGGCGCCATAACCCGGGCCACAGGTGGCAAGTCTGGATTTCTCCCTCAAGTTCGGTGCTTACAGAGCCAGAGATGCACTTTTCCAAGAAGACCGAATTCCAATTGGGCCAGAGAAGCATGCAGCTACAGGCCTGGCTGGGAGTTTACATGATTCTGGAAAGCTAGACAGTTTTCATTCAAGAAACCCACAAAGGACAGTTCTTCCGGCAACCAGGAATCTATGAAGTCTTTGAGATTGAGCCTGTTCAGGCATGCCAGGTGGGAGCTTGTCTTCTCCACTTTAGGCATGCCTGGGCCTCAATGCAGGACTTCTGGGCCATCAAAGCGGTCTCTTTGGGTCATGCCTGGGTCTTCAGCAGCACCCCCAGGCTCAGAGTCATACCTACGTCTCTTCCACATTCAGAAGAAAAAAGCAGATCCTATTAGCCTACATATACTCTTTATTGGAGCAAGGAGCAGCTGTTTCTGTTCCTGATGGTGTCGTGGTAAAATTGCTGCTATGCTATGCACACAGCCCCATCTACTATGCTTCCAATAAGCACCCATTTCCATCTTAATGATATAATGCTGTAGGCTTACCTTTTCCAACCCATTCATCCCAATGACCAGACATCCCCAATGCAACCTACATCCTCATTTCAGCCTGGCTGCTTCTCAGCCAGGCCCCTCTGGTTCCCCATTAAATAGACATCACCAGCAGTCTTTCATTCTCCAAAACGGTCAGCATCTCCTCCCCTCACCTTGACCAAAGCTTTATTTATTTACCTTTCCCACTGGAAGCCACGCCCTGGAGGGTTTGCCTCCAACAGCTGAACACCTTCCACAAAGGGTGTGACCTCACAGCAGTAACACAGGATGTGAATGCCCATATAAGGACAATACAATACAATACAATACAATACAATACAATACAATACAGAAGAAGGTACCAATCACAGACATGTATACATTCAAATAGTCAGTGATGCAAACTGAATAAATGCTTTCAATGATGGAAACCATACAAAACCAATGAACGATTATTATAATTCCGTTGATAGAAATCCTTAATATATACATTGTTCCAGAGAACAATGTATACTTGGATTATTCTACCTCTTGTGAATGGAAAGCTATCTACAGATGTGCACTGCCTATCTCCATGTGCTGATCAGACACAGCAGAGACAATGAGCACACATCCGCACACAACCAATCCCCGCAGAGTAAGCATATGTCCCCAGACGATCGTCTGTACAATGTACAGGGGCCCTTTTGCTGGCGGACATACCCCCACTCCGCAAACACCTTTTTTCCAATCCCAAGATATTATCCACTACCTAACGGATCTCAACCAGCGTCAGTCTGCCCCAGTCAGCTCTTTTAGAGCGGGCTGGGGGAGAATGAACACAGGAGGACTCTTATGACAACACATATAATAAATACATCTAAAATTTTCCACAACAATGGCAAGCAAGGCCAGGGCATGTATTCTCCTCTGTTCATGGTACAGAAAAAGAAAGGCACGTGGAGATTGGTTATAGATTTGACCCATCTCAACCGCTTCATCAGAAAAGAAAAATTACAAATGGAGTCTTTATACACAATCCAGCAGTCAGTCCAACTGGGAAATTGGTTAGTGTCGATCAATCTAAAAGACACCTACTTCCACTTTCCGGTGGCAGCGGATTTCCAACCATTCCTTCGTTTTGCAGTAGGCCAGCAGCACTTACAATTCACCTGTCTCCCCTTCTGTCTAACAACATCACCTTGTGTCTTCTCCAAAGTCTTGTTAGCTGTTGTGGCTCTGCTCGGACTCAAGGGGGTTCTTCTTCATCACTACCTATACAACCTCCTTCTCTTGGTTCAAGACAAAGGTCCGCTTCTAGAACACAGAAGCCTGGTCATCTCCACCCTTCAAGAGTTCGGGTAGCTCCTGAATCTAGAGAAGAGTCACCTGGAACCCTCACAGTCCCTCGTGTTTCTCAGAGCCCACTTTGACAAGTTGAAAGGCACCATCTCGCTGCCTGAGGAGAAGATTGTAGTGGTCTGAGACAGAATCCACTCAGCCCTTGCTTTGTTTCATCTCTCTGTCCTCCAGTGCCTGAAGGTGATTGGTGACCATGGCACCCACAATTCCCATGGTGAAGTGGGCACTGTGGCAGACATGACCCTTACAGAAAGGGTTACTCCAACAATGGAGGTCCGACAACAAGAGTCAGCGCATCCACCTTACTCTGGCTACAAGAGTGTCTCTCCTTTGGTGGCTCCAGCGGAAAAATCTTCGCAATTGCCACTCAATCATCCCCATAACATGGGTCCCGATAGCTTCAACAAGGGCTGGGTCGCTCATTGGAAATAGCAGGGCAGGTGGAACTCCCCTTCTCTCAGGATTGAGTCCAACATCGTGGAACTATGGTTCGCATTTCAGGCGCTACTAGTAAGTCATCATTTAATGAGGAGATCCTCGGTGATGCTCAGGTTGGACAATATAACCATGGTGGCCTACATAAGAAGGCAGGGTGGAACCCGCAGCTGGTCCCTGCTACGGAAAGTGGAGCCAATCATAAGCTGGGCTCAGGAATTTGTCCAACATTTCACCGGTCGACATACCCGGGATCCAAAATGTTTAGGTAGACTTCCTTTCTTGTGTGAACAACGAGTGGTCTATCCACAAAGGGGAAAAAAGGAATCCCCTGTGTGGTGGACTTTTAAGGTACAATACTATTTCAAAGGATTTTAGTAAAGTATATTGATGGTTTCAAAAATATTTTATTTAGAAAATGTATAGGAAAAAATATATATAAAAACATGCAATGTTTAAACACATTTAAACATTGCATGCAACGTTTAAACATCTAAAACGTATACACCGTCATATACATAAATGTGCAATACAGTTTTGTGATTTCTTGCACCAGACACGTTTCAGAGTACTAAGTTGTCTCCTTCAGGGGTATAATCAAGAAGAAACCATATTTTTAGAATAGAATAATGAATGAATAAACACATGATAATTACACTAGTATTCAGTAACATACAGTATTATTAGAGTACAGTAGAGTACAGTATCAGAAAAGAACACAGAAAAGAACCGATATTAAAACGGTGTAGTCAATATTCCAGTGATTAAAAACATACAAGGGTACAAATGCCTTCAAGTTCTCACCCCGGAGACCCCCAGTAGCATGAATGTGTGCAGATGTTTGCAACTGTCGCACCCAGGAGGAAGCCCACCGCTTGCCCAAAAACCCCCCTCCTCCACCAGAGGAGGGATAACTGACTAATGGGTAGGGAGAGCCTGAGGACACACTGGGGTCGGGGAAAAAGAGAAGCCCTGTAAAATGTAGACAAAAAGTTTATAAAAATAAACATCTATAAGGCTGGATTCACACCTATGCAGTTTTGCTGCTTTTTGCATTTTGCAGATTTGTACTACAGTCCATTTAACATTGTTTCCTATGGAACACGTTCTGTAGTGCAAATCTACAAAATGCAAAAAACACTAAAAATGCATAGGTGGGAATCCAGCCTAATATTTGTTGTATATGTAGTCATGATAGAGAAATATTTAGTACCTTTTTAGAGGTGGAGTTGTTCCTACACAAAGCAAATAAAATAATGTAGAGCCACAGCTCTGAAAAGTAGTAGTTACATAACCGTAGTCAATGTGGCTGTTTCTCTATAGCCTAAGTACTATAAATATTATCATGGGATAAAGAGCTTAACTATAATATATGCATGGGATATGAATATGCCTCAAATGTTGGGTGAGTGTAATACTCCAATTAAGTAACCAGTAGGAGGCTTATTTATATATAGTTTTAATATATTCATTTTTATTAATAAATTGTGTTATGTAAACAAGTAGTTAGTGTATACAAAGTTTCACAATTAAAGTTTAAATTATGCTTAAAATTGCTCCTATGCCCAGAAGGTGTAAGTGCTAATGCTAAGCCATACTTAAGAAATAAACATCATAAACTTCCTTGACAGAAGAAGCCCAAGCTGTTAGAGAAGTTGAAAAAAAAAGAGTAAAGTCATGTACCTTGGTAACAGATGTTTTTTTGTGATCACTTGTCTCGACACCCAGCAATACACTAAAAAGGGGATGTGAGAATGAGCTGTCTCAGGTGAGTATAAATTACCCTCCCTCCCCAATGAGCTGTTGCATACACAGCTGATCATGAGGAGATGGGAGAGAAACAGGGTTGCAAGAGCGTATGTCCACTGGGTGAAGCAAGATGGAGGCCTAGCGCTAAAGATCGTTGACACAGACCCCATATAATGCTGCCACAGGTTCAATAGAACAAAGACGGCTCTGCGTGCCGGGCGGTTGCCAAGACACGCCCAAACCAATAGATGATGAACAAAGGCAGGGGGAAGGAGTAAATGCCAGAGTCCTAAACAGGGCTGACATATGAAAGGCACATTAATAATTTCCACAGGGAGTTCCCAAGGGAAGAAGCAAAAGGACTAAAACATGATAGGAGGTACAGTATACACAAAAAAGGCCATATCAAAAAGCTGAAGATTATGTATAATCTAAACAAGTTTAGACATAGGAAGAACATCATACAGAAGGCAGTTTTACATCCTAAACAGGAATATGAGTGTGTGTGTGTGTGTGTATGTATATATATATATATATATATACATACATATATATATAATTGTGGCAGCACGCAGGTAAAATCACCTGGTTGTATTCAGGATGGGAAATATGTGTGTCCTAGATTCAGGCTTTATGCAGACTTTTACAATTAGAGGGGAAGAGTTAATGAGCCCAGCTGAAGTAAGTGGGCTCATTAAGACCTCTACAAAAAACCCCAGCATGCATAGGGAGATGCTCCATCCTGGAACCAGTTTTGTGTGTATAGACTGGGGAGTCTGAGATCTGTTCTGTGTGGTGAGTTAACGCCTGTGTGGCAAACCCCTACAATAGAGACAGGGACTGGGGCAGCACAAGGCTGCACCCAGTTGTTAGACAGGGAGTCTACGTGTGTAGTTAGCGGTCAAGCTGACCAGGATTTATTTTCTTGTTTTATTTTGTTTGGCTGTTATATGTATCACTGCATGTAGCCTAAATAAACCGGACCTTTTGTTTTTTGCACCTACACCGCTGTCTGCTGTGCCTGACTTTGTGTTGTGAACCCATCCAGGGGGTCACACACACCCGCTACCGAGCGAACCCCCTCACAGTTGGTGGAGAATGCGGGCAGTTTTTTTTTTTTTTTGTTAAGGCCAGCATGGAGGAGATACTGAGACAGCTGGCTCTAGCAAATGCAAACCAGCAGCAAGCAAATGCAAATCAGCAGCAAACAAATGCAGCTTTACAAAAGAGCCTTGCAGCTCAACAACAAGCCCAGCAGCAGGCAAATGCAAATCAGCAGCAGACAAATGCAACTTTGCAGCAGAGTTTGGAAGCCCAGCAGCAGGCAAATGCAAATCAGCAGCAGACAAATGCAACTTTGCAGCAGAGTTTGGAAGCTCAGCAACAAGCCCAGCAGCGATCTGAAGCCCGCTTCATAGACCTGTTGCAGAAGCAAGAGCAGAATTTTCAACAGCAAATAGAGACATTGATACAGCAACGTCCGCAGACCAATGAAGCAAGTGGGTACAATAATACCGCAACCTTTGGTGTGAGCCGTTTACTGACAAAAATGACTGGAGAGGATGATCCGGAGGTGTTTTTGACCACATTTGAAAGGACTGCTGAAAGGGAAAAGTGGCCTAAGGAGCAATGGGCTGGGCTGGTGGCCCCTCTGTTAACTGGGGAATCGCAGAAAGCTTATTATGACCTAGAGCCTGACCAAGCAAAAGACTATGTGGTGCTAAAAGCAGAAATATTGGCACGGCTGGGTGTCACCCTGGCAGTCCGGGCTCAGCGTGTGCATAACTGGACTTTTCAGGTTGGAAAACCTCCCAGGTCTCAAATGTATGATCTCATTCACCTGAGCAGGAAGTGGCTGCAGCCAGAGATTTTGACCGCACCAAACATTGTGGAACGTGTGGTTATGGATCGTTTCCTGAGAGCTCTTCCTACTGCCATCCAAAAATGGGTAAGCCATGGAGACCCAGAAAATGCAGATAAACTTGTGGATCTGGTTGAGAGGTACTTGGCTACAGAGAACTTGACCACCTCTTCCAGGGACTCATGGACTTTCCCCCCTAAGACCAGATCATCCCCAGTGGCGGGTAAGATGACTCCAAGGGGTGAGGGTGGAGAGAGTGAGAGGGTGGGAGTTCTACCTAAGGTCTGGCGGGAGCAGCCCAGGAAGCCCATGCTGCAAGAGGCAGCGAAAAAAATTATTTGCTACCGCTGCCGGCAAGAGGGACATATTGCAGCCAATTGCCCAGTTGTGGATGAGCCTATGCAATGTGACTTTATAAGGGAGAGACGTCAGTCGCTGTTTGCGACAGTTGCATGCACTGCCATTCGGGGACCTGAGAAACATTTATGTAAGATGTGTATTAATGGTAGACATGTTGATGTGTTGCTAGATTCAGGTAGCCTGGTAACATTGATAAAAGCTGAATTAGTTACTACAGAGGTCTCTGGGAAGAACAGGGTGGCTGTTATTTGTGTGCATGGGGACACCTGAGAGTATCCTGTAGCTTCAGTGTTTTTTGAGACCCCCAAAGGTAACCTCTCTCATCAGGTGGGGTTAGTGTCTCAGTTACCACATGATGCTATTGTGGGAAGGGATTTTCCAAAATTCTGGGAACTCTGGGATTGTCCTGAGGCCCCCATTGGTGCCCCTATAAACCAGGAAGATGACCAGAATTCCTCTGGGAGTGGTGAGGACTCTCCTGAATTTCCCTTGTCGGTATTGGCGAGGGAAACTCGAGAAACTGGGGAGGAGCCAACATCCTCAGATGAAAACATGCCGTCTGTGGATTTTTCGGATCTTGAGGTTCACAGGGAAAATTTTGCCACAGAACAGTTAAAAGACCCCACCCTAATAAAGTCACGGGAAAATGTGGTGAAAATAGATGGCGAGTTAGTGAACCCAGATAAGACTTGCCCTTATCCTTACTTCACTATGGAAAGGGACCTGCTATATCGAGTGGCTCAAAGGGCAGAAGAAACCATTGAGCAACTTGTAGTGCCCAAACCTTACAGGAAGTTGGTGTTAGAATTGGCTCATGGACACATTCTGGGAGGTCATCTGGGGACAGAGAAAACCAGAGAGAGGGTATTGCAGAGATTCTATTGGCCTGGGGTCATGAAGGAAATAGAAAATTATTGTTCCTCCTGCCCTGTGTGTCAGAAGTCGGCACCTATGCCACATTTCCGTAACCCACTGGTACCTCTTCCTATCATTGAGGTCCCCTTTGAGAGGATCGCAATGGATTTGGTAGGTCCGATAATGAAGTCTGCTAGGGGGCATCAGTACATTTTGGTTATATTGGACTATGCCACCCGTTATCCGGAAGCAATTCCTCTCCGAAATACCTCGGCCAAAACCATAGCCAAAGAGCTATCCCTTGTTTTTAGCCGCGTGGGTATTTGTAAGGAACTGCTTACGGACCAAGGTACACCCTTTATGTCCCGGGTTATGAAAGAATTATGCAAGTTGTACAAAGTGAAGCAATTGCATACATCTGTGTATCACCCCCAAACAGATGGGTTGGTTGAAAGATTCAACAAAACCCTAAAACAAATGTTAAAGAAGGTGGTGGATAGAGATGGAAAGAATTGGGATTGTCTAATACCCTATCTGATGTTTGCCATTAGGGAGGTACCCCAATCCTCTACGGGTTTCTCACCCTTCGAGTTGCTCTATGGGAGACACCCAAGAGGGCTGCTGGATATCGCCAAGGAAACTTGGGAAAATGAGAGTTCTCCTCACAGGAGTGTGATTGAGCATGTCGCCCTGATGCAAGATAGAATTTCACAGGTAATGCCAATTGTAAAGGAACATTTAACCCAAGCGCAGTTAGCACAGCAGAGAGTGTACAACCGTGGGGCCAAGACACGTACTTTTTCCCCGGGGGATAGGGTCTTGGTGCTAGTCCCTACGGTTGAAAGCAAATTTCTGGCCAAATGGCAAGGTCCATATGAAGTAATTGAAAAAATTAGTGAGGTGAACTACAGGGTTAGACAGCCAGGAAGGCGAAAGCCGGAGCAGATCTATCACGTCAATCTGCTGAAAGCCTGGAGGGATAGGGAATCCCTAGTCGCAGAGACTTTGTCACAAGTACAGCCTGATTGCTTAGTTCCTGAGGTTGGAATAGCAGACACCTTATCGAAAGCCCAACAACAGGAGGTTAAAGAGTTTGTACTTCGTAACAAAGAGATTTTCTCTGAGCTTCCGGGACAAACATCTGGCGTAGAGCATGACATTATCACCCCGCCAGGAGAAAGGGTAAAACGAAAACCTTATAGAATACCAGAGGCCCGACGGGAGGCAATACGTGGGGAGGTTCAAAGGATGCTGGAATTGGGTGTGATAGAGGAGTCCCAGAGTGACTGGTCCAGTCCTATTGTACTAGTGCCCAAACCTGATGGGAGCTGGCGGTTTTGTAACGATTTTAGACAATTAAATAAAGTTACAAAATTTGACACCTACCCCATGCCACGTATAGATGAGTTGGTTGACCGGCTGGGAACAGCCCGATATATGACAACTCTTGATCTCACCAAAGGGTATTGGCAAATTCCCCTGGCCGAGTCGGCCAAGGAGAAAACTGTGTTTGTAACCCCAGATGGGGCATTCCAATATAAGAGAATGCCGTTTGGGTTACAGAATGCACCGGCAACATTCCAGCGGAAAATGGATAAGATTCTGAGGCCCCATCATAAATATGCTGCAGCTTACCTGGATGATGTGATTATCCATAGCACAGACTGGGTCTCACATTTGCCAAAAGTACAAGCAGTCCTAGACTCTATCCGGGAAGCTGGGTTTACGGTCAATCCAAAGAAGTGTACCATTGGACAGGAGGAGGCCAAATATCTTGGGTACACTATTGGGAGGGGGGTGATAAAACCCCAAGTCAATAAAGTCGAGGCCATACAGAGTTGGCCACGTCCCAACAGCAAGAAACAGGTACGAGCCTTTCTGGGAATCGCTGGCTATTATCGACGATTCATTCCCCATTTTGCTTCTCAGGCTGTGCCCCTCACCAACCTGACAAAAGGGAAAGAGTCGGTTATGGTTAAATGGTCCCCAGAGGCTGAGGAAGCATTTCAGTCCTTAAAAACAGCCTTATGTAGCCAGCCAGTGTTGTACTCACCAGACTTCTCTAAGGACTTTGTTGTACAAACTGATGCATCAGACGTTGGGTTAGGAGCAGTGTTATCCCAGGTCTGGAACGGGGAAGAGCACCCAGTCATTTACCTCAGCAGGAAGTTGAAGTCCCATGAGGTAAATTACTCCACGATTGAGAAGGAATGTTTAGCAGTGAAGTGGGCTCTAGATTCCCTTCGGTACTATCTGCTAGGTAGGCACTTTGACCTGGTGACTGATCACGCTCCTTTAAAGTGGATGGCTCAAAACAAGGAGACCAATAGAAGGGTAAATAGGTGGTTCCTGGCCCTACAGGAATTTAACTTTACAGTTAAGCATCGCCCTGGTGTTAAAATGGGGAATGTGGATGCTTTGTCTCGGATACATGCGTGTCTGGCTGCTTGTGTTACAACCCCAAGGTTGAAACAAGAGGGGGGGGTATGTGGCAGCACGCAGGTAAAATCACCTGGTTGTATTCAGGATGGGAAATATGTGTGTCCTAGATTCAGGCCTTATGCAGACTTTTACAATTAGAGGGGAAGAGTTAATGAGCCCAGCTGAAGTAAGTGGGCTCATTAAGACCTCTACAAAAAACCCCAGCATGCATAGGGAGATGCTCCATCCTGGAACCAGTTTTGTGTGTATAGACTGGGGAGTCTGAGATCTGTTCTGTGTGGTGAGTTAACGCCTGTGTGGCAAACCCCTACAATAGAGACAGGGACTGGGGCAGCACAAGGCTGCACCCAGTTGTTAGACAGGGAGTCTACGTGTGTAGTTAGCGGTCAAGCTGACCAGGATTTATTTTCTTGTTTTATTTTGTTTGGCTGTTATATGTATCACTGCATGTAGCCTAAATAAACCGGACCTTTTGTTTTTTGCACCTACACCGCTGTCTACTGTGCCTGACTTTGTGTTGTGAACCCATCCAGGGGGTCACACACACCCGCTACCGAGCGAACCCCCTCACAATAATATTTATAATATCTGCACAGATGTAAAGAAATGCATGGATGGTAAGTATGGCAAGTGAAGTGGGTCAACCAGTTACAAATAATAAATGTGTGCAGCCCAAGATTACATAGGGATATACGCATACACATTGAATCGGTGGTAAAGATTATTATATCATACAATAATATTTGAAAAAAGGAATGTATGATATTAAATTTATCTGAGCAGGCCAGAATCCATAAGATTGTTAAACAAATTGGATGTTACTTTTCCATTCCTCCAGAGGAAAGCCCTCAAGAAATGACATAAAACAGATGGCAATTTTTGGGAATCTGCCATTAAGTAACAATCCTTGTGTCGACCAAGTGTGAGATATGGATCGCATACCTGCATGCTTCTCACATGCCTGTAGGCCCTTCTCCAGAAATCCAGCTTGGTCTTACCAATGTAGAAGCATGTGCAATCACATAACAGCATGTAAACCACTCAAAATGGTTTACAATTAGCGAAGTGATTAGACCGAAAGATCTGACAATTCGGTAAAGTTGGATTTTTTCGGTAAGCATGAACCTACAGCATGACCCACACATGTAGGTCCCTTTGTATTTACAGTGATCTTTTTTATTTTCCCCTTTGAATTCACTACTGGCAATTTGGTCCCTTACAGAGGTTCTGAAATGTGAACAATGGTTTCTCTGTCACAAATTGTCCCAAAGAGGGATCCAACGCCAGCATGTGCCAGTATTTCTCTACAATATTTCTCACTTGCTGTTGTTGGTTCATTTATCTGATAATTATTCTAAGGGGATTAACCTCCTCTTTACGTTTTTTTTTAATGTAAAAGTTATTTTCCCTTGATTGCAAGGATGCCTGCTCTTAGGATCTCTTAAGAGTGGTATGCGAGTAACCTCTTAAGAATAGTCGATCGTGTAGCTTGTCTGCCTCTATTTTAAAGATGGCATCATCGGCACAGTTTCACCTTACCCTGAGAAATTGGCTATATGGTATTGAATCTAATGCCGCGTACACACGATCAAACAAGTCCCGAAGTCTGAAGAAGAGGCCGCGGCGATGAAGAAGAATGCCGGGCTCCTCCGCTAGCAAAAGAGCTACAAGAAGATAGCGGAGGAGTCCGGTGAGAAGACCCCGGAAGACCCCCGGAGCTGTGCAATAAATTATTTTATCTTGTGTGTTGTGGTTTTTTTTGTACTTTTTTTCACAGGTGAATGGGTAGGGGTACATTGTACCCCATACTCATTCACATAGGGTGGGGGGCAGGTATCCGGGGGCCCCCTTATTAAAGGGGGCTCCCGGATTCCGATAAGCCCCTCGCCCGCAGACCCCGACAACCAACGGCCAGGGTTGTCGGGAAGAGGCCCTTGTCCTCATCAACATGGGGACAAGGTGCTTTGGGGTGGGGGGGCCGCGCGGCCCCCCCTTCCCCAAGGCACCCCCCATGTTGAGGGCACGCGGCCTGGTACGGCTCAGGAGGGGGTGGGGGGGCTCGCTCGCCCCTCCTTTCCTGGCCGGCCGGGTAGCGTGCTCGGACAAGGGTTTGCTGTGGACTTTGGGGGGACCCCACACCGATTTTTTCGGCGTTGGGGTTCCCCTTTAAGTCCATACAAGGTGGCGGGGCCAGCGGCGTCTCCTTCGCGGGCCCCACCTACCTGGAGATGCGCTCTAAATGAGCGGACTTTCCTCCGCGTGTGTGGGCGAGTCCGTTCATTTCAAAAGTAGGGCGGATAGTACGGCGGACTTAGTATGCCGTATTAGTCCACTGAAAAAGTGCCGTGTGTGGGCAAGTAGCCCATTCGGAAAGTCCGACGGACAGTCTGGCGGGAAGTCCGCCAGACTAAGTCCGTCGGACAGACGGCTACGTGTGTACGCGGCTTAAGAGTGGTTTGGGATGAAAGCCTGTGGCGTGCAAGATTACGTTTCCAGATGTGGGATTCCTATAAAGTTTGCTGGGAAGAGATCTCCACATCGAGAAATGCAATACTATGTTCATTGTGAGACATTGTGAGACTAAGGTTGAAATAGTTTCTGTTCGTCTTCGAGTGACATTGTTCAAGCATTTCGTGTGGCCCGTTCCAGATAATAAAAATGTCATCAATGTATCGGTACAACCCCATAATGTGGTCCGCATACATTGGACCGGGCCTCATCTTCCAGAAACATTTGCTCCCACTCTCCCAGGTACAGGTTGGCGTAGGACGGGGCACAACAGGTCCCCATCGTCATCCCCTGCACCTGGAGGTGGTGGGAGCCATTGAAGGTAAATATATTATGCTTGAGGATGAACTCCAATAGGGAGACAATAAATTTATGTTGGGTCAACATTTCTGTCTCTCTGTATAATACATTTAATGGCTGCTACACCCTTTCCATGTGGAATAGAGCTATAAAGCACTTCGATGTCCACTGTCACCAAAAAAGCGTGTTTTATCTTTTACAAAGGAGAGCAGTGCTATAATGTAGAGGTTTAAGAAGTCGTTGATCAGTCGACTAGCATTCTTGCATCTACCCCGGATATGATTGGTCTTCTGGGGGATCCTTTTCATTTTTATGAATCTTTGGGAGTGTGTAAAAAGTGGGCACACAAGGAAAATTGTTCCAAATAAAATTCCACAATTGTTTGGTGATTATGTTATTATGGAGGGCAGTGTCAATCAACAGGTAAAAGTTCCTATTGTACTTTTCGACTATGCCGCTTGGCATGCATTGATATCAATCTGGGATTTTTAGTATCTGGTTAAACATATTGATGTATTTATTATTGTCTAAAAGGACGACGTTACCGCCCTTGTCCAAAGGCTTAATGACAATTTGGTTGTTGTTTGACAGTTGTTTTAAAGCCACCTTCTTTCTCTGTTATATTGGTTGGCTTATGCGTGTGTACTTTCAATTTGTCACTATTCACCAGGCTCAAGAATGCTGCTGCATTCAGATTAGTGCTGGGCAGAAGTCTGACTTCTTTTTCAGTGTTGGCCTGTTGACTCTGGGATCCTCACCTTGTTTTTTTACCAAGTCCAAAATCTGTTGGAGATCAATTCGGTCGATAAGATCGGCCGGATCACTCTCCTCCCAGAAGTGAAACCAAATGGTCGAGCACTCGACTTTCTTGTGGGGTACAGTGAGGTAGTATTCCCTGCTTGTGAAAACGTTTTTTAAAATTAGTTTGCAGATGAAAAGCTGAAGATCTTTGTATATTTCAAAATTTTCAAGGTCTTGGTTTGGACAAAAATGTAACCCTTTTTTGAGGACCACTATCTCTTCCTCAGATAGTGGATGTGAGGAGAGATTGATAATAATGAGATCGACCTTGTCTCATCTATCAGTACTGTTTGAATTAACTAGAATATCACTTGTGTGTACGTATTGGGATTGTGCGATGAGGGCTGAACGCTTGCTAAAATCCTCTCTAAAAAAAGAAGGATCACTTGAAAGGGTGTCAAAAGGTTCAGTGATTCCAGTGTTAGTTTGGGAGAAAGATTATCCTACTGTGATGTAGGCAAACTAGTGGGGTGCATTACTGCCATGTCACTCATCATAGTGCGTTGGGTTGGAAGTGAGTCATGTGAGGGTGATTCAAGTGTTAATTTTTTAGCTTTCTGACCTTTTGGGAGAGTCACCATGATATTGGTGCTATGAGTGACTTTTGATTTTGTGAGAGGGTTTTAAGGGAAGATTTGATTGGTGAGGGTTTTTTGTATAGTAGCGGAAGATTGTCCGTGATTTAGGTTACCCTTATTGGAATTACCTTTATGTATATGATTATTTTGGGTCCACTTGTAAGTCCTACCATCTTTTAACACATTTCTATCTCGAATTAACTTAAGTCCCTTTTTGATTAATATATCTAAATTAAACACCTCCAAATGTGTTTTAATTTTTCTTAATTGTTCTAGGCTTCTGCGTTTTTAATTTCTGAAGCCTACCACAGATGTTAAAGCGGTTCTTCACCCTAAAGGGGAAATTCTGCTAATCTGATCCCTCCCCCCCTCCGGTGCCACAATCGGCACCTTTTAGGGGGGAGGGGGGTGCAGTTACCTGGATAATCCAAGTATCTGCACCCACTTCCGGGCAGACCGCCGCAGACCCCCGCAGACGCCCCGCCCCCCGTTGTGTTCTGGGAAACACACAGTTCCCAGGACACAGCAGGGGATCTGAAGAGAAGTGCAGCGCGACTCGCGCATGCGCAGTAGGGAACCGGGCAGTTAATCACTTCCCGATTCCCTGACAGAGGATGGCGGCGGGGGCAGCAACGAGATGAGCGATCGCTCGTCATCTGCCGCCAACATCGCTGGACCCTGGGACAGGTAAGTGTGATTTTATTAAAAGTCAGCAGCTGCAATATTAGTAGCTGCTGGCTTTTAATATTTATTTTTTTTAGGTGCAGAACCACTTTAACTATATCTATATCCAAAATTGATGATCCTTTTTCTATATTCCTTGATCAAAATTTTCTGTAGGCCTTGTGAACAGACCTTCAGCACTTCCTTCCATTTGATTTTAAATTCAGAGTCCAGGCCTTCCAGGGCAGGGAAGATCTGAACTCTGAGACCTAGGGGGTTAATGTCCTCCTTAATGTAGTCTTCAAAAGACTTGGTGTGGCAAAATAGCATTGATTTTTTTTTTTTCTCCAAAATCTTTGACAGTCTATAAAATGGGGAGGATATTTCAGAGTCAATATGTTCTTTATTACCAACTCTTTGAGGTATCCTCCTATGAGGGACTACCATTCATTACCTGTGAACCCTGTCATGGGCTCTAAATTTAAGATTTTGCTGAACACTTCAGCTAAAAAATATAAGTTTAGAAAATGATTTAAAAAAAATATATTAGTATATTGTTTTTATGCATCAAAATCCTGGCCAAAACGGGGAGCGGTATCTACTACCAAATATTGAAAGAACTATTGTTGGGCCAGTGATGTTGCGCAAGGGTTAGTGCGCCATACAATATTAAAAGGAAAAAATCCCCTGTTTGGTGGACTTTTAAGGCACAAAATCTTTATTTAGAAAATGTATAGGAAACAAATATATGTGTTTATTCAATCATTATTCTATTCTAGAAATATGGTTTCTTCTTGCTTATACCCCTGAAGAAGGAGGCAACTTAGTACTCTGAAATGCATTGGGTGCGAGAAATCACAAAACTGTATTGTACATTTTATGTGTATGATGATGTATACGTTTTAGATGTGTTTAAACATTGCATGGTTTATATATACATATATATATATATATATATATATATATATATATTTTTTTTTCCTATGCATTTTCTAAATAAATATTTTTGAAACCATTAATATACTTTACTAAAATCCTTTGAAATAGTATTGTGCCTTTAAAAGTCCACCACACAGGGGATCTTTTCCTTTCTTCTTTTAATATTGAATGTGGCACTACCCCTTGCACAACATCACTGGCCCAACAATCCTTCTCTCCACAAAGGGGTGTTCGAGTGGCTATTGCCCCTGGGAGTGTTGCTGGAAGTTTACCTTTTTTGCATCCCCATGCAACAAGTTGGCCAAGTACTACTCAAGGCTCAGAGACCCTCAGGTCTATGGAATAGATGCCCTCAGGGGCCAGTGGAGATTCTGCAAGGCTTATGCCTTTCCTCCAATGCCTGTGATGCTGCAGTTTCTTCCAGAGACTCTGCACAGAGAAGGTGGAGGTGATAGCAATTCCTTTCTGGCCCCACAGACCATGGTTTCCTCTCCTGACACTCAGTTCCCCTGCCACTCAGGCTGGAGCTATTGTGTTGGTTCTTGAGAGGGGAAGGCTCAAAGCTTTAGGTTGCCCAGAAAAAGTCATTCCTACCCTCCTGAATGCTAGAAGAAATGGCACCAATAGGGTCTATGAATGCATATGGACCAGGTTCACAGATCACGTGTCCTCCAAGTTCAACCCATGTAGCGCTCTGGCAGTCTAGACCTGTCCCTAGTTCACTTTGGGTACTGGCATTGCCCATTTCGGCATTTACAGGAGTTTCATAAGCCAAACACTCTTGTTTGACGGTTTTTCAAAGGTGCTATCAGGCTTAGGCCTCAGAGGAAACCAAGGTTCCAAGGTTCCCCAAGTGGGACCTCCCTCTTGTTCTGGATTTTCTTTCCCAGCTCGGATCAGATTCTGGTAAGCCACGCCAGTGAAGGAACTTACTCTCAAGATCACCTTCCTGGTGACTGTTACTTCAGCAAAAAGTCTGAAATCTGAAGTCTGATAAATTCACGGACAGTAGCCACAATTTCCTCCTCAGAGATAGGTACTTTTCTCTGGTCAGATCATGCCCCTATTTTTTTGGAAATGGCTATGTTAAAAAGTCATACACCCAGAGGAACATGGAAATTAAATGATAATTTATTGTATGATAAACCATGTATCTCTGAAATACAATCAGCAATACTGAATTTTACACGAGATCACATAAATGACAATATGTACAGTGCCTTGCGAAAGTATTCGGCCCCCTTGAACTTTTCAACCTTTTGCCACATTTCAGGCTTCAAACATAAAGATATAAAAATTTTATTTTTTGTGAAGAATCACCAACAAGTGGGACACAATTGTGAAGTGGAACGAAATCTATTGGATTTTTGAAACTTTTTTAACTAATAAAAAAATGAAAAGTGGGGCGTGCAAAATTATTCGGCCCCCTTGCGTTAATACTTTGTAGAGTCACCTTTTGCTGCGATTACAGCTGCAAGTCGCTTGGGGTATGTCTCTATCAGTTTTGCACATCGAGAGACTGAAATTCTTGCCCATTCTTCCTTGCAAAACAGCTCGAGCTCAGTGAGGTTGGATGGAAAGCGTTTGTGAACAGCAGTTTTCAGCTCTTTCAACAGATTCTCGATTGGATTCAGGTCTGGACTTTGACTTTGCCATTCTAACACCTGGATACGTTTATTTGTGAACCATTCCTTTGTAGATTTTTCTGTATGTTTGGGATCACTGTAGTTTCCTAATCAATGGGAAACATTAAGATGCATAGTGAGGGGCTTATTCATAAAGCATGGAGCCAGGTTAAAAAAAGTGAAGGAAAATAATATTGCTCCAACAGGAATTTGCATAGTTAAAAAAACAACACAAACAAAATCCAGAAAGGGAGATATTAATGGTATTAACGGAGAAGCGATTAGAATTATGTACAATATTAAATGAAC
Source organism: Lithobates pipiens (assembly GCF_037356315.1). Lineage (NCBI taxonomy): Eukaryota > Metazoa > Chordata > Amphibia > Anura > Ranidae > Lithobates > Lithobates pipiens. Next base: position 379,379,412 of record NW_027507903.1, on the reverse strand, counting down.
AAACATTAAAGATAAGAGATAGAAATCGCACATTATATTATCAGCAAGGCAATAAACCTGGTAAACTATTAGCCAGAGCCCTACGTCAACAAAAAAAATACGACAGCCATCATTAAAGTAAAAAACGGAAGTAGGGGAAATGATATATGACCCAAAAGCTATTCTGAAACAATTCCATATGTTTTACTCAAAATTATATAATATACCTAATCAATCAGCAGAACACGACCCCAAAGTATTTCGGCAGAATATAAGGCAATATAAAAAAGATACAGCTATACCAACTTTAACATTAATGGAAATAGAACGTCTAGAAAACGAGTTCTCCGGGACAGAATTTCGGAAAGTAATTGATACATTAAAAATAGGCAAAAGCCCAGGACCGGACGGTTTCACTCCTCACTTTTATAAAACATTTAAAGATCTATTAACCCCAATTATGAGACGGACCTTTAATTCAGTGTCCCTATCTCAGCCATTTGTCCCACAGAGTATGCAAGCATACATCTCACTTATACCTAAGCCAGAGAAAGATCGCACACTCTGCGTAAATTATCAGCCAATCTCGCTGACAAACATCGATCTTCGAATATATTCAAAACTTATAGCGAATAGACTTACATTGAAGCTTCCGAGAGCTATTCATTTTGACCAAGTGGGATTTATTGAAGGCCTAGAAGGAAATCAAGATGTCCATCCCCTTGATGTGGGGAACACCCCGAAACAATATCTGGAAATCACGGCTCCCTTTCGACAATCAAATTTTCTTTTCACCCTTTTCCACGGGAAAAACAGAGGAATGTGGGCCTCGATTTAGATCCATTGCTGCATGGATTGTTCAGACCATTCAATGGGCTTATAAAGCAAAGGGCTTGACTCCTCCAGAGGCAGTGACAGCGCATTCAACCCGGAGTATCTCCACATCTTGGGCCAACTTTACGCCACAAACTGATCTGTAAGGTGGCTTCCTGGTCTTCTTTGTCGCACTACTGTGTTGAACCAGCTGCCTTATCTTCTGTCAATTTTGGTTTGCAAGTACTGTCAGTTGACGGTGTTAAATTAATTTTCTTTGCTCAGCATTTGCCCACCCGGGTGTGTACGACAAGTTATTTCCCACACGTATGCTGCCATGGAGTCTCTCAGGAAAACTGAAAATTTACTATCAAATACTTACTGTAATTTTTCTTTCCTGATAGACTCTATGGCAGCAGGAGTCCCTTCCCAATGCTTGGAGTAGGCTAGTTATGGAACACGGACAGAAGTGTCCTATAGGGCAGTTATGGAGGTGGGGCTAACCCACACGTATGTTGCCATGGAGTCTATCACAAAAGGAAAATTACGGTAAGGTTGTTTCTGTTTTTTCCAGCGTCCATACAAAGTGATGCATCAAGTTGAAACATTAGGATGCCACATAAATGAATCCCATAAAGTCTGTCACATAAAATGTGAATCCTCATAGGCTAAGAAGAAAAACACCCAGATGTTTGAGAAAAATCTGTGATGATACTAAATTCGTGCACTGTGCACACAAGAAACAAACTATGACTTGCCAAATCTCAATGGCCACTATGATTTACAGATAGTCATTCAACACCTGAAAGGGATAATAGCCTCCCACTGGCTGATATGATTGCTCCACCAGACCAATCAAATATTTGCAGCCACAATTCTTAAAGGTAAGATATAGAAAGCAATCCCATAGTGTAAACCCATAAAAACAGCTTTACTGAAGAATATAAAAAATGCACAATTAGTAAGCAACAGGCATTTTTTATATCAATGGATTGATCTTCTGGTGGGTAAGTAGGGCTGTAACATTTGCTCATTAAAATCCACTCTCCCCATGTTGTAGTCGTGTATGCACTTGTTTTTGGATGGGACCTTTCTTAAATTTCCAATGCGCTGTTGTTGTGGATAACCACTACAGGGCCAAAATTTCTTCATTCCTCAGACTGGCTGACTCCCCCCATTCAGCCTGGTGGTAAACAGTTGTTGGATGAATCTGGAACAACACCTCGCTGATGTAGCAGAGATCAGGACCCATTGGTATGGTATGGCCAATGACAGATGATCACGTGATGTAAACAGAAGATCGGTAATCATTTTTTTTTTCTTCTCACACTGACAGTGTGAGGAGAAAAAAAGCTGATCACTGACTTCTGTTGAAGGGACATTGGTCCTGAAGAGGAAGAGGCAAATGCCAGCAATCAGTCCTGCCAATCAGTGCCCTCCAGTGCCACCTCATCAGTGCCCTCCAATGCCACCTCATCAGTGACGCCTATTAGTGCCCATCAGTGCTGCATTATTAGTGCCCATCAGTGCAGGCTCATCAGCGTACATCAATGAAGAAGAAAAATTACCTGTTTGCAAAATTTATTAACAAAATATAAAATGGTTTTGTACTTTTCTTTTTAATTTCAGTCTTTTAAAAAAAAAAAATTAACAAAGAATAAAAAATCCAGAGGTGACCAAATACCACCAAAAGAAAGCTCCATTTGTGGGGAAAAAAAAAATTATAAAAATTTAATTTGGGTACAGTGTTGTATGACCACGCAATTGTGGTCATAGTGACGTCGCTAAAAGCTGAAAATTGATCCGGGCAGGAGTGGGGTTTAGGTGCCCAGTAAGCAAGTGGTTAAAAATAAATGCCTATACTGTTTCAAATCCAGTAATACATTCTCTCACACTGCTCTGCACATGGTCAGTTGCTCTCTATATTCAGGCACTGTGCCGAATTTGTAGAGGCCAATCTGCTGACAGCCTAAAGATTTACTGCTGTTCAGGGGCTCTGGGCTTCAGCAGAATGGCAGCCTCCAGCAAGAAGAAACAGTAAGAATGCAAGAGACAATTTACATCACACACTTATTATGGTAGCATAATTATAAATGTGGAATGTATGTTCTTTCCTAAAGAACATTATTTTTATCAATTTGTTATGTGTAACATTCCACTTTAAACAACAAACCTCGTACACATACTGCACAGTTCCAGCTAGAGCCGCCGATAAAGGAGTGCCACCTGTTTTCCATCCAATTTCTAAATTGCTGCATTTGTAAATGCCAAAAGCCAACATAAATAAATAGTGGTGGTAAAAAAAAAGCAGTTGGTTTAACTAATCAACTTCTGGTACACTTGTCCTTTAAGGGGGCATGGTGGGGGGGGGGGGGGGTCCTATACCTACATACTTTTGCTAATAGGTGTCTCTCATTCCCGTTTCAGAAAGTTGGTAGGTATGCACCTGTACAGGACCCGGGCACAAAGTGGGGCCCAGGCAGCAGGGGGAAACCGATGTGGGCAGGACAGGGAGGATGATCGGTAAGGTGGTGTTGCAATTATGGGATCAATGCCCTGTGTGTCTCTCCCTGTAACAGCTGAAATCCAGTTTCTCCACCTCTCCCTCCCGCTGGCTTGAAGCTGCAGGGAGAGACACACAGGGCATAATTTCTGTAGTTGCCCCCCCCTGCACAAATCTCTCCGTGCCCTACCCACATGCTGTGTACCCCCTTGCGTGCACACACCTGCAGCAGTGCTGGCTTCCCTCTCCCACTGGCTGCTGCGGGCATGGGGGTGGGGGGGGGGGGTAAATGTTCTGGATGGAAAGCAGGTAAGGGGCCAGTAAATATGTAATTTACCAGGCCCTTTCTTTTCTGAATAAACACAGTAAGTTATCTATCAATCACTCACTGTGTCCATTCATAACTGAACTGTGGAAGAGGGTGTCTCCATCTAAATACAAACTTTAATAAACTACACATAAACGGCGCGGTGGGAGCTTTGCTGTTCTAAGTGGATATTCAGGAATGTCCCTCAGAACGAGACCACGCAGCTGCGTGATTCCGATGTGCCTGTGTCCCCTGGGCACAGCGCATCTTCTCTCGGCAGGAGGGCTCTGCAATTGGCCCTCCTGATCACATGATGACTATGTCCAATCACATCCATCGTGTAATGTAAACCGAGCCGGTTGTCAGGCGATCGGCTCTGTTTCTCGTCACACAGAGCCTGTCAGTGAGGAGAAAGAGAGACGATCTGTGCTGCCGGCCAGGGATCATTGAGTTTATAGTCATTTTTTTAAAGTTTTATACACACTGATCACCCAGCTAGTCACCAAACCGTGTCCTGTCACAGTGTTCCCACAGAGTGATCAACTCTGTCACAGTAAAAACCTCTATAATGAATAATAAGCTGCGCTTTCAAATATTACACAATAAATGCGTGCTGAAGATTAAAACAAACACGTGTAGTGTTAATGTGACGTAAGTGACATGTGACATAGATGTGATATGACAAAATAAAAATAAAATAAAAACAGGGCTTGGCTTGACTCTGTTTTGAGATGGCCACTTAATCTCAGAGCTCCTGTTCCTGAGTTCCAGCATCTTGCCTACAGAGCCCCAATACGGATCCCGCAATGACCAGTACACACCGGAGCACCTCGGTGATGTGCTCCTGCTCACCCAGGGATCAAGACGTACTACCCAGCCAACAAGTAACAGACATATTCCGGTCTAAACCACAGGGAGCCATGATGGCGCCTCAGGCCTCCTAACAGGAGACACGCGCTTCTCTCCTCCACCAGAGATTCCTCCTGCTTCCCCGCTGAGTCTGGTGGACCTCCGCTCTGTAGCGATGGACATAAAATCCACCTTGGCAGCAGCAATTGCAGAATTGTGAACAGACTTATAGGCAATCATAGTGAGGGTGGTGGATGTAGAAGAAACACAAATCCGCCATGATGCCGCTCTGTGTCAGATTTAACAGGTTACGGAATCACATTCCATACACCTACAAGAAGTGAACAGACACGTGGAAACCCTCGACAATCACGGCAGACGCCACAACTTGCGGGTGAGAGGCCTCCCTGAGTCGATTGAAGCGGCACGGCACAGATTTCCAGAGCAGTCGGCGCCATTTTCAATGATCTTCTTCTTGAGACCTCCTGAAGTACCTCTAACCATAGAGCGCATACACAGGGCATTGAGTCCCAGAGGTAAAGACACAGATCCACCGAGAGACCTAGTGTGCTGCCTAACTGATTTTATACTTAAAGAGGTAATACTGCGTAAAGCCAGGCAGAGGGGACGCATTCTGTTCCAGGGCTCTGAAATTTAAATTTTCCAAGACCCTTCTAACATCACCTTACAGAGGAGAAGGGAAGTGAGACGCTTGCTGGAAGTGCTCAGAGCCAGAGCTATTGTATATAGATGGAAATCTCCCTTCTGTCTCTCCGCAAGCTTTAACAACCATACAGCGAACCTCAGAGTGCCGGAGGACCTGGAACGCTTTTGCAAGACCCTCAACATACCATTGGTGGAACTACCAGACTTCTACAATGACTTTGGCCTACCGCCATTGAGAAAAGCTACATCCATGGAAGGCATTACTGAGGCAGGTAATGATCAGTTCAGCATCAGATACTGCTGCACTCACCCTCCATTGTCTCCTCCGAAAGGACCAGGGATTGCCAGAAACGGAAGCCTGACTGCCTCCCCAGACCATCGCAGGGCAAGACGTTCTTAACAAGGTACAAACTCATCTTTTACAACGAGACAGACAAAATGACACGGCAATTACAGCATTCCATGATATTTCTTTGACTTTAACATTTCATTACACAAAGTATGCGACTTCGGCCTGGACAAAACGCATGACAGAGACCCAGATAGACTTCAAACCAACCCTTAAACTGAGACAAAGGATCTTGCATGCACCCACCTGCTGTTCCTAAGCCTGATGTAAGGGGGAAGAGAGAAGCTACTACGGCGACTACATGGACTGAAAGATGATTAACGAACAGGACTTAATGTTTTTTTTTTTTTTGTTTGTTTTTTTGTCTTTCTTCATTCTGGGGTTCACTTGATGAGGTAAAACAGATATAGTTGCTTTATAATTGTAAGGCCAAGAGAAAACCTTGAGCACAATGACAAGACTTACACATATGGGAGTCCTTTAGACACAGTATTTTTAATTTCTTGTCTATTACCACTTCTCTTACAAACTGTCGACTGTGTCGCATAACCTCACATCACAAAGTAATGGGCAAATGCTAAATATATTTGTGGATGTGGGATGTACTGGATGTGGGGGGGGGATCCATAAAAGATAAGGGAGAAGGGAGGAAATGGGGAAAGGAAAACAAAGGAGGGGAGAGAAAAAGGGAAATAGGGAGAGAGAGGGGAAATAAAGAAAAGGTGAAAATGAAAACAGGAGAAAAACAAAGGAAAAGGGGGAAACAAAAAAAAGAAAGAGAGGGGAGGGGTGGGAAGGAAGAAGGGGAAAAAAAACGTAAGAAAAAACAAGGGGAAAAAAAAAAGGGGTTAAGTGGGGAAAAGATGTTGAAGTTAGGGGGAAGCAAGAAGCCTTCTTTTTTAACAAGATTTTCTGCAGAATCCCCATACCTATAACTCAGTATGACCCCATAAGTGAATGAGTCAACACCATTGCTCATAAACTAGCACGTGAAGATGTTTTCATAAAAGCAGGACCGTGAGACCAAACAATATTCCTTGAATAACTTCCTAGACAGCAGGGAACCTCACATTCTACTACAAAGCAATGGTTTTGTAGAGACCAGATTCTGGTCACCTATATGTACTTTGCCCCAAAAGCGATCACCCTCCCCTTACTTTAGACTCCCTCTTCCAATTTCCCTTCAAGGATGCTGTCAACCTGGTACAGCAGCGGGCAAGTTATTGTTAAAACTAATGTTAAAGTTTAAGGTTCCCCAATCTTAATTAAATCACAACAGTTTTCATGAATTTCATGTTAAGTTTGTACCAGTTCTACGATTTATTGCATTGATAATGTTAGGATTGCCTAAATAGCATATGAGTTCTTATACCTGACAGGCTCTTCATCACAGCACAACATGTAAGAAACAATAACTATTGTTCCATTACCCACACAAATAATTACACATAACAAACACAGCAACGTACACACCACGACTGCAGATACACCCACACACATATAAACATAGACCTATCCTACTCACCACCTGGATCCGTATATGAAAAGACACTCTTGTCATATCCTGCCATAACATAGTCACAACAATCACCTAGACCTCTCTGGAATGGGAACTCCACTTCAATGGAGTACCTTTCCCAACCACACCCACACACAGCGGACTTCAAAAGTACTGTCTGACCATTACCAGATTGACTTTTGGTGAATAGAGCAAGTGCTCTTACTCACCCCCAGTAACACCAAAGACCACCCTACCTCATCTACCCCCCCCCCCCACCAATACCCCACCCACATACACTCAGACTACTGTACTCCCTTTCCACCTTCTATACACTATACACCCCTCTACCCCCCCCAACACCTGAGCGGCCACAGACACCAACACCCCAACGCCTTCTGCAGACAACCCCCTTTCTTGCTTCCCTCCTCCAAAGACCCTACATACTGTAGAGTGCCGTCTAGCGATGTCATGGCTAACAACACCAAAAAGCGAACCACAAATATATCTCTGAAAATTGTCTCTCAATGCCAAAGTCCTAAATTTACCGGAGAAATGCTCTCAGGTGATAACTTACATGAGAAGCACAAAGGCCGATTTTGTACTCATACAAGAGACTCACTTCTCCACAGACAACCCCAAAGTTCTACGATAAAGCCTTTCCGATCAGTTATCATGCCACAACGCCACGTTCCAAAACAAAAGCGGTCTCTATACTTGATTCCAAAAATACTCCTCTTACAATCACTGACTCCATGCTAGATGAACAAGGCAGATATATATTCCTGAAAAGGGACTTTCCAAAATGGACCAATTACACTAGTAAACATTGACTGTCCCAACACAGCCCAAGTACCATTTATCCGCAAAACCTTACAAACTCTAACCATGTTCCAAAGCGACATACTCATACTGGGGGGGGGGCACTTTACTGTCCCTCTCGATCCCCCTTCTCGATACTTCAACGGGTACTTCCAGTATACCTTCCAGAGCTCTGTGCCAAATAAAGCTCAGCATCCAATCGCTTCTGCTGCATGACACGTGTCAAACCCTCAAGCCACAAGAAAAAGACTTCACTTTTTTTTCCTTCTTGTCCAAGGCAACAATAGAACCCATGGTCATATCTGACCACTACCCAGTCACTATGACCCTGATTCTCCCTGAAACAACCACATAGACCAATATATGGAGACTAGACCCCACGCTCTTGACAGACAAATCCAGAGTGCAGGTGCTCACAAACTGTCTGACAGACTACTTCAAAGAAAACGATACAGATGATGTTTGATCCAATAGGAAGCACACAAATGTGTGATAAGAGGCAAACTTATATTAATGGTGGCTACACTTAGAAAAGAGAAAAAGAAGAAAATAGCGGCGTTGTTCCACAAACTCAAAACACTAGAAACTATACACAAACGTACATTGGCACAAAAATCCTATCAAGAACTTATTGAGACACGCAAATTTTTGCAAGAAGAACTAGATCGCAATTTGAAGAAACAGTACATATTGTCACAAAAATTATTCTATGAATCAGGAAATAAGAGTGGTCATTTACTAGCCCAAACCCTGCAAACAAAAAAAGCCAAAATGACTGTTCACAAATTACGTTCCTCAGAGGGAGTCTCACACACACTAGCAACACTGACATAGCCCTAGAATTTGAGAGGTTCTACACAAAATTATATAATTGAGATGGTTCCTACACCACGCACCTAATAGGGACAGTCACCAAAAGAGACTCAAACAATTCTTAGCAAAACACTGTCCTCAGAGACTCTCCCCAGAGTCCTCGGCAGCCCTAGAAAGTGCAATCACCCAACAAGAACTTCAAGAAGCGGTTAAAAACGTAAAACCTGGTAAAAGCCTGGGTCCCGATGGCCTATCAGTGGTCTTCTTTAAAACGTTTCTAGATACCTTAAGCACCCCTTTTCTAAAAGCCTTTGACGCCTTATCCAAGTCTAATCTACTGACACCAGGAATGCTTCAGGCCCATATTACGGTAATACCTAAAGACAACAAAGACACTTCCCAACCAGCTAACTACTGACCGATCTCACTGTTAAACGTGGACATCAAGATTTTTTTCTAAAATTCTGCCCAACAGCCTCCTACCATAACTCCCTTCGCTGGTTTTCCAAGATCAAGTAGGTTTTGTCCCTCGTAGGGAAGCCAGGGACAACACTATAAAGGAAATTAATTTACACCATCTTATGACATCCACCAACCAAGCAGGCTTTTTCCTATCCCTGGATGCGGAGAAGGCATTGGACAGGGTGTCATGGGACTACATGGCGGCAGTCTTGGAAACTATAGGACTCGGCCCCCAACTAGCACTATATGCTAAACCATCAGCCAGAATCAGAGTAAATGGCACCCTGTCGAATGCCTTCCCCATCCACAATGGAACCAGGCAGGACTGCCTCCTTTCTCCCATCCTATTTGTACTTCCACTTGAGCCCATCCTGTGTTCAATAAGACTAAATCCTGACATAAAAGGAATATCCACCAATCGAAAAAGAATATAAATTAGCTGCATATGCAGATGACATTCTCCTTTCTCTTTCCAACCCACATGTCACAATATCGGTGTTACTAGAGGAATTTCGCAAATTTGGCCTCCTCTCTAATCTCAAAATAAATTTCACAAAGTCATGCGCCCTTAATGTATCTATACCCACACACATGGTCACACAATGCAAAGAAATTTTTCCCTTTCATTGGCAACCAGAATCCATCACTTGGGTATACAATTCCCCACTAAACTATCAGATCTATACTCGAAAAACTACCTACCATTACTAAAAAAGCTTACAAGAGACCTCAAAAATTGAAATATACCAATGTTCTTATGGTTCGGAAAAGCGGCGATTCTGAAAATGAACACTTTACCAAGAATTCTTTACATATTACAGGCCGTTCCGATCCATGTCCCGCTGACTTTCCTCAAACAATACAGGACTATGAGCACTGAATTCATATGGAGAGGTAGTAGGCCCAGGATTAAATACTCACAATTAGCATTGCCCAAACACTTAGGAGGTATAGGCCTGCCAGATGTAAACAATTACCACAAAGCAGTACACATGACCAGGATTGTGGATTGGAACCTTCATGGTTCTACAAAAGATTGGGTCGGACTTGAAAAGTCATTTTCAAGTCTACCATTGGCTTCTCTACCATGGATAAGGGACAGACATATCCCGACGGAACCATAAACATACCCTTTAATCAAACCAACCGTTCAATGCTTCCACAAGATATGCAAACAATCGACTATATCGACGGTTCCTGGACCTATGACTCCGATTAAACGAAATCCTGACCTCCCACCAGGCATACATATCCACTTTCTAGGACAACATTGGTCTGATGACAGAATTTTGGCCCACAGCTTTTACGATCAGGAAAAACTGTGCTCTGCAGAATATCTATCAATCAGACATAACAAACCCCAGATACCAGATTGGCCATATCTTATGATTAAACACTTTTTGAGACAATTAAACAAAAACTTCCCCTGCTCTAGACCTCTAACCCCCTTTGAACGTCTCTACTCTCAAAAGACACCCCAATCTCATTTGATCTCAATCATTCATTCCCTCCTCTTCAGAGACCACAAACCCAATGATTCCACAATCTGTACCTCATGGGAAAGAGAACTGCGTTTATCATGCACATGATAAACGCAGCGAAGCAATGCATACCGGTACACTGGAAATCTCCTAACCCCCCCCCCCCCCCTCCACTGGAGAGTGGCTTTGTAGAATTCACAAAATCGCTGAACTGGAAGAACTGATTCACATAGCAAGAGACACACCCAACAAATTTACTACCAAATGGGCATGTTGGAAGCATTTCCAAACGACAACAGAATACACATAATTTATATTCTCAAGTCTCTTAAGAGCTACACACATCAACCACTCTTACAGATGACCCCCGTGATTCACACAATAGGCCCTGAACAGTAGAGATGCCAGAATATACTAGGGGGACCGAACATAGCTGTATACCTTACCTTGGGAAAATCAACCTACCAGTCAAAACTCATATAACAGACAAGAACAAAATGACAAAGGAACAGTACAGACCTATAGTCATACCACATCCTAAAAGTGTCATATTTGATGGGATGAAATAAGTGCACAAGACTTGTTCTGATTTTATATATATACGTATATATTATTCATAAGTGACAATTAAATTATAGAGTTCATAGTAGGAGGCAATAGCGATCGCCTCCTACTTATTTATTCTTTCTTACATTTTCTAGATTGTCTTGTATTTTGTTCCTCATGGAGTCCACTGCCCACGCAGACCACCATCAGCAAGTTAGGTAAGAGGTTATACCGGACATAGGTAGGTATTGAAGGGGAGATGGAAAAAAGAGTGCCAGATGCTTAGTGCTGCCTTTCTCTTTCGGCAGCCTGGCTAAATCAAGAACCACAAGTTCCAGGCATGGGAGAAGATCTAGCCATACCTCAAGTAGAAGATCTCGCAGAAGCCGCTCAAGATCTCCTTCACGTCACCGAAGGCATAGCCATTCACAGCATAGCCATTCACACCACAGCTGGTCAGGTCACAGGAGGTCTCCTTCCTCACACCATCAAAGCTGCCATGCCCGCCCTGCAGCAAACGCTTGCTGGGTATGCAGCGCTCCAGCTTTGCCAGATAAGCTTGCATGTCGTTCCTGTTTCAATGAGGCTACCAGAGAGAAGGAAGCAGATGCAAGGATGGCTACAGACCTCATAAGGGAATCTGCACGAGAATCATTACTGGAGACAGCAACACCAGCTTTGGATAGAGCAGTTCCCAGCACATCTTCAGCGGACCCCCATCTCACTCAGGCATTTGAGTCTTCCTCTGAGGGTGAGGATCAGGAAATGTCAGCCGGTTTAGACTTTTCTCTAGTGGAACCCTTTGCAAAATCTGTCAAAGAGGCAATTGGCTGGCAGGAAGATGCAACCAATCCCCCAAAAGTGTGGAAATATTTTCCAAATTTGAAAAGTAATTTCCTTTCATTGAGGAACTCAAGGATCTCATTAAGGATAAGTGGGAGAGATCGGATAAAAGGGCTAGTCTTACCAATAGATTGGCAAAAATGGACCCCTTAAAGGAAACAAAAGTGAAATCCTTAATCAATGCTCCCATCGTCGACTCTTCTTTAATGCGTCTCGCCCGTCACGTTACATTACCGATCGAGGATCTTTTCGGGATGTACTTGATCGAAAGATGGATTTGGAATTGAAAAAAGCATATTCCACGGCTGGGGGAGCTTGTAGGCCAGCAATTACCACAGCGGCAGTGGCCAAAACCATCTCGGGATGGACATCCAGAATAGAAAAAGACCTTCAGGATGGCGTTGAGATGGGGAAAATAATATCTTCTCTGCAGGAAATCAAACTACCGGGAGATTTCCTGGCAGAGGCCTCGTAGATATTATAAGGTCTTCAGCCAGGTCAATGCTGGCTTCAGTAATGGCAAGAAGGGCACTATGGCTAAAACCATGGATGGCAGACACGGCTTCCAAAACAAATTGGTGGAGGATTCCTTATGATGGTTCGAACCTGTTTGGTGCCAAATTAGATTTCGGCCATCTCCAAGGTATCAGGAGGGAAATCAGGTCTGATTCCTTCCGATAGAAGACCCAGAACACAGAAAGGTCCAGCTTTCAAACGTAATCTGCCAGACAAATACCAGGAATCCAGAGCCTAACGTCTGGGTAGGGAGTTTAGAAGGGACTGGAAAAACATAAAACCTTCCTTTCTCAGGATACAGAAGTCCAAGGCTACCCCGGCTGGGGAACAGCAGAAATCATTCCCCCGCCCGCCCGGCTCAGGTGGGCGCCAGGCTGAAAAACGTCTTCAAAATTTGGTCAAACCACATAAAGGACTTATGAACGTTATCCACAATCAAATTCAGTCACAGATGGAAATTCAAGAACAGATTCCCACCAAATCACTTCCGGACAACCAGACTTCCATCCTCACTATCCAAAAGAAATCTGTTAGGGAAGTACCGAACAGAGTTGAAACAGAAGGGAGCAATTCTGGAGGTCCCATCATACCAAAAACCTTGCGACCTGTGCTAGACCTCAAAAGGCTCAACAGAGGCATCAAAGTAGAATCTTTCAAAATGGAAAGTCTACAGTCCATTCTTCTAGCAATAAATCTAGATGACTGGATGCGTTCTATAGATTTATCGGACGCTTATCTTCATGTGCCAGTTCATCCGGCTTTTCAAAAGTTTCTGCGATTTCCCATAAAACAGCATCATTTTCAATTCCGGTGTCTCCCATTCGGCATCTCCTCAGCTCCGAGGACATTCAACCAAAGTTCTGTTGCCACTAGTGGCCTTTCTCAGGGAAAAAAGATTACAAGTCCACCATTACCTTGACGACATCCTGCTTTTAGCAGAGGATTAGGTAACTCTGATCCACCACCGGGAGATTCTCCTTACAACACTTCAGAAGTTCAGGTGGATAATCAACTGGAGAAAGAGCAGTTTACAACCTACACAGAAAATGTTTTTTCTGGGGGCAGACCTAGACACCAGGTTGAACAGGATACAGCTTCCGCAGGAGAAGGTCAAACCTTTAATACGGAAGATGCAGACACTGTTGTCAACAAATCAGTTGCCAGCCAGAGCCTGTCTGAGTGTACTGGAGTCCATGTCTGCAACCATACCTATGGTGCAGTGGTCGCAGTGGCACATGAGAACTCTCCAGAACTCATTTCTCAGGCAGTGGGATGGAGTATCGATGCATCAGACCATCTTTATCTCCAGATCGGTGAAGCATTCGATATGGTGGTGGCCACACCAGAGCATTCTCGAGAGATACAGACCAATAGTCCCCCTGGATCCAGAAGTAGTCACTTTGGATGCCTGCCAGACAGGTTGCGGAGCCCATTTTCAGGATCAGGCAGCCCAGGGGCAGTGGCATTTTCAGGCCTTAGGCCTAGTCTCGAACATTCTGGAGCTCAGAGCAGCCTTCCACGTCTTAAGAGCGTTTGCACCACTCCTGTGAGGCAAGAATGTGGTTATCTGCATGGACAACAAAGTGGCAGTGTCCTATATTCAGAGGCAAGGAGGTACCAGAAGTGCCACATTGATGGAGGAGGTTCGGCCCATTTTAGAGTGGGCCCAGATACATCTTTTGAGTTTAAAAGCAGTGTATGTTCCAGCAACACAGAACATATTAGCCGACTACCTAAGTCGAGAAACTTTATCAGAGTGGTCCTTGAACCCTCAAACCTTCTCTCTCCTTGCGGAGGTCTGGAGGATACCAGAAATAGACCTAGCAGCCACACCAACAAATAGAAAATGCCTCAGATTCCTATCAAGGGGGTCATTCCCATCCGCGAAGGGGGTGGATTGTCTGAGTCACCCATGGAACTTCAGGTTGGGGTATATATTTCCTCCAACCCGTTGATTGCAAGGTTGCTGTCCAGGCTCCGGAGGTCCTCAGCGACAGTAATCACAATTATTCCACTGTGGCCAAGGAGGCAGTGGTTCACGACACTTCTACAACTCAACCTGCAACCTCCTATTCCTCTTCCGATAACTCTGGATCTTTTATCCCCAGGTCAATTCCTGCATCCAGCACCAGAAAAGTTACACCTAATGGCCTGGAAATTGAGAGGGCTAGGCTGAGAGCTCAGGGCTGCTCTCAGGAGGTTATATCAACTCTGATGCAAGCCAGGAAAGTTACGACTAATACCATTTATTCTAGAGTTTGGGAAAGATTCTGCTCCATGGCTCAACAGAAGGGATGGAATAGCATTTCTCCGGAACCTGCTCATATTCTGGAATTCCTCCAATCGGGGGTCAACAAGGGTCTGAGTCTAAGTACCCTCAAAGTTCAAGTATCTGCCCTGTCAGCCAAAACGGATACGAAGTGGGCATTCCATCCTTTAGTAATCCAGTTCCTGAGGGCCTATCTAAAGATCAAACCTCCCAGGAAACCAGTTTTTCCATCATGAGATTTATCAGTAGTTCTCCATGCTCTATCTTCCCCTCCATTTATTCCATTTGAGACAATCTCTCTATGGGACTTGACTTTGAAGCTAACTTTCCTTATTGCAATTACATCAGCAAAAAGGGTGTCAGAAATCCAAGAATTGATGATCTCGGAACCTCTTTTGGTTCTCTTTCCCGACAGAGTGGTTCTAAGACCCTCAGAACGGTTTATACCCAAAGTA
The DNA here is from genome assembly GCF_037356315.1 of Lithobates pipiens. Lineage (NCBI taxonomy): Eukaryota > Metazoa > Chordata > Amphibia > Anura > Ranidae > Lithobates > Lithobates pipiens. The sequence goes on along the minus strand of NW_027507903.1, from coordinate 379,364,241 downwards.
GCCACTTCCTTCAACCTACAACCAGGACATCATTCTTCCATCCTTCTCTAACGATCAGGGAGATCCGCACCCACTAGATGTGAGGTCAACCATCATTAATTACCTAACTGCTACCACCTCTTTTAGAAGGACAGATTGTCTCTTGATCATCCCTCATGGATCCAAATGCGGGCAAGCGGCTTCCTCACTTACCATCGCATCCTGGCTGGTCAGAATCATTAAAAAGGGATATTCCTCCCAGCGCCTGGCGATTTCCTGAGGGCATCAGGGCTCATTCAACAAGGGCAGTGGCTACCTCCTGGGCAGCGTATTGCAGAGTTTCTCCAGAGACAATATGCAGAGCAACATCTTGGTCCTCCAGGCATACCTTTATTTCCCACTACAAGGTGGACCCGGCTCACTTGTCCTTGACTGACTTTGGCAGATCCATCATTAGAGTAAATTCTTCCACATTATAAGGAATTAAAGTTTATTTTTACTTGCACCCACCCGACTGGCGAGTTATTTCCCAGTGTGTGCTGCCATGAAGGTGTCAGGAAAACTGAAAATTGTATATTCACCTTCCGTAATTTTCCTTTCCTGATGCATCTTCATGGCGGGCACACAGTTCCCACCCTGTTTCTTTGTGATGATATATACAGAGAATGCAGCGGGGGGTCTCCCATTCAAATTTATAGCTAATCCAATTCGGTCAGGTTGTGGGGGCGGAGTCACAACCCAGTGTGTGCTGCCATGAAGATGTGTCAGGAAAGGAAAATTACGGAAGGTGAGTATACAATTTTCAGTTTTTTGGCTTTCTCTGGGTTTTTGTTATCTCGGATTAGGGTCTGGAGACCCAGAGGCTTCAATGAGATTTGGGTGGAAAGAAGCCTCTACCCTTGTCCTCAGTTCTTACCAGACCGAGGCCATAAGCCTTTTTTTTTTTTTTTTTAGCTCTCTGTTCAGCAATTCAAATGGATGTATATCACTGATGACATTTATGTCTGTATGTAAGGTAGATTACCTCATACTTAATCATCCTTATTTGATTCTTACTGATAAGATATGCATCATCACTTATATTTCCAATGCGTTTATTTATTACAGGCAAAAGAATGGTTTTATTAGAGATCGCTTATTTTATTGGGTTTTCTCTTGTTTTTTCATAGTTTTTTCATTTTTCCTTGTCTATTTAAATTTTGATCTTCATGCATGGAAGAGTACTATTTTCCACTCCCCTCATTTATTGCCTGTTGGTTGTATACCCTAAGGCTGTGGCCATTAGTGGAGACGTTTGAGCGTCCCTGGTGGTGAGGAGGGAGGTTTTCCATCTCCCTCCTCACATCTTCCCCACGCTGATTCAGCGTGTGACTGATGACGCTGGTGCTGGTGCGCATGTGCGCCTTCAGGGATGACCGGAAGTGATGTCAGGGGTCAGTATTGACACATTACTTCTGGTGGGATCATGGACTCTTAAGATGGCGGTGTCGGCATCACGTCGGCACACACATCTTGCTGTCCGTAGTGCAGTTCACTGCACACCACTGCTGGTACTTTCTTACCAGGGGATTTCATACATGATTGTTATCCTTTTCCATCAGGTAAGTATGGCTACTCTTAGCATTTAGGTTTACTATGCAGGATATACAGCGGCAGGGATAAATGACTATACAGGGCTGCAACTAATGGCATTGTTAATAAACCGTAGAGCTAACCATGGGTTAAAATACCTTGTGTAGTATATATATACTTTATTTCTTTATACTAATACTTCTTCCTACATCCCCCCCTAAGTTCTTTCCTGCCTTGCCATGCTACCTAGCAATGAGGATTACACTTATATCTATATATAAATTATCCTTAGTATTATGTTTATAATTTATCTCTTTAGATTACCCCCCGATCGATCTTTGATAGCAGCATGATCCAACTTCCCCACTGGCTGTCCTGTTTGGATCTGGCTTTCATCGGGAATCGGCACATATCTGGGTGTCCATTAATGGGTGGTCATGGTGTTGGGGGGTGCAGTAGAGCGTCCTATGCTTTTGAAGACCAGGTAAGCACTTAATGGTTGTCGTTGTTGTTATATACAAAAAAAGGCTAGTTTTTATTATCAATGAACGTATAAATGTATATCTGATACTATACTAATGACCTGTTTATTTCCTATGGAATGTCGATGAAATCACTGTTAGATGCAAAGCCCTGATGAAGCATTTTGTGAAACATGTTGGTTAATCCTGCAAATCTACGCATCTGATTTTCAAGCATCCATCTATGGTCTCAAATGTGCATTATGGATGTATTTAAGATATTATTAATAAATATATATCTTTTTATTGAATTGTTGTTCTTGGTGCTTACGTTACTAACAGACATTGTATCTGAATCTAAACATCCCATGTTATTCTTCTTTTCATAATTAACATTAGGCAATGTGAGAGCCTTATATTTCTGCCTGCTGCCACTTGAACTGGCTATGCCTCTGCCTGCTTATGGACCATGTTGTTGCCTACTGCCAGGACCAATACTTTGGCATATCTCTGTCTGCTACCTGGGTAATTCCTGGACAATTCCTTTGGCTGTTGCTGACCACATCTCTGCCTGCCATCTGGACTAATGCTTTGCCTGTGCTGTGACAGTATCCCTGCATTCTAAGTAATCCCCCCCCCTTTTTTTATTTTTTTTTACCATTTGCTTAGCAGAATGTATTTTGGGGTGTAATTTTTGGTATTTACATGCTATGTGTTAGAAGCCTGAATGTGCTACTTGGATGTTGGGCCTATGTATGTGGTCAGGCTGTGAAAAAAAGTCTCACACATGTGGTATCACCATACTCAGGAGTAGCAGAATGTATTTTAGGATGTCATTCTTTGTATTTTACATTGGTAGGGGTGTAGGTTGAGTGACCTTGAATGATCCTGCACCTCATCCCTTGTACTGAAGGTCAAGAGAAAAAGTATTGTTTTTTTAGGGATTATCCCTTTCATGACTAAGCCTATTTTTGGCATTTGGTGTTTACAAGTTAAAATCCATATTTTTTGCTAGAAAATTACTTGGAACAACCAAACATTATATATATTTTTTTAGCAGAGACTCTAGAGAATAAAACGACGATTGTTGCAATATTAAAAAAACAGTAAAATTAGCCCAATTTTTTTGCATACTGTCAAAGATAATGTTACGCCGAGTAAATAGATACCAAACGTGTCACACTTTATAATCGCACGCACTTGTGGATTGACGAAAAAATACGGTACCTAAAAATCTCAATAGGTGACGCTTTAAAAATTTTTTACGGTTACCAGGTTAGCGTTACAGAGGAGGTCTAGTGCTAGAATTATTTCTCTTGCTCTGACGATCGTGGCGATACCTCACATGTGTGATTTGAACACCGTTTACATATGCGGGCGCGACTTCCGTATGCGTTTTCTTTGCTTCGCGAGCTCGCGGGGACGACGGGCGCTTTAAAAAATTTTTTTTAGTTTTTTATTTATTTTATGTATTTTTAAATGACTAAATTGTTTAAAAAAAAAAAAATATTTGATCACTTTTATTGCTGTCACAAGGAATGTAAACATCCCTTGTGACAGTAATAGGTGGTGACAGGTACTCTTTATGGAGGGATCGGGGGTCTAAAAGACCCCCCCCCACCCCTCCTTTACACTTCAATGTATTCAGATCGCCGAAAACGGCGATTCTGAATACCGTATATTTTTTTTAAACCGGCGGCATTGGCAGCCGAGTAAACGGGAAGTGACGTCATGACGTCGCTTCCGTGTTTACTATGAGGAGACTGGAACGACGGCTTCGTTCCAGTTCCTCCCCAGCGGCCGGAGGCATCACACACGGAATCGGTGCTCCCGATCGAACCGGAGCACCGGTAACAGCGGCGGGAGGCGGCGGGAGGGGGGACGTTCGGCTGTTATGGCTGGAAAGCCAATCGCCTGCTGAAAAGAACGGTACTGGGATGATGCCTGCAGGAAGCCGAGTACGCAGATCTGCGTACGCTCGGCGGGAAGGGGTTAAAACTGTGCCATGTCATGTATAGAAGGTTACAATAAAGATTTTTCTTTACCACTTACGGACAGCCTGCCGCAGTTTTACGTTGGCTGTTTGAAGGGGGATATCACTGTTATGGCAACAGCTAGCTGCTATAACCCCCGGTATGCCCTTCTTCAGTGGGCGGTCTGCTATGAGATAAAAGTTTTCTCTGAGGCGGATTTGCCGCAAGATCACTTTTATCAGCGGCGGGAGAAGGGACCCCCTCCTGCCATAATCTGGTGCCCTCCACCACTTACCGGAGCTGTCAGCAGCGGCAGAGGGGATTGCGTCTGTTAGGGTTAATCCTGTGTCTAGGGGGTGTGACGAACGTGGGTGTCAGATCCCTGCCCTCCTCGCTAACTGGCGACAAAGGACCGGCCAACCTCACACCACGCTGTCACTTACGTAACAATGCCACACTCAGCTGCACCCAGCACAAAGATTTTCCAGCTTGCGGGACCACAATCTAGGTGCGGGGCAGCCTGAGAGCGATTGTCACTGGGCTAATTACACAATTAACCCTTTAACTGCCACCACCCCCGTTTAAAAGACAGAGCTGGGGGGACTCGTAATTTTAGCAATACCGATTATAAGTTTAGAATAAGCGTCTGCAACACACACTACCACCACAGACAGGTCTGCTCAGTGCCTTACTCTACCACAGTAGCGCCCTTTTAAGAGACAGGTTCGTTTATAGTTTGCATCAAGAGCTTTAAAGACAAGGTTAACACTTATCAACATAAGGATTTATTATGAAAAGGTCAAGGTTGGTGCGAATTAAAACATTTACAGAAAAAGGATGTTTCAAAAAATAAAGACAATATACAGCCACAAAGAAATAAGGTAGAATTGGGAAGGAAGAATACTTGCAATTAATGTCCGAGGGTTGATCAGAGTTCGATCGATGAGCAAAGGTAATGGGTTCTCAAACTTGCCAGATGTTCCTGCTTGGATGGTAAAAGGAGAACTGCCCATTGCCTTGGCCTCTCCTCTTTTCTGTCAAATCAAAGGGGGTGTTGACAGCGACCAGTGACCAATCGTCTGATCATCTTGTTTAGGGGCTTGTTGCTGGGAGGTGTCTACACTCATGACCCTGTCCCAGGTACACTTTGTGATACATATTCATATCTCTGCCTCTCTACTGTTTATAGACTGCAGATATCCATTTTAGTGATCAGCATGATATTTGCTTCAAAACAAGTCCACACATGACAGGTTTCCCATTTCAGGGTTACCTAGGAGGAGTAAGGGGTCCCAGTGGCTTCCCATATGACCTGACATAGGGGTGTCTGGACTTGAAATGTTAGGAATTATCTGAGGAAACTAAATATATCCATATTATGGCTATGCTATGATTACTTTGGAAGTTATAGAAATGTTGAAGTTTCAAAACTTTACTAATCTGTCTGCACTATGTGGTTTGAAATATTTACGACGGGTATCTGTTGGTTCTCTGAATGGAGAGGGTGACAGTTTTACGACAGGCCTGAATATCTTGCCAGGCAACTTGAGCCTTGTTTATTGACCTAGCCTGGTTCTGCTTCCTCTGCTGAGATAACCTTTCTTTGCTTTTGAAAATGTAAAAGCTTTGGATTCCTAAAACAGGGAGGGGGAGTTCAGATTATTCTAAGGTCATGGCTGCTTTCCAAACAACATGGAAACTAGTTACAACATCTCCTGTCCCGGACATGATATCGTTACAGGGGGGTCCCTTCAACCTCTCAGACCTCAGATCCGATGTATTATGTAATTTCAGATATATCTGGAGTCGAGTCCCAAAACAGATGGCACTCACACGGTACTATAGTCTGGTAACTGTCTGACTTTGATTTGCATCCTAGCATCTTTATAGAAAATTAGTCACACGAAAAATTCACAGCTGGTCAAGACAAGAAGCTTTTATTCATTGTTCTAAGCTAGCTAAAGGAATGCTGAGAAAATGTGTGAAAGTTTAGATAAGTGTGTGAGAACAAATGAGTTAGAAGAATCTCATGCTGAGACCGTTATCTGAGAAGTTAAAGGGGTGTTCAAACTGTACATATCAAAAATGGAAATATGTGAATATTAAGATGGCTGACAAGACAAGATGGAGTTTTTGCATAACCTTTCAACCCCCTTTTAAGTCATGGAATGACTATCTACAGATCCGCATCCTCCTGAAATCTACGGTTCTTGCTACGTTTGTTATAGTCATTTACATAAAGCTGCAGATATTGTGTATATGCAAGAGAAGGTTGGTCTGGTGTAGTGCATTTGCTAATACAAAGTAAAATAAGCTTGAGAATCAGATAGCCTATCAATCCTAACAATAGTACTATGATAATCATAATCCCTATGTCCATTAACCATGAAAACATTCCACCTAAACCTAAACTAGAATAGGGGTTCCATCCATAATTACCTATGTCCCTTGCTTGTTTCATTAATTAATTCACCTGTATTCGATGTTGATTAATAACGTCATAGTAGTCTGGGATTTCCAGGCTGGTATTGTGAAACCATGTACAACATTCATAATCTTGGGTCATTTCGCATAAACCTGTTAGAGCTGCACTCATGCTTTCAATAGCTAATTCGTCTAACTCTAGTTGTCTTCTAATTGCTTTGAGCTTGACATTGAGTAGTTCTATATCTTAGGAGTTTTTTTCCATAACATCATTTATTAGACTAGTGTAGTTATTTAATTTGTCCATTATGGTTATGCCCCATCCTGTCCAGGGTGGAAACCATGTCCCATGACTTATCCGAAGTAGAAAACATAGGTGGGTTTTCTTTCTTGTATTTATAAGTTAACCTATGTACTGGACTTGAAGTAACTCGTATGTGATGTTCCTGTGTCTGGCCTAGAGCTGACATGACTGGTACCAATTGTGCTAGATAACACCATCCTTTCACTCCTTCAGGGATCCATGGGTAAAATATTTACAGTATATGTACAGTGCCTACAAGTAGTATTCAACCCCCTGCAGAATTAGCAGGTTTACACATTCGGAATTAACTTGGCATTGTGAAATTTGGACTGTAGATCAGTCTGGAAGTGTGAAATGCACTGCAGCAAAAAAGAATGTTATTTCTTTGTTTAATTTTTTTTTAAATAGTGAAAAGTTTATTCAGAGGGTCAATTATTATTCAACCCCTCAATTCAACAGAATTCTGTTTGGTTCCCCTAAAGTATTAAGAAGTAGTTCAGGCACAAAGAACAATGAGCTTCACATGTTTGGATTAATTATCTGTTTTTCCAGCCTTTTCTGACTATTTAAGACCCTCCCCAAACTTGTGAACAGCACTCATACATGGTCAACATGGGAAAGACAAAAGGAGCATTCCAAGGCCATCAGAGACAAGATCGTGGAGGGTCACAAGGCTGGCAAGGGGTACAAAAAAAGAAAATGGTGTCCCCAGAGTGGGGCTTTTTACCAGCAAAGTTTAACCTGTATAATATAAATAACATTGACATGTAGAAGGTAGACTAATATTGTAAATGTTTATTAATAAAAAAAGAGGATGGGCAAGGCAAGGCAAGGTTCTGGCAAGGGGTACAAAACCCTTTCCAAGGAGTTGGGCCTACCTGTCTCCACTGTTGGGAGCATCATCCGGAAATGGAAGGCTTATGGAACTACTGTTAGCCTTCCACGGGCTGGACAGCCTTTGAAAGTTTCCTCCCGTGCCGAGGCCAGGCTTGTCCGAAGAGTCAAGGCTAACCCAAGGACAACAAGGAAGGAGCTCCGGGAAGATCTCATGGCAGTGGGGACATTGGTTTCAGTCAATACCATAAGTAACGTACTCCACCGCAATGGTCTCCATTCCAGACGAGCCCGTAAGGTACCTTTACTTTCAAAGCGTCATGTCAAGGCTCGTCTACAGTTTGCTCATGATCACTTGGAGGACTCTGAGACAGACTGGTTCAAGGTTCTCTGGTCTGATGAGACCAAGATTGAGATCTTTGGTGCCAACCATACACGTGATGTTTGGAGACTGGATGGCACTGCATACGACCCAAAGAATACCATCCCTACAGTCAAGCATGGTGGTGGCAGCATCATGCTGTGGGGCTGCTTCTCAGCCAAGGGGCCTGGCCATCTGGTCCGCATCCATGGGAAGATGGATAGCACGGCCTACCTGGAGATTTTGGCCAAGAACCTCCGCTCCTCCATCAAGGACCTTAAGATGGGTCGTCATTTTATCTTCCAACAAGACAACGACCCAAAGCACACAGCCAAGAAAACCAAGGCCTGGTTCAAGAGGGAAAAAATCAAGGTGTTGCAGTGGCCTAGTCAGTCTCCTGACCTTAACCCAATTGAAAACTTGTGGAAGAAGCTCAAGATTAAAGTCCACATGAGACACCCAAAGAACCTAGATAACTTGGAGAAGATCTGCATGGAGGAGTGGGCCAAGATAACTCCAGAGACCTGTGCCGGCCTGATCAGGTCTTATAAAAGACGATTATTAGCTGTAATTGCAAACAAGGGTTATTCCACAAAATATTAAACCTAGGGGTTGAATAATAATTGACCCACACTTTTATGTTTAAAATTTATTAAAATTTAACTGAGCAACATAACTTTTTGGTTTGTAAGATTTATGCATCTGTTAATAAATCCTGCTCTTGTTTAAAGTTTGAAGGCTCTAACTTATTTGCATCTTATCAAACCTGCTAAATCTGCAGGGGGTTGAATACTACTTGTAGTCACTGTATGTATTGTTTCCCGAAGAAAAACTTCTCAGAAAACTACTTTAGGGCTCAGCTAAAGCCTCAAGCACAGCACTAACAAGTTTACTCACAAGTATCCCAGAGGTTGTATTCTTGTATGTAGTAAGTTTACTAATGGTGTTGTTAAGGTATTGATTTTTGTAACTACACATATGACCTATGATAACATCACTGGTGTGGAAGGGAATACCCTTTGAAATGTTAAATACTGACTTGGAACACATACCTATTCCGGTTCATGTGTCCTACCTAAATTGTAAGGGCCAGTTCACACCATAGAAACGCAGTCCGGATGCGTTCCAGGTGCTTTTCTGCATGTGCGTTTTTTATGCAGTCCAGTGCTTCCACCCCCTCTCTTTTTTCTTAATCTTAAATAAGGACAAGTGTTACAGCGTTCCAGTACAGTCCAGTGCAGAACAAATGCAGCATGTTCTACTTTTTTTTTCTGGAACTGGAACGCACTGGAACTGACCGCACTGGTGTGAACTATGCCATTGAAAACCATTTAACCTACTTTCCATGCCAAAAAAAAAAACACACTGGACTGCATGTGGTGTGAACTGGCCCTAAAACATAATACTCTGATTGCAGTACCCTTCTAAGACATTCTTAATACTTAAAACTAGAGTATTTTCCAATAATGGCTTGAGGTTTAAAGGGACAGCTAAAAGTGGGATCTGAGCATTTTCTGGGTGTAACTTACTACAAATCCAGCATTTTTCATATCCTGACTTTCTAGCATAAGCATATTTAAATTTTAACAGTAACATTTTTCCCCAAAAAATGTTTTCTTTGATCAATTCATTAGAAACATCTCCTTTTTACTGCGATTTCTGAGGTGAAAGTCAGTATGGTTGGTGTGTATTTTGCTTTTACCACATATGAGTTTCAAGGTTCCTAAGTCATCAGGATGATAGATACAGTTAGTTATTATCCACACTGGGGCAATGATCAGAAGTAGAAACATCACCAGAAGGCAGAAGGCCTTCCCAGAAGTCTGTGGTCAAATGAGTGACATCACTGTCCTTTATTTCTGTGTTTGTCTTTTGAGGACTTAAAACACCTGCTTCATCTCTTTTCAGCTTTTCTTCAATTCCTGGGCTTAGCTCAACCTTCTTTACTCTGCTGGCATGGATCCAGGTAGGACTTTCCTCGGTAAGGATGGCGGTCCTGGTGACGGCTACCACTTTGGTCAATGGTCCGAATGGAACCTCTAGCAGCTATCGACCTTTCTGAAGCCTCTGGACCACAATTTGATCACTGACCTGGAACAGGTGGGTTGGTACCTGTGAAGGAGGAGAGGTGCGAGTGACTCTTCTTTCAACAATATCAAGAGTTTCAATCGTTTTTTTTTTTTTACATATTCTTCCTGTATTTGTTCCAAATCACCTTTCTCCACCATCAAAGGATGATTAGCCCACAGTGTGGAGAATGGCCTACCCATGAGTACCTCAGCGGGGGAATAACCCATCACACTGTGAGGGGTCATTCTGATTTCAGCTAATACAGCTGGGAGAACTTTTCTCCATTTGCCAAAATTCCCACCCGTAGCTTTCCTTATCCTGTCGTTAATTGTTCTAATCATTCTCTCTACAATCTCTGAACTCTGTGGATGGTAGGGGAGGTGACATTTCCAGTCTATTTTTAGTACTTTTACAAGATCTTGGCAGATTTTAGCTGTGAAAGCTGGGCCATTGTCTGAATTTATTTGCAATGGACATCCCCATCTAGGAATGATTTCTTGTGTGAGGATCTTCACCACAGTTTGTGCGCTTTCATTGTTGGTGACAAAGATTTCTGGCCAGCGTGACATCATGTCCACTATGATCAAAAGGTATTGTTGTTTCTTTCCTTCTTTGGGCATATGTGTAATGTCTATCTGTAAATGGGTAAATGGCTTTGTTGGGTACTCAAGATGTTCATGCTTTTGATTTATTTGGGTTTGTTGGATTGTTCCTAATGCAAGTGACACATCTCCGTACAAAAGCTTTGACTAGATTAGGTAATCCTGCAATGAAAAAATCTGCATCTAGGAGTTCACATGTGGCCTTCCAGCCCTTGTGACCCAGACCATGGTATTGTGCAATGAACAGGGGGGTGCTAGCAACAGGAATACACAGTTTCCCCTCTTTGCAGATTAATCCTGTTTTAGGATCCTTCTGTACAATCCCATCACAGTTCCATTGTGCAATATCATCAGGGGTGGCAAAAATCTGTAGTTTCACGATCCAATGTGTCTCTTTCAGGGAACATGGCTGAGGTTTTAGCATGGGCATTTGAATGTCTGCCTTTTGTGTAGATGCAGCTTCTTTAGCTATTCTGTCAGCTAGTGCATTACCTTTGGCTATATAAGTCATTTGGCCTGTATGTGCCTTACAGTGCATGTTAGCCAGTTTTGAAGGCAACTGAATTGCATCTAGTAATGCTGTGACCAGGTCAGAGTGTGAGATGCTCTTTCCATCTGCTGCCACATATCCTCTATGAAGCCATATTACACCATGGTCCCAGACCACACCTTGAGCATTATTCTGACTCCAATTTTTGTGAAGCAATCTATCCCTTGTGAGACCTCTATACCTGGCCTGTATAAGAAGATATAATCACTGAGGACGATCTTTATCAGATAGCTTGAACTCACCAATATCGATTTCCATCCACAAGATGCTTTTATTCTGAACATCAGATTACAGCAGATGACAGGATACAAACCGATGAACAGGTTGTGGTATTGTGCGGTCAGAAGATGATATTGTCTGTAGCTTACAATGTAGAATACATAGAATACAAAACACAGGAAGAAGGTTGGAGCATTACATGCAAAGGAAGTATGTCATAACATAAAGAAAATAAAAATAAACTTGAGAACACAAATGCATTACCACAAAGGGTCACTAGATGGCAGCATGTGAACTAAACTTAAACGTCCATAGAAAATGGTTGGGAAAAAAATATATATATATATATTCTATGCCCCGTTGGGGCAGCACAAGCATACCTGTAATCGGTGTAAAGGTTTACCCCTTTTCCTGCAAACAGCTGGCATGCACAGGTTAATGCTATCAATTCAGCAGCCTGTGCAGACTGATAGGGTACTGGATTGACCTCGAGAACAGTATCCGGCAGTTGGACTACACCATATCCTGCATGATAGACATTATCACTTGGTCTGCTGCAAGAGCCATCAACAAAAACTGTTTGTGCAGTAGGGATTGGTACTGAAAGCATATGTGCTCTAGGTGAAGTGTCCTTATGTATTAATTGTGTACAGTCATGAGGTGGTGGTAAGTGATCCTGTTCTCCTTTAAGACCTAATAAGGCATTCAAAATTGGAGCTGGGCCAGAATTTTTTGAACTTTTTATTTTCAGGTTTGGATTGGACAAGGATGCCTTGCACCTGTACTGGAACCACCTTTGAGAAAAAAGCAACAGGGCGCAGTCTCTCACCATGTTCCTGGGCCAGTACTCCTGCCATGGTTCTGCAATTTTCCCTGGCAAACAAGTGAAACATTTTACCAAAATCAGGGAGGCCGAGGCTCGGGCTGGTTACCATTGCACATTTCAACATGGCAAAAGCATTTAACATTTCATCAGGTCATTTTAATATCAGACATTTCAGAGAGGGTTGCTTGTCTCAATATATTGTCATAGAAAGCACAGTCAGGTATCCATTGGCGGCAGTAACCAATCATTCCAAGAAAGGTTAGCATGTCTTTCTTGGTAAGTGGGCGGGGCAGACCCACTATAGCATCAGCTCTTTTGTGACTGACTTTCCTAACTCCCGGAGACAGCACAACCCTAGGTACTCAACCTTCTGTTTACACCACTGTCATTTTTTCTTAGACACTTTGTGACCACATGTACGTAACCATTTCAATAAGTATAAGCTATCAGCTCGGCAGTCGTCCTCTGAAGAACTACAAATCAAAAGATTATCAACATTTTGCAACCGTACAGAACCACGAGGGGCAGTCCAAGGCCTAAGGGTGGCGTGGAGTACTATAGAATAGACCACAGGTGAGTCTATGTAACTCTGGGGCATTCTACACCAGGTAAACTGGCGATTGTGTTGGTCAATTGACATAGTAAAAGCAAAGAGTGGCCGTGTCTCCTTGTCTACAGGACAGAGAAAAAAGTATTCTTTAAACCAATCACAGTAAAAAATGAGGCTATTGCTGGAATGGAGGACAGTAGTGATGGAACATCAGGTACAATAGGTGCTATTGGGACTATGAGGTAATTTATGGCCCTCAAGTCCTGTACAAATTTGAAGAAGCAATCCGGCTTCTTTATAGGATTAAAAGGTGTGTTGTATGCAGAAATAATTTCTTCCAGGATGCCATCCTGCAGGAACTTTTTCACCATTGGCATTATGCCATCCATCTTTTAGTTAGAGAGTGGATATTGTTTGTGATAGATAGGAAATGCACCTTCTTTGAGAGTGGCCTTGTATGGCGTGCATATGGTGTACCCTTCATCTATTTGCGCCATCCCGGGGAAAGGGACTACAGCTGCCTAGACCTTCTGTCCGTCCTGTCATATGATCCACCCAAGGGTTAACTAGGGTTTCCTATAAAAACAGAACAATTTACAGTGCTTGACTGCCACCTAGCGGTGCAGACAATACCTCAACTTAGATTCTTTTAACAAAAAAATTGGTACTGTCCAAGATATTTTTTTATACCAATACGGCTACAATCACTTCAAGTCTTTAACAGAATAAATTTGGAACAAGTTCCAGAGTATTTCGGACATACAATAAATGCACGATTTTGCTCACAGATCTGCTGTTTTGTTTCAGACAAATTTAAACCACCTGTGAAATTAACTTTACAATGTACATTCATTTGTTTACCTTTCCCAAAATAGCTTTACCCAAATTGTAGCTTTATAACCTCCGGGGATACCACTCACCAAGTATGCCTTTTGGGTCTTGAAACAAAATAGCAGTCCACACGCAATTCATTCAGCGTGATACTTTTAAAGCAAAGCAGTTATACAATCATACACAGTTTACACAATACATTGACCATCAGTCACCTGTTCTGTCCCAAACAGAACTAAAACTCTTGAGTACTCTGTAAATTCTCCTAACGTCACCAAAACCATGACCGGTCAACTTATCTATACTTATGAGAGTTTCTATAACCCAACAATCTCTGTGGGATGGAAGCCAAGCCAAACGCCTGGACCCCAGCCAGTCAATTTCACTTAATAAGAATATAATTAACTTACCGTCCATTAAGAGTAGCCTTACAATCCCATTAAGGGTAGATCTCCATCCATCCCGGGTGAGCTCCCAGTGCTGTTAGAGTTTATCCTGTGTCTAGGTGGGTCCCTTCAACCTCTCAGACCTCAGATCTGATGTATTATGTAATTTCAGATATATCTGGAGTCAAGTCCCAAAACAGATGACACTCACATGATACTATATTCTGGTAACTGACTGACTTTGTTTTGCATCCTAGCGTCTTTATAGAAAATTACAAGTCACACGAAAAATTCATAATAAGACATGCGCAGTAAATATTAAGACAATTACAGCTGGTCAAGACAAGAAGCTTTTGTTCATTGTTCTAAGCTAGCTAAAGGAATGCTGAGAAAATGTGTGAAAGTTTAGATAAGTGTGTGAGAACAAATGAGTTAGAAGAATCTCATGCTGAGAAAGTTATCTGAGAAGTTAAAGGGGTGTTCAAACTGTACATATCAAAAATGGAAATATGTGAATATTAAGATGGCTGACAAGACAAGATGGAGTTTTAGCATAACCTTTCAGCATCCTGTCACTAGCTGGGTATGAAGACAAGTTAGGGGAAGATGGCCGCCACCCATCTCCATACAATTGCTTCTGCCCACAGCTCTTAAAAGGCCATTTACATTTTTTTTTTTAAATTAAAATTTTTTTTTTGTTATTGCATTTTAGTCTAAATATGAGATGTGAGGCCCCATATCTCATATTTAAGAGGTCCTGTCATGCTTTTTTTTTTTTTACAAGGGATGTTTCCTTGTAATAGGAATACAAGTGATTTATTTTATTTTTTTAAACAGTGTAAAAATAAAATCTAAAAGGTAAAATAAGAAAAACAAATTTTAAATGTGCCCCGTCCCAACGAACTAGAGTAGAGTGAGTAGAGTGAGAGCAATAATTCTAGCCCTAGACCTTCTCTGTAACCTAAAACATGCCACCTGTATAATTTTTTAAATGTCGTCTATGGAGATTTTTAAGGGAAAAAGCTTGACGCCATTCCACAAGCGGGCGCAATTTTTAAGCTTGACATGTTGGGTGTCATTACTCGGTGTAACATTATCTTTCACAATATAAAAAAAATGGGCTAACTTTACTGTAGTCTTATTTTTTTATTTAAAAAGTGTATTTTTTCCAAAACAAGTGCGCTTGTAAGACTGCAAATACGGTGTGACATAAAGTACTGCAAAAACCGACATTTTATTCTCTAGGGTGTTAGAACCCCCAAACATTATAAAAAAAATAAGTAGAAAAAGTAATTTTCTAGCAAAAACAAACTGGGAGAGTTAACAAGGGAATCTCGCTAATATTTTCAAATGGCGATTTCTGAAGCACCGATAGCACCAGATTCAGATCGCACTGAGGTAACGGTGGTGTAACCGGAGGGACTACGTGTCGAACCCCTTGCACAAAAGTACTCACCAATGAGTGAGTTGCCAAGGGACGTTGGAAAAAGACAGCCAAATCTGATATCTGCCCCTTGATAGCGCTTAAGGCAAGTTTCTGATCCACTCCTCGCTGCAAAAACAGCAGGATCCTGGAAACTGAGTATTTGCGCGGACGCCACCCCATCTCCTCACACATGGTGATGTAAGCCTTCCAGGTACAATGGTAAATCTTCAGAGCAGATGACTTCCGTGCCCACAGAATAATGGAAATTACCGAGTCTGACAGAACTCGGTCCCTTAGCAGCTGGCTTTCAACAGCCATGCCATTAAATCCAGTGATGGTAAAGCAGGATGAAGTATCGGACCTTGAGATAGAAGGTCCACACACAGAGGCAGCCACCAAGCAACATCCACCACCAGTCATACTAGGTCAGCATACCAAGGACGCCGAGGCCAATCTGGGGCAATCAGAATTACTGGAATCCCCTTGGCCTCCACTATGCGTAGTGGAGGGAAGGCATAAATCAGCCGATAATGCCCCCATGAAGCCACCAACACGTCTGACGCATCTGCCCGGGAGTCTCTTGTCCTGGACACAAACCTCTGCACCTTCTGATTGAGCCAAGAGACCAAGAGGTCCACATCTGGTGTGCCCCACTTTAGGCAAAGGAGCCGGAATACATCTGGATGCAACAACCATTCCCCTGGGTCCAGTATCTGACGACTTAGGTAGTCCGTCTGCCAGTTTTCTACGCCTGGAATGTATATGACCAACAGGGTCGGGAACGTGCCGCTATTCCCACTGGAGGATGTGAGCGACCTCCAGTGCTGCAGTCAAGCTCCTTGTTCCTCCTTGATTGTTGATGTATGCCACCACGTATGACTGGATCCTGACCGGACGCCCCTGTAGCTTCCTTAACCATATAGAGAAGCACTGCCTGATCGCCAAAGCTTGAGGACATTGATCGGCAGTTGGAATTCTTCCCACGACCAAAGGCCCTGGGCAAACTGTACACCCAACCCTCCCCCCTCAACCGTTCAGGCTGGTGTCCGTTGTGACCACCGTCCAATGGAGAGGAAGGTACAATCTTCTGGACCGAAGGGCCAGAGACCTCAGCCACCAGAGAAGGGAATCCCAGACTAGTTGGCTCACCCATATTTGACAATCCAGGGATAATGGATATTTGTCCCATTTTGACAAAATCTCGTTTTGCAGGACTCGAGTGTGAAATTGAGTGTACAATACAGCTTCGAAAGTGGATCAGGAACAGCTGTGTAACTGTGGAGAGAGATGAGAGCTGGCAATTAGCCGACAGCTGAGCAGCCAGCCCAGAAATGGAAGGGCTAAGCAAGCCCTGGCACACCTGCAGTTCACCAACAACCTTACCGGAGAGTAAGGTAAGTAAGTAAGCTTGGAGAGTCTACAGCTTGTCTGAAGGGAGAAAGACTCTCGCTTCTGAGGAGTCCAGCAGTAAGCCCAGATACTCCAGGCATTGAGTTGCCACTAACACCGACTTATTTAGGTTCAGCACACAACCAAACTCCCGAAGAGTCTATATGGTGATCTCTAGATCCTCCCTTAATTCTGAGGCAGAAGCTGCTCTCAGAAGGAAGTCGTCTAGGTAACCCACAATTGTGATCCCACGCTGCCTTAACAACTCCACAAATGGAACTAACACCTTGGTGAAGACTCGGGTGCTGACGACAGACCAAAAGGGAGAGCCACAAACTGGTAGTGCTCTTCCCCATTTGCAAATCGCAGAAACCTCTGATGCCTGAGACCTATGGGTACATGAAAGTATGTGTCCTTGATATCCAAAGATGCCAGGAAGTCCCCCTGATGGAGTGCAGGGACCACGGAGCGAACTGATTCCATCTTGAATCTTTGCACTTTCACAAAGCTGAGGGCCTTCAAGTCCAGGATTGGACGTACCCCTTCCTTTTTGGGGACTACAAACAGATTGGAGTAGAATCCTTGAAACCTTTCCAGGATCGGTACAGGCACTATCACCCTGCACAGCAGCAGGTCCTGTCCCACCCCGAACAGGACTTCCCGACGAACCGGAAGCAGACGCAGGTTGTAGGGAAAGAAATCTGGTTGGTGGACAAGAAAGAAACTCTATCTTATATCCCGATGAAACCAGTTCACAGACCCATTGGTCGGACAGTAGGGAGGTCCACTGAGCTGCAAACTCCCAAAGACGACCCCCCCACCCGAGAGTCGGGTGGGGCAAATCTTCATGCGATAACATTTTTACTTGTTTGGCTTGCGATACCAGGGACTCTTTTTTCCTTCAGCAGGTGCCTTGTCGGACTGGGAACGCTTACCTGCCGACCCTGGCGGGCGAACAAGCCGTTTCTGAGTGGAAAAGGGCACTTGCCTATGGCATGGCTTCTTACCCTTCCTGGACTGTGGGAGCAAGGTACTCTTCCCACTGGTAACATTTTTAATAATGTCATCCAGCGAAGCTCCAAATATCCTCTCAACTTGAAGGGCATATCCGCCAGTGCTTTTTTAGATGCCTGGTCCGCAGACCAGCATTTCAGCCAAATCAGGCACCGTAGCACCATTGCTGATACTGATGCTCTTGTGAGCAGGGGGACCGTATCCAGGGCCGCATCACAGACATACTTAAGGCCATGCACTAACAGATCTGCCAGTTCTACACAGACGGCGAAGTCTGTTGCTTCTCCAATTCACGGTGCTACAACTTTGCCCATTCAGTAAGCGTCTGTGACACCAAAGCCATGGCAAGGCCTTAATGCTGACCCCCCCACCATAAACATGGACCGGGCCACTGCCTCGGCCCTCCTGTCGGCAGGGTCCTTGAAGGCAGGAGTCCCTTCTACCGGAATCGTGGTTAATTTATTTAACCTGGATACCGGGGGGTCAACGACCGGACGAGACACCCATTTTTTTCAGGAGGCTCTCCTCAAAGGGGTAATGCACTGATATTATTCTTGAGACTGAAAAGGCCCATTGTGGGCTTCCCCATTCCTTGTAGATGAACTTATCAAAATAATTCAAATACGGAAACACCTTAGGCATGCTGGCCGGTTTGCGGTTCCTGCTGCATCCTGTATCTTCAGGGTATCCTGTATCACTGTGATAAGTGTTCATCCTGGCAACAAAGGTCTCCAGGACCACCGACAAAGTGTCCACCGGCAGGTGAGCCGGTTGCAATAGCAGGGATGACGCCATGCTAACCCTCACTCACCTGCCACAACTTAGGGACTTAAGGCAAAGTACACAAAGTCCCACCCTCCTAGCTGCTCACGGACTGAGGGGACCCCCACAATACTCACCACCCTGACCGAGTACTGAGCCGTCTGCTCTGCCCTGTGTCAGTCATTAAGTGTTCAGAGTAAAAAGCATGCCGTTCTGAAGTATACAGACAACAGCCTAGAGATAAAATGTGCTGAGGCTACAAGAAAATGGCCGCCAGCCATCCTAGCAAAAAAAACACCAAGAAAATGGCTGCCGAACCTTCTAGAAAATGTCTGACAGCAAATAAACTGAATAGGGCTACAGGAAAATGGCCGTGGCCTCAGCAAAATGGCCATGGCCCACACAGCGGCCTCCCCTCATGGCAAACCACCTCAGTACCTCACTGTGAAGGAAAAAAAGCAGGGAAAGAAAAAGCGGACCCTGACAGCCAGTGCATCCCCCCGCCAAGGCCCAGAGCCCCCCCAGAGGACCCCCAGCCAGGTACATACACCACATCTCATGCCCAGTCACACAGCGGCCCCAGCAAGGGGAGGAAGGAATGAGGGAGAGAGTGGGAAAGGAGAGTGAGAGACCCCCTAGTCGACCACCCTGGGAATGCCCAGCTGCTCCCTCCTGCCGAGTCAGGGGGAGCCATACTTACCCCTCCTGTTGGGACTGCTGGACGCATTTCACCACAGACCCATCACCTGAGCAGTATGGGGTGGCTGCTGGCCATGGCACACTGTGACACGGACAGCAGTAGCCCATTCGTATGTGTGCCCAGGAGCATATAGCTCACCAGCCGCCCCTGGAGCAGAAGGGGCATGTAGTGACCGAACCCAGCGCGTAGCTAGGGTCTGCTCACGCTCGATGGCCATGCTGGAAAGACTACAAGGATTTATATTATCCAGCCTGTCACTCAGCCCGGCTGTTGATCACAGGATCAAAATTTCAGAAAAAATTTACAAATTCCCAGGACCAATGGTCCTGTCAGGGAGCCTGGTCCTTCTCCTACACTGGGCAGACAAAAACCGGGCTGCAGGAAGCAGGGGGAGGGGGTATAGCCCGTGGGACTTCCCCTTGGGTGGTGCTGTACAGTCTTGCTTTTTTACATGTTCTGCCTAGTCTTCTCCTGAAGGTGGCGTGATAACCCTAAGGTCAAGAATTAAAGGAGCTGTGTCCCTCAATGAACGATACAGAAAAGGGCATTTAAAGAGTGACACTATCCGAAGCCTCAATATATCTTCCTGTCCATATATAGCATACTCTGAGTCAATTGGAAACAGACCTCCTAAAAGAAATCATTACAGAAAGAGACTTGTATAACTACCAAAGCAACCGTTTGTCAATGTTCTATGAATGAAATGGGCTTCAGATAAAAATAAATATCAGTACAACTAACCGTGACGGCAAATAAACTGAATATCGAACGTTATGGGCATTTCGCACCAAATTTGTGTGGCGCTCATGGCCCACAATGCACTGCGCCATTGCAGTGCATTGCTGGCTCATGATTGGCCAAGCATGCACTGTGACCCCACATGCTTGGCCAATCACAGCGCCGGCAGCGAAGAGAGCAATAATTGGCCACAGGCAAGATGCATGTGACCAATTATAGCTCTGGGGAGTTTAGTACACGCCCCACACTATATACAGCCGCCAGCGTGGCGGCCTTGTGTAGTATGTTCCGGCATGCAGGGAAAGAGCTAGATATGCAGGGACAGTGTGTTCTTTTCTCAGGCATCTGTAGGAGTTAGTGGGTGTTGTGTGCCTCCAGTGCAGTATACACCTGTATCTACCCTTTATTACTGGTGTTCTCTCATACAGGCATCTGCAGTAGTTAGTGGGTGTTGTGTGCCTCCAGCGCAGTATACAACTGTATCTACCCTTTATTGCTGGTGTTCTCTCATACAGGCATCTGCAGTAGTTAGTGGGTGTTGTGTGCCTCCAGTGCAGTATACAACTGTATCTACCCTTAATTGCTGGTGTTCTCTCATACAGGCATCTACAGGAGTTAGTGGGTGTTATGTGCCTCCAGCACAATATACACTACCCAATTGCTGGTTTTCCCATCTCCCTACAGGCCATTACTATGTCTGGAAGGCCAACAAGGAGAGATAGACAGTCACGAGCCAATAAAAGAGGGCAAGCAGGCTCTGTGTCTAGAGACAAAAGTGCTGGTCGTGGACGTGGTACGTCGTCATCAGCACGTGGCCATGGGACATGCTTGTCCTTATTTTCGGCAGCTGGACGTGTTGAGCCGCATCATGCTGAAGACTTGGTAGAGTGGATGACCAAGCCCTCTTCATCCTTCTCATCCTCTCTCATCCAGGCTCAGGGTACTAGCAAAGCAGCTGCCAACGCATCCTCTTCCTTCCTCTCAATGTCATCATCAGTCACTCCTTCCCTAGACCCACCCTGTCCTCCTGAGGAGTCCCCCGAACTGTTTGAGCACAGTGTTGGGTACATGCTCCAGGAGGATGCCCAGCGTTTTGAAGGCTCTGATGATGATACTCAGCTCCAGGAAGGCAGTAGCGTGAGCGCAGAGAGAGGGGATGCTCAAGAAGGACAGCAATCTGGCAGTCATGTTCCACCAGCTACAGCATACTGCCAGGTTTGCTCCAGTGATGAAGAGGGAGGGGATGGTGAGGTCACTGACTTCACGTGGGTGCCTGATAGGAGAGAGAAGGAGGAGGCACATCTCCAACGAGCCAGGATGCCCTCCGGGGGCCAGCTTAGGGGCAGCACACCGACTGAATCACACCGCAGAGCTCCGCCTGTGTACGGTGCTGCCTCTGTGCGATATTCCAAAAGTTCTTTGGTGTGGGCCTTGTTTGAGACGAGTGCATCAGATCACACCACTGCTATTTGTAACATATGTCTCAAGCGTATCTTGCATGGCCAAAACATCAGCCGCTTGGGCACCACATGCTTGACCAGACATATGTTGACCTGCCATGCAGCTCATTGGCAAGCACACCTTAAAGACCCACACCAAAGAACAAAGCAGACCTCTCCTTGCTCCTCATCAGCTGGGATCTCCAACCCCACTAGACCTTCAGTCCTCTCTGAAACCTGCACTGAGAGGAATGAAGGTGTAGAATTAGGTGTGTCATACCAAGTACTTGCGGGCACTCTGCTAGCAGTACACCCATGTCCGATTGTAGCAGGCAAATTTCCCTGCCCCAGCTTCTGGACCATCAAAAGAAGTTCACTCCCAGCCATCCACATGCCCAGCGGTTGAATGCTAGCTTGGCTAAATTGCTAGAGCCTCAACTGCTGCCTTTTCAGTTGGTAGAATTGGCCCCCTTTCCGTGAGTTTGTGCAATGTGCGGTTCCTCAGTGGCAGGTCCCTAAACGCCACTTTTTCTACAGGAAGGCGATTCCGGCTCTCTACCGGCATGTGGAAGGCAATGTCCTTGCCTCGCTGGACAGGGCGGTCAGCAGTAAGGTGCATATTACCGCTGACTCATGGTCCAGCAGGCATGGCCAGGGACGTTACCTATCTTTCACGGCCCATTGGGTCAACCTTCTGGCAGCTGGGAAGGATGCAGTGCAAGGTGCCGTAGTGTTGGAGGTTGTTCCGCCACAACCCCTCCAAAATACTACAACTGGTTGTGACACACCTCTCTCCTCCACCCCCTCCTCTTCTGGGGCAGATATTTTGTCAGCTCTTCAGGGGCAGGCCGAGAAGTGGTTGATACCATGCCAGCTTAAGCCAGGAATGGTGGTTTGCGACAATGGCACCAACCTCCTCTCTGCCCTCCGACAGGGACAACTGACCCATGTGCCCTGTGTGGCTCACGTCCTTTACCTGGTGGTGCAGCGGTTCATGGGCAGGTACCCAGTCTTACAGGATGTCCTGAGGCAGGCCAGAAAAGTCTGTGTGCCTTTCTGCCGATCATTTAATGACAGTGCTAGGCTGGCTGAGCTCCAAAAGGAGTTGAACCTGCCCAAGAACCGCCTTATATGTGACATGCCCACCAGGTAGAACTCAACATTGGCCATTCTGCAGTGGCTGCACACGCAGCAGAGGGCCATCAATGAGTACCTGTGCGACTCCGGCACCAGGACAGGGTCAGGGGAGCTAAGTTTTTTCTTGCCACGCCAGTGGGGCATGATCAGGGATGCATGCACTGTCCTGTCACCATTTGAGGAGGCCACAAGGATGGTGAGCAGTGACAGTACATGCATCAGTGACACTGTACCTCTTGTCTACCTGTTGGAGCATACGCTGCGTGGAATAATGGACAGGGCACTTGAGGCAGAACAGAGGCAGGAAGAGGAGGACTTCTTTGCCTCTCAAGGCCCCCTTTATCCAGACAGTGTTCCTGCTGTCCCACCTATCACACAGGAAGAGGAGGAGGAGGAGGAAGAAGCTTGTGTCAGCATGAAGGTGGAGCTTGGCACTCAGCATCAGCAGCAGCAGCAGCAGTCTATTAGGGATGATTTACAGTCCCAAGAAACACGTGGACTTGTACGTGGCTGGGAGGAGGTGGCTGTGGATCATGTTGTCCTTAGTGACCCAGAGGACTCAGGACCGAATGCCTCAGCTAACCTACACTGCATGGCCTCCCTGATCCTGCAAAGCCTGCGCAAGGATCCTCGTATTCTTTGGATCAAGGAGAGGGACCATTACTGGCTGGCCACTCTCCTTGATCCACGGTACAAGGGTAAGGTTGCGGACCTTATCTTGCCGTCGCAGAGGGAGCAGAGGATGAGATATCTCCGGGAGGCCTTGCAGAAAGGTCTGTGCAACGCGTTCCCAAAGACTGGTAGGTTACAAACTCCTGGTCCTGGACACCTTCAGTGCTGCTGGTGGCTTTGTAACTGATCACAGGGTGCGCCTGACCGCCGACTCGGTTGATCGAATGACCTTCATAAAGATGAATCAGTCTTGGATCACCACCAGCTGCCAAGCACCTGAAGCTGATGTAACCAAATAATGTTTTTTAGAAATGTCACATCCCTTCACGACTGCCTATGCTGATGCTGAGTGACTGTCCTGTTATGTTGACTGACCATCCGCTTCCTCCTCAATGATCCTTCTGATATCTTGGAAGAACATTTTTGGTTCTGGGTGATGCCACCAGCCCAATTTTTCAGCCCCTGTTTAACAGGGGCGTGTAATTAGAGTACAATGATTTGCAGTAGGGCTCATTCCTACACTCCAACTAGAGTATATGGGAGAGGTTGCAGTGTCATGTCACCAGCACCAGTGCCTAAGGCCCAATTTTTCAGCCCCTGTTTAACAAGGGCATGTAATTACAATTCTTGATATAATATTTCACAGCAGGGCCCGTTCCTGCGCCCACCGAGAGTAACTGTGAGGACTTATAGTGTTGTGGCACCAGCATCACCACCACAACCACCAAAGGCCCAATTTTTCTACCACTGTTCAACAATGGCATGTAATTACAATTCTTGATATAATTGTTCACAGCAGGGAGCTCCAGCGCCCACCAAGAGTCACTTTGAGGGCTTACAGTGTTGTGGCAACACCTACACCTTAGGCCCCCATTTCTGCAAAGCATATAGGGCAGGCCCCTACTTTCAAACATCCAACTTACAAACATCTCCTACTTGCAAACGGAATGAAACAACAGTAAAATGAGATGAAAAAAGACAGACGGGCAAAAAAATTATACAGGGGTGATAACCCTTCCCTATGTTTTCCAAAAAGCTTAAAAATAGATTTTTTGACTGGAGCTACACTTTAAAAATGTACCAGTTTAAAATTACAAACAGATTCTACTTAACAACAAATCTACATAGTCCCTGTCTTGTTTGCACCACATGTATACTGCTGTTCTGAGTATATAGGGCCTGGGTGCCCCACGCCTTTCCTTTTTCTCTAATTTGGGTATGGGGTTCCCCTTAATATCCGTACAAGACCCAAAGGGGCTGGTAATGGGCAGGGGGGCTACCCATGCCATTTTTATCAATGATTTTCATCCATTTTGCCAGAACCAGATATTTCATTAAAACCGCAAGCAGTTTTAACCACTTCAATACCAGGCACTTAAACACCTTCCTGCCCAGACCAATTTTGAGCTTTCAGCGATGTCGCACTTTGAATGACAATTGCGTGGTCATGCTACACTGTACCCAAATGAAATTTTTAGCATTTTTTTCCCACAAATAGAGCTTTATTTTGGTGGTATTTGATCACCTCTATGGTTTTTATTTTTTGCTAAACAAATAAAAAAAATAATCAAAGCCTGCGTGCTGAAAATTCTATGTCCCTAACCACAATTGCACACTGCTCAGCTCTTTAGGATGAGATATACTTTAAGTGAGTAGACACTACTTAAACACTAAACAAACAATTAAAATACAAATGAATAAAAATAGAAATAGTAGTTGCTGCTTATTTATAACATAAAATCATAGAGAATATATAAAAAGCTCAAATCCTAAAATCAAGAGTCCACTTATTATATATAGCAGCGCTTAAACATGCGAGTCTTGTTCAGAAGACCTTCATTCAGTGCTCATGAAATAATGGTGATTGGATACAATTCAGTTTGTGAAAAGGAGAGAGATACAAACAGCTTCCACCTCAGGTTCCACCTTTTGTGCTCCAAAACGAGAGCCCCCTTTGGGGATGCACTCACCAAAATTCTAAAGCATTTGAGCCTTCATAAAATCAAACAAATTACTCCTTGGCCGCTAGATGTCTCAGTAATGGGAGGTCCGGTGTTTTTCATATAAAAGACAAGAATGTACCAACATAGCTTGATATTGCTTTAACCTTTTTATTAGAACCACCCATATAAATAAATTATGCGTACCAAACAGAACAATCGCTTTAAAAAATGTGTACTGTGCCTTTTTCCCTGTTTCGATATACCACGGTCACCGCGGACGTCCGTTCTATAGATTGGTTTACTTCCTGGTGCCTTGGTTATTCAAAACTCGGTGCACGGAACGCACACGTCACTTCCAGTGTGTATTACGCCCTGATGCGTTTCGTCACTTCCGACTTCTTCGGAGGGTGCAACACACACCACCGGAAGGATGCCTATATGCGCCACGAGGCCCAATGACCGCACGCCACAGCTAGAGTGACAGGGATACGATCCAATCGGAATCACGTCCCTATCTACACCACCGGGACTGTAAACAATCAAGGACTCCGTGTGTCTAGTCATAAAGCCATCCACAAGCCTATCCAGGATATACAAATATAAAACTTCATATGATAACTATATATGATCTTAGGTAAAAATGAAAACATTTCATGTAAACATCTATAATTATACATATAGCCTATTCTTACAGGCAAAATTACAGAATGTCGGGCTCGCCACTGTTTATGCGGGAGCAATCCATTTAAAATCAATACAAAAACATATATTAAATAATATATTACACACACGGGGTCTAACTCCTATTTCAAACAAAAAAATTTAAAATTTAAATTACAATTAAATCCCTATAGGGTGTATTATACCACATTTCTTCCTAATATATCAGACTAGTATGATGCAATCGCATCAGACGATCTGGATATTACTATGTATGGGGACTAAATCTACTGTCAGCTTGATTACAACTGAGTGTGACTATGTATCTGAATCTAAACTTACACAAGTCCTACCTCTTAAGTTTATTTTAATGTTCTACATCATATCCATACAAATGCCCGTGTATTTATTTTTTATCATTAAAACAATAATAAAATTAATATAAGGATGATATGACTAATCAAATGAATGTGAAGATAATAATTAATATTATACTCTTTAGTAATGCGATGGAGGGAGGGGGGGGGGGGAAGGTTAATATTTTTAATCTAATGATAAAAGATGCCTACTAATAGTGAAAAGATAGTATCTCGTGAATAAATGAAAAGAAGGGTCCATCTCATAAAACAAATATATAAAAAATGAAAACAATGAATATATATATATATATATATATATATATATATATATATATATATATATATATATATATATATATATATATATATATATATATATATATGTATATATATATATATGTATATATATGTATATATATATATATATATATATATATATATATATATATATGTATATATATATATATATATATATATACAGTGGTGGGAAAAAGTGTTTGCCCCCTTCCTCATTTCCTGTTCCTTTGCATGTTTGTCACACTTAAGTGTTTCGGAACATCAAACCAATTTAAACAATAGTCAAGGACAACACAAGTAAACACAAAATGCAATTTGTAAATGAAGGTGTTTATTATTAAAGGTGAAAAAAAATCCAAACCATCATGGCCCTGTGTGAAAAAGTGATTGCCCCCCTTGTTAAAACATACTATAACTGTGGTTGTCCACACCTGAGTTCAATTTCTCTAGCCACACCCAGGCCTGATTATTGCCACACCTGTTCACAATCAAGGCATCACTTAAATAGGAGCTGCTTGACACAGTAAGGTCCACCAGAAGATCCTTAAAAGCTACACATCATGCCGAGACCCAAAGAAATTCAGGAACAATTGAGAAAGAAAGTAATTGAGATCTATCAGTCTGGAAAGGGTTATAAAGCCATTTCCAAAGCTTTGGGAATCCAGCGAACCACAGTGAGAGCCATTATCCACAAATGGCGAAGACATGGAACAGTGGTGAACCTTCCCAGGAGTGGCCGGCCGCCCAAAATTACCCCAAGAGCGCAGCGACGACTCATCCAAGAGGTCACAAAAGACCCCACAACAACGTCTAAGGAACTGCAGGCCTCACTTGCCTCAGTCAAGGTCAGCGTTCATGCCTCCACCATCAGGAAAAGACTGGGCAACAATGGCCTGCATGGCAGAGTTCCAAGGAGAAAACCACTGCTGAGCAAAAAGAACATCAAAGCTCGTCTCAATTTCTCCACAACACATCTTGATGATCCCCAAGACTTTTGGGACAACATTCTGTGGACCGATGAGACAAAAGTGGAACTCTTTGGAAGGTGTGTGTCCAAGTATATCTGGCGTAGAAGGAACACTGCATTTCATAAAAAGAACATTATACCAACAGTAAAATATGGTGGTGGTAGTGTGATGGTCTGGGGCTGTTTTGCTGCTTCAGGACCTGGAAGACTTGCCGTGATAAAAGGAACTATGAATTCTGCTGTCTACCAAGAGATCCTGAAGGAGAATGTCCGACCATCTGTTCATGTACTCAAGCTGAAACGAACTTGGGTTCTGCAGCAGGACAATGATCCTAAACACACCAGCAAGTCCACCACCGAATGGCTGAAGAAAAACAAAATGAAGACTTTGGAGTGGCCTAGCCAAAGTCCTGACCTGAATCCTATTGAGATGTTGTGGTATGACCTTAAAAAGGCCGTTCATGCTCGAAAACCCTCTACTGTAACTGAATTAGGACAATTCTGCAAAGATGAGTGGGCCAAATTCCTCCAGGACGCTGTAAAAGCCTCATTGCACGTTATCGCAAATGCTTGGTTGCAGTTGTTGCTGCTAAGGGTGGCCCAACCAGTTATTAGGTTTAGGGGGCAATCATTTTTTCACACGGGGCCATGATGGTTTGGATTTTTTTTCACCTTTAATAATAAACACCTTCATTTACAAATTGCATTTTGTGTTTACTTGTGTTGTCCTTGACTATTGTTTAAATTGGTTTGATGTTCCGAAACACTTAAGTGTGACAAACATGCAAAGGAACAGGAAATGAGGAAGGGGGCAAACACTTTTTCACACCACTGTATATATATATATATGTATATATATATATATATATATATAATAAAAAAAACTAAATAAACATAAATGAATAAAAATAAAAATTTTAAATATATAAAAATAAAAATAAAAATAACACCCTTTAACACCTAAACACGAAATATAAATATAAATGTTAGAAATTACTCAATGGCAAACAGAGTTACGTATCACTAATAAAACAATTTATGTCAAGTTCAATGTTCAGACCTTTCAGATTTAAAACATCTGTTAAGTAAATCCACTGGGTTTTTTTGTTTTGTGAGTTCTCGAACAAGGTTAATACCCCTCCAATGGGGCTTAATTTGCTCGAGCAAATTAGGCCCCATCACATTCCTAAAGAGTATAATATTAATTATTATCTTCACATTAATTTGATTAGTCATATCATCCTTTTTTCGTTAAATGTAATTTTGTGCAGGGACTGCTCTAAACACGGGAAACGCATGCCACTTCACAGGCACACTATAGACACCCCCCCAGGCACGATATTTAAAGTAATATTTCACTTTTTTTTTCACTTTAATCGTCCTTAAAATCAGTGCTCCCGAATAAACGGTCTTTCATAGCTTCACTCAGCAAGATAGGTTTTGGGTGCTGTTTGGTCAGTCACGGTTTTCTCTGATCAATTCTTTGATAACATTAAACCCAAAACTTGAATTGTCATTACAGCAGTTGCTTACCAGCATTGGCACATAGATGGCTGAGTTTCCATGTCCACTACTTTCGAATTCCAGGCGGACTTCAATCCATTCGATGAATGGAATGATAGAACCATTTGCAGCTGTAATGGATAAGTTCTCATTACAAAGTAAATCTTGTATGTGCCTAATGGAGACGCTGGGTAGAAACTTTTCTTACCATGCCTTCCCAACAATGCTGACCAGAGATCATGTGTCCATCAACATGTCAACCGGCAGTTGATGGACACAGTATGACAGTAGGCATTTTCCTTCAATTAATTGTGCTATGTATTGTTTGGACAATCCATTCTCTTTTGGGAGTGTTCTAGTTGACCGGTGAGTGAATACCCTGTTTACCTTTGCATGGGACAGATCATTTGGGGTGGTCACTGGTTGTCCCTTCCCAGTGACCATCTTTTTCCCGACTGCCTTCTTTTCTTCAAGCAATCAACCGTTCTGCGTCCTGTCCAACCACAGTAGAAACAATGGTAGTTCTGACTCCCTAGTTTGATGCAATCATCACACCTGGGTTTGCAGTGAGCTGTATCGTGAACTTGAACATTGGTTAGTGGCTTAGTCATTCGGTTTGCAACAACAGGAGTTTGCTTCATCATCTTTTCCACGTTCTTCGTGAAAGCAGAGACCTGTGTTGTTAGTTCCATTAATACAGTGTGATTTGCTCAAGCATCTCCTTCAACTCTCTTTTGCATTGTGTCTTTTTCACTATTCCCTGTTGTCTGTGATGAATGAACAGTAAGAGGTTTATATTTAGGTGCACTGTTTAAGCGTTGATATCTCATCTAACATTAGAATTTTTCTCGTTTTAGTCCCTGATACAGTGTATGAAGGAATACACCTTGCACCAGTTTTTTGTCATAGTTAAAGCGGTTGTATACTCAAAATTATGACTTTTAATTTTATACAGTATTATAATAATACCAATGTATTGCCATTATTTATTTTTTACCTACTGGCTTCCTTTCCGACTTATCGATATATTGCACAGTGATTAGGTCTAACGCACATGCGCTGTATCCTCGATAAATACGGCAAGCCGAGACCCTGCCGGAAACATTCTGTGTCTATGTCGGGGCTGTGTCGTTTCCTCTTGTAGACGTCAGCCCCAACATCCTGCGATGCTTCCTCTAAATTTTCATCCCCAAGACGATCATGGTAACCTTGTGACTCGTACGTCACAGGAAAGACAGACGGCGCAAGCAAGCTGTGAGTTGTTATGCCTCATTTCCGTAGTAACCGGAAATGAAGAAGAGGCTTGGCTATGTTATTAGTGTGCATGCGTGGTATTACTGAGACTATTATGTACTGTGGGCGGAAATACAGATGAAATCAAATGCAGAAGACCACAATGGAGATGGCGCTAGCTAATATGCAAGATAAACATGGAAAAAATAATCTATAAATGCAGTAAGATAAACATTTTATCAATATACACAGTGATCAATCGTTTCTTAATTAACATGTCTTTCATAATATTGTGAAAATCTTATTGATGTGGGAGGGTTTACTACCGCTTTAAGCTCTCGCCTATCATGTTGTGATGTAGACAGGTTTTTTTTGTTTTAACCCCACTAGCCTGTAAACAAATTGTTGTGCTGTTTCTCTTTCTTGCTGGGTAGCATTGCTAAGGTCCTGAAATAACTCATTACCACTTCACTCTCTCATATGTGACTTCAAAAACCTTTTCAATTCAGCAACAGTAAGATTATCTTTGTCAGTCAACATATCTTTAAAACGATCAGGTTTGATTATTCTCAACACTGTGCGTATAATTTCAGATTCAGGGAATTTTTCTGTTAGACCCTCTTCAATTTGTCTGCACACGTTACTGTAACTCATGTCTGAACCATGATCTGAAATTACACCACCATGCATTTTGAATTCTCTATGTGGCAATAAAGCAACAACATCAGTTAATCTCACCACCTCCGATACCTGTTCAGTCCTTACAGTCCCACTACTTTTTTTTTTTTTACAGTGGTTGCAATGTCTTCAGTTGGTGTACTTTCCTTGTTAAGTTTTAGTTCATTGATCTTGTCTTTGATGATGAGTAGGTAAGACATACCTTGATCTTCTAACTTTTTCCAGCTGAACACTTCTCAAGTAGTCTTCAATAAATTCAACGAGTTCCATTTCTTTGGTACCAGTAACTGATAGAACGTCCACATCTTTTTCATCTTCCAGTGTAATAGCGAGACTATGCAGTAGTTCTTTATTAAGCAGATTAATTTATTTCCGGATATCCCACATCAACGTACGACAAGGAGATGCCATATCTGTTGAACTCTGGAGACTTGCATTCACAAGGCAGATGACACACATGACTCTCCTTGTAGCTCTGCAGTAGGCTCACACTTGTCTCGCGTTTCCCTCTCACTGGTAACGCAATGAATCCCGGGAAGACGAGCCCCCAAAATATTACCTGTCTCAAAATAGTGATCAGCTCGGCGGGAACTGCAAAGAATTACACAAACAGTATCAGATATGACCCCTCATCTTTATGGCTTGAAGTAGTTTCACTTTCACTTTTTAATAATACATATATAAAATTTTTATAGTCACCTGCTCATAACCGTTAACATAATATATAGTATAGATTTTGACTGAAATACTTTAAAACATAGTTACAACAATGAACATTATTATATTTTAACCACTTGCCAACCGTTCCATAGCCGAAAGATGGCTACAACGCAGTTGTGTTTTTCTGTGTGGATGTCCATGGATGTCCTCCCAGAATCTTGCTCCCGTGCACCCCCTGGGGCATTCACCCGGGAACATCCGTGACCACTGTGTCCTGAGGACCCAGTGCATCATGGATCACGGTAAACCGCCACTGATAGAAGCCATTTACCACGTGATCACTCCGTCAAATTGATCACTTGTAAACAAACCTTAAACAAAGGGTTCCTCCCTCCCCTCTCTGTACCGATCGGTTCTCTTTTTTTGACCACTAGATGGTGCACATTGCATGTCTGTATGAAGCAATGCATAAGCTTTCCAGTACATAGGTTTTTTTACCCATTTAATATCGTTTTCCAACATGTGCTTTCTAATTTTATATAACTTTGCATAAACCAGGTTTAAATATACCTATGTATAACCATTTAGTGTTTACAATAAACATTTTTTCTGACTAATACAGCATTTTTATGCTTTTGTGCCCTTTCAGTTTTCCTCACACATGCTGTTCTGAACTTCTAATTACAGCAAAACTATTGCTTAAAATCTGCTGAAACTTTTCCTGAATCTGCTCAAGATGTTTAGGGATCTTTCTATCACAGTTTAACATGGATTAGGAACAATTTAATGTACATATCTGCAAAGAATTACACAAACAGTATCAGATATGACCACTCATCTTTATGGCTTGAAGTAGTTTCACTTCAGTCACATTATGTGTGGTCTTATATAGACTCTGCTCGTGTACCTTCTCTGCCATCTACTGGTTGTTGATAGAATACCAGGATGGTATTTCTTTGCATAGAAATAAATAAATGAATATGTTCTTTGGGGTGTCTGTTTTGTCTTTTATTTGACCATATAAACCCCAGTCCATCATGCCAGCTCTGTGATAACGATCTTTAAATGTTTTGCAGTTGCTGCATATACTCTAGTGCTAGTTCACCACCTCTAGTACAAAAATAAAAATATGCCATCTGTTGCACTGCTGCATGTACTAAACTCCAAAATATGTGTTCTTGAAATAAAAGTAGCAATAATATAAATTTATATATATAAATTTTAAAATATCACACGTGATCGGAAATATCCCAATACATAAAAATGTGTCTACACAGAACATATACAAATGAGCGCTCATAGATCCACCATTCCCTACTGGAAGGCGATGTTCAGTGATCAGGGCTGCCAATGTCTTAAAATGTTAAATCCATGCACAAACCTACAAAACCAGTGCTAAAGTACAATAAATATCATACATGTCACTTCAAATATGTATAAAAATGGTGATATAGTAAAAAGAAACAACAATATATGTACCGTATATACTCGAGTATAAGCCGAGATTTTCAGCCTCTTTTTTGAGGCTGAAAGTGCCCCCCTCGGCTTATACTCGAGTCATCGCTGTCTGTCTGCCCGATCAGCGTGTCGAGCAGACAGACAGCGGCCATTCTAGGATTCAAAGGCCGCGCCTCCGTCGGTGATAGGCGGAACACTGAATTTCCCAGCAGTCTGTGTTCCGCCTATCACGGACATCCTCTCATCCTCGTCCGTAGTATGAGGATGAGCGGACGTCCATGATAGGCGGACCACTGACTGCTGGGAAATTGAGTGTTCCGCCTATCACGGACATCCGATAGGCGGAACACTCAATTTCCCAGTAGTCAGTGGGAAATTGAGTGTTCCGCCTATCACCGACGGAGGCGCGGCTTTTGAATCCTAGAATGGCCGCCGACGAAGAGCTGAAGGACGGAGGCTCGGCTCGGGACGGGCCGGGCCGGGACGGGACGCAGGCTGGACGGGACGCAGGCTGGACGGGACGCAGGCTGGACGGGACGCAGGCTGGACGGACGCAGGCTGGACGGACACAGGCTGGACGGACACAGGCTGGACGGACACAGGCAGGCTGGACACAGGTAGGCTGCACGGACACACACACACACACACACACAGATGCATGCACACACACACACACACACACACACACACACACACACACACACACACAGGGATGGATGGACACACACACACACGGATGCATGGACACACACACACACACACACACACACACACACGGATGCATGGACACACACACACACACATACACGGATGCATGGACACACACACACACACGGATGCATGGACACACACACACGGATGCATGGACACACACACACACACACACGGATGCATGGACACACACAGGGATGGATGGACCCACAGGGATGGACGGACACACAGGGATGGACAGGCATGTCTCACCCTCGGCTTATACACGAGTCAATAATTTTTTCCAGTTTTTTGGGGGTAAATTGGGGGCCTCGGCTTATATTCGGGTCGGCCTATACTCGAGTATATACGGTAATAATGTCCACTATTTAAACCATAGTCCATGCAACGGTGTTCGTGCTGCGTAACTTATTACTCCCCTACTGGGGAAGTGATACCAGAATCCTGGTGCTGTAAATATCTCATGCACATACAGTAAAAGTGAATCCACAATACCAGTGCTCACCACACTCTTTACACTCCTGTACACCACTTCTAATGTGAAATAAAGATGTGCCCTCACCTTAACAATATGACCTATAGGTATAGTAAGTTTTTAGGTTAATCTGGTCAGAACACCTCCGGATCTGTCAACATGTGCATCCACTCAATGGTATTCCGATGGGTTAACACTCCGCTATACAACTGCTAGTGATCTGCAGAATAAGCTCAGCGCAGCAACGGAGCTACTATAGTGTAACACTTTTAAAACTTCATTAATTTATTAAAAATTACACTCACATTTTGACAAGTTAAAATTGCTTTGTATATGCATCCACAGCCTGGCCCGATTCAAGACTCAAGCAATCAGCTGTACCTCGGCTGGTTTGTTTGGCTCCAAATGTCACCTGGCACCTCCTCATACGCATCATCAATAAATTATAAATCCTGCTTCTCAGCATAAATCCTTCCCCTTTTCCCCCTCCCAACATAAATCCCCCCCTCAGCACAAATCCTCCCTCATCTCCCCCTCCCAGCATAAACCCCCCCCTCAGCACAAATACTCCCTCATCTCCCCCTCCCAGCATAAATCCCCCCTCAGCACAAATACTCCCCTATCTCCCCCTCCCAGCGTAAATCCCCCCTCACAGCACAAATCCTCCCCCATCTCCTCCACAGCATAAATCCCCCTCTCAGCACAAATTGTCCCCCCTCTTCCCCTCCCAGCTCAAATCCTGCCTCTGACAACAAATCCTCCCCCTCCCAGCATAAATACCCCCTCTTAGCAAAAATCCTCGCCCATCTCTCCCTCCCAGCATAAATTCCCCCTCTCAGTACAAATCCTCCCCATCTCCCCCTCCCAGCATAAATCCCCTCTCTTAGCACAAATACTCCCCTATCGTCCCCTCCCAGCATAAATCCCCCTCTCAGCACAAATCCTCTCCCATCTCCCCCTCCCAGCACAAATCCTTTCCCATCTTCCCCTCCCAGCATAAATCCTTACTCTCAGCAAAAATCCTCCCCATATCAAACCCGTGCCTCCTTATCCCCAGTACAATTACCCCCCCCCCCCCCAGCTCCTTCTCCTGTTCTGTAAGAGCAGCCTACAATGCCGTGACTTGTAGTGCCCTAGACTACAGGGAACTGAGATCAGGCAGCCCACTATCCCCCCACAGTCTAGGCACTACAAGTCCCAGCATAGGAGGTTGCCATATCTCAGTCCCCAACAGAGGGCACTACAAGTCCCAACAGAGTGGGCTGCCACCAGTCATCCACACACAGCATGAGGAGACTGCAGCCTTGTACCCCCATACACTCGCTTCCTGACTGCCTTACACTGTGTCCCTTCCCACTCTCCCCTTACAACAGTGCCCCTCTCCGGAGTCTGGGTAGCATGTCTCACTGCATGGTGGGGTAACGGGCGGGATTTCATGTCAGAAGACACATCCTGGCTCCCGGCATAGCACAAAATGCTGCAGATCACTCTGGTTAGGGACCTCAGTGGATGTGGGCAGTGGCGGCGACCAGATCTATAGGCATCGGCAGATCGAAATTGTGTTACTCCATGTATGCAGAGTGTGACAGGGCACAGTGGGCCCGTCTGCACACTGATATAAGAAGGGACCCCGTATTGAACTTGCGAAAGCGGCCCCTATCCTAAACTAATGTCCAGAAAATGTTTTTGGATTAAGCCTAATTCGGCCAGTAAAACCCGGACATGAGAACCAACTGCTTGAAGTGAGAGGATGATTGAGAAAAGGGAGTGCAGAGCTGTCCAGAACTGTGAAATGATTGCAGAGAAAGTCAAACACTTCAATTATACACCAGTTACTGTAGTACTGTAAATGACCACAAACCCCTGGCCTGTCTAAGCCCTTGTACACACGGTTGAGAATCCGTCGGAATGTGTCCTATCCGACCGTGTCGTCGGATAATCCGACTGTGTGTGGTATGCATCGGACTGATTCCGTCGGAATATCCAATCGGACCCAATTTTCCAACATGTTGGAAATATTTCCCGACCAACTGGGCCGGTCGGACATACTCCGATCATGTGTAGAGAATTTTGATCGGCTCAAGTGCCACGCATGCTCAGATCAAATTCCTACATCAAAGCTATTGGCTACTAGCCTGAATGTAGTCCCATCGTAACGAAATTACGTCATCACGTTCTGAAAGATCAGATTTTTCGCCAACTTTGTCCGACCGTGTGTATGTTGTGGAAATCTCAGACCGTGTGTACAGGGGCTTACTATTGTAGTTATTGGGAAGTTGTACAGCATAGTGAAGAGGGAACTGCCTTGAGTACTAAACTGGGACCTGTGCCAAAAGGTGAAGGAGACAATGCATCTGAAACCCCACAAAAACCCTTGCCGGTAACTGGTAGCTGTGACAAATGAGATCATCCATGACTTCTCTGAATACCCCTCAATATGGCTTTTAGAGGGTGAGCTGCAAAAATGGATGGATTATCGGGAGTTTGCATGGGCCTGAAGTCCTGGTCACCTGATAGATATACTTGATGGTGTTGGAGAATAAGGCAAATTCGCTGTGGCAATATTCAGTGAAAGCTAGAGTCCTGAACCTGAGAAAAACCTTTCAACCCTTGGGAAAAGCCTTCAAAGTATTCTGGATAAGAACCATTAGCCAGATTGATCATGTATGACCAGAATGTGAAATAATAAAAAACTGGGCTCAAAAAACATGTAAATCACCCAACATGACGTGAGTATAATATTAGGTGACAACAAATACACCATAGGTCAAGTGTCAGAACAGTCCAGCACAAATATACATGTAAATAAAACAATATAATGATTCAAATATTCTATATATTATTTCTCCAACACCGTGCCTCCTAAGTGCAGTGTGCTTAAATCTTGAAGGAACCAAAGTGCTTCACCCGAAGTGATATATAAATGTGCTCATCAGATATCTTTGGCCACAAAGTGACCTCCGCATGTACATATATGTCGGCAGAATGGCACGGCTGGGAAAATGGGCGTACCTTTACGTCCCTGTGAAAAAAATGAACTGTGTATAAGATATGCAAGTATGCCTAAATATAGTAGGTATCAAAAGGTGGATATAGTAGGTACCCAAGTTTGGTGAATATCTTTAGTATAAAAGTAATGGATCACAGCAAGCAACCTCTGCAGCTGTGTGTGTCCTCAGTGATCCATTACTTTTATATTAACCCTTTCATGACTAAGCCTATTTTTGGAATTTGGTGTTTACAAGTTAAAATCCATATTTTTTGCTAGAAAATTACTTGGAACCCCCAAACATTATATATATTTTTTTAGCAGAGGCTCTAGAGAATAAAACGGCGATTGTTGCAATATTTTATGTCACACGGTATTTGCGCAGTGGTGTTTTAAACGCAACTTTTTGGGAAAAGGGACACTTTCATGAATAAAAAAAAAACAAAACAGTAAAATTAGCCCAATTTTTTTGCGAAATGTGAAAGATAATGTTACGCCGAGTAAATAGATGTAGATTGACGACAAAGTACGGTACCTAAAAATCTCAATAGGCGACGCTTTAAACATTTTTTACGGTTACCAGGTTAGCGTTACAGAGGAGGTCTACTGCTAGAATTATTGCTCTCGCTCTGACGATCGCGGCGATACCTCACATGTGTGACTTGAACACCGTTTACGTACGCGGGCGCGACTTCCGCATGCGTTTTCTTTGCTTCGCGAGCTCGCGGGGACGGCGGGCGCTTTGAAAATTTTTTTTTTATTTTTTTATTTATTTTATTTATTTTTAAATGACTAAATTGTTTAAAAAAAAAAAAAAAAATTTGATCACTTTTATTGCTGTCACAAGGAATGTAAACATCCCTTGTGACAGTAATAGGCGGTGACAGGTACTCTTTATGGAGGGATCGGGGGTCTAAAAGACCCCCCACCCCTCCTTTACACTTCAGTGTATTCAGATCGCCGAAAACGGCGATTCTGAATACCGGATATTTTTTTAAAACCGGCGCCATTGGCAGCCGAGTAAACGGGAAGTGACGTCATGACGTCGCTTCCGTGTTTACGATGAGGAGACTGGAACGAAGCCGATTACGGCTTCGTTCCAGTTCCTCCCCAGCAGCCAGAGCCGACGGATCTTTAATCGGTGCTCCCGATCGAGCGGGAGCACCGGTAACAGCGGCGAGAGGCGGCGGGAGGGGGGGGCGTCCCCTCCCGCTCCTCCGGCATAACAGCCGAGCGGCTTTTAGCCGCATCGGTTGTTATGCCTGGATAGCCAATCGCCTGCTGTAAAAATCGGTACCGGGATGATGCCTGCAGGTGCGGGCATCATCCCGGTATAACCCCCGGAAGCCGAGTACGCAGATGTGCGTACGCTCGGCGGGAAAGGGTTAAAGATATTCACCAAACTTGGGTACCTACTATATCCACCTTTTGATACCTACTATATTTAGGCATACTTGCATATCTTATACACAGTCCATTTTTTGAGCACTTATTTTTGTTTTATTTTATTTTTATTTTCTGTTATCGCAGATTCCACCACACAATCACAGTTCACCTCTTTCTCCTCTCTTTTTCATCTTGTCACTTGTTAGTATCCCTCTGCTATCCTATGTTTTTCACCATCTCCATGTCCCTACCATCCTTGGCCCAGGCCTTTTACATATGTATACTTATGTATACATATCTTTATGCCAATACTTATTGACTTTACTACCTCAGATGAGTGACAAACATACTCATGTTTATAGCCTATACATTTTATGGATTAACGAGGTCTCTAGGGATACATCAGTACACTACCATTACACAATCACAGTCCACCTCTTTCCTCTCTCTCCTTTTCTATCTTGTCACTTGTTAGTATCTCTCTGCTATCCTATGTTTCTATCCATCTCTATGTCCCTATCATCTTTGGCCCAGGCCTTTCATTCATATATATGTATTTTTGTGTTAATACGTATTGATTCTATTTCATTACTTTATATGCCTGACAAACATACTTATGTTCACAGCCTATACTCTTTAAGGACTAATGAGGTCTCTAGGGATACATCACTATATCCATGCCATGCCTGCTCTCTGTTTGGCCCCGACGGGGTCCGTCTGACTCCGCCCCCCTCAGCTCCCTGTTGAGGCACTGACTGCCGCTGTCTTGGAGCCACACACCGGTAGCCATGGCCAAGTTCAGTGCTGAGTATGGGGACTCACAACCCCTCCTACCCTGTGCCTTTATAATTAATACTGTGCCATATTACCAAATATTTACTTTCTTGATCATACATCACGGGACACAGGATCTTCATTACATCGTGGGTTATATAGGCACCTCTGGTGATTGGACACTGGTTAACCCCCAATTAAGGAGAATTCCTCCTCTATATAACCCCTCCCATATGGGAGGCACCTCAGTTTTTTCGCCAGTGTCTACGGTGGTTGGTCACGTAAATCATGTGCTCTGAAGAAAGCTCTGTGCAGGTCCCTGCGGGGGCCTAAGGGCTACAACAAACCGGATCCATATCTCGGGCTGATATTTTGACTCCCAAGATGGTATGGTAACCGGGCCTCGTCATCCGAAGAAACAAGGTTTTGCCTGTAAGTCCTCTCCTATTGGAAGACTGGGCTCTGGGAAAAGAAGACTTAGTGTACTATTTACATAGTGGCACGAAAGTTTCTGGCAGAGTCTTTTACATGGTCCAGGTAGGAGGTTCTTCTGAGAAGGAACCCAAAAAAAACCTGAAGGTTGGCACAACTCTGCCCGCCATGATGGGTGAAGGCTGGAATCTGTCTGTTTTCAGCAATTCCTGCGGCGAGGGCAGGTAAGGGAAGTTAATCCTATATAAATGTATATTATGGATTTCTTCATTGAGTAGTTGTATGTCTTACCTGGTTTCCACCACTAGAGGGAGTAAGAGCAGCCTGCTGCATACTTACATGCCTTTCAGATACACACGCTCAGTGAAGCCTGGTTCTCCCAGACGACTCACGTCTCCACTGCAATCCCTGCCACAATAAAGGTAATACAGGGGTCCCACGTAGTCTGGGGGTCCTGCGCAGCTCCGATGGTGGTCCCCTTACCCCCTGGACATCTGGTGGTCCTCGTGCACACACGCTAAGCGCGCTCCCGTGCTAATGGAGGGGGGGAGTGTGGTTGCGAGCCGTGAACGTTGGTGTGCACGGCGCTGTACTGCGCAGCCGCCAGGCGGCAACTTTAAAAAAGCCCAGAGCGCCAGGAGGCTGTAAGTGGAGACACAGGAGCTGTGGGCAGTAAGCATCCCAAGGGATTGGATCCAGGCAAACCTAAGCCCACGTACACACGGTCGGAGATTTTGCCAACCAAATCCCTCGGATTTTGCCCGTCGGATTTAGTCCGACGGATTGTGTCCGAAACTGTTGCATACACACGGTCGGGCCAAGTTGGCGAAAAATCCGATCTTTCAGAATGTGATGACGTAATTTCGTTACGATGGGACTACATTCAGGCTAGTAGCCAATAGCTTTGATGTAGGAATTTGATCTGAGCATGCGTGGCACTTGGTCCGATGAAAATGCTCTACACATGATCGGATTAGGTCCGTCCGGCCCAGTTGGTCGGGAAATATTTCCAACATGTTGGAAAATTGGGTCGGACGGAGATTCGGACGGAATCAGTCGGATGCATACCACACACAGTCGCAATCCCCCCCTGCAAGACTGGAGCCAGCCTCACAGGATGAGTCAGTGCCCCTGTCAGGTTTTGCAGCCTCTCCTAATGTCTCAGCCCCGGTATATGTCACTGAGAACTCCCTTAGGTCTACATAGGAGGGTTTTGAAGGGAGAATCATGAATTTTATTTCAGCTTCCCTGAAAGATAGCAGGAAAAGGGGTAGATCCCCTCCCTCTGCTGAGATTCCTCTTTCAGATGACACCTCTGACAATGAGGAGAGATCCCTATCTTGAGACAGGGATCATGAGCAGTCGGATGAATCAGAGGAAGAGGAGAGAGTCCCCTCCTCCCAGGCGCTCGGAAAACAGGTGCAGTATTATACTGAATTGGTGCGTACCACATTCAGAATGCCTGCTGTTGAGGTCGCTACGTCCTCTGTTTCTTCCCTGGGAATCAGGAAAATCCCACAGACTGCCTTTTCCTTTCCAAATCATCCCTTAATGGATAAATTGTTGCATGAGGATTGGGGACATCCCGATAAACTGTTTGCTCCTCCTAAAAGGTTTTCTATGCTTTATCCTGTGGAGGAAAGTTTCGCCAAGAAATGGCGGGTCCCATCTATGTTGCATGAATAGAAACCTGACCTGTCCTTTGGATAATGCTCAGGTATTTAAGGATCCAACTGATAAGAAGCTGGAAACCTTATTGAAAGCCCCCTTTTCCACGACTGGCGCAGTAGTGAAACCTACAGTCGCAGCCGTGGGGTTGTGTCAGTTCCTCAAGGAACAAGTTAAGCAGATGCTTGGCCTTCTTCCCAGTGAGGAAGTGGAGAGCTATGCAGAAATACCTCAAATTCTGTGTTTTATGATTGATGCGATTTTGGATTCTGTCCAACAAGCATCTCGTTTGTCTCTCCTTTTGGTACACATGCGAAGGGCCCTATGGCTAAAAAATTGGGCAGCTGAGCTATCATGCAAGAAGCATTTGATTGGGTTCCCGTTTAAGGGGGAACGTTTATTTGGAGAAGAATTAGACAAGTTCGTCCAAAGAATTTCAGGGGGTAAATCTACTCTCCTTCCAATCAAAAGGAGGAAACGTCCATCATTTAGGCGTTCTCTCTCTCCCGGAGCATCAAGCTCTAAGCAGTGGCAACGGCCTTCCCAACCTCCCCCTACAGGAAAGGCTCAAGGCCGGGCCCAGGGGCAGGAAAAGACTTTGGGGCGAAAGCCTGCCAAGCAGAGCCCAAAAGCTTCCTTGTGAAGGGGCGCCCCCACTCGGCCGAGTGGAAGGAATGCTCCTGCAGCTTGCAGAAGCCTGGAGGGAAGAGATCCGGGACAAGTGGGTAGTCTCCTCGGTATCTCTGGGCTACAAGCTAGAGATTCATGAGATTCTACCTTCTCGCTTTCTAAGGTTAAGGATCCAGTAAAGCAAAGACCACTATTCCTGGCCTTAGATCACTTACTATCCCAGGGGGTGATAGTGGAAGTGGATCCAAAAGAACAGGTTCAGGCTTTTACTCGAATCTCTTCACCGTTCCAAAGCCAAATGGAGGTGTCAGACCTATCCTGGATCTGAAGGATCTGAACCGGTTTTTACGCATCCGGTCCTTCCAAATGCAGTCAATACACACTGTGGTCTCCTCCCTGCAAGGGGGAGAGTTTATGGCATCAATAGATATCAAGGATGCATATCTTCATGTGCCAATATTTTCCGCACACCAAAAGTATCTAAGGTTTGCGGTAGAGCGGCGCCATTTTCAATTTGTGGCTTTGCCGTTCGGGCTCGCTATGGTTCCTCGAGTCTTCACAAAGATTCTAGACCCTCTCTTGGCAAACCTAAGAGCTCAGGGTATAGCCGTCATGGCGTATCTAGACGTTTGCTTCTCATAGAGAAAACAGTAGGGCTCCTGAACCACAGTGTTACCAGAACGCTAGAACACCTGGAATGCCTAGGTTGGATTATAAACCTAGAAAAATCGTCCCTACAGCCTGCTACCAGGTTGGAGTACCTGGGTATGGTCATCAACACCGCTCAAGGCGAGGTGTTTCTACCAATGCCAAAGGCCTTGGCCATTGGGGGTCGGGTGCGCCTAATTCTGGGCAGAAGATCTTCCCCATTTGGTTGTGCATGAGACTGTTAGGGAAAATGGTCACCTCCTTCGAGGCAGTTCCATTCGCCCAGTTCCACTCAAGGCCTCTGCAAAGATGCATCCTTGCGGCGTGGAACAGGAAGCCCCAGGCCTTGTATCTTCCTATGTGTCTGTCCCCAGGGACACGCAAGAGTCTCGTTTGGTGGTTGTGGCCTATATCA
This sequence comes from Lithobates pipiens, assembly GCF_037356315.1. Lineage (NCBI taxonomy): Eukaryota > Metazoa > Chordata > Amphibia > Anura > Ranidae > Lithobates > Lithobates pipiens. Next base: position 379,321,136 of record NW_027507903.1, on the reverse strand, counting down.
ATCACCAGGGTGGTACCAGGAGGCTGGTTGGGCAAAAAGAGGTGAATCGCAAACTTGCCTGGGCAGAAAGGCATGTTCCATCCCTTTCTGCAGTCCTCATTCCAGGAGTGGAAAATTGGCAGGCAGATTTTCTGAGCCGCCAGCAGTTGTGCCCAGGAGAATGGGCTCTGCACCCCAACGTGTTTTCAGAACATATGTCGCAGGTGGGGTACTCCAGACGTAGATCTGTTTGCGTCCAGATTCAACAGAAAGCTGGACAAATTTGTGTCAAGGACAAGAGATGTTCTTGCTCAGGGGTCGGATGCTCTGACAGTTCCCTGAGATCAGTACAATATAATTTATGCCTTCCCCCTGTGCTCGCTCCTGTCACGGTTCCTGGGAAGAATCAAGAGGGAAACAAAGTCGGTGCTTTTGGTAGCCCCGGCTTGGCCCAGGCGACCTTGGTACGCAGAGATCATTAAATTGGCAGTAGGCAGGCCATGGATCCTTCCTCTCCGGCCAGATCTGCTCTCACAGGGTCCAATTTACCATCCTGCTTTACGCAGTCTGAATTTGACGGTTTGGCTGCTGAGACCCACATTCTGAGGGATCGTGGGCTTTCGGGGCCAGTCCTTTCTACTCTGGTCAATGCCAGAAAGCCGGCCTCCAGGCTTATTTACTACAAGATCTGGAAGGCATATGTTTCCTAGTGTGAACTCAGGGAATGGCATCCTAGAAAGTATGTCATTAGCAGGATCTTGGCCTTTCTCCAGTCAGGCCTAGAAATGAATTTGGCCGTAAGCACTATCAAGGTGCAGATTTCGGCCTTGTCAGTGTTTTTTCAGAAGCCACTTGCATCACATTCCCTGGTGCGGGCTTTCATCCAGGGGGCCAGTCAAACCTCCGGTATGCCCATGGGATCTGAATTTGGTTCTCTCAGTTTTGCAGGGGCAACCATTTGAACCTTTGCATCTGACTTCATTAGTCCTTTTTGACTAAAAGATTGGTTTTCTTGGTAGCCATTTCCTCGGCTAGGAGAGTGTCAGAGCTAGCAGCTCTCTCCAGCAAGGAACCGTATCTAATTATTCATAAGGATCGGGTGGTAATGTGTCCCAACAGGTCCTTTCTGCCTAAGGTGGTTTCGGGATTCCATTTGAATCAAGATGTAATCCTATCATCCTTTTTTCCAGATATACAGGCCGCAGAGTCTTTGCACACTTTGGATGTGGTAAGGGCAATCAGTATCTATCTTCAGGCAACTGCTCAGATAAGGAAAACTGATTGCTTATTTATTTTACCGGAAGGCCCTAGGAAGGGCCAGGCGGCATCAAAATCCACTCTCTCAAGGTGGATTAGACAGATTATTTCTCAGGCCTATAGTGTTAAAGGGAAGATCCCTCCTTTTCAAGTGAAAGCACACTCAACTAGGCCTGTAAGTGCTTCTTGGGCAGTGCATCACCAGGCCTCCCTGGCTCAGATCTGTAAGGCTGCAACTTGGTCATCAGTCCACACATTCACCAGATTTTATCAGGTGGATGTCAGAGGGCAAGAGGATATCGCCTTTGGGCACAGTGTACTGCAGGCTGCAGTTTAGGTCCTCCGGTCCATGGCGGTCTATTATTATGATCTGTGTCTCCCTCCCCTCAATCTGAGCATTGCTATGGGACATCCCACTATGTAATGAAGCTCCTGTGTCCCGTGATGTATGATCAAGAAAATAGGATTTTTATATACAGCTTACCTGTAAAATCCTTTTCTTGAGAGTACATCACGGGACACAGTGCTCCCGCCCCTCTTGGGTTTTACGTGGTTTCCTATTGCTTGCTACAAAACTGAGGTGCCTCCCATATGGGAGGGGTTATATAGGGGAGGAATTCTCCTTAATTGGGCGTTAACCAGTGTCCAATCACCAGAGGTGGCTATATAACCCACTATGTAATGAAGCTCCTGTGTCCCGTGAGGTACTCTCAAGAAAAGGATTTTACAGGTAAGCTGTATATAAAAATCCTATTTTTTCATCCAAGGCACATTGTTACACAAATCCACCCCTGAAGAGTGAGCTGGATCTCGCGAAACACGTCGGGTAGCATGATGCCCATGTACCATGACTGCTATTAAATCAATGTATCAATATTCCTTGTTTATGTATCTTTTTTTAAATTGGCAATTGTTGGTGATATCTATGCATGCAAACAATGTTGCTTGAATAAACCATATACTGTATTTACCATGGTTTTGTTTATTGACAGAAATGGTACACACTTCATAAAAAGTCCCGGACGACCCCTTCGTTTTATTATATGTTACAGGGATCAAAGTAGGTTACTGGAGACACCAGACCTTTCCCTTTTTCTATAATGAACCTAATGACAAACACCACCCTAGTGTATGCAGCAAGTGAGCCCGAGTCACCTGCAGTGCAAAGACAGGTAATTAAAAACGAACACTCAGGGCTAAAGTGCTCACAGACGGTGGTGGGTAGTAGTAAAGGTGTAATGAGGTGAACGTGCATTGCATGACATATGATATATGGGCAGGGGAGGACTGACAACTGATGGGCCCCCCGGGCAATAGAAGATCATGGGGCCCCCTGCATCCCAAGCCACACCTGGACAGGGGGACATTTGGGGGGAGCACACAAGGGGACACTGGGGGGAGCACACAGGGAGACCCTGGGAGGGGGAGAGTGCACAGGGGGACACTGGCGGAGAGGGAGAGCACACGGTGGACCCTGTGGGGTTGGAGAGCACATGGGGAACACTGAGGGGGGGAAAGCACATAGAGCATGGGTCCTCAAACTATGGACCTCCAGTTGTTCAGGAACTACAATTCCCATCATGCCTAGTCATGTCTGTGAATGTCAGAGTTTTACAATGCCTCATGGGATGTGTAGTTTCACAACAGCTGGAGGGCCACAGTTTGAGGATCCCTGACATAGAGGGACACTGGGGAGGGGGGAACCACACAGGGGGACACTGGAGGGAGCACACAGTGAGACCCTGGGAAGGGGAGAGGGCACAGGGGGGCACTGGGGGAGGGGGAAAGCACACGGGGGACACTGTGGGGTTGGGGAGCAAACGGGGTCACTGGGGAAGAGCACACAGAGGGACACTGTGGGGGGAGAGCATACAGGGAGACCCTGGGGAGGGGGGGAAATCACATGGGGGACACTGGGGGAGCACACAGGAAGACACTGTCGGGGTGGGGAGCACACAGGAAGACACTGTGGGGGGTGGGGAGCACACAGGAGGACACTGTGGGGGGAGGGGAGCATGCAGGAGGACACTATGGGGGGGAGAACACAGGAGGACACTGGGGGGAGGGGAGCGGAGCACACAGGAGGACACTGTGGGGGGAGGGGAGCACACAGACGGACACTGTGGGGGGAGGGGAGCACACAGGAGGACACTGTGGGGGGGAGCACACAGGAGGACACTGTGGGGGGGAGCACACAGGAGGACACTGTGGGGGGGGGGGAGCACACAGGAGGACACTGTGGGGGGGAGCACACAGGAGGACACTGTGGGGGGGAGCACACAGGAGGACACTGTGGGGGGGCACACAGGAAGACACTGTGGGGGGAGCACACAGGAAGACACTGTGGGGGGAGTACACAGGAAGACACTGTGGGGGGAGCACACAGGGGAACACTGGGGGGAGAACACAGGGGAACACTGGGGGGAGCACAGTGGGACACTTTGGGGGGAAGAGCACACAGGGGAACACTGTGGGGGGAGCACATAGTGGGACACTGCTGGGGAGCACACAGGGGAATACTGGGGGGAGCACACAGGGGAATACTGGGGAGGAGCACACAGGGGAATACTGGGGAGGAGCACACAGGGGAATACTGGGGGGAGCACACAGGGGACCCTGTGGGGGGAGCACACACAGGGGGACACTGGGGGGAAGCACACACAGGGGGACCCTGTGGGGGGAGCACACACAGGGGGACACTGGGGGGAGCACACACAGGGGGACACTGGGGGGAGCACACACAGGGGGACACTGGGGGGGAGCACACACAGGGGGGGACACACAGGGGAATACTGGGGAGGGGACACACAGGGGGACACTGGGGAAGGGACACTGGGGAGGGGACACACAGGGGGACACTGGGGAGGGGACACACAGGGGGACACTGGGGAGGGGACAGACACAGGGGAATACTGGGGAGGGGACACACACAGGGGAATACTGGGGAGGGGACACACAGGGGGACACACACAGGGGAATACTGGGGGGGGGGCACACACGGGGGGACACACGGGGGGACACACACACTGGGGGACATTGGGGGGACACATTTGGACACTGGGGAGGGGGACACACAGGGCAACACTGTGGGGGGAGAGCATACAGGGGGTTAGTGTGGAGAGGGGAGAGAGCACACTGAAGACTGCCCGGGCTCCATACATCTGTACTGGTCACCCCCTCCCTCCGATGGCGGCCCTCCAGTAAAAAAAGTTTCACTCACCCCGGCCATGCCTGTAATCAATACCGCTAACCGCGCGCTGCTCCCCGCCTGCCCCTCCTCACTTCTCGTCCATCCTAGGTGATGTAGTGTACAGTGCAAGCACCGGCGACGGACGGGAGGGAAGGAGGAGCCGGCGGGGAGCAGCGCGCTGTTAGCAGTATTATTACAGCCGCTACAAGGGGCCCCTCGTTGGGACGGCCACGGGCCCCTAATTGCTCCGGGCCCTCGGGCGGCGACCGAATGACCGATGGGTCAGTCCGCCCCTGTATATGGGCGAGAAGATTGTGGTCCAACAGTCGTTTAATATGAAACCTCAGCCTGTATGGATCTGTAGACTTGACAGATCGTTAGATGCGAGCACTAGCTAACTAATCCCGTGACAAAATAGGCACACACACCCCTTGCTGGTCTTCCGTATAAGCTGGGGATCCACCTGAAACACGATCACATGTATATGTGATAAATAACTGAACGAAAAGTATGATGAGATATGGAAATGTTCATGAGGATGGAAAAGGATACTATTGTATGTGCCATAACTTCATGGTACCCAAAGTGATGAAGATGAAATGCGCACCAATGAGAACAGATAAGAATGGGCCTACGCGTATACCAGCCCTACATCAGCGGGCCTTAGGATGCTAATAACCCCCCCAGGATTAAGGGAAAAGGTAAATGAGCTGCGTGAACCCTCCACACCCTCATGATCGTGACCGAATGGATAAACATTACTGAGGATATAAAGAGCTGTGAGCAACCAAGCTCTGTGGAACTACCAGTCCAAGCACAACACATCCTGTCATAGAAATTAAATGAAGATAAAACAGAAACTGTTAAATGTACAGAAATTACATAATAACAAACAGCGATAGAAACTCAGAAATGTATGTTGGGAACCCCCCCACTCGTGAAACTAAGAACGAAGCTGTGCATACTCCCATCCCCTCCTAACCATACCTGCATGGATGGACTATGCTAAAGAAATAAGTAGCTGTAAGCAGCCATGCACTGTGGAACTACAAGTCCCACCCAAATCCATCCTGGGTGAAGGAAGCTCCTGCATGAATACTAAGCACTCGCCAAAACCAAAATGATTATGTGCTGTAGATTAGTCTGATGAAACTTACACCTAAATAATGATAGGAATCACCTACAAACCAGTGTAGCCTAGTAGCCTCGGCAAATAGCAGGCTTGGGGTGCTGATAACATTCAGCACAGGGGGGCATAGACCTCTCGGCAGTAATGAGTGAAGGAGATGTGGATTGATGGACAACAAGTGACAGCATGTGGAGAGCTCGATAGCTATCCTGTCACTATGAAAAAACACAAAACACAGACAGGTATGCGCACGAGTGAATCCCGACCAGATAAAGCAAGGCTTGACAGACAAAATAGAAGCGGAGAGAGCCACAATTAAACAAGTGGGGTAACAACCTAAGCAGAGGTCCTGATAATATTGAGGACTGAACCACAAGCAACCCTAACAGGAGATGTCTGACAACTATGGCTGCAAGATATGTCATCACACACACACACACACACACACGGATGAATAAAGATACCCCCTTGCTGCAGATGAATAACATGCTGGGACCCGCAGTCACCACCTCTCACCAGCCTGGAAGCAGTTGTTCTTCTACCAGCGCAGAGGACTGATCAGCCCAGCAGAAGAATCTCCCCCCTCCCAAGATTTTCCTTACTGGAAGGCGATGTTCAGTGATCAGTGCTGTCATTGTCTTGAAATGTTCCATCCATATATATACCTCCAAAACCAGTGCTAAAGTACAATACATATCATACATGTGACTGCAAATATATATAAGAATAGTGATATTGTAAAAATAAACTACCATATATCTAATATTGTCCACTATTTAAACCACAGTCCATGCAATGGTGTTCATGCTGCATAATTTATTACTCCCCTACTGGGGCAGTGATACCAGAATCCCGGTGCTGTAAATGTCTCCATCATGCACGTACATTAAATGTGAATTCACAATATCCGTGCTTACCATACTCTTCCCACTCCTGTACACCACTTCTAATGTGAAAGAAAGAAGTGCCCTCACCTTAACCACATGACCCGCACGTAGATTAGGAGCCCGGATGCATGTGGCGGCCGCTGTTCTCCCGTACTCTACTATATCCTCCCCCTAGAAATTACTTATAAAACAATTGACGTCAAATTCTGTATTCAATCCCTTTTGGTGTAAATGTCTGTAGTTAATAAATCCAACTTTATAAATGGACTTTCTTTGATGGAAAGAGATTCTTTCTTTGCAGGATGAGTGCATCAGAACTAATGGACAACATAACTTAAAATGTTACTAAACCCACAACAGTAAAATCAGTCTGTATATGCAGTAAAGCATGCTTGTTATACTCACTGTGGAACCTAATGCCGCGTACACACGATCAAACAATCGGGTGGAAAAGTCCGGCAAACTCAAGTCCGCCGGACAATCCCCACGTGTGTAGCCTCCGGCATACTTTTTTGACCCGAAAGTACGGCGGACTTAGAAAGTCGTTTTGCACTCCAATCTTCCCACCGTACTTTTGAAATGAGCGGACTTTTCCCGCCCGGAGAAAAGTCCGCTCATTTCGAGCGGGTCTCCAGGTAGGCGGGGCCCGCGAAGGAGATGTCGCTGGCCCCGCCACCTGGTATGGACTTAAAGGGGAACCCCAACGCCGAAAAAAATCGACGTGGGGGCCCCCCCAGGTCCACTTCAGACCCTTGTCCGAGCACGCTACCCGGCTGGCCAGGAAAGGGGGGACGAGCGAGCGCCCCCCCCCCCTCCTGAGCCGTACCAGGCCGCGTGCCCTCAACATGGGGGTGCCTTGGGGAAGGGGGGGCCGCGCCTTGTCCCCATGTTGATGAGGACAAGGGCCTCTTCCCGACAACCCTGGCCGTTGGTTGTCGGGGTCTGCGGGCGAGGGGCTTATCGGAATCCGGGAGCCCCCTTTAATAAGGGGGCCCCCGGATACCGGCCCCCCACCCTATGTGAATGAGTATGGGGTACAATGTACCCCTACCCATTCACCTGTAAAATAAAGTACAAAAAAACACCACACACAAGATAAAATAGTTTATTGCACAGCTCCGGGGGTCTTCCGTCTTCGGGGGTCTTCTCGCCGGACTCCTCCGATATCTTCTTGTAGCTCTTTTGCTAGCGGAGGAGCCTGGCTTTCTTCCTCGCCGCCCCCTCTTCTTCCGACTTCGGGGGTCTTGTCCCCCTCTTCGGTTCTTCTGCCGGGCCACCGCGCCTTCTTATAGCTCTTTTACAGGCGAGGGCCCGGTCTTCTGTCGCCGCCGCCTTCCGTTCTTCTTCTTCTTCTCCTGGAGATGTTGACTCGACTCTCTCTGCGGCCGCAATGCCAGGGACGCGCTGTGCGGCGAATTATATAGGGACAAGGGCCGGGGTCATCGGTTGATGTCACATGGGTTGATGTCACATGGCGACAGTCCCAGCATCCTCCGGGACTGTGACAGCGTAAGGGGGTGGGGTCAGCATGTGACAGCAACCCATGTGACATCAACCAATGACCCCGCCTCTTGTCCCTATATAAGTCGCCGCGCAGCGCGTCCCTGGCATTGCGGCCGCAGAGAGCCAACAGCTCCAGGAGAAGAAGGAGAAGAAGAAGAAGAAGAACGGAAGGCGGCGGCGACAGAAGACCGGGCCCCCGCCTGTAAAAGAGCTATAAGAAGGAGCGGTGGCCCGGCAGAAGAACCGAAGAGGGGGACAAGACCCCCGAAGTCGGAAGAAGAGGGGGTGGCGAGGAAGAAAGCCGGGCTCCTCCGCTAGCGAAAGAGCTACAAGAAGATAGCGGAGGAGTCCGGCGAGAAGACCCCCGAAGACGTAAGACCCCCGGAGCTGTGCAATAAACTATTTTATCTTGTGTGTTGTGTTTTTTTGTACTTTATTTTACAGGTGAATGGGTAGGGGTACATTGTACCCCATACTCATTCGCATAGGGTGGGGGGCCGTTATCCGGGGGCCCCCTTATTAAAGGGGGCTCCCAGATTCCGATAAGCCCCTCGCCCACAGACCCCGACAACCAACGGCCAGGGTTGTCGGGAAGAGGCCCTTGTCCTCATCAACATGGGGACAAGGTGCTTTGGGGTGGGGGGGGCGCGCGGCCCCCCCTTCCCCAAGGCACCCCCATGTTGAGGGCACGTGGCCTGGTATGGCTCAGGAGGGGGGGCCGCTCACTCGTCCCCCCTTTCCTGGCCGGCCGGGTAGCGTGCTCGGACAAGGGTCTGATGTGGACCTGGGGGGACCCCCGCGTCGATTTTTTTCGGCGTTGGGGTTCCCCTTTAAGTCCATACCAGGTGGCGGGGCCAGCGACATCTCCTTCGCGGGCCCCGCCTACCTGGAGACGCGCTCTAAATGAGCGGACTTTCGTGTGTGGGCCAGTCCGTTCATGTCAAAAGTAGGGCGGATAGTATGGCAGACTTAGTACGCCGTATTAGTCCGCTGAAAAAGTGCCGTGTGTGGGTAAGTAGCCCGTTCGGAAAGACGGCTACGTGTGTACGCGGCATAAGGGGTATATCCTCTGCATTGTGTATAAAGGCTGTGTGATCCTGTCTCTGATCCTCCTTTTGTTCCACTGACTCCACACTTCTTGATAGAAGAGAGCATTAGGGGACAGTCTGCACATGCTTAGTTTGGTATGTATTGCTAGACTGTAGTGTTGAGCAAACCCAAACTGTAAAGTTCCTGATTCTGAATTCTATTCTGAAATCTATTCTAATTAGTCAGCATTTTACACTGCACTGAGAGAAAAGATAGACCATGTAGGGCAAGGTTCCTGTTGGTGCTTTGAGGGAGAGAGAATTATCTAGGAGTCCAGATTCAGAAATCTATTCTAATAACTCAGCGATCTACACAGATTTACCTGGTTGGGTTGCAGTGCACAGTCTTTTTACACTGCTATGAGCACAGTGCCAGAGAAAATATAACTTTTATCTGCAAGCTCAGTGCACCAGCACTGCATATGTTACTGTGACATACACCCTGTACATACTCTGGGTGTATTCTGCTATTGCAAAAACACCCATTTTTTAGGGCAAAACTATTTTTTTGAATAGCATTTTTGCCATTTCTGCACTTTGCAGTGTTTTCTGCATATGTGGAGATGTGTGTTGCACAATTTATATATGTTTCTTCTATTGTGCTATTCCAAAAAATTGTTTTAGGGCAAAAACATTTTTTTTGAATAGCATTTTCGCCATTTCTGCAGCTCTAAGATACACGTTTACATACTCTGGGTGTACTCTGCTATTGCAAAAACACCCATTTAGGGCAAGATCCTAAATTTGGAAAATATGAGGAGAACGTCAAACAAGGGACGTGGCTCCGATTGTGGTGCTGCTGGTGGAGCTCCTATTTTTCTTCTATTGTGCTATTCAAAAAAAAATTTTAGGGCAAAAACTATTTTTTGAATAGCATTTTTGCCATTTCTGCAGCTCTAAGATACACGTTCACATACTCTGACTGAATTCTGCTATTGCAAAAACACCCATTTAGGGCAAAAAAAAAAAAAAAACTTTGCAGTGTTTTCTGCATATGTGGAGTTGCGTGTTACATAATTTAGATATTTTTCTTCTATTGTGCTATTCAAAAAAAATTTTTTAGGGCAAAAACTATTTTTTGAATAGCATTTTCGCCATTTCTGCAGCTCTAAGATACACGTTCACATACTCTGGGTGAATTCTGCTATTGCAAAAACACCCATTTAGGGCAAGATCCTAAATTTGGAAAATATGAGGAGAACGTCAAACAAGGGACGTGGCTCCGGTCGTGGTGCTGCTGGTGGAGCTCCTGTTGCAGCGAGAGGACGTGGTCGATCTGTGCCAGTAGTTGACAGAGCCTGGTCTTTCTCAGGTGCCAGTAGTTGACAGAGCCTGCAGCGGTATTTGGTCGGGCCTAATGCGGCTGTACAAATGTTGAGGCCAGGACAAGTACAGGCGATAGTAGATTGGGTTGCTGACAGTGCCTCCGGTTCCTTGACATTGTCTCCCACCCAGTCTCCTGATGAAAAATCAGAGTTGGCACCTGCAGCCGATGTCCATCAGTCTTTCACATCACCCTCTTGCAAATCAGCCAAGCAGTCGTAGCCCCAAATCATGCAGTAGTCTCTTCTGCTTTTTGATGACTCTGTTAGCAGGGTTTCCCAGGGCCATCCACCTAGCCCTGACCCAAAAGTGGAAGAGATTGAGTGCACTGATGCCCAACCACTTATGTTTGAAGATGAGTACATGGGAGGACTATCGCGTCTCGGATGATGACAAAACACAGGTGCCAACTGCTGCTGCTTTGGCAATTGTGCAGACCGACAAGGAGGGCAGAGGTGAAGACTGGGTGGAAGATGAAGTGGAGGACAATGAGGTCCTGGACCCCACATGCAAGCAACGTCATGAAGGTGACCAGTGTAGTTCGGAGGAAGAGGCGGTGGTCGCACAGAGTCACCAGCACAGCAGAAGAGGGAGCAGGGTGCAAAATTGGAGCGTCCGTCCCCTAGACAGCACGCCTGCTACTGTCCAATGCAGAAAGGGACCGAGCACACCAAAACCAGGTCCAAGGAGTTCCCTAGAGGGGCAGTTCTTCAGACAATGTGCTGATGACAAGACACGAGTGGTTTACACACTGTGCAATCAGAGCCTGAAGCGAGGCATAAACTTTCTCAACCTGAGCACAACCTGCATGACCAGGGATCTAAGTGCAAAGCACGAGCTACAGTGGAGTAGACACCTCAAAAACCAAGAAAGGTCTCTGGCTCCTCCTGCTTCCTCTTCTACTACAGTCTCAGCCTCTTCATCCAACCCTGTAGTGACAGTGGCACCTGCCAACCTGCAACCTGTCGTGCCCAGCCGCCACTACTTTTCCAGGCGAGCCATCCCTTCCCTGCACAACCAAGTGGGGGACAAAATCAGGTGTGCACTGCGCAACACCATCTGTGGCAAGGTCCACCTAACTACGGATGCGTGGACCAGTAAGCACGGTCAGGGACGTTATATCTCCCTAACAGCACACTGGGTAAATGCAGTGGTGGCTGGGCCTGAGGTGGATAGCAGTTTGGCGCATGTCCTTCCACCACGAGGATTGCAAGGTGCTTCAGTTTGCCTCCTGTTGCTAACTCCTCCTACTCCATTTCCTTATCCTCTACCGCCTCCTCATCCACTCAGCGTAACACCTTCACCACCAACTTCAGCACAGCCAGGGGTAAACGACAGCAAGCAGTTTTAAAACGTTCCTGTTTGGGGTAAAAACCCCACACCACGCAGGAGTTGTGGAGGGACATGGAACAACAGACCGATGAGTGGTTGGTGGCAGTGAGCCTCATGCCCGGCCTGGTGGTGTACGATAATGGGCGAAATCTCATAGCAGCACTGGGCCTATCCGGTTTGATGCACATCCCTTGCCTGGCGCATGTGCTGAACTTGGTGGTCCAGAGGTTCCTTAAAAATTACCCCCATATACCAGAGCTGCTGCAGAAAGTGCGGGCCGTCTGTGCGCACATTCGGCGTTCTCACCCTGCTGCTGCTTGCATGTCAGCGCTGCAGCGTAACTTCAGCCTTCACGCTCACCCCCTCATATGTGGCGTGCCCACAAGGTGGAACTCCACCTTGCACATGCTGGCCAGACTCTGCGAGCAGCAGCAGGCGATAGTGGAGTTTCAGCTGCAGCACACACGTGTGAGTCGCTCTGCGGAACAGCACCACTTCACCACCAATAACTGGGCCTCCATGCAAGACCTGTGTGCCTTGTTACGCTGTTTTGAGTACTCCACCAAAATGGCCAGTGCCGATGATGCAGTTCTCAGCGTTACTATCCCAGTTCTATGCCTCCTTGAAAAAACGCTTTGGGCGATTATGGAAGTGGATGTGACACAGGAGGAGGAGGAGGAGGAGGAAGAGGGATCATTTGCAAGGCTTTCAGGGCAGTCATTCACAAGTGGCTATGAGGGTGGGTTTCTGCACCAACAAACGCCAGGTACACAATTGTCCGGCAGCAAGGGCACAGTTCTGGAGGATGACATGGTGGAGAATGAGGAGGAGGAGATGGAGGAGAAGGAACCATGTTCACAGCAGGGTGGCACCCAGACCAGCTCATGGCCATCACTAGTGCGTGGCTGGGGGGATACAGAGGACACAGACGATACACCTCCCACAGAGGACAGCTTTTCGTTTGCCTCTGGGCCGCCTGGCACACATGAGCGATTACATGCTGCAGTGTCTCAGCAAGGACCGCTGAGTTGCCCACATTCTAACTGGTGCAGACTACTGGGTGGCCACCCTGCTGGATCCCCGTTACAAGGACAACGTACCATCCTTAATTCCCTCACTGGAGCGTGATCGTAAGATGTGCGAGTATAAGCGCACGCTGGTAGACGCGCTGCTGGTGGCATTCCCACCTGACAGCAGGGGTACGGTGGAAGCACAAGGCGAAAGCAGAGGAGGAGGAAGAGGTCACCAACGTAGCCAGGGCACCGCCAGCACCTCAGAAGGCAGGATTAGCATGTCCAAAATGTGGAAAAGCTTTGTCAGCATGCCACAAGAACCAGCACCACCAGCTAAGATGGAACGTGTTAGCAGGAGGCAGCATTTCACCAACATGGTGGAGCAGTATGTGTGCACACGCCTACTCCTACTGAATGACGGGTCTGCCCCCTTCAACTTCTGGGTCTCCAAATTGAGCACATGGCCTGAGCTTGCCCTTTACGCCTTGGAGGTGCTGGCCTGCCCTGCAGCCAGTGTATTATCTGAATGTGTATTTAGCACAGCAGGGGGCGTTATCACAGACAAGCGCAGCTGCTTGTCCAGAGCCAATGTGGACAAGCTCACATTCATTAAAATGAACCAGGCATGGATCCCACAGGACTTGTCCATACCATGTGCAGAATGCAGAATAGACATGTATACCAGTGTTCTGACAAAAACTGTCTGGCCATCGGATAGTGTCCGGCCCGAGGACAAGGAGATTCCAAAAATCTCGGAAGATGAACGGCGCCTGCCCCATGAGTGCAGGTTCAAGCCCCACCATCCAAGTGGACATACGGTAGCACATAGTAACAGGGCCCCTCACAGGCTCGCTTCGTTCGCCACACTTCGCTCACCACGCTTCGGGCACGGCCTCGCTCTGCTCGGCTTGAACCTTAGATGGTGTGGCTTGAAGCAGCGTTGTTCATCTTTGGAGATTTTCGAAATCCCCTTGTCCTACATACTGAGCAAACGCAGTACAGGCGGACACTATGCGACGGGGGACAGAATTCGACACATCAACGGCCTTACCCAGCCATTGTTGTATTTTTGAACCAGTGTTGGCTACCTCGTCCTCCTCCACCGCCGCTTCCACCTACACCGCCACCTCAACCTCCTACTCCATATGGACCTCGCTTATCCATTAAATTAAAATTTTTTTTTCCAGAAAGGGCGTATTCTGGGGCATTCCCACAATATGTGTGGCATTGTGCCGTTGAGTTTCTGAGGTTCTTAATCACTCCCTGTACCTCTTCTTCTGAGAAGGGGGCCTCCAGCATATATATATATATATATATATATATATATATATATATATATATATATATATATATATATATTTATTTTATTTTTTTTCTGTTATTTTAAGTTATTTCCCTATCCACATTTGTTTGCAGGGCACTTGCCATGCTCTTAACAACATTTTGTTGCAATTTGCAGCCCTCTAGCCATTTCCATTACTTTTTTAGAGCCATTTTAGTCCTCAAAAGTTCGGGTTCCCATTGACTTCAATGGGGTTCGGGTTCGGGGTCAAGTTTGGTTCAAGTTCGGTCCCGAACCCAAACTTTTTTCCGAATTTCAGCTGAACCCGAACATCCAGGTGTCCGCTAAACTCTACTAGACAGGTTTTTTTTCTTCTTAGGAGGGTGCATGTGATCAGCGCAGGGCCAATCACCACTGTCCAGACAGAGGGTCAGGGCAAAATGAAAACTCCTCCTACAAGCTTTAACCAGACAATAATACAAGTCGCAAGGCTGCTATATACTGCTGAAGAGAAATGGTATTATATTTACCAAAATTTTTTGTTTTGTGTACTGTGGAAGACCAGATATACTGAATGCAGGGTCCTTAACACTTTAAAGGGAAGAATTTACAGCTACAACCACTAATAAGAAGTATGTGATAGATGAGTGTATAGCATGTAACATTGAAGGAACTATACCGTGTATATATATTCTACAATATATTCTACAATGTCCTTGTCAAAAACAATATGTAGAAAGAATGAAGAGACAGCCGAAAACTAGAATTAAGAAACCTGTTCAAAATATAATTAAAGGATCCACAAAACATCATTTATACAAACAATTTACCAAAGATCATAAAAAAGACCCCACTACATTACAATTTTGGGGGGTGGAAGCATATAATAAACATTGAAGGGGCAATCATAAAGTAAGAGTCCTCAGTGTGAATGCTAAAGAATTTGAAGCCCATTTTTTTTTTTTTTTTTTAAGCTGACAATGTTTAAGATTAATTTTCACAAAAAAGAACACGCATATACACCAAACAGGTAAAGAGCATGCTGCAAGCACAGAAAACAGCACAGTACAAAAATTAGAGCCACCTGAGATTGTCAAAATACGTACTCATATTGCTAACCAAAATGAAAGTAGATGTGCATATCAAAATGCATCAAGTAGCTGTAAAAGGCAGTGGAAAAAATATCATAATTATCAATTTAGGCAAATCACATTACTAATCGTGGAGAAGACATTCTAGCACATACTACAGGAAAATATAGTCCAATGTGCAATGTCATGTGAGAATACCTGCAGCGAATATCAAAGATACAAAATAACAAGAGGGAAGGGGAAGAGAAAAAGAGAAAAAAGTGAGGGGAAAAGAGAGCTACGGAGCTCAGACAGCCAGACTGTCAACGAAAGCCATAACCAACCTCCTTCATATAGGTGAACTCAACCGAGGTCCCCAGCAAGCTGGGGGTTTATCAGCAAGGGTGTTTTTCAGAGAGTTTCCAAAGCCGTATATGTTCAAAAAATGTATGTAGAAGCTGTCCCCACAGGGAGGCGCTGTGGACAGCATGAATAGGCTATGCCACGTCCTTTAGTTTGATAACATTTACTAGATATTTAACGAATGGACTTTATAGGCATACTTAAAAATGTATAATAAAATATTTTATTAGAATTATAACAAAATATTAGATGCACAAGATAAAATACATGTAAAAGTACAAAAGTGATTAACCACTTCTTGACCGCCCACCCTCGTTATACGTCGGTACTTTGAAGGAGGATATTGTTGTTATGGCAGCAGCTAGCTACTATAACCCCAGTATCCTCTTCTTCAGTGAGCGGTCCGGTTTAAGATAAAAGTGGTCTTTGCAGTGGAATAGCCACAAGATCACTTTTATCAGTGGCGAGAGAGGGCCCCCTCCCTCCCACAGCGATCCGGTGCCTGACATGGAGACAAGTGAGGGGAAAATGGCCCCCACCCATCTCCATATAATTGCAGGGTGGAAGCGACGTCAAAACATCACTTCCGCCCATAGCTCTTAAAGGGCCATTTTTTTTGCATTTGTTTAAATGACAATTTTTTTTTTATTTGCATTTTAACCGATTCAGTCCTGGAAGATTTTACCCCCTACCTGACCAGAGCACTTTTTGCGATTTGGCATTACGTCGCTTTAACTGACAATTGCGCGGTTGTGCAATGTGGCTCTCAAACAAAATTGATATCCTTTTTTTCCCACAAATAGAGCTTTCTTTTGGTGGTATTTGATCACCCCTACAGTTTTTATTTTTTGCGATATAAACAAAAAAATTTAGTGACAATTTTTAAAAAAAACTAATTATTTTTTAAATTTTACTATAATAAATAACCCCCAAAAATATATTAAAAAAAAGTTTTCCTCAACTTAGGCTGATACGTAATTTTTGTAATTTTTTTTGCTAAAAAAAATCGCAATAAGCGTTTGGGTTGCGCAACAGTTATAACGTTTACAAAATAGGGAGTTTATGGCATTTTTATTTATAATTTTTTTTTACTAGTAATGACAGCGATCTGCGATTTTTATTGTGACTGTGACATTATGGCGGACACATCGGACATTTTTGACACATTTTTAGGACCATTGTCATTTATACAGGAATCAGTGCTATACAAATGCACAGATTCCTGTGTAAATGACACTGGCAGTGAATGGGGTTAACCACTAGGGGGCAGGGTAAGGGTTAAGTGTGTCCTGGGGTGTGTTTCTAACTGTGGGGGGCGGGGCTACATGTGACACATCACTGATCTCTGCTCCCAATCACAGGGAGCAGAGATCAGTGACAGTGTCACTAGGCAGAAGGGGAAGATTATTAGGGAAGTAATTTGGATCAAGCTCACCATCTCCCTGCGCAAAGACGCACACAAATTCGCCATGGATCGGTGCTCCGGCGCACGCACATTCGCGGCCCTACTGAGCGGCGTGTGCGAGTACGCACAAGCACACGTAATATATATATATATATATATATATATATATATATATATATATATATATACATACATAATTTGAATTCACTGACCAGCCTATAAAAGGAGCCTTAGCAAACAGACAAGTTGCTGGTTTGCCTCTGCTCACCTGTGTTCCTCTGCTTCCTGTTCCTGTTTACCACTTCTTGTTGTGACCCGGATTGCCTGAAGACTACACTAATTCTCTCCTGACCTGACCCCTGGCTTGTTTAACGGACTTCCTGCTCTTAGCCTTGCTGGCTCCCGGACTGATACCTGTGTTTGACCCTCGGCCTGCCTCTGGATTAACCTCTGTCTTCTGCACTTAGCCTTGCTGGCTCCCAGACTGTTACCTGTGTTGGACCCTCGACTTGCCTCTGGATTATCCTCTGCACTCAGCCCTGCTGGCTCCTGGACTGATTACTTGTGTTTGACCATCGGCCTGTTTCTGCACTTTCTTCACACAAGTCAGGTATCCCACTGGAGGCTCGTGCTTCTTGGTGCAACCCACTCCCTGTATCACCTCCAGGGGTGGTGTGCGCTGAGTCGCAACAGCCACCGCTCTCTGCATCTTGGCCTCGGTGAGTACCTCTTTGCTGATAGTACAAACCAGCCATGTCAGAGGCCAACAGAGCGGGTTCACCTTTGGAGATGTTGTGCCAGCAAGTTGCAGCCCTCACAGACGCTGGGCAGAAATTGCAAGAAGGGAACACCCAAATCGACAGCCGTCTTCAGCAATTAGCCGGAACACCTGCACCAGTTAACACAGCACCAGCGCCCCCCAGCGAGGCCTCCCTACCACAGGCCCATTCACCACCTGCCCTGATGATGGCGACTCCTGAACCAAGGGTACCTACGCCCAAATAATTTTCTGGTGACTGAAAAAAGTTCAGGGCATTTAAAAATGCCTGCTCCTTATAACTGGCTCTGCAACCAAGGACTTTTTCTTCTGAAATAGTGAAAGTCGGATTCATCATCTCCCTACTGTCCGAAGAACCCCAGGCATGGACACATAGCCTTATGGAACAAAGAAGTCCTCTCCTGAACTCTGTGGAAACCTTCTTTAACTCCATGGGTCAGTGATACGACGACCCACAACATACTGCTACAGCTGAAGCCACTCTGCATGCCTTAACAAGGAAAGAGACCAGTGGAGGACTATACCGTCGAGTTCCGCAAGTGGTCAGCTGACACCGGCTGGAATGAGGCCGCCCTCAGGTACCAATACCGACAAGGCCTTTCCGAAACCTTGAAGGATGAATTAGCTAGAGTGGAGACCCCCGCCTCTTTGGAGGACCTGATTCAATTAGCCACCAAGCTGGACAGGCGCATACGAGAGCAATTCCCCCGAGAGCCTTCAGACCCCTCGGCCCAGCTGGATGCTCCCCAAATCGACCACTCCTTACCCTCCAATTCCGGTCCCTGCTGGCCCCTTGGCCTCGGAAGGGGAACCCATGCAGCTAGGACTTGTTCGCCCTCGTCTCACCCCTGATGAAAGGCAACGACAGGCCAACCTATGTCTGTACTGCGGAGTGGTTGGCCATTACCTTCGCAACTGCCCAGTGAGACCCTGTAAGCCACCTCTGCAATTTGTTATAAACTATCAAGCCACAAATCTCACCCAGTCTTATGTTACTCTTTCTGTTTCTCTGCAGCTGGCAGAAGAGAGGATTCAACTACCGGCCGTAATTGACTCCGGAGCATGTAGTTGTTACTACCGGCCGTAATTGACTCCGGAGCATGTAGTTGTTTCCTGGACATCACTGTGGCTAAAAATCTTCACATCCCTCTCCATGACAAAAAACGAAATCTTCTTGTCCACTTGGCTGATGGGTCTTTACCTCACTCCGGACCAGTTACACAAGAGACCCAGCCGATTCTCACCATCACGGACTCGGGCCACCAGGAGTTCCTATGCTTTGATTTGATTTCTTCTCCCATGTTCCCAATTATTTTAGGACTCTCCAGCGTGTGTGTTCCTGCAGCTCCTGCTTCCTGCTGACCCCAGTTCCAGCCTGTATCTGGTCCTCGTCAGTTCCTGGTGCCGGACCAGCCCTTGCACCGGTGTCCTGCTAGGCGCTTGTGCCCCTTCCGCGCTCTCAAACCTCTGTCCTCCCTACCAGGAGTTCCAGAGTCCGAGGAATATGAGTTGCCGCTCCCTGCATCCGTGGGCTCAACCACCAGGTAGGTGACAGTACCGGACAGCCATGTCCGAGCCCACGCCGGGAGCCTCTCCGATGGACGAACTCTGCCGTCATCTAGCCGGGCTCACCCAGGCTGTGAAGAGCCTGCAAGAAGGGTACAATCGTCTGGAGGGGCAAGTTCAAGCTCTGTCGGCGCCTTCACCTTCTTCATCAGGACCAGCTCCCACTCCCTCCGTGGTGATGCTGCCATCCGAACCAAGGGTGCCTACGCCTGAGAGGTTCTCGGGGGACCGAAGCAAATTCAGGACTTTCCGTAATGCCTGTGGATTGTTCTTTGCCCTGCAACCCCGGACTTTCTCGCTTGAATCCACTAAAGTGGGGTTCGTCATTTCTTTGCTACTGGGTGAACCACAGTCCTGGGCCCACTGCCTTCTTGAGCAAAAGCACGCCTCCCTTGAAAATCTGGACTCATTCTTCCAGGCCATGTCCCAGCTCTACGAGGACCCACAATTGACAGCTACTGCAGAGGCGGCTTTGTCCTCCTGTAGAGGACTATGTATCTGAGTTCAGGCGCTGGAGTTCTGATACCAACTGGAACGACGCCGCCCTGCGCTACCAATTTCGTGCGGGACTCTCTGAGAACCTGAAGGACGAGCTAGCCCGAGTGGGCGTCCCAGAGACTTTAGAAGCTCTCATTAATCTCTCCATACAGATTGATAGGAGGTTAAGGGAGCGGAGATCAGAACGCTCTGTCGGTCCTTCCCGTCCAGTTTGAATGCTTCCCCGAGTTACCAGCTACCCTCAACCAGCTGCTTCTGCTCCGATGACTTTTACCTCCGATTCTTCTGAACCCATGCAACTTGGCCTCCTGCGGCCTTCTCTCACATCAGAAGAACGTCAGCGCAGGAGGACTAACAACCTGTGCCTGTACTGCGGGGAACCCGGGCATTACGTAAGGACCTGCCCAGCCAAGCTCCGTAAGTGCCCAGCCACTACCTCTTTTCCTGTATCCACTTTACCTGACTACGCTTCTCATTTGGCTGTTTCCGCTCTCTTACAGCTTCCAGGAGGGCGTATCCGGGTCACCGCAATTATTGATTCTGGAGCCTGCAGTGACTTTATGGACTTGACCTTTGCCATCAAGAATTAGACATGTGCAGAGTAAAATATTTTGTTTTGGAATTTCGTTTTCGTCCGAAAACTTAATTTATTTAGTTACTCCCGAAATTCGTTTTTATTTATTTCGTTTTTCGTTCAAAAATTGTATTCGTCCGAAAATCCACATGAATTATGGTCGAATCTGTCTTTGAAGGCTTATGGTGTCTGTCGAATGTATAAAGAAGATTCAACGGAGCTAGTATATAGCATACTTTAGAACCCTATTAAAGTCTATGGGACTCCAACGTTCAAAATCTAAGTGCTAATTTTAAAGACTAATTTGCAAGTTACTTTCCTAAAAAGTGTTTGGGGACCCGGGTCCTGCCCCAGGGGACATGTATCAATGCAAAAAAAAAAGTTTTAAAAATGGCAGTTTTTTCGGGAGCAGTGATTTTAATAATGATTAAAGTGAAACAATAAAAGTGTAATATTCCTCTGATCCCCCCTCTGATGTAACGGAAACCTGCCTGTGTTACATCAGAGGGGTGCGGGGTCACCCATACGTCACAGGGAACCCCGGGTTTCCCCCTGCGTCAGAGGGGGCGGGGTCAGGTGATGGGTGGCCCTGCCCTCCGTATATAAGAAACGTCAGACCGCCGGAATCCCTGCAGTGTCTCCTCCGTGAAGACAGAAGAAGGATGGATTCGCTGCGCTGATTCGGATCAGCCACCGATGGAGAGATGACTGTCCGTCGCTGGATGGCAAGAGTGGATTACCACCGCTGGAATCTTTTTTTATTTTTTTTATTTTTAATAAAGGAATTTTTCAAAAGTGTGTTTGTCTTATTTAACTATTTTTTACACTTTCTTTGTGAAATGGTAGGGGTACTTTTGTACCCCCTTACCATTTCAAACAGGGGGGGGGTGGGATCTGGGGGTCCCCTTGTTAAAGGGGGCTTCCAGATTCTGATAAGCCCCCCGCCCGCAGACCCTCGCATCCACCGGCCAGGGTTGTGTGGATGAGGCCCTTGTCCTCATCAACATGGGGACAAGGTGCTTTGAGGGGTCACAGACCCCCAAAGCATCCTCCCAATGTTGAGGGCATGTGGCCTGGTACGGTTCAGGAGGGAGGGGGGCCGCTCTCTCGTCCCCCCTCTTTTTCTGCGGCCTGCCAGGTTGCGTGCTCGGATAAAGGGTCTGGTATGGATTTTTAGGGGGACCCCCACGTCAATTTTTTTTAAATTTGACGCGGGGTTCCCCTTAATATCCATACCAGACCTGAAGGGTCTGGTTATGGATATTTAGGGGGAACCCCACGTCAAATTTTTTCTTAAATTTGAGGCAGGGTTCCCCTTAATATCCATACCAGACCTGAAGGGTCTGGTAATTGAATTTGGGGAACCCCCACGCTTTTTTATTTATTTATTTATTTATTTATTTTTATCAATGACTTTCAATGAGTGTTCTCTGTATTACGGAGCCGACAATTCATAATAGCTGCGAGTGATTTTAAAGGACTTTTTTTCCTGCATAAATGACACTTTGTGCAGGGACAGTTCTAAGCACCAGAAACATGAGCCCCTTCACAGGCATACTATAGACACCCACCCCCCCCCCCCCCCCTACGAAATTTAAAGGAATATTACACTTTTATTGTTTCAATTTAATCATTATTAAAATCACTGCTCCCGAAAAAACGGCCGTTTTTAAAACTTTTTTTGCATTGATACATGTCCCCTGGGGCAGGACCCAGGTCCCCAAACACTTTTTAGGACAGTAACTTGCAGAATCTTTTCTCTCTGTCAAATCTTTTTTCTCTGTCGAATATTTTCTCTATATAATCTTGGACTAATAGAGGTAAGGTTAGGCACATTCGACCACAGGTTCTATAGACAGATTGTTATTGTCAGAGTCACGTCGAATCTCCTATTCTATATCGAACTGTTGTAACAATGAAACCGAAAATAAAGCATTTATTTATGTCGGATCTTTAGTTTTTCGGATTCTGTGCTTTCGTTATCGTTTGTCAAAACGAAAACGAAAATAGCTGAAATTCGGATGAAAATGCATTCGGACGAAAACGAATGCACATGTCTATCAAGAATCACGTTCCTTTGCGGCCCAGGGCAAAAGGACTTTCAGTACACTTGGCCGATGGTTCTGCTCTTAAATCCGGGCCAGTTACGCAGGAGACAAGACCCCTGTTGACTACCATTTCCGAGAACCATCAAAAACTATTATGTTTGGATATTATTGATTCTCCTTTATTCCCTATCATCCTAGGCATGCCCTGGTTGAAGGCCCATAACCCACAGATTGACTGGCACACCGGGAAGATCAACTTCTCCTCCCCCTATTGTAACTGGCATTGCCTGATAAAGACTACCGATGTTTCTCCATCTTTATTATGCCTGGAAGCTGACAAGGAAATTCACCAATCTGTCCCTGAAGTTTATCACGAGTTCCTGGACGTCTTCAACAAGAAAGGTGCAGAAACTCTCCCTCCACACAGGCCATACGATTGCCCGATTGAGCTCCTCCCAGGAGCCGAAATCCCCTTCGGGAGGATCTTTCCCCTAACAGAGCTGGAGTTGGGGACCTTAAAGACTTACATTGATGAGAACCTGGGGAGGGGATTTATCCGACCTTCTACCTCCCCTTCAGGAGCCGGAATCTTTTTCGTGGAAAAGAAAGACCACTCGCTGCGCCCCTGTGTTGATTATCGAGAACTCAACAAGATTACCATCAAGAATCGGTATCTTCCACCTCTGGTACCCGAACTGTTCCAGAGACTGGGGACGGCAGCAATATTCACTAAACTGGATCTCCGCGGGGCCTACAACTTAGTCCGCATTCAGGGTGGCGACGAGTGGAAGACTGCCTTCCGCACCCGGTTCGGGCACTTCGAGTACCTGGTCATGCCCTTTGGTTTGTGCAATGCACCCGCTACGTTCCAGCACTTTGTGAATTACATCTTCAGGGACTATCTCAACCTGTTTGTTATTATTTACCTTGATTATTTACCGAGAACACGTTAAAAAGGTGTTAACCAGACTACGTTGTCATGGCCTGTATGCGAAGCCAGAGAAATGTGTGTTTGAGCAACAGAGTATTCAGTTTCTGGGCCTGATCATCTCTGTGGAAGGCATTCAGATGGACTCACAGAAAGTTTTCACCATCTTGCACTGGCCTGCTCCCACAGATAAGAAGGGCATTCAGAGTTTCGTGGGCTTCGCTAACTTCTAATGAAAATTCATTAACGGGTTCTCTACTATCATCTCCCCCATTAAGAAGCTCACGAAGCAGGGCTGTCGTTTCCATTGGACATCTGAAGCTCAGGAAGCTTTTGTGGCCCTCAAGAACCTGTTCACCTCGGCATCAATCTTGAAGCATCCTGATCCGGCGCTGCCTTATATTCTAGAGGTCGACGCTTCTGAAATTGCGGTAGGGGCAGTACTTTCGCAGAGACAAGGATCCAAGGCTCTTCTTCATCCGGTGGCGTTCTTCTCCCGTAAGCTTTCTGAAGCCGAGAGGAATTACGATGTTGGAGATCGGGAACTGTTGGCCATCAAATCTGCACTCGAGGAATGGAGGTACCTTCTGGAGGGAGCAGCACACCCCATCCTCATTTATACCGATCACAAGAATCTCGAGTATTTGAAGGTCGCTAAGAGGTTGAAACCACGTCAGGCCAGGTGGGCACTCTTTTTTACTCGATTTTCTTTTCATATAACATACAGACCGGGGTCAAAGAGCACCAAGCCAGATGCCCTCTCAAGAATGTTTAGCGGATCCGAGGCCTCTTCATCCCCAGATACCATCCTGTCTCCTGGAAATTTCCTTTTACGTCAGGAAAACTTGCTGGATCAGATCAAACGGGCTTCGCTCCATGTCTCGCTCCAGTGTCACTCTGCAGGCAAGAGACAATCTATTGTGGCATCTGGATAAGATCTTTGTTCCCCAGGGGGTACGGGTAGCTGTCCTCGGTGCCTGCCATGACCATAAGTTAGCTGGTCATTTTGGGATACACAAGTCACTTGAACTTCTCCAGCGCACTTTTTGGTGGCCACAATTAGAGAAGGACTGCAAAGATTATGTGGAATCCTGCGTGGTCTGCATGAAAAACAAGGGCAGCAGATCCAAGGCCTGGGGTCTGCTGAAACCTCTGCCCGTTCCTGAAAGACCATGGAGGATGATCTCCATGGATTTTATTGTTGAGCTGCCCCCTTCTGAAGACCATTCTACCATTTTTGTGGTTGTGGACAGACTCTCAAAAATGGCGCATTTTCTTCCCATGAAAGGTACCCCCTCTGCTGCCGAGACTGCCAGGGTGTTTATTAGAGATATTGTGAGGCTTCATGGGATTCCTGTGGATATTGTTTCTGATCGGGGAGTGCAGTTCACTTCGAGGTTCTGGAGGGCATTATGTGGTTCCCTGGAGATTAACCTTTCCTTTTCTTCTGCTTACCATCCGCAGACTAATGGCCAGACGGAAAGAACAAACCAGACTCTGGAACAATACTTACGTTGTTTCTCCTCCTTCTCCCAAAACGATTGGGTCCCTCTCTTACCGCTCGCTGAATTTGCTTACAATAATTCTGTTCACTCTGCCACCAAGCAAACTCCATTCTTCGCAAATTATGCATTTCATCCCCTGTTTCTAACGAATAACCTTCCGGAATGCTCGGTGCCTGCTGCTCAGGAAACTTTGGCCTTCTTCAGTACCAACAACAAGCTTCTTCAGGAAACAATGTCCAGGACACAGGAGTATTATAAACAAATTTTTGAAAAGAAGAGGAGAGGGGAACTTAACTTGGAGCCTGGGGAGCAAGTTTGGTTGTCAACCCTGAACTTAAAACTGGCATGTCCCTCCAGAAAGCTGGGTCCTAAGTTCATTGGTCCCTTCCCGGTTAAGAGGAAGATCAATAGCGTGACTTATGAGTTACTACTGCCAGAGTACTACTGCCGAATCCACCCGGTCTTCCATGTGGCTCTACTCAAGCCTGCTGTCCCAGATCCCTTCGTTGGCAGAGATACTGGTCCACCTGAGCCTGTTCTGATCGACGGAGAAGTCGAGTTTGAAGTGGAATCGATTCTGGATTGCAGGAGGAGACGTGGATAGGTTCAGTATCTGGTGAAATGGAAGGGGTACGGTCCTGAAGATAATTCTTGGGAACCAGAATGCAACATTCATGCTGAGAGATTGATCCTGGCCTTCAAGAGAGCGCACCCAGCTAAGTTGGCTCAATTGGGCATCCGGGGGCTGCCCCTTGGGGGGGGCAATGTCAAGAAGGTCAGCCCGATCATCCGACTGTCCCCGGAGGTTCTATCCGCAAAGTCCTTGGTAAAAGTGCCAGTCGGTGCACGCGGGTGCACGCTAACGCAGGTGGGCGCACGCGGGTGAGCATTAACGCTGGCGGGCACACGCGGGTGCGCATTAACGCTGGTGGGTGCACGCGGGTGTGCGCTAGTGATGTTGGGCGCACGCGGGTGCGCGGAGAGGTTGGTGTGCGCGCGTGGGCGTGCGCGTGGATGCACGCGGGCATGCGGCGTGACAGCTCTTGGCGCCAAAGGGGTTATTTAAAGGGACCTGTTACCTTGCCTCCTTGCTGTCCGGTCTACAGCGTTCCTGAAGAGACTCCCCTGTACCTGTCTGATTCCTGCTTACTCTTGTGACTCGGCTTACCCCTGATTACTCCGTACTTGCTGCCTGCCTACGACCCCGGCTTGTCTGACGATTCTCCTGCCTGCTGATTCGGTGCCTTACCTGCCTGCCTGTTCCTGACCCGGCCTGTCCACGACTACGTCTAGCCTGCTGTTCCACTACTGTTCCTGCCTTCCAGTATTCTACTCAACCTGCTTGAAGGTCTGCAGAGTGAACCGTACTACAATACACCTTCCCCGCCTCTCCAGCGTGTGTGTTCCTGCAGCTCCTGCTTCCTGCTGACCCCAGTTCCAGCCTGCATCTGGTCCTCCTCAGTTCCTGGTGCCGGACCAGCCCTTGCACCGGTGTCCTGCTAGGTGCTTGTGCCCCTTCTGCGCTCTCGAACCTCTGTCCTCTCTACCAGGAGTTCCAGAGTCGGAGGAATACGAGTTGCCGCTCCCTGCATCCGTGGGCTCAACCACCAGGTACGTGACAAATGCTGAGAAAATGTGTGAAAGTTTTAGATAAGTGTGTGAGAAAAAATGAGTTAGAAGAATCTCATGTTGAGACAGTTATCTGAGAACTTAAAGGGGTGTTCAAACTGTACATATTGTAAAATGGAAGTTTGTGAATATTAAGATGGCTGACAGAAACAAGATGGATGCTTAGCATAACCTTTCAACCCCCTCTTAAGTCATGGAATGACTTTCTACAGATCCGCAGCCTCCTGAAATCTACGGTTCTTGCTACGTTTGTTATATTCATTTACATAAAGTTGCAGATATTGTGTATATGCATGAGAAGGTTGGTCTGGTGTAGTGCATTTGCTAATACAAAGTAGAATAAGCTAGGTAGCCTATCAATCCTAACAATAGTACTATGATAATCATAATCACTATGTCCTTTAACCATGAAAACATTCCACTTAAACCCAAACTAGAAGAGGGGTTCCATCCATAATTACCTATGTCCCTTGCTTGTTTCATTAATCAATTTACCTGTGTTCGGTGTTGATTAATAACATCATAGAAGTCTGGGATTTCCAGGCTGGTATTGTGAAACCATGTACAACATTCATAATCTTGGGTAATTTTGCATAAACCTGTCAGAGCTGCACTCATGCTTTCAATAGCCAATTCGTGTAACTCTAGTTGTCTTCTAATTGCTTTGAGCTCGACATTGAGTAGTCCTATATCTTGAGAGTTTTTTTTCATAACATCACTTATTAGAATAGTGTAGTTATTTAATTTGTCCATCATGGTTATGCCCCATCCTGTCCAGGATGGAAACCATGTCCATGACTTATCTGAAGTAGAAAACGTGGGTTTTCTCTCTTGTATTTATAAGTTAACCTATGTACTGGACTTGAAGTAACTTGAATGTGATGTTCCTGATTCTGGCCTAGGGCTGACATGACTGGTACCAACTGTGCTAAATAACACCATCCTTTCACTCCTGCGGGGATCCATGGGTAACAAATTTTAGCACAGCATATGTATGTATTGTTTCCCAATGAAAAACTTCTTAGAGAACTACGTTGGGGCTCAGTTCTAGCCCCAAATGCAGCACTAACAAGTTTACTCACAAGTATCCCGGGGGTTGGGTTCCTGTATGTAGTAAGTTCACTAATGATGTTGTTAAAGGATTGATTTTTGTAACTACACATATGACCTATGATAATTTTACTGGTGTGGAAGGGAATACCCTTTGAAATGTTAAATACAGACTTGGAACACATACCTATTCCGTTGGATGTATTGCCTAACTGAACACACCACTCAGGTTCATGTGTCCTTCCTAAAGTGTAAAACATAATACTCTGATTGCGGTACCCTTCTGAGACATTCTTAATGCTTAAGACTAGAGTATTTTCCAATAATGACTTGTGGTTTAGAGGGACAGCTAAAAGTGGGATCTTAGCAGTTTCTGGGTGCAACTTACTACAAATCCAGCATTTTTCATATCCTAACTTTCTAGCATAAGCATATTTAAATTTTAACAGTAACATTTTTCCAGAAAAACTTGTTTCTTTGATCAATTCATTAGAGACATCTCTTTTACTGCGATTTCTGAGGTAAAAGTCAGTATGGTTGGTGTATATTTCGCTTTTACCACATATGAGATTCAAGGCACCTAAGTCATCAGGATGAAAGATACAGTTAGTTATTATCCACACTGGGACAAAGATCAGAACTAGAAACATCACCAGAAGGCAAAAGGCCTTCCCAGAAGTCTGTGGTGAAATGAGTGACATCACTGTCCTTTATTTCTGTGCTTGTCTTTTGAGGACTTAAAACCCCTGCTTCACCTCTTTTCAGCCTTTCTTCAATTCCTGGGCTTAGATCAACCTTCTTTACTCTGCTGGCATGGATCCAAGTAGGACTTTCCTCTGTAAGGATGGCGGTCCTGGTGATGGCTACCACTTTGGTCAATGGTCCGAATGGAACCTCTTGCGGCTTTCAACCTTTCTGAAGCCTCTGGACCACAACTTGATCACCGACCTGGAACGGGTGGGTTGGTACCTGTGAAGAAGAAGGAGAGGTGCGAGTGAACTTCTTTCAACAATATCATTTTTTTTACATATTCCTCCTGTATTTGTTCCAAATCACCTTTCTCTACCATCAAGGGATAATTAGCCCACGGTGTGGGGAATGGCCTACCCATGAGTACCTCAAAGGGGGAATAACCCGTCACACTGTGAGGGGTCATTCTGATTTCAGCTAATACAGTTGGGAGACCTTTTTTGCACTTTCCAAAATTCCCACCCGTAGCTTTCCTTATCCTGTCTTTAATTGTTCTATTCATTCTCTCTACAATTCCTGTGGATGGTAGGGGAGGTGAAATTTCCAGTCTATTTTTAGTACTTTTACAAGATCTTGGCAGATTTTAGCTGTGAAAGCTGGGCCATTGTCTGAATTTATTTGCAATAGACATCCCCATCTAGGAATAATTTCCTGTGTGAGGATCTTCACTACAGTTTGTGCGTTTTCATTGTTGGTGACAAAGATTTCTGACCAGCGTGACATCATGTCCACTATGACCAAAAGGTATTGTTGTTTCTTTCCTTCTTTGGGCATATGTGTAAAGTCTATCTGTAAATGGGTAAACGGTGTTGTTGGGTACTCAAGATGTTCATGCTTTGATTTCTTTGGGTTTGTTGGATTGTTCCTAATGCAAGTGACACATTTCCTTACAAAAGCTTTGACTAGATTAGGTAATCCTGCAATGAAAAAATTTGCATCTAGAAGTTCACATGTGGCCTACCATCCCTTGTGACCCGGTCCATGATATTGTGCAATGAACAGGGGGGCGCTAGCAACAGGAATACACGGCTTCCCCTCTTTGCAGATTAATCTTGTTTTAGGATCCTTCTGTACCATCCCATCACAGTTCCATTGCGCAATATCATCAGGGATGGCAAAAGCCCGCAGTTCTGTGAGCCAATGTGTCTCTTTCAGGGAACATGGCTGAGGTGTTAGCATGGGCATTTGAATGTCTGCCTTTTGTGTAGATGCAGCTTCTTTAGCTATTCTGTCAGCTAGTGCATTACCTTTGGCTATATCAGTCATTTGGCCTGTATGTGCCTTACAGTGCATGATAGCTAGTTTTGAAGGCAACTGAATTGCATCTAGTAATGCTGTGACTAGGTCAGAGTGTGAGATGCTCCTTCCATCTGCTGCCACATATCCTCTGTGAAGCCATATTACACCATGATCCCAGACCACACCATGAGCATACCCGAAATCGGTGTAAATGTTTACCTCTTTTCCTGCAAACAGCTAGCATGCACGGGTTAATGCTATCAATTCAGCAGCTTGTGCAGATTGATATGGTATTGGATTGGCCTCAAGGACAGTATCCGGCAGTAGGACAACAGCATATCCTGCATGATAGACATTATCACTTGGTCTGCTGCAAGAGCCATCAACAAAAACTGTTTGTGCAGTAGGAATTGGTACTGAAAGCATATCTGCTCTAGGTGAAGTGTCCTGATGTATTGATTGTGTACAGTCATGAGGTGGTGGTAAGTCATCCTGTTCTCCTTTAAGACCTAATAAGGCATTCAAATTTGGAGTTGGGCCACAGTTTATATTTGAAATTTTTATTTTCAGGTTTGGATTGGACAGTAGGATGACTTCATACCCACTCAATCTTTGTGCTGACATATGCTGAGTATGTAAAGTTTTGAGGAGTGTGGTCAGGGCTGGTGCAAGGATCGTTGACACCCTAGGCGAAAACCTAATTTTGCCGCCCCCCCCCCCCGGCTGCGCCCATGACTCCACCTTACCCTGCCCTTGCTACACATGACCTATCTGACCCCTACACTGACCCCCTGACACATAAACTAATCCACCTGACTCCTACTTCCTGCACTACTCACATCACACTGACCCCTACACTGACCCACCTGATAATTACACCGACCCACCTGGCACCTACACCAACCCACCTGGAACCTACACTGCCAATTACACTGACCATCACGCTGACACCTACACTGACCATCACGCTGACACCTACACTGACCATCACGCTGACACCTACACTGACCCTCACGCTGACACCTACACTGACCATCACGCTGACACCTACAGTGACCATCACGCTGACACCTACACTGACCATCACGCTGACACCTACACTAAAAACACATACCCTGAAAACACATACCCTGAAAACACATACACTGACACATACAATGGCACTGACGCATACACTGACACATTACACTGACACGACACATACACTGACATGTTACACTGACACGACACATACACTGACATGACACATACACTGACACGACACATACACTGACACATTACACTGACACGACACATACACTGACACGTTACACTGACACGACACATACACTGACACGACACATCACACTGGCATGACACATACACTGACACATCACACTGGCATGTCATCCTGTTCTCCTTTAAGACCTAATAAGGCATTCAAATTTGGAGTTGGGCCACAGTTTATATTTGAAATTTTTATTTTCAGGTTTGGATTGGACAGTAGGATGACTTCATACCCACTCAATCTTTGTGCTGACATATGCTGAGTATGTAAAGTTTTGAGGAGTGTGGTCAGGGCTGGTGCAAGGATCGTTGACACCCTAGGCGAAAACCTAATTTTGCCGCCCCCCCCCCCCGGCTGCGCCCATGACTCCACCTTACCCTGCCCTTGCTACACATGACCTATCTGACCCCTACACTGACCCCCTGACACATAAACTAATCCACCTGACTCCTACTTCCTGCACTACTCACATCACACTGACCCCTACACTGACCCACCTGATAATTACATTTTGTTGCAATTTGCAGCCCTCTAGCCATTTCCATTACTTTTTTAGAGCCATTTTAGTCCTCAAAAGTTCGGGTTCCCATTGACTTCAATGGGGTTCGGGTTCGGGGTCAAGTTTGGTTCAAGTTCGGTCCCGAACCCAAACTTTTTTCCGAATTTCAGCCGAACCCGAACATCCAGGTGTCCGCTAAACTCTACTAGACAGGTTTTTTTTCTTCTTAGGAGGGTGCATGTGATCAGCGCAGGGCCAATCACCACTGTCCAGACAGAGGGTCAGGGCAAAATGAAAACTCCTCCTACAAGCTTTAACCAGACAATAATACAAGTCGCAAGGCTGCTATATACTGCTGAAGAGAAATGGTATTATATTTACCAAAATTTTTTGTTTTGTGTACTGTGGAAGACCAGATATACTGAATGCAGGGTCCTTAACACTTTAAAGGGAAGAATTTACAGCTACAACCACTAATAAGAAGTATGTGATAGATGAGTGTATAGCATGTAACATTGAAGGAACTATACCGTGTATATATATTCTACAATATATTCTACAATGTCCTTGTCAAAAACAATATGTAGAAAGAATGAAGAGACAGCCGAAAACTAGAATTAAGAAACCTGTTCAAAATATAATTAAAGGATCCACAAAACATCATTTATACAAACAATTTACCAAAGATCATAAAAAAGACCCCACTACATTACAATTTTGGGGGGTGGAAGCATATAATAAACATTGAAGGGGCAATCATAAAGTAAGAGTCCTCAGTGTGAATGCTAAAGAATTTGAAGCCCATTTTTTTTTTTTTTTTTTAAGCTGACAATGTTTAAGATTAATTTTCACAAAAAAGAACACGCATATACACCAAACAGGTAAAGAGCATGCTGCAAGCACAGAAAACAGCACAGTACAAAAATTAGAGCCACCTGAGATTGTCAAAATACGTACTCATATTGCTAACCAAAATGAAAGTAGATGTGCATATCAAAATGCATCAAGTAGCTGTAAAAGGCAGTGGAAAAAATATCATAATTATCAATTTAGGCAAATCACATTACTAATCGTGGAGAAGACATTCTAGCACATACTACAGGAAAATATAGTCCAATGTGCAATGTCATGTGAGAATACCTGCAGCGAATATCAAAGATACAAAATAACAAGAGGGAAGGGGAAGAGAAAAAGAGAAAAAAGTGAGGGGAAAAGAGAGCTACGGAGCTCAGACAGCCAGACTGTCAACGAAAGCCATAACCAACCTCCTTCATATAGGTGAACTCAACCGAGGTCCCCAGCAAGCTGGGGGTTTATCAGAAAGGGTGTTTTTCAGAGAGTTTCCAAAGCCGTATATGTTCAAAAAATGTATGTAGAAGCTGTCCCCACAGGGAGGCGCTGTGGACAGCATGAATAGGCTATGCCACGTCCTTTAGTTTGATAACATTTACTAGATATTTAACGAATGGACTTTATAGGCATACTTAAAAATGTATAATAAAATATTTTATTAGAATTATAACAAAATATTAGATGCACAAGATAAAATACATGTAAAAGTACAAAAGTGATTAACCACTTCTTGACCGCCCACCCTCGTTATACGTCGGTACTTTGAAGGAGGATATTGTTGTTATGGCAGCAGCTAGCTACTATAACCCCAGTATCCTCTTCTTCAGTGAGCGGTCCGGTTTAAGATAAAAGTGGTCTTTGCAGTGGAATAGCCACAAGATCACTTTTATCAGTGGCGAGAGAGGGCCCCCTCCCTCCCACAGCGATCCGGTGCCTGACATGGAGACAAGTGAGGGGAAAATGGCCCCCACCCATCTCCATATAATTGCAGGGTGGAAGCGACGTCAAAACATCACTTCCGCCCATAGCTCTTAAAGGGCCATTTTTTTTGCATTTGTTTAAATGACAATTTTTTTTTTATTTGCATTTTAACCGATTCAGTCCTGGAAGATTTTACCCCCTACCTGACCAGAGCACTTTTTGCGATTTGGCATTACGTCGCTTTAACTGACAATTGCGCGGTTGTGCAATGTGGCTCTCAAACAAAATTGATATCCTTTTTTTCCCACAAATAGAGCTTTCTTTTGGTGGTATTTGATCACCCCTACAGTTTTTATTTTTTGCGATATAAACAAAAAAATTTAGTGACAATTTTTAAAAAAAACTAATTATTTTTTAAATTTTACTATAATAAATAACCCCCAAAAATATATTAAAAAAAAGTTTTCCTCAACTTAGGCTGATACGTAATTTTTGTAATTTTTTTTGCTAAAAAAAATCGCAATAAGCGTTTGGGTTGCGCAACAGTTATAACGTTTACAAAATAGGGAGTTTATGGCATTTTTATTTATAATTTTTTTTTACTAGTAATGACAGCGATCTGCGATTTTTATTGTGACTGTGACATTATGGCGGACACATCGGACATTTTTGACACATTTTTAGGACCATTGTCATTTATACAGGAATCAGTGCTATACAAATGCACAGATTCCTGTGTAAATGACACTGGCAGTGAATGGGGTTAACCACTAGGGGGCAGGGTAAGGGTTAAGTGTGTCCTGGGGTGTGTTTCTAACTGTGGGGGGCGGGGCTACATGTGACACATCACTGATCTCTGCTCCCAATCACAGGGAGCAGAGATCAGTGACAGTGTCACTAGGCAGAAGGGGAAGATTATTAGGGAAGTAATTTGGATCAAGCTCACCATCTCCCTGCGCAAAGACGCACACAAATTCGCCATGGATCGGTGCTCCGGCGCACGCACATTCGCGGCCCTACTGAGCGGCGTGTGCGAGTACGCACAAGCACACGTAATATATATATATATATATATATATATATATATATATATATATACATACATAATTTGAATTCACTGACCAGCCTATAAAAGGAGCCTTAGCAAACAGACAAGTTGCTGGTTTGCCTCTGCTCACCTGTGTTCCTCTGCTTCCTGTTCCTGTTTACCACTTCTTGTTGTGACCCGGATTGCCTGAAGACTACACTAATTCTCTCCTGACCTGACCCCTGGCTTGTTTAACGGACTTCCTGCTCTTAGCCTTGCTGGCTCCCGGACTGATACCTGTGTTTGACCCTCGGCCTGCCTCTGGATTAACCTCTGTCTTCTGCACTTAGCCTTGCTGGCTCCCAGACTGTTACCTGTGTTGGACCCTCGACTTGCCTCTGGATTATCCTCTGCACTCAGCCCTGCTGGCTCCTGGACTGATTACTTGTGTTTGACCATCGGCCTGTTTCTGCACTTTCTTCACACAAGTCAGGTATCCCACTGGAGGCTCGTGCTTCTTGGTGCAACCCACTCCCTGTATCACCTCCAGGGGTGGTGTGCGCTGAGTCGCAACAGCCACCGCTCTCTGCATCTTGGCCTCGGTGAGTACCTCTTTGCTGATAGTACAAACCAGCCATGTCAGAGGCCAACAGAGCGGGTTCACCTTTGGAGATGTTGTGCCAGCAAGTTGCAGCCCTCACAGACGCTGGGCAGAAATTGCAAGAAGGGAACACCCAAATCGACAGCCGTCTTCAGCAATTAGCCGGAACACCTGCACCAGTTAACACAGCACCAGCGCCCCCCAGCGAGGCCTCCCTACCACAGGCCCATTCACCACCTGCCCTGATGATGGCGACTCCTGAACCAAGGGTACCTACGCCCAAATAATTTTCTGGTGACTGAAAAAAGTTCAGGGCATTTAAAAATGCCTGCTCCTTATAACTGGCTCTGCAACCAAGGACTTTTTCTTCTGAAATAGTGAAAGTCGGATTCATCATCTCCCTACTGTCCGAAGAACCCCAGGCATGGACACATAGCCTTATGGAACAAAGAAGTCCTCTCCTGAACTCTGTGGAAACCTTCTTTAACTCCATGGGTCAGTGATACGACGACCCACAACATACTGCTACAGCTGAAGCCACTCTGCATGCCTTAACAAGGAAAGAGACCAGTGGAGGACTATACCGTCGAGTTCCGCAAGTGGTCAGCTGACACCGGCTGGAATGAGGCCGCCCTCAGGTACCAATACCGACAAGGCCTTTCCGAAACCTTGAAGGATGAATTAGCTAGAGTGGAGACCCCCGCCTCTTTGGAGGACCTGATTCAATTAGCCACCAAGCTGGACAGGCGCATACGAGAGCAATTCCCCCGAGAGCCTTCAGACCCCTCGGCCCAGCTGGATGCTCCCCAAATCGACCACTCCTTACCCTCCAATTCCGGTCCCTGCTGGCCCCTTGGCCTCGGAAGGGGAACCCATGCAGCTAGGACTTGTTCGCCCTCGTCTCACCCCTGATGAAAGGCAACGACAGGCCAACCTATGTCTGTACTGCGGAGTGGTTGGCCATTACCTTCGCAACTGCCCAGTGAGACCCTGTAAGCCACCTCTGCAATTTGTTATAAACTATCAAGCCACAAATCTCACCCAGTCTTATGTTACTCTTTCTGTTTCTCTGCAGCTGGCAGAAGAGAGGATTCAACTACCGGCCGTAATTGACTCCGGAGCATGTAGTTGTTACTACCGGCCGTAATTGACTCCGGAGCATGTAGTTGTTTCCTGGACATCACTGTGGCTAAAAATCTTCACATCCCTCTCCATGACAAAAAACGAAATCTTCTTGTCCACTTGGCTGATGGGTCTTTACCTCACTCCGGACCAGTTACACAAGAGACCCAGCCGATTCTCACCATCACGGACTCGGGCCACCAGGAGTTCCTATGCTTTGATTTGATTTCTTCTCCCATGTTCCCAATTATTTTAGGACTCTCCAGCGTGTGTGTTCCTGCAGCTCCTGCTTCCTGCTGACCCCAGTTCCAGCCTGTATCTGGTCCTCGTCAGTTCCTGGTGCCGGACCAGCCCTTGCACCGGTGTCCTGCTAGGCGCTTGTGCCCCTTCCGCGCTCTCAAACCTCTGTCCTCCCTACCAGGAGTTCCAGAGTCGGAGGAATATGAGTTGCCGCTCCCTGCATCCGTGGGCTCAACCACCAGGTAGGTGACAGTACCGGACAGCCATGTCCGAGCCCACGCCGGGAGCCTCTCCGATGGACGAACTCTGCCGTCATCTAGCCGGGCTCACCCAGGCTGTGAAGAGCCTGCAAGAAGGGTACAATCGTCTGGAGGGGCAAGTTCAAGCTCTGTCGGCGCCTTCACCTTCTTCATCAGGACCAGCTCCCACTCCCTCCGTGGTGATGCTGCCATCCGAACCAAGGGTGCCCACGCCTGAGAGGTTCTCGGGGGACCGAAGCAAATTCAGGACTTTCCGTAATGCCTGTGGATTGTTCTTTGCCCTGCAACCCCGGACTTTCTCGCTTGAATCCACTAAAGTGGGGTTCGTCATTTCTTTGCTACTGGGTGAACCACAGTCCTGGGCCCACTGCCTTCTTGAGCAAAAGCACGCCTCCCTTGAAAATCTGGACTCATTCTTCCAGGCCATGTCCCAGCTCTACGAGGACCCACAATTGACAGCTACTGCAGAGGCGGCTTTGTCCTCCTGTAGAGGACTATGTATCTGAGTTCAGGCGCTGGAGTTCTGATACCAACTGGAACGACGCCGCCCTGCGCTACCAATTTCGTGCGGGACTCTCTGAGAACCTGAAGGACGAGCTAGCCCGAGTGGGCGTCCCAGAGACTTTAGAAGCTCTCATTAATCTCTCCATACAGATTGATAGGAGGTTAAGGGAGCGGAGATCAGAACGCTCTGTCGGTCCTTCCCGTCCAGTTTGAATGCTTCCCCGAGTTACCAGCTACCCTCAACCAGCTGCTTCTGCTCCGATGACTTTTACCTCCGATTCTTCTGAACCCATGCAACTTGGCCTCCTGCGGCCTTCTCTCACATCAGAAGAACGTCAGCGCAGGAGGACTAACAACCTGTGCCTGTACTGCGGGGAACCCGGGCATTACGTAAGGACCTGCCCAGCCAAGCTCCGTAAGTGCCCAGCCACTACCTCTTTTCCTGTATCCACTTTACCTGACTACGCTTCTCATTTGGCTGTTTCCGCTCTCTTACAGCTTCCAGGAGGGCGTATCCGGGTCACCGCAATTATTGATTCTGGAGCCTGCAGTGACTTTATGGACTTGACCTTTGCCATCAAGAATTAGACATGTGCAGAGTAAAATATTTTGTTTTGGAATTTCGTTTTCGTCCGAAAACTTAATTTATTTAGTTACTCCCGAAATTCGTTTTTATTTATTTCGTTTTTCGTTCAAAAATTGTATTCGTCCGAAAATCCACATGAATTATGGTCGAATCTGTCTTTGAAGGCTTATGGTGTCTGTCGAATGTATAAAGAAGATTCAACGGAGCTAGTATATAGCATACTTTAGAACCCTATTAAAGTCTATGGGACTCCAACGTTCAAAATCTAAGTGCTAATTTTAAAGACTAATTTGCAAGTTACTTTCCTAAAAAGTGTTTAGGGACCCGG
This sequence comes from Lithobates pipiens, assembly GCF_037356315.1. Lineage (NCBI taxonomy): Eukaryota > Metazoa > Chordata > Amphibia > Anura > Ranidae > Lithobates > Lithobates pipiens. Next base: position 379,283,543 of record NW_027507903.1, on the reverse strand, counting down.
GTCCTGCCCCAGGGGACATGTATCAATGCAAAAAAAAAGTTTTAAAAATGGCAGTTTTTTCGGGAGCAGTGATTTTAATAATGATTAAAGTGAAACAATAAAAGTGTAATATTCCTCTGATCCCCCCTCTGATGTAACGGAAACCTGCCTGTGTTACATCAGAGGGGTGCGGGGTCACCCATACGTCACAGGGAACCCCGGGTTTCCCCCTGCGTCAGAGGGGGCGGGGTCAGGTGATGGGTGGCCCTGCCCTCCGTATATAAGAAACGTCAGACCGCCGGAATCCCTGCAGTGTCTCCTCCGTGGAGACAGAAGAAGGATGGATTCGCTGCGCTGATTCGGATCAGCCACCGATGGAGAGATGACTGTCCGTCGCTGGATGACAAGAGTGGATTACCACCGCTGGAATCTTTTTTTATTTTTTTTATTTTTAATAAAGGAATTTTTCAAAAGTGTGTTTGTCTTATTTAACTATTTTTTACACTTTCTTTGTGAAATGGTAGGGGTACTTTTGTACCCCCTTACCATTTCAAACAGGGGGGGGTGGGATCTGGGGGTCCCCTTGTTAAAGGGGGCTTCCAGATTCTGATAAGCCCCCCGCCCGCAGACCCTCGCATCCACCGGCCAGGGTTGTGTGGATGAGGCCCTTGTCCTCATCAACATGGGGACAAGGTGCTTTGAGGGGTCACAGACCCCCAAAGCATCCTCCCAATGTTGAGGGCATGTGGCCTGGTACGGTTCAGGAGGGAGGGGGGCCGCTCTCTCGTCCCCCCTCTTTTTCTGCGGCCTGCCAGGTTGCGTGCTCGGATAAAGGGTCTGGTATGGATTTTTAGGGGGACCCCCACGTCAATTTTTTTTAAATTTGACGCGGGGTTCCCCTTAATATCCATACCAGACCTGAAGGGTCTGGTTATGGATATTTAGGGGGAACCCCACGTCAAATTTTTTCTTACATTTGAGGCAGGGTTCCCCTTAATATCCATACCAGACCTGAAGGGTCTGGTAATTGAATTTGGGGAACCCCCACGCTTTTTTATTTATTTATTTATTTATTTATTTTTATCAATGACTTTCAATGAGTGTTCTCTGTATTACGGAGCCGACAATTCATAATAGCTGCGAGTGATTTTAAAGGACTTTTTTTCCTGCATAAATGACACTTTGTGCAGGGACAGTTCTAAGCACCAGAAACATGAGCCCCTTCACAGGCATACTATAGACACCCACCCCCCCCCCCCCCCCCCTACGAAATTTAAAGGAATATTACACTTTTATTGTTTCAATTTAATCATTATTAAAATCACTGCTCCCGAAAAAACGGCCGTTTTTAAAACTTTTTTTGCATTGATACATGTCCCCTGGGGCAGGACCCAGGTCCCCAAACACTTTTTAGGACAGTAACTTGCAGAATCTTTTCTCTCTGTCAAATCTTTTTTCTCTGTCGAATATTTTCTCTATATAATCTTGGACTAATAGAGGTAAGGTTAGGCACATTCGACCACAGGTTCTATAGACAGATTGTTATTGTCAGAGTCACGTCGAATCTCCTATTCTATATCGAACTGTTGTAACAATGAAACCGAAAATAAAGCATTTATTTATGTCGGATCTTTAGTTTTTCGGATTCTGTGCTTTCGTTATCGTTTGTCAAAACGAAAACGAAAATAGCTGAAATTCGGATGAAAATGCATTCGGACGAAAACGAATGCACATGTCTATCAAGAATCACGTTCCTTTGCGGCCCAGGGCAAAAGGACTTTCAGTACACTTGGCCGATGGTTCTGCTCTTAAATCCGGGCCAGTTACGCAGGAGACAAGACCCCTGTTGACTACCATTTCCGAGAACCATCAAAAACTATTATGTTTGGATATTATTGATTCTCCTTTATTCCCTATCATCCTAGGCATGCCCTGGTTGAAGGCCCATAACCCACAGATTGACTGGCACACCGGGAAGATCAACTTCTCCTCCCCCTATTGTAACTGGCATTGCCTGATAAAGACTACCGATGTTTCTCCATCTTTATTATGCCTGGAAGCTGACAAGGAAATTCACCAATCTGTCCCTGAAGTTTATCACGAGTTCCTGGACGTCTTCAACAAGAAAGGTGCAGAAACTCTCCCTCCACACAGGCCATACGATTGCCCGATTGAGCTCCTCCCAGGAGCCGAAATCCCCTTCGGGAGGATCTTTCCCCTAACAGAGCTGGAGTTGGGGACCTTAAAGACTTACATTGATGAGAACCTGGGGAGGGGATTTATCCGACCTTCTACCTCCCCTTCAGGAGCCGGAATCTTTTTCGTGGAAAAGAAAGACCACTCGCTGCGCCCCTGTGTTGATTATCGAGAACTCAACAAGATTACCATCAAGAATCGGTATCTTCCACCTCTGGTACCCGAACTGTTCCAGAGACTGGGGACGGCAGCAATATTCACTAAACTGGATCTCCGCGGGGCCTACAACTTAGTCCGCATTCAGGGTGGCGACGAGTGGAAGACTGCCTTCCGCACCCGGTTCGGGCACTTCGAGTACCTGGTCATGCCCTTTGGTTTGTGCAATGCACCCGCTACGTTCCAGCACTTTGTGAATTACATCTTCAGGGACTATCTCAACCTGTTTGTTATTATTTACCTTGATTATTTACCGAGAACACGTTAAAAAGGTGTTAACCAGACTACGTTGTCATGGCCTGTATGCGAAGCCAGAGAAATGTGTGTTTGAGCAACAGAGTATTCAGTTTCTGGGCCTGATCATCTCTGTGGAAGGCATTCAGATGGACTCACAGAAAGTTTTCACCATCTTGCACTGGCCTGCTCCCACAGATAAGAAGGGCATTCAGAGTTTCGTGGGCTTCGCTAACTTCTAATGAAAATTCATTAACGGGTTCTCTACTATCATCTCCCCCATTAAGAAGCTCACGAAGCAGGGCTGTCGTTTCCATTGGACATCTGAAGCTCAGGAAGCTTTTGTGGCCCTCAAGAACCTGTTCACCTCGGCATCAATCTTGAAGCATCCTGATCCGGCGCTGCCTTATATTCTAGAGGTCGACGCTTCTGAAATTGCGGTAGGGGCAGTACTTTCGCAGAGACAAGGATCCAAGGCTCTTCTTCATCCGGTGGCGTTCTTCTCCCGTAAGCTTTCTGAAGCCGAGAGGAATTACGATGTTGGAGATCGGGAACTGTTGGCCATCAAATCTGCACTCGAGGAATGGAGGTACCTTCTGGAGGGAGCAGCACACCCCATCCTCATTTATACCGATCACAAGAATCTCGAGTATTTGAAGGTCGCTAAGAGGTTGAAACCACGTCAGGCCAGGTGGGCACTCTTTTTTACTCGATTTTCTTTTCATATAACATACAGACCGGGGTCAAAGAGCACCAAGCCAGATGCCCTCTCAAGAATGTTTAGCGGATCCGAGGCCTCTTCATCCCCAGATACCATCCTGTCTCCTGGAAATTTCCTTTTACGTCAGGAAAACTTGCTGGATCAGATCAAACGGGCTTCGCTCCATGTCTCGCTCCAGTGTCACTCTGCAGGCAAGAGACAATCTATTGTGGCATCTGGATAAGATCTTTGTTCCCCAGGGGGTACGGGTAGCTGTCCTCGGTGCCTGCCATGACCATAAGTTAGCTGGTCATTTTGGGATACACAAGTCACTTGAACTTCTCCAGCGCACTTTTTGGTGGCCACAATTAGAGAAGGACTGCAAAGATTATGTGGAATCCTGCGTGGTCTGCATGAAAAACAAGGGCAGCAGATCCAAGGCCTGGGGTCTGCTGAAACCTCTGCCCGTTCCTGAAAGACCATGGAGGATGATCTCCATGGATTTTATTGTTGAGCTGCCCCCTTCTGAAGACCATTCTACCATTTTTGTGGTTGTGGACAGACTCTCAAAAATGGCGCATTTTCTTCCCATGAAAGGTACCCCCTCTGCTGCCGAGACTGCCAGGGTGTTTATTAGAGATATTGTGAGGCTTCATGGGATTCCTGTGGATATTGTTTCTGATCGGGGAGTGCAGTTCACTTCGAGGTTCTGGAGGGCATTATGTGGTTCCCTGGAGATTAACCTTTCCTTTTCTTCTGCTTACCATCCGCAGACTAATGGCCAGACGGAAAGAACAAACCAGACTCTGGAACAATACTTACGTTGTTTCTCCTCCTTCTCCCAAAACGATTGGGTCCCTCTCTTACCGCTCGCTGAATTTGCTTACAATAATTCTGTTCACTCTGCCACCAAGCAAACTCCATTCTTCGCAAATTATGCATTTCATCCCCTGTTTCTAACGAATAACCTTCCGGAATGCTCGGTGCCTGCTGCTCAGGAAACTTTGGCCTTCTTCAGTACCAACAACAAGCTTCTTCAGGAAACAATGTCCAGGACACAGGAGTATTATAAACAAATTTTTGAAAAGAAGAGGAGAGGGGAACTTAACTTGGAGCCTGGGGAGAAAGTTTGGTTGTCAACCCTGAACTTAAAACTGGCATGTCCCTCCAGAAAGCTGGGTCCTAAGTTCATTGGTCCCTTCCCGGTTAAGAGGAAGATCAATAGCGTGACTTATGAGTTACTACTGCCAGAGTACTACTGCCGAATCCACCCGGTCTTCCATGTGGCTCTACTCAAGCCTGCTGTCCCAGATCCCTTCGTTGGCAGAGATACTGGTCCACCTGAGCCTGTTCTGATCGACGGAGAAGTCGAGTTTGAAGTGGAATCGATTCTGGATTGCAGGAGGAGACGTGGATAGGTTCAGTATCTGGTGAAATGGAAGGGGTACGGTCCTGAAGATAATTCTTGGGAACCAGAATGCAACATTCATGCTGAGAGATTGATCCTGGCCTTCAAGAGAGCGCACCCAGCTAAGTTGGCTCAATTGGGCATCCGGGGGCTGCCCCTTGGGGGGGGCAATGTCAAGAAGGTCAGCCCGATCATCCGACTGTCCCCGGAGGTTCTATCCGCAAAGTCCTTGGTAAAAGTGCCAGTCGGTGCACGCGGGTGCACGCTAACGCAGGTGGGCGCACGCGGGTGAGCATTAACGCTGGCGGGCGCACGCGGGTGCACATTAACGCTGGTGGGTGCACGCGGGTGTGCGCTAGTGATGTTGGGCGCACGCGGGTGCGCGGAGAGGTTGGTGTGCGCGCGTGGGCGTGCGCGTGGATGCACGCGGGCATGCGGCGTGACAGCTCTTGGCGCCAAAGGGGTTATTTAAAGGGACCTGTTACCTTGCCTCCTTGCTGTCCGGTCTACAGCGTTCCTGAAGAGACTCCCCTGTACCTGTCTGATTCCTGCTTACTCTTGTGACTCGGCTTACCCCTGATTACTCCGTACTTGCTGCCTGCCTACGACCCCGGCTTGTCTGACGATTCTCCTGCCTGCTGATTCGGTGCCTTACCTGCCTGCCTGTTCCTGACCCGGCCTGTCCACGACTACGTCTAGCCTGCTGTTCCACTACTGTTCCTGCCTTCCAGTATTCTACTCAACCTGCTTGAAGGTCTGCAGAGTGAACCGTACTACAATACACCTTCCCCGCCTCTCCAGCGTGTGTGTTCCTGCAGCTCCTGCTTCCTGCTGACCCCAGTTCCAGCCTGCATCTGGTCCTCCTCAGTTCCTGGTGCCGGACCAGCCCTTGCACCGGTGTCCTGCTAGGTGCTTGTGCCCCTTCTGCGCTCTCGAACCTCTGTCCTTTCTACCAGGAGTTCCAGAGTCGGAGGAATACGAGTTGCCGCTCCCTGCATCCGTGGGCTCAACCACCAGGTACGTGACAAATGCTGAGAAAATGTGTGAAAGTTTTAGATAAGTGTGTGAGAAAAAATGAGTTAGAAGAATCTCATGTTGAGACAGTTATCTGAGAACTTAAAGGGGTGTTCAAACTGTACATATTGTAAAATGGAAGTTTGTGAATATTAAGATGGCTGACAGAAACAAGATGGATGCTTAGCATAACCTTTCAACCCCCTCTTAAGTCATGGAATGACTTTCTACAGATCCGCAGCCTCCTGAAATCTACGGTTCTTGCTACGTTTGTTATATTCATTTACATAAAGTTGCAGATATTGTGTATATGCATGAGAAGGTTGGTCTGGTGTAGTGCATTTGCTAATACAAAGTAGAATAAGCTAGGTAGCCTATCAATCCTAACAATAGTACTATGATAATCATAATCACTATGTCCTTTAACCATGAAAACATTCCACTTAAACCCAAACTAGAAAAGGGGTTCCATCCATAATTACCTATGTCCCTTGCTTGTTTCATTAATCAATTTACCTGTGTTCGGTGTTGATTAATAACATCATAGAAGTCTGGGATTTCCAGGCTGGTATTGTGAAACCATGTACAACATTCATAATCTTGGGTAATTTTGCATAAACCTGTCAGAGCTGCACTCATGCTTTCAATAGCCAATTCGTGTAACTCTAGTTGTCTTCTAATTGCTTTGAGCTCGACATTGAGTAGTCCTATATCTTGAGAGTTTTTTTTCATAACATCACTTATTAGAATAGTGTAGTTATTTAATTTGTCCATCATGGTTATGCCCCATCCTGTCCAGGATGGAAACCATGTCCATGACTTATCTGAAGTAGAAAACGTGGGTTTTCTCTCTTGTATTTATAAGTTAACCTATGTACTGGACTTGAAGTAACTTGAATGTGATGTTCCTGATTCTGGCCTAGGGCTGACATGACTGGTACCAACTGTGCTAAATAACACCATCCTTTCACTCCTGCGGGGATCCATGGGTAACAAATTTTAGCACAGCATATGTATGTATTGTTTCCCAATGAAAAACTTCTTAGAGAACTACGTTGGGGCTCAGTTCTAGCCCCAAATGCAGCACTAACAAGTTTACTCACAAGTATCCCGGGGGTTGGGTTCCTGTATGTAGTAAGTTCACTAATGATGTTGTTAAAGGATTGATTTTTGTAACTACACATATGACCTATGATAATTTTACTGGTGTGGAAGGGAATACCCTTTGAAATGTTAAATACAGACTTGGAACACATACCTATTCCGTTGGATGTATTGCCTAACTGAACACACCACTCAGGTTCATGTGTCCTTCCTAAAGTGTAAAACATAATACTCTGATTGCGGTACCCTTCTGAGACATTCTTAATGCTTAAGACTAGAGTATTTTCCAATAATGACTTGTGGTTTAGAGGGACAGCTAAAAGTGGGATCTTAGCAGTTTCTGGGTGCAACTTACTACAAATCCAGCATTTTTCATATCCTAACTTTCTAGCATAAGCATATTTAAATTTTAACAGTAACATTTTTCCAGAAAAACTTGTTTCTTTGATCAATTCATTAGAGACATCTCTTTTACTGCGATTTCTGAGGTGAAAGTCAGTATGGTTGGTGTATATTTCGCTTTTACCACATATGAGATTCAAGGCACCTAAGTCATCAGGATGAAAGATACAGTTAGTTATTATCCACACTGGGACAAAGATCAGAACTAGAAACATCACCAGAAGGCAAAAGGCCTTCCCAGAAGTCTGTGGTGAAATGAGTGACATCACTGTCCTTTATTTCTGTGCTTGTCTTTTGAGGACTTAAAACCCCTGCTTCACCTCTTTTCAGCCTTTCTTCAATTCCTGGGCTTAGATCAACCTTCTTTACTCTGCTGGCATGGATCCAAGTAGGACTTTCCTCTGTAAGGATGGCGGTCCTGGTGATGGCTACCACTTTGGTCAATGGTCCGAATGGAACCTCTTGCGGCTTTCAACCTTTCTGAAGCCTCTGGACCACAACTTGATCACCGACCTGGAACGGGTGGGTTGGTACCTGTGAAGAAGAAGGAGAGGTGCGAGTGAACTTCTTTCAACAATATCATTTTTTTTACATATTCCTCCTGTATTTGTTCCAAATCACCTTTCTCTACCATCAAGGGATAATTAGCCCACGGTGTGGGGAATGGCCTACCCATGAGTACCTCAAAGGGGGAATAACCCGTCACACTGTGAGGGGTCATTCTGATTTCAGCTAATACAGTTGGGAGACCTTTTTTGCACTTTCCAAAATTCCCACCCGTAGCTTTCCTTATCCTGTCTTTAATTGTTCTATTCATTCTCTCTACAATTCCTGAACTCTGTGGATGGTAGGGGAGGTGAAATTTCCAGTCTATTTTTAGTACTTTTACAAGATCTTGGCAGATTTTAGCTGTGAAAGCTGGGCCATTGTCTGAATTTATTTGCAATAGACATCCCCATCTAGGAATAATTTCCTGTGTGAGGATCTTCACTACAGTTTGTGCGTTTTCATTGTTGGTGACAAAGATTTCTGACCAGCGTGACATCATGTCCACTATGACCAAAAGGTATTGTTGTTTCTTTCCTTCTTTGGGCATATGTGTAAAGTCTATCTGTAAATGGGTAAACGGTGTTGTTGGGTACTCAAGATGTTCATGCTTTGATTTCTTTGGGTTTGTTGGATTGTTCCTAATGCAAGTGACACATTTCCTTACAAAAGCTTTGACTAGATTAGGTAATCCTGCAATGAAAAAATTTGCATCTAGAAGTTCACATGTGGCCTACCATCCCTTGTGACCCGGTCCATGATATTGTGCAATGAACAGGGGGGCGCTAGCAACAGGAATACACGGCTTCCCCTCTTTGCAGATTAATCTTGTTTTAGGATCCTTCTGTACCATCCCATCACAGTTCCATTGCGCAATATCATCAGGGATGGCAAAAGCCCGCAGTTCTGTGAGCCAATGTGTCTCTTTCAGGGAACATAGCTGAGGTGTTAGCATGGGCATTTGAATGTCTGCCTTTTGTGTAGATGCAGCTTCTTTAGCTATTCTGTCAGCTAGTGCATTACCTTTGGCTATATCAGTCATTTGGCCTGTATGTGCCTTACAGTGCATGATAGCTAGTTTTGAAGGCAACTGAATTGCATCTAGTAATGCTGTGACTAGGTCAGAGTGTGAGATGCTCCTTCCATCTGCTGCCACATATCCTCTGCGAAGCCATATTACACCATGATCCCAGACCACACCATGAGCATACCCGAAATCGGTGTAAATGTTTACCTCTTTTCCTGCAAACAGCTAGCATGCACGGGTTAATGCTATCAATTCAGCAGCTTGTGCAGATTGATATGGTATTGGATTGGCCTCGAGGACAGTATCCAGCAGTAGGACAACAGCATATCCTGCATGATAGACATTATCACTTGGTCTGCTGCAAGAGCCATCAACAAAAACTGTTTGTGCAGTAGGAATTGGTACTGAAAGCATATCTGCTCTAGGTGAAGTGTCCTGATGTATTGATTGTGTACAGTCATGAGGTGGTGGTAAGTCATCCTGTTCTCCTTTAAGACCTAATAAGGCATTCAAATTTGGAGTTGGGCCACAGTTTATATTTGAAATTTTTATTTTCAGGTTTGGATTGGACAGTAGGATGACTTCATACCCACTCAATCTTTGTGCTGACATATGCTGAGTATGTAAAGTTTTGAGGAGTGTGGTCAGGGCTGGTGCAAGGATCGTTGACACCCTAGGCGAAAACCTAATTTTGCCGCCCCCCCCCCCCGGCTGCGCCCATGACTCCACCTTACCCTGCCCTTGCTACACATGACCTATCTGACCCCTACACTGACCCCCTGACACATAAACTAATCCACCTGACTCCTACTTCCTGCACTACTCACATCACACTGACCCCTACACTGACCCACCTGATAATTACACCGACCCACCTGGCACCTACACCAACCCACCTGGAACCTACACTGCCAATTACACTGACCATCACGCTGACACCTACACTGACCATCACGCTGACACCTACACTGACCATCACGCTGACACCTACACTGACCATCACGCTGACACCTACACTGACCCTCACGCTGACACCTACACTGACCATCACGCTGACACCTACAGTGACCATCATGCTGACACCTACACTGACCATCACGCTGACACCTACACTAAAAACACATACCCTGAAAACACATACCCTGAAAACACATACACTGACACATACAATGGCACTGACGCATACACTGACACATTACACTGACACGACACATACACTGACATGTTACACTGACACGACACATACACTGACATGACACATACACTGACACGACACATACACTGACACATTACACTGACACGACACATACACTGACACGTTACACTGACACGACACATACACTGACACGACACATCACACTGGCATGACACATACACTGACACATCACACTGGCATGACACATACACTGACACATCACACTGGCATGACACATACACAGACACATCACACTGGCATGACACATACACAGACACATCACACTGGCATGACACATACACAGACACATCACACTGACATGACACATACACAGACACATCACACTGACATGACACAGACACATCACACTGACATGACACATACACTGACACATTACACTGGCATGACACATACACTGACACATCACACTGACATGACACATACACAGACACACCACACTGACATGACACATACACTGACACATTACACTGACATGACACATACACTGACACATTACACTGACATGACACATACACTGACACGACACATACACTGACACATCACACTGACATGCCACATACACAGACACATTACACTGACATGACACATACACTGACACATTACACTGACATGACACATACACAGACACATCACACTGACATGACACATACACTGACACGACACATACACAGACACATCACACTGACATGACACAGACACATCACACTGACATGACACATACACAGACACATTACACTGACATGACACATACACTGACACGACACATACACTGACACATCACACTGGCATGACACATACACTGACACATTACACTGACATGACACATACACTGACACATTACACTGACATGACACATACACTGACACATTACACTGACATGACACATACACTGACACGACACATACACTGACACGACACATACACAGACACATCACACTGACATGACACATACACAGACACACCACACTGACATGACACATACACTGACACATCACACTGGCATGACACATACACTGACACATTACACTGACATGACGCATACACTGACACATTACACTGACATGACACATACACTGACACGACACATACACTGACACGACACATACACTGACACATCACACTGGCATGACACATACACAGACACATCACACTGACATGACACATACACAGACACACCACACTGACATGACACATACACAGACACATTACACTGACATGACACATACACAGACACATCACACTGACATGACACATACACTGACACATCACACTGACATGACACATACACAGACACATCACACTGACATGACACATACACTGACACATCACACTGGCATGACACATACACAGACACATCACACTGACATGACACATACACTGACACATCACACTGGCATGACACATACACAGACACATCACACTGACATGACACATACACAGACACACCACACTGGCATGACACTGACACACATCACACTGACCTACCTGACTCCTACTTCCTGCATTACTCACACACAAACCCCCTCCATACAGCTCAATGGATCCATCCTCCTCCTTACCTCTGCTCTTTGATGCTGCCTTCAGCGACCATCATCCGGGCCTCTCCGACTCCAAAGACATGCGAATAGGTTGATTGGCTTCTGTCCAGAATTGGCCCTAGTATAAGAATGGGGACCTTGGATTGTGGCTCCCTGAGGGTAGGGAGCGATGAGAGTGCAATGTACAGGGATAGGAACAATTGTAGACACTCACTCAGGTTGAACTGGATGGACTGGTGTCTTTATTCAACCTTACTAACTATGAAACTATGAGACTCCTCCGCACTGCCAGCGCCGTCCACCCGCTCCGCCGGGGCCACGCCAGCGCCGCCCACCCGCTCCGCCGGGGCCACGCCAGCGCCATCCATCCGCTCCGCCTCCATCATATCCCCGCCGGGACCAGGCCAGCGCCATCAACCCCGCTCCATGATGTCCCCGCCGGGCAGGAGGTCAGCTGACCGACCTCTCGAAGCTCCCATCTCCGCCGAGCCCCGCCCCTCCGCTGCACTCACACAGACACACAGCGCCGCTCCAGAGGGACAGGCTGGAGCAAAGGAGTCCCGGAGCGGCGCTGTGAGATGAGTACGGTGGGGAGCTCAGCGGGAAACATGGGGGATTGGTGGCGCCGGTGGAACACCACAGGGGGGGCGAGAGAGCAGAAGAGGAGCTCATACTGGGCAGAGGCCGTAGTTGCGCCCTAGGTGGTAGTGCGCCCTAGGCGGCTGCCTACTTCGCCTAGTGGTAGCGCCGGCCCTGAGTGTGGTAACATTATGTGAGGTGTGTAAAGTAGTGTTATGGCCCAAGGTAAATGGTGCTGCCATCTCTACAACCATAGAACAAGAAGCCAACGCTCTGAGACAAGCAGGCATGCCTTGCACCTGTACTGGAACCACCTGTACTGGAACCACCTGGGCCAGTACTCCTGCCATGGTTCTGCAATTTTCCCTGGCAAACAAGTGAAACATTTTACCAAAATCAGGGAGGCCGAGGCTCGGGCTGGTAACCATTGCATATTTCAACATGGCAAAAGCATTTAACATTTCATCAGACCATTTCACAATGTCAGACATTTCAGAGAGGGTTGCTTGTCTCAATATATTGTCATAGAAAGAACAGTCAGGTATCCATTGGCACCAGTAACCAATCATTCCAAGAAAGGTTAGCAGGTCTTTCTTGGTAAGTGGGCAGGGCAGACCCACTATAGCAACAGTTCTTTTGTGACTGACTTTCCAAACTCCCGGAGACAGCACAAACCCTAGGTACTCAACCTCCTGACTACACCATTGTAATTTTTTCTTAGACACTTTGTGACCACATATATGGAACCATTTCAATAAGGATAGGCTATCAGCTCGGCAGTCCTCCTCTGAAGAACTACAAATCAAAAGATCATCAACATATTGCAACAGTACAAAACCATGAGGGGCAGTCCAAGGCCTGAGGGTGGCTTGGAGTACTATAGAATAGACCACAGGTGAGTCTATGTAACCCTGGGGAATTCTACACCAGGTAAACTGGCGATTGTGTTGGTCAATCGACATACCGTAGTAAAAGAAAAGAGTGGCCTTGTCTCCTTGTCTACAAGGACAGAGAAAAAAGCATTCTTTAAATCAATTACAGTAAAACATTTGGCTGTTGATGGAATGGAGGACAGTAGTGATGGAACATCAGGTACAATGGGTGCTATTGGGACTATGAGGTCATTTATGGCCCTCAAGTCCTGTACAAATCTGAAGGAGCCATCCGGCTTCTTTACAGGGTTAACAGGTGTGTTGCATGGAGAAATAATTTCCTCCAGGATTCCTTCTTTGAGAGTGGCCTTGTATGGTGTGCATGAAACAAGTCCTACATCCAGATCTGATGTAGACCAGACGTGGGGGTCTATATCCTCAAAATCTTCTTCACTATTTTGTTGTGACAGAATCAATAAACCTGGTTTGCATGCTACTATAGTGATTTTATCTGAGGAAATGTCTAGACCTCCTTCTGAGTTGGTTGTAATTGTGATTCCTAGTGGCCCAAACAAGTCTCTTCCCAACAAATTTACAGGACACCTTGGTATTATCTTAAAAGAATGTGTGCATATGGTGTAGCCTTCATCATCTTCTATCGGTAGGGGTGGGGTCCTATATGTTTTTGTCAGTATCCCCTTAATTACCAAAGAGGGTTCCGCTGGTTCCCACTTGCCTCTGAAATGATCTTCACAAATAGTACTCCTAGTGGCCCGCTATTGACGAGATAGGGGAGGAGTCTCCCATTTATTGAAATAACAACTAGGGATGGCCGAATGGTTCGCCCGGCGGTCATTTCGCGGCGAATTTCGGCTGTTCGCGGTCCGCCCGATCTGCGAACTATTGCCGCCGTTCGCCCGGCGGACTTCCGTGTTTACTGTGTAAAAGAACTTTGACGTATGATGACACATCCATCATGGGGTACAGGACAGCCAATTGAGACATTACAGCACATGGACACTTGGACATTCCCCCTAACTTATAAATAGACCCGATCCGGCGGCCATTTTACATTCTTTCGTATGTCACTATAGGGAGAGGTTGCTGTGTGGAGCAGGGAGAGACTTCAGTGACCCAAATCGCTAGCTATTAGGTCCACAAAAGTTATTTTAAGGACTGGTATCATGGTATAGGTGTTAGGTGTAGTTCAGGATATAGGTTTGAGGCACTGCTGTGCTAGTGATTGTTGCAGCAGCCTGTCTTTTGTCAGTGTAGAGAGAGGGACAGGACGCTGTGTGCAGCAGGGACAGTCAGTTTAATCATTAGCTGTTACTATTAGGTCCACAAAAGTCCTTTTCAGGACTGGTATGGTAAAGTAGTACAGGATATAGTTTTGAGTGCTATTCAAGTTATTGTTCCAGCAGCCTGAGTTTTGTCAGTTTAAATAGGGACAGGCAGGAAGCTGTGTGTGGCAGTGAGGGACAGTCAGTTTAATCAGTAGCTGTTACTATTAGGTCCACAAAGGTTCTTTTCAGGACTGATATGGTAATAGGCTTGTACACGTATAATATTCTTTCTTCCAAATATAGAAATAATATTATACTTGACTGCTGCCCTTCTGCTGCAGTAGTCCTTTATCAGTATAGGGACTGAGGTACAGTCTGCTAATCATTCACATCCTACTAGTTCCACAAAGGTCCTTATAAGGACTGGTAAGGTATAGGGTACTACAGTACATAGGGTTGAGTGAGGTACAGTCTGCTATTCCTCAAGGACTGGTATGGGTCCACAATATATAGGGTGGAGGTGCACTACTGCTGACTGCTGCCCTTCTGCTGCAGTAGTCCTTTATCAGTATAGGGACTGAGGTACAGTCTGCTAATCATTCACAACCTACTAGTTCCACAAAGGTCCTTACAAGGACTGGTAAGGTATAGGGTACTACAGTATATAGGGTTGAGTGAGGTACAGTCTGCTATTCCTTAAGGACTGGTATAGGTCCACAATATATAGGGTTGATGTGCACTACTGCTGACTGCTGCCCTTCTGCTGCAGTAGTCCTTTATCAGTATAGGGACTGAGGTACAGTCTGCTAATCATTCACAACCTACTAGTTCCACAAAGGTCCTTATAAGGACTGGTAAGGTATAGGGTACTACAGTACATAGGGTTGAGTGAGGTACAGTCTGCTATTCCTTAAGGAATGGTATAGGTCCACAATATATAGGGTTGAGGTGCACTACTGCTGACTGCTGCCCTTCTGCTGCAGTAGTCCTTTATCAGTATAGGGACTGAGGTACAGTCTGCTAATCATTCACAACCTAGTAGTTCCACAAAGGTCCTTATAAGGTCTGGTAAGGTATAGGGTACTACAGTATATAGGGTTGAGTGAGGTACAGTCTGCTATTCATTAAGGACTGGTATAGGTCCACAATATATAGGGTTGAGGTGCACTACTGCTGACTGCTGCCCTTCTGCTGCAGTAGTCCTTTATCAGTATAGGGACTGAGGTACAGTCTGCTAATCATTCACAACCTATTAGTTCCACAAAGGTCCTTATAAGGACTGGTAAGGTATAGGGTACTACAGTACATAGGGTTGAGTGAGGTACAGTCTGCTATTCCTTAAGGACTGGTATAGGTCCACAATATATAGGGTTGAGTTGCACTACTGCTGACTGCTGCCCTTCTGCTGCAGTAGTCCTTTATCAGTATAGGGACTGAGGTAAGTCTGCTAATCATTCACAACCTACTAGTTCCACAAAGGTCCTTATAAGGACTGGTAAGGTATAGGGTACTACAGTACATAGGGTTGAGTGAGGTACAGTCTGCTATTCCTTAAGGACTGGTATACGTCCACAATATATAGGGTTGAGGTGCACTACTGCTGACTGCTGCCCTTCTGCTGCAGTAGTCCTTTATCAGTATAGGGACTGAGGTACAGTCTGCTAATCATTCACAACCTACTAGTTCCACAAAGGTCCTTATAAGGACTGGTAAGGTATAGGGTACTACAGTACATAGGGTTGAGTGAGGTACAGTCTGCTATTCCTTAAGGACTGGTATAGGTCCACAATATATAGGGTTTAGGTGCACTACTGCTGACTGCTGCCCTTCTGCTGCAGCAGTCCTTTATCAGTATAGGGAATAAGGTACAGTCTGCTAATCATTCACAACCTACTAGTTCCACAAAGGTCCTTATAAGGACTGGTAAGGTATAGGGTACTACAGTACATAGGGTTGAGTGAGGTACAGTCTGCTATTCCTTAAGGACTGGTATAGGTCCACAATATATAGGGTTGAGGTGCACTACTGCTGACTGCTGCCCTTCTGCTGCAGCAGTCCTTTATCAGTATAGGGACTGAGGTACAGTCTGCTAATCATTCACAACCTACTAGTTCCACAAAGGTCCTTATAAGGACTGGTAAGGTATAGGGTACTACAGTACATAGGGTTGAGTGAGGTACAGTCTGCTATTCCTTAAGGACTGGTATAGGTCCACAATAGATAGGGTTGAGGTGCACTACTGCTGACTGCTGCCCTTCTGCTGCAGCAGTCCTTTATCAGTATAGTGACTGAGGTACAGTCTGCTAATCATTCACAACCTACTAGTTCCACAAAGGTCCTTATAAGGACTGGTAAGGTATAGGGTACTACAGTACATAGGGTTGAGTGAGGTACAGTCTGCTAATCCTTAAGGACTGGTATAGGTCCACAATATATAGGATTGAGGTTCACTACTGCTGACTGCTGCCCTATTCTGTAGCAGTCCTTTATCAGTATAGGGACTATGAGTTTTGTCACAGGGTCATTTAAAAAATGACAGGCAGAGGAAGAGGCAGGCCCTTCCGCAGGGGTGGTAGGGCAGGAGCAACAGGCTTGAGCCAAAGTGGGAAGTTGCAGAAGGTGCGTTCAATTACTTTAAAGGACGCACCAGACTTGGCTGAGTGGCTCACTGAGCCTTACTCTTCTGCACCCTCCTCATCCTCTCGATCTGCACCCTCTTCTTCACTCTCTGCTATGTGCACCCCCAAAGATACTACCACCAACAACACCACCACCACCACATACCTTCCGCTTGAGTCACAGGAATTATTTTCCAATCCATATCAAGACATTTCTGATGCGCAGCCACTCTTGGCATTGGATCAGGAAGAGGAGGTAGCAAGAACCGCCACTCAGCAGTCTGACGACAGTACCCAGATCAGCCCAAGGAGGAGGTTGGTCCCCGGTGTTGCTGTCTACTCCGAGATCTCTACTTATAGCGGTGGGGAAGGTGACATCGATGATGACGTGTCTAGTGATGTCACGTGGGAGCCCACAAGAGAGGAAGAGGAGGGGAGTTCAGAGGGAGATATGGACCAGCAGATAGGGAGGAGAAGCAGCAATAACTTAAATTGCACAGGAGGGACAAAGCAGACTGCTAATGTATCAGGAGCGAGTCATCGACCATGTACGGTCACATCTGGTGCTCCCAGGACGCCGGCACATGGCTCCGCAGTGTGTGCTTTTTTTAACATGTCCGCTGCTGACAATAGCGTTGCCATCTGCAATCTTTGCAGTCAACGCATTAGTCGTGGTAAGCCCAACACTCGCCTAGGGACGACCGCCTTAAGAAGGCACATAAGCAGCCATCACCGAGCCCAGTGGGAGCAACGGAACACACAAAGCCACACTCCAGGCTCTCACCGTCCAGCCTCGTCTTCTACTTCTCCTTCTCCTCTCTCCTCACAATTGTCCTCCACTCCACCTTCCATCACGCCAAGCTCACGTTTTTCTGCAAAAAGGCAGGCTTCCGTGGGCCTAATGTTCGAGCGAAAAAAATTATGACGCCGGATAACCCTCTTGCCCAACGGTTGACGGCTGGCTTGTCAGAACTCATAGCCCGCCAACTACTGCCATATAAACTGGTGAACTCGGAGGCCTTTCGAAAATTTGTGGCCATTGGAACACCACAATGGAAGGTCCCAGGAAGGAAGTATTTCTCAGAGAAGGGCATCCCAGAGCTATATGGCCATGTTCAGCGGCAAGTGAATGTATCTCTGGCACACAGTGTCGGTGCCAAGATACATCTGACCACAGACACGTGGTCTAGCAAACACGGGCAGGGAAGGTATATCACTTTTACTGCCCACTGGGTGAACCTTCTGATGGCCGTCAAACACGTAACTCGTGGCACCCGTGTAGATTTGGTTTTACCGCCACGGATCGCATGCAGGCCTGGCTCTTCTTCTCCTCCTCCTCCTCCTACTCCATCCTCCTCCCTCTCCTCCTCGGCTGACTCCTCCTTTTCCGCTGCTAGCGTCTCTTCCGCTGCACCGCCCAAGCTCCCCAGAACCTATTCGACATGCCAGGTGAGATGTTGGCATGCCGTGCTGTGTCTGTTGTGCCTGGAAGCCAAGAGCCACACTGGCCCGGCACTCCTTTCAGCTTTTCGTTCACAGGCAGATCAGTGGCTAACACCGCTCAATTTGACAGTTTGTAAAGTGGTGTGTGGCAACGGTGCCAATCTGCTTAGCGCATTGAAACAGGGCAAAATGACCCACGTGCCATGCATGGCACACGTCTTAAACTTGGTCGAGCAGCGATTCGTTGTCAAATACCCTGGGGTCCAGGACATCTTGCGGCAGGCAAGGAAAATCTCGGCCCATTTCATAAGATCTTACACGGCCATGGCTCGCCTTGCTGATATTCAGCTGCTGCACAATCTGCCGGTCAGACATCTTATTTGCGATTCCCCGACGCGATGGAACTCAACCTTCTATATGCTTGATAGGCTGCTCCAGCAGAAACGTGCAGTTAACGTCTACCTGTATGAACTCTGCGGCAGAACAGGTTCTGGGGAGCTGGGTTTTTTTTCACCACGCTAGTGGCTGCTCATGCGCGCCGCATGCAGACTTCTGCAGCCATTTGAGGAGATCACCAAACTGGTCAGTCGCAGCTGTAATGGAAATTTGTAGGTTCTGTATATAATTGTATTCTATTTTTGTCAGGAAAGGTTCCCTCCGCTGGTAATATCAATCATTTGGCATGCAGTACTGCGATCCACCAGCAGGTGTCTCCTGCTGGAATTATGTCATCTTTGGTCCGCAGTACTGGTGTCCACCAGCGGAGGGATCCTGGCAGTATGGAGCAGGTATTGCCTTCTGCAGTCAGGCGTCACATGACTGACAGCAGCCATTATAAATACCCGGCAGGTGCACACACACCTCGCCTTGGTATTGTTCCTTGTACCCTGACCTGCTGCTTACGATCCTGATTCTGTACCTATTCCTGTGCCCTGAACCTGTGACCCGTGGTTCTTATCCTGTTTCCCTGTCCTGGTCCCTACCCTGTCCCACCTGTTACCATTATCCCTGTCCTGCAGTCTGATCCGTCCATCCTCTCCCTGTCCTGTGTTCCTTACCCCATTTGTTGATCTCCCGTGTATGACCTTGGCCTGGCTTGTGACTCTGATTCTGGACTGCCCTTGTTTATCTGCTGATCTCCCTTTGTATGACCCTGGCCTGCCTATCGTTTACGGTCCTTACATTTCCCATTTATTGTACATATCTGTCTGTTGTTGTTTGGGGGTCTTTGTTGGTTGGTTTATTGCACTGTGTGGTTGTATTTATATTATTCACTTTCTTTAATAAATCATATTTCACTTATACACGTTTGGGTTTCCTCTGTTGCAGTCCACACAGTTCTGGTCTTATCTGATACTTAACTGAATACCAAGGCGATCCCTGACCAGAAGTGGCTACACAGAGGAACCATCTTGGTTCAGGTTGCTTACAGAAATGAATTTAGAAGTGATTCGTTATTATGCTTTGTTGGCGTCTGAGAGTGGTGACTATCTCCGCCAGACACTGAAAGGGTGGACCAGTGATCAGCTGTTGGAAACCATTCGTTTAGCTCACTCCTGGGTTGATCAGGGCTGTATGTTGTTTGGGGATGTTCAGCCGTTAATTCAAATCTGCACAGAGCTGGCCCTGCCCTGCATCCCAGGGGGCCAGGATGATTTTTCTCCCCCTTTCAGTATTAATCAAGTCACATCACTGGTATGTCTTCTGGAAGATGATTCCCCTTACTTTTTTGAGCATTACACAGCCTGTTCCCAACAGATGATAATAGAATGTGTTGATTCCGTACAATCCCTTGTCAGACAGGCAGTATGTAACCCGCAGTTTGTGCAACCACTACTTTTAGCATGGTCTGGTATTTTGCAATCAGCCACAGCCAGCCCACAACAAACCATCTCTGCTACCAAACACCTGCCTGCCCAAGAAACTCTTCCTCCATCACCTATGGCAACCTCAGTTTCAGCCCAATATACTCTACTCCCCACGAAATATCAATACCCTGTTTCTTCCTGCTGCACATATCCTGCCTTTAATCCAACTGCCTCTTTCCCGTGGACAACTGTCCCTCAAGAACTTCCCCCAGCCACTGTTACCTCTTCCCTGCCATATTCTAACCCTTCTCTCCAGTTTGCTTCATCCCCTACCTATAGATCTGCAGCTACCTGCAGGCCTTCAGTAGCTAAATCTAAAAAGAGACGGAAGTTCTTTCCTACCCATTTGATCCTGCCAGTAACGCAACCTGCCTCCACATCAACCAACCTTCTCCAGCCTGACGCCTTGCAGCCTGATGTCCCGGCCTTCCAGCCAGACGCCTTGCAGCCTGATGTCCCGGCCTTCCAGCCAGACGCCTTGCAGCCTGATGTCCCGGCCTTCCAGCCAGACGCCTTGCAGCCTGATGTCCCGGCCTTCCAGCCAGACGCCTTGCAGCCTGATGTCCCGGCCTTCCAGCCAGACGCCTTGCAGCCTGATGTCCCGGCCTTCCAGCCAGACGCCTTGCAGCCTGATGTCCCGGCCTTCCAGCCAGACGCCTTGCAGCCTGATGTCCCGGCCTTCCAGCCAGACGCCTTGCAGCCTGATGTCCCGGCCTTCCAGCCAGACGCCTTGCAGCCTGATGTCCCGGCCTTCCAGCCAGACGCCTTGCAGCCTGATGTCCCGGCCTTCCAGCCAGACGCCTTGCAGCCTGATGTCCCGGCCTTCCAGCCAGACGCCTTGCAGCCTGATGTCCCGGCCTTCCAGCCAGACGCCTTGCAGCCTGATGTCCCGGCCTTCCAGCCAGACGCCTTGCAGCCTGATGTCCCGGCCTTCCAGCCAGACGCCTTGCAGCCTGATGTCCCGGCCTTCCAGCCAGACGCCTTGCAGCCTGATGTCCCGGCCTTCCAGCCAGACGCCTTGCAGCCTGATGTCCCGGCCTTCCAGCCAGACGCCTTGCAGCCTGATGTCCCGGCCTTCCAGCCAGACGCCTTGCAGCCTGATGTCCCGGCCTTCCAGCCAGACGCCTTGCAGCCTGATGTCCCGGCCTTCCAGCCAGACGCCTTGCAGCCTGATGTCCCGGCCTTCCAGCCAGACGCCTTGCAGCCTGATGTCCCGGCCTTCCAGCCAGACGCCTTGCAGCCTGATGTCCCGGCCTTCCAGCCAGACGCCTTGCAGCCTGATGTCCCGGCCTTCCAGCCAGACGCCTTGCAGCCTGATGTCCCGGCCTTCCAGCCAGACGCCTTGCAGCCTGATGTCCCGGCCTTCCAGCCAGACGCCTTGCAGCCTGATGTCCCGGCCTTCCAGCCAGACGCCTTGCAGCCTGATGTCCCGGCCTTCCAGCCAGACGCCTTGCAGCCTGATGTCCCGGCCTTCCAGCCAGACGCCTTGCAGCCTGATGTCCCGGCCTTCCAGCCAGACGCCTTGCAGCCTGATGTCCCGGCCTTCCAGCCAGACGCCTTGCAGCCTGATGTCCCGGCCTTCCAGCCAGACGCCTTGCAGCCTGATGTCCCGGCCTTCCAGCCAGACGCCTTGCAGTCTGATGTCCCGGCCTTCCAGTCTGATGTCTTGAAGTCTGATGTCCCGGCCTTCCAGTCCGATGTCTTGCAGTCTGATGTCCCGGCCTTCCAGTCTGATGTCCCGGCCTTCCAGTCCGATGTCTTGCAGTCTGATGTCCCGGCCTTCCAGTCCGATGTCTTGCAGTCTGATGTCCCGGCCTTCCAGTCCGATGCCTTCCAGTCTGATGCCTTCCAGTGTGATGCCTTCCAGTCTGATGTCCCGGCCTTCCAGTCTGATGCCTTCCAGTCTGATGTCCTGGCCTTCCAGTCTGATGTCCCGGCCTTGCAGTCTATTGCCTTCCAGTCTGATGTCCCGGCCTCGCAGTCTGATGTCCCGGCCTTGCAGTCCAATTCCTTCCAGTCTGATGTCCTGGCCTTGCAGTCCGACGCCTTCCAGTCTGATGTCCCGGCCTTGCAGTCCGACGCCTTCCAGTCTGATGTGCCTGACATCCCAGTGCCCGCCTTCCAGCCTGACGTGCCGCTGCCCGCCTTCCAGCCTGACGTGCCGCTGCCCGCCTTCCAGCCTGACGTGCCGCTGCCCGCCTTCCAGCCTGACGTGCCGCTGCCCGCCTTCCAGCCTGACGTGTCGTTGCCTGCCTTCCAGCCCGATGTGCCAGCTTCCCGGTCCTATGTGCTTCTGTCTGCTGCCCTGCTTGAAGTGCCCGTTACCCAACCTGATGTGACTTTGCTCATAGCCCAGCTTGACGCAATGGACTTTCCCCAGCAACTGCTAGTTGGAGCGTCCGGAGGTCGCTCCTTTGAGGGGGGGTACTGTCAGGAAAGGTTCCCTCCGCTGGTAATATCAATCATTTGGCATGCAGTACTGCGATCCACCAGCAGGTGTCTCCTGCTGGAATTATGTCATCTTTGGTCCGCAGTACTGGTGTCCACCAGCGGAGGGATCCTGGCAGTATGGAGCAGGTATTGCCTTCTGCAGTCAGGCGTCACATGACTGACAGCAGCCATTTTAAATACCCGGCAGGTGCACACACACCTCGCCTTGGTATTGTTCCTTGTGCCCTGACCTGCTGCTTGCGATCCTGATTCTGTACCTATTCCTGTGCCCTGAACCTGTGACCCGTGGTTCTTATCCTGTTTCCCTGTCCTGGTCCCTACCCTGTCCCACCTGTTACCATTATCCCTGTCCTGCAGTCTGATCCGTCCATCCTCTCCCTGTCCTGTGTTCCTTACCCCATTTGTTGATCTCCCGTGTATGACCTTGGCCTGGCTTGTGACTCTGATTCTGGACTGCCCTTGTATATCTGCTGATCTCCCTGTGTATGACCCTGGCC
Organism: Lithobates pipiens; assembly: GCF_037356315.1. Classification (NCBI taxonomy): domain Eukaryota; kingdom Metazoa; phylum Chordata; class Amphibia; order Anura; family Ranidae; genus Lithobates; species Lithobates pipiens. Next base: position 379,260,349 of record NW_027507903.1, on the reverse strand, counting down.
TGCCTATCGTTTACGGTCCTTACATTTCCCATTTATTGTACATATCTTTCTGTTGTTGTTTGGGGGTCTTTGTTGGTTGGTTTATTGCACTGTGTGGTTGTATTTATATTATTCACTTTCTTTAATAAATCATATTTCACTTATACACGTTTGGGTTTCCTCTGTTGCAGTCCACACAGTTCTGGTCTTATCTGATACTTAACAATTTTATATGTATTGCACGATGCCCTCACTGTGCACACGGCACTAACAATGTTTTCAGTACATGTTTTGCATTCTTTCAAGTCCTGATTAGAATTAGCCTGCCTATGTAACGCCCCTTGTTACCATAAATGTACAATTGTAATATTAATGTGATACCTACGTAATCATGTGTATAAAAGCCTTCAAATGCGTCATAATAAAGGAGAATGGTTATTTGGAAAGATGCTGAGCGTATCTTTTGTGTCTGTTCCCTACTGCATTAGTTGTTAATTTGGAACCACTAATCAATATGAGGATAGGAGTTGCCTATCATCAAAATATCCATTTCAGGTGGCGAAGCCAGCCCAGCAGGGGTTATCAGGTGACCCTGAGTATCCGAAACGAGGAGCTTGAGACGATCCGGGAATTTCTGATAATCAGCCGGCTGAGGTAAGCCTTTTGCTTACATTCGAGTTATCAGACTTCCTTGATCGGTAAGGCATTTTCGGGACAAAGGGTACCTATTTTAATCCCCTTAATCGAACTGTATTGATTAGTGGTTATATGTTATGTTGTCACTGTCTACTGTCCATCAGAGTGTTATAGAGAAAGGGAAGAATAGTGCTGTTCACAGAGTATAATGTAGTACATCTGCTAGATAAAGTAGTTTAGAGGCAAGAGGGTATAGGCACACGTAGAGAAGACTGGCCAGTCATTATGGGCATTAAATTAAGTAAGGGAATGACGGGTAAGAGACCCTCAAAAATGCCCAGCGCAAGAGGAGCGCTATATATGAACCGAAGGTGCGGTTCCGCCTATACTGAGCCCCTAGATTAATGGTTAAAGTGGACAGGGATCCACAATGGGTAACTGGGTTACCACCAAAGTCTACAGGGACAAAGAATCATGCAGAGTATACAGCTAGAGAAACAGCTATTTATGTGATCAGGATGGATCAAGAGTGACATTAACACTAGACAGAAAGGGACTTTTTGATGTTAAGTTGTGGGATGAATTTGGGGTCAGGCATTACAACTAGTAAAGTCAAGAAACAGTAATGAGAATTAAAACAGAATGCTTTATATGTTGTCAGAGAGGGAAGATGGGATGAGCACTATGGCTGCCTGTCTGATCATAGAAGGTACAGTATGTGAAGTATGGAATTACAATACATTGGATGCAAAGGATATCAGAACAAAATAAAGAAAGCAGAAGTTTAAGCAAGGAAGTATTAAAAAAGCGTTAACAGAAAGTGAGAGAATGATATGCATGTGTTGTGTACAAATGGGAATAATGTAAGCAATTTTAGAGATATATTTGAGTATGTTTGTGAATGCTGGAACCTTTAGTTCGCTCGCTTGTGTCATGTACACAGATGTGACCCCCTCCTTTGTGCTCTCCTGAAAGAATGTGGCTGACATGAGAGATTGGTGATAAGCTGGAAGGACACCATGCCAATTTCAGTTTTTTAGACAAAACATTTATAACAAAATGTGCCGGGTTAACGAATCTAATGATAAACAATGTGATCACAATTATTTTTGAATCTGTTTTCCAAACATGGTAAAATGAAGGTTACAAATTAACCGTGTCTTACACAAATTTAATATCCTATGATAGTGGAAACAGTGCATTAAAAAAAAAAAAAAGAGAGAGAAATTGAGTAAAATGAAGTAATATGTCCCCCTTTAAGGACATTTATCTGTGCATATATATTAGTGTGTGATATTGAAATTATCATATGAGTATTAATTTCTAATATGAGTTTAACAATTTATTAATAAATATAGATATATTGAAACTGGTTTAGACAACCTTTGGTTGGAAAAGAAAGGCCCGGAATTAAGCCAGAGGCTGGGTGGAGGGCCAGACATGACGAATGCTGAGGGAAGAGCGTAGGGGGTTAATAAAAATAGAGAAAAGTAAGGAGGGGAGGGCGGAGAGAAAAAAGTAAGAAGGGGGGGCGGAGCATGATAAAAGGAAGGGGAGGAGCTGAGACGGCAGCGTGGTGTTCAGTGTACAGGAGAGTTGCCAGAGGTAGGACCTGCTTCGTGATGGTGCTGCGTTTTTGCGGTAGGCGCGCCGTGGGCGGCGGGGGTCACTCAGCGGACTTACTCAGGGGGAAGGTCTGGACTCGGTTGGGGGTGTCCTTAGCGGCGGGGGGGGGGGGTTTTGCAGCACTGCACGGCAGGACATAGCATGTCGGATCCGGACGCGCTGTTTTCGCGGCCGCGGGCCGCGGCTGCGTCACGTGGGGCGGACGGGCTGCAGAGCCAGGTGGCGGCCATTACCGCCGCGGCGGGAGGGGGGCCGGCTACAGGGGGGTACCAACTCCACGCGCTCGGCGGGCCAGGCCGCCGGAACGTTTTCACCAGGCCCCTACACCAGAGCCCAGCGCCACCCTAGGAGCCCGGGGACGGAACCCGCCCCCCCCCCCCCCCTGCAAACCGTTCGGGCGCCACAGTGCCTGGGGGGGTCCGGGCGGAATCCTCTTCATGGGGGACTCGGGGAGAGAGGCTGGAGATGCGGATGGAGCCAGCTACCCGCCGGCGCGGGCAGTGCAGGAGGGAACGGCGGTCACCCGTGGAAGCGCGGCGTCTTTGCCGCAGGGGGGGACCCGGCGGGGGAGACGAAGTGTCACGCCTGTGCGCCAGCGACCAGACGCTGCGGGCAGGCCCGGACGATTGGATGGGAGAAGTTTGGCGGCGGACGGGAGGGGGAGAGCTGGGGGACCGGTGAGGAGTCGGCTGGCGGCGGTCGCACGGAGTGGAGCCAGGGGACGGGACGACGGTGTGCGGGCTTCTACGAGCGGTTGTCGATCCACGGCCGCTGGGGTGGAGTCGCCCGGCAGGCTGAACACGCCTCTGCTACCTACGGCAGGAGAGCGTTCGGAAGGTGCGATATCGGGTTCGGAGGAGGAGATTCGGGACGGCGTCTCGGCGGCTGGAGCATCCGGAGCGGCGGCTGACGGGAACGGACCCAGGCAGCCAGGTAAGACTTTTTCATCTCCCGCATAGTGCTTTTGATGATGCTTTGTGTGGGATTGTTGGGGGGGCTGTGCGGGCTACTGGGGGTGGTTTTGGGGCCTGCCGTTGTGGGTCCGTGGGGGGCGGGCGGTCAGCCTGCCGCCGGCGGGTCACACGGTCATTTCCAATCCTTCTTGGGGGGAATCCAGGTTGGAGGCAGCGGTGCCCAGGGTGGAAGTGGTGAGGATGGCGGACGCCGCGAAGTGCGTGGTGTATGTGTGCCATGAGGGGTGGTTGGGGCACATCTGACACAGGAAGTGCGGGACCAGATCACCAAGGGTGAGTATGGGGGGATATTTTCCTTGCTGCCCCTAGGAAATTTAATCTGGATAGGGTCGAGCCTGATGACTCCAAGAAGGACGACGAGGAGAAGAGGCGGTATAGGCTTATACCGCGGACTGTCACGAACTGGCTGCAGGCGTTCGCCATCATGGCCAGCGTGATCGGAGAGAAATCTCCGAAGCATTGTTCGGCTCTCTTTTGCTATATGGACGCCTTTTGGGGCACATGGGGTTTATGGGGGCTCGGCGTGGCGAAGATACGACGGGCAATTTCGGCAGAGGAGGGCGGTTCGGCCGGATATCAGGTGGGATCACAGGGCTATCAGCCTTTGGCTGCGCTTGATGTCGTCGGCGAGGGCGCCGTCGCAGTTTTCAGGGGGGGGGGAACCCCCGCCTCGGGACTTCAGGCTGGCAGGAAGTTTGGGGTGTGCTGGCAATTTAACGGGGGGTCTTGCTAGTTTGGAGGGTCCTGTCATTTCCGACACGAGTGTTCCGGAGGTGGGGGGAGCCACGCAATGTCCCGTTGCTTCAAGCGGGGTAAGCGCGGCGCACTCGCTGCTTTGAAGAGGGACAACGCCGGTGAAGGTGGAACGAATGCGTCCTTTCCGAAATGGGTACCCGAATAGGGAGGCGGCGTGGGTGTTGGGGGAGGGTTTTGCGGTGGGTTTTAAGATTCCGTGTTCCATGTCTGAGGCTCCGCCGATGGCTCGGACCTTGCGTTCCGCGCGGTTGCATCCCGGGGTGGTTTCGGCAAAATTGACCAAGGAAGTGGCGTTGGGGAGGAGGAGTGGCCCCTTCTCGGATCGGCCGTTGCCGGATCTGGTGGTGTCCCCTTTGGGGGGGTGGTGCCTAAGAAAGACCCTAACTAGTTCGGCTTATTCACCACCTTTCTTTTCCGAAAAGGGGGTTCGGTGAATGACGCAATTGCCTCAGAAGCCTGCACGGTGTATTACACTTCCTTTGATGCGGCGGTGGGTTGGGTGTGGCACTTTGGGCGGGGAGCTCTCATGGCGAAATCGGACATTGAGTCTGCGTTTCGGTTGCTGCAGGTACACCCGGAAAGTTTTCGTCTTTTGGGGTGCTGTTGGCAGGATCGGTTTTAGGTGGATGGATGCTTGCCTATGGGCTGCTCCGTCTCCTGCGCCCTGTTTTGAGCTCTTTAGCTCTTTCTTGGAGGGGGTAGTGCGTGATTTGTCCGGAGGGGTTCGGTCATCCACTATCTGGATGGCTTCCTCGTAGTGGGCCCCCAGCTTCCAATGTGTGTGCGATACTTTTGGCCACGGTGCGGCACATTGCCGAGGAGTTCGGGGTCCCTCTAGCGCCGGACAAACCGGAAGGTCCGGTGGAGGTGCTGAGTTTTTAGGCATTGAGCTGGACACGGTCGCCATGGAATGGGGGAGGGACTCCGGACGGAGATAAATGAGCTGGTGGGGCTGCGGAAGGTGCAGCTCAGGAAGCTGCAGTCGGAGTTGGGAAGCTCAACTTCGCTTGCCGCATCATCCCCATGGGCAGGGTGTTTTGCCGACGCCTGTCGGCGGCCACGGCGGGAGTCTCTGTTACGAATCATTTCGTTAGATTGCCCAGGGAACATAGGGAGGATTTGCGGGTCTGGCACACGTTTTGGAAGATTACAACGGACGTTCTGTGTGGATGGATGGGCCGGTGAGTAACTTTGACTTGGAGCTGGTGACGGATGCGGCGGGGTCGACGGGGTACGGGGCGTATTTTCAAGGTCTGTGAAGTGCGGAGGCCTGGCCGCGGACTTGGGTAGAGGTGGGGTTGACTAAGAATCTGGTTCTGCTGGAGTTGTTTCCGGTGGTGGTGGCTTTGGAATTGTGGGGTGAGTCCTGTCAGGACCTTAAGATTCGGTTGAATTGCGATAATATGGGAGTAGTGCAGGTGATTAACCGGATTTTGGGTTCTTCCCCTCCGGTGATCAGGCTGCTGCGCCACCGGGTGCTGCGGTGCCTGCAGATGAACATATTTCTGTATGCCGTACACGTTCCGGGGGTGGAGAATAACCTGGCCGATGCCTTGTCTCGATTTCAATGGCGGAGGTTTCGGGACTTGGCTCCGGGAGAGGCGAGAGAGGGGATCCCCTGCCCAGCATGGCTTTGGACAATTGCTTTGGGGATCGCCGCGGGTTGGATCAGGCGGTCGGTGAGCGAGTCGACTTGGTCGGCGTACAGTGGAGTTTGGAGGGAGTGGCTGGATTTTCACGGCTGGCGGACGCCGGGCTGGGGGGTAGGGGGGCGGACAATAGTCTGTTGGTTTTTAGGTTGTGGTGAGGCAGATGGTGGGGCGAGGGTCAGTTTCTGGGATTGAACGGAAGCTGGCGGCGCTGGCATTTTGGTTTCAGTTGCGGGGAGCACCGGATGCAACAAAACGGTTTCTGGGTAAGGCAAGCGTTGAAGGGGTACAGGAAGGGTAATCGGAAGACGGACGGAAAGAGGCCGGTGACTTTTGTTATTTTGAAGGCGGTTGGCCGGCAGTTGGGGGGTTTTGTGTGCGTCCGTTTATGAAGCTCAGCTATTTCGAACAGCTTTTTCCTTGGCCTTTTTTCGGGGCTTTCCGGGTGGGTGAGCTGGTCAGTCCAGCGAAGACTGTTGGGGGGGGGGGGTTTGTTGGGTCAGGATGTGGCATTGGGGGAGGGTTGCGTGTGTTTGAAACTGCGTAGGTCTAAAACGAACCAGAAGGGGAAAGGTGTGGACGTTTGGTTGTATGCATGGCCGGGTTCAGAAATATGTCCGGTGATGGCGGTGACGGAGTTCATGAGGCTTCGTCCACCAGGGGAGGGTCCACTGTTAGTGCATCAGGATGGGAGTTTCCTGTCTAGATTCCGATTTATAGCGGTGTTTAGAAATGTTTGACGTTGGGGGGGTTTGACGGGGCGCAGTTTGCTTCGCACTCCTTCCGCATCGGGGCGGGCACAGAGGCTGCCAGATGCGGGTTGGACGAGGCTGCGGTAAAAAACGGATTGGGCGGTGGGAGTCCAGGCGTTTCAGGTCCTATGTTCGGCCGCACTTGGTGTAGGCTGTTTTCCGGTGTCGGGGGGTGAGTGGGGGCTTGTGTAAGGGGGTTGTGTGATTTTGTCGGTGTCGTTTCAGATGGAGGTTTACCACGCCTCGTCTGGATTCTCGGACACTCCTATGTTTTTGGGGTGCCAGGCGAGCAGATGTCAGGCCGGAAGGACGTCAGTTGGGGATCCCGCGTAGAGAGGCTTGCATCAGGTGGTTGGGTATCCCGGGGATGCAGGGGGGTAGGGTCATACCTGAAATACACTGGTACGCCAGACTGGATAGGCCCCATGTTGTGCTGGTTCTCCATGTTGGGGGGAATGACCTGGGGATTAGGTCCACTCGGGAGTTAATAGCGGACGTGAAGTGTGTTTTTCTCATGCTTCGGAGGGATTTCCCGGGTATGGTCATAGTCTGGTCTGACATTGTAGCACGCACGGCCTGGCGGAGGGCACGGTCTGTGGTCCGACTTAACAAAGCCCGTATTAAAGTTAACAAGGTTTTGGGGAGGTTCATCAAACGTAATGGAGGTTTAGTGGCGCGCCACGTGGAGTTGGAGGTTAACGTGGGTATGTACCTTCGGGGGGGATGGGGTCCATCTGTCGGCAGTGGGCATGGACCTTTGGGGTTGGGGTTGCAAGATGGGATTGAACGGGCCCTGCGGGTGTGGAGGGGCCCTTAAGGATAAGGGGGTCATCCTTGCGGGCTGTGGCGGTGTCTTTTGGTCTTTGATGGGGCAAAAGGAAACAGATGATGGAAATGTGGGGGGGAGCTCATAGGGATATGGGCCCTCCCTTTTGGTGTATCCCAGCGGAAGGGTAGGCTGGAATACGGGATTTGGTGGCATTGCGGGAAGGTGGTTGTCTCCAGGCTTATAAACGGCCGGAGGCCTGGTATGAAAAAGTTGGTCCCGCAGTGGAATGGTGGAAAAAGGTTATGTTTAAAAGGTGGAACGTGGTACCGTCAAAGACCAACTGACTGGGAGTTCTTTTAAAATTACCGTTACCAAACAGTTGATATATATATTTATATATATATATATATATATTTAATAAAGCTATTTAAGTTATTGGTTTGAAGAGTGTTAATAAAAGGCTGCTATGGCCAGTTATACTCCAACTCCTGTGTGGCCTGATTATTTGGGTAGAATGTAAAAGTTAAGATAATAATGGTATAGGAATCATTAGAAGGGAAGAAGGGGTAATTACAAGGGGAAATAAAGTACGGAGAGGTATGTCCCTAATGCATGGGTCATGAAATCCAGGTTAATGGGGAGATTGGTAAAAAATTGAATTAGTTTAGATTAAGATAACAATTTTGTAATTTTACATTTATTGAGTGGAAAGAAAAGAAAGATTAAGATGAGGTTGTTAATTTAAATACAGCTGCAATAATGTTTAACAAAGCCAAGATGAATGGGATACATAAGGAAGTTTTTCTACAGAAATGAAATCTTAAAGTCTGATAATAACTTAATGTGCGGTCCATGATGTGAGAGTAATAATAACATTTAAATATAACAGATCCATCACATCAAGTCCATACATCCTGTTAGGATAGCTGCTGTCTGCAGCCAGTTGGTTTATAGTTTTTGAGGGCCGAGTGCTTTCTGGTCCGTCATACATATTCTTGGTCCTTTTGTTTTTATGTATTTTTATTTTTGAAATCCAAAGCAGAATGTGTGGATTGTGAAATGATGTGCCCCTTTTCCTTGTAAGTGCAGTGGGTATAAGTAGAAGAATATTTTGGATTTATGGACATCTCTGCAGCACTGCAGGGTATTCTTATCATTTATTATAATATTGCCAGGAAAGTTGTCTTTTTGAAACATGAAACTGGAGTTCTTACACAAACAGCATGATAGAAAACAAGCCATTGTTATATTTATGCAAGCTGGACCCAGTAATGAAGGGTTCACTCCGATGTATCAGAGCTGTAGCTTTATGCAAAGTTGCTATTAGACAAAGTTACAGATATTATTTTGGTTGAATATTTCATTTTTAATGGTCCGATATTCTGTACAGCAAATATATAGCTAAGTGTTTGTCTAATGAAAGGTTCAAAATATGAATTTGTTTTGTGTGTTTATGTACAAATCTAACAATGAAAAATGTGTACATTTGAATCCAGCCACCTTATTGCCTCTATTGGAGGAGGCTGGAGACAAAGAAAAAACACATGTGTTAAATTGATGACGTGGGAATCATCTGCTGTGAGCCCAGTGCAGGACACACTCCCTGGAGACCCGAGTATTTACTTTTTTGTAGTGTTATTCCTGGTTTTATACCAAGGATGAAGTTTATCACCCAGAAGGATACCCTGTATTCAGAGTCATTGGATCCTTTTTCCCCAGCTCAAGAAGCAGAGCTTCATGTTTTAGAAAAGCCTGTGAGCTATAAAAAGAGTATATATTTATATAGATAGTCGAGATATAGGGAGCTTTTGGTTCCATTTGAAGGGCCAGAAGTTTGTTTTTACTTCGGCAGGTAAACCAATCAAGCATGCTAAGTTAATTTGATCGGCTGTTTTCAGCCTTCCAGGTTCTTGCTGAGGTAGCCATACTAACAGTAAAACTCACATATGGAAGCAGACCAGGCGACTCTTAGGATGCTGCATTTACAGCCCCGGACACTTGCTGGGTCTGTGCAACTCACAGATTCCACCCTAGTTCTGGCCCAGTATAGCTGGGATTAATAATTCAACTTTAAGGACCCCAGAACGAGAAGCACAAGTGGTCCACAGAGGGCAACTTCTTACGAAACAGGACTTTGGAAAAGGTGATCATTTATGTTTGCCAGACACTCTTTTCCCTTCAGCTTGACACGTGAACCGTGTCATCAGTCACAAGTAGTTATGGCTGCCTTAGTAAATGAGCGTGGGATAGAGCCAGGGTTCTACACAGTTGTTTTTATAACATACCACTTTATGTTTTACCTGTTACCAAAGGTGTTACCAAAAGTTGAACATCCCTTCCAGAGATAACAAAAAGATCTATCCAGATGCCCGAGTCAGGATCTTACGAGTATGTATTTTGTTTGCATGGACATGTTTTATGGATGTCCAGTGGCAAATGCTACTGCAAAGGCCCCAGTAAAAAAGTGTTATCAGAAGTAGTTTTTAAGTACAGAGTGCAGAATCTACAGAGAGTAACAGAGGAAATCATTTTTATAGGAGAGTCCTTACTAGAAGTTTTGAGGTTTTATTTTTACACCCCCTACTGTCTACAATGTAGCGGACAAAGTAGAGTAAGAAACTAGAAAACTTTTGCCTGAATGTTTTATTATATTTTATCAAGCCCGTAGGGGGATGTTGGACTCTTTCCCTATGGGATTTGGTTTGGGAGTGTGTTACTCACTTGCTTATATTTTGTCTCAGCAGCTGAAGTCCTCCATTCGGATCTCACAGAGAATGTTGCTGATTTTTTTAAGGTTTTTGACAAACTCATTTATGTGTTTTCTCCCCAATTCCAGATCCTAAAAGTTTGGAAGGATCTAAAACTAAAGCCAGGTGACATGTGGATTGATAAGAGACATTTATATATAAGGAAATGTTTGGAGACTCAATACAGCATCTATTTCATGTACAGTTTTGCAAAACTTGAAGGAAAAGTCACCTGGATCCACACCAGACACTGCAAAAATGACTAAATTAAAGAAATCTCTATGTTTGATTTGTTTCCCTCTTGCGATAACAGTCTAGGGTACTTCTTGATTCAATTACTTTAATTGTAAGGGATAAATATATTTGAAAAGTAGTTTAGCCATGTTGAAGTCATATTTGTCTTTTGTACCTCCATTTTATGTAGAACTGTTTGTGTTTACATATGCTGATAAGTCAGCATACCAGCAATTAAGCTAGAAGGCCATTCTGGCCACAGGAGTGTGCAGCCAGTACTCTGTAAATATGTCTTATCAATCATTTGTTTTTCACAGTGAAAAGTCATTTTGTAATGAAAAAAGCTGCTCAGCTATTATTTTCTCCACAATGGAGTTTTTGCTTCTTTGGCCAGGACTACCTCCACCTAAGCGTGTGGAGGTTCCAGGTTAAAGGTGAGAGCAGGTATGGTTAGTGATCAAAATATTGATCAAAAGAGAGGAGACTGTAATGGAAATTTGTAGGTTCTGTATATAATTGTATTCTATTTTATATGTATTGCACAATGCCCTCACTGTGCACATGGCACTAACAATGTTTTCAGTACATGTTTTGCATTCTTTCAAGTCCTGATTAGAATTAGCCTGCCTATGTAACGCCCCTTGTTACCATAAACTTACAATTGTAATATTAATGTGATACCTACGTAATCATGTGTATAAAAGCCTTCAAATGCACCATAATGAAGGAGAACGGTTATTTGGAAAGATGCTGAGCGTATCTTTTGTGTCTGTTCCCTACTGCAGTAGTTGCTAATTTGGAACCACTAAAAAATATGAGGATAGGAGTTGCCTATCATTAAAATATCCATTTCACAGCCATGGCGCCATCAGTGACATGGTACCTTATGCCTTCTTTATGGAGCGTGCATTGCGTCGTGTCATTGATCAAGCTGTGGAGGAGCAGGAGCGGGAAGATGAGGAAGTCGCAATGCTGGATGAATTCCCAGGGGGGGGCTACTCTATCTGAGACAAGTGAACAACAGGAGTCTGAAGAGGAGTCAGATGAGGATGGTGCCGGGGCGGATGAGGAGGAGCAAGAAGAGCATGCTTTAAACCTTTCTGGGATCCCTGTTGTTGTGCGTGGATGGGGAGAGGAGAATGAAGAGGACGACATTATCCTGGATGATGAGCAGGAGCCAGGCCACCACACCGCTTCCAGTTTAGTGCAAATGGGGGCCTTCATGCTCCAGTGTTTTAATAGGGACCCCCGTATAAAAAGCATAAGGGTCAAGGACCAGTACTGGGTGGCAACGTACTTAGACCCCCGGTACAAACACAAAATGGCGGAAATGTTACCGCCGTCACAGAGGGCTGTCAGAATGGAGCACTTCCAGGCCTTGCTTCGAGAAATGCTGCATTCTGCTTTTGCGTGCGCTGGCAGAGGAGCAATTCCCACTCCCAGAGAAGGAGTTGCAGATACCAATCCAACAGCGCCTGCAAGAAGAGGCCGGTTTGAAGATGTGTTGGTGACTTCGGATATGAGGTCATTCCTCTGTACCTCTGCTGTGCATATTATGAGGGGCTCCCACCATCTCTGTGCTATGCTCATTATGAAGGGCTCCCACCATCCCTGTGCTGTGCTGACTTCCTCCTTGGGCTGTACCTCTGCTGTGCATATTATGAGGGGCTCCCACCATCCCTGTGCTATGCTCATTATGAGGGGCTCCCACCATCCCTGTGCTGTTCTGACTTCCTCCTGGGGCTGCTTATTATGAGGGGCTCCCACCATCCCTGTGCTGTGCTGACTTCCTCCTGGGGCTGTACCTCTGCTGTGCATATTATGAGGGGCTCCCACCATCCCTGTGCTATGCTCATTATGAGGGGCTCCCACCATCCCTGTGCTGTGCTGGCTTCCTCCTGGGGCTGCTTCCTGTACCACATGATGGATGTGTCATCATAGGTCAAAGTTCTTTTACACAGTAAACACGTAAGTCCGCCGGTCGAACACGGCAATAGTCCACCGATCGGGCGGACCACGAACAGCCGAAATTCGCCTCGAACCGAACGCTGGGCGAACAGTTCGGCCATCCCTATTCAGGAGGAGGCAAGGAAACTGGAACCGTATTAGAGGAGGAAGAACTAGAGTCCACCAAGGCTGGAGCAACAGGCAAATGCTGCAGCTGATCCTCCAACTGGAAGTAGCCATCCTGGAGCTTCTGTACAGCTTGTGTAAGGGTGGCGACTTGTTGACACATCATTTTGAGCGGGGAAGCACCTCCGTCGGCCTCGGTCATGGCTGGTTTGTACTGTCACGTACCTGGTTGGAGAAAGAAAATGAAAGTGGACTGTAGTGGGACTTTAAATGAGGCATGGATATGTGTTTGAAATGGTCTGGGATACCTAAAATGTTATTGATTGTCACTGTCCCTGCGGGGAAAATCTGTATACCCATAAAGAGTTGCTAATCAATCCAATAAATTAAATACAGATACTGAATAGTAGGTATATATAATGTATCATAATATATAATACATGGGTCATGCAACAAGAAGCATAATTAATTGTAGTAATAATCATATTGACATATTTAATGTATATAATGGATAGACATAATTGGTACAAGCAATCACAATTAAAAAATTGAATGGACATACAGAGCAGGTGAACATGGTTATCCTAATAAATATAACTATAAATGAATAAAATAAATTCATGATTGTAGCAAACTTGACTTGGCATCCCTGAGTATGGACTCTACGCGTTTCATGGTGATTTCAGCCAATCATCAGGAGTGGGATGCATCAAAAATCGCTTTGGCCACGTTCAGATAAGTAACCCAACAGACCCAAAAAGGGAATAGGATGGTGGCACTGAATGAACCGTCTCCCCCGGGGTTGAGGCGGGGACACATCCCCTTCACCCTAAGCCAAAGCTCTCCAAAGAACATGGAGGAATGGAGAAGGGGCAGTGGGAAACAGCGGCCAACGGGAGAAGCGAACAGCCACACCACAATGCCAGAGTATGAGGTATGCACATATGGGCCACAGATCAGAATCTAGAGTGTAGATCAGAGCCCATAGAACCTCTCCTCCTGATGGAATGTGTGCGGTTGGAGGCCGAAATGCCGAGAGGGCTCCCCTTCCAAGTGAGTGCAGTACACCCCTGAAGTTGGGTACAGAGGTGTAGTGCCCAGAGAAGCACAGGTTGTTAGATGGATTCCGGAGATAAGAGCTGGTGGGCACCTGAAGGACACCAGGTAATGCAGGAAGCACAGCTGAATTAAAGTCTATAATAATCCTCGGTAATACTTGGCAAGGTGTGCATAAGGAACAGTAGTGGAAGCCAGGCCAGGGGTCAAACACAGTAGATCCGGCAGGAGGAGGAGGCAGGTTGCAGAAACGGGGACAAGTCAAAGGTCTGGTATCAGGAAGCAGGCAGGAACAGGTAACTGTAGCGAAGTCCGTGATACTAGCCGGGATCAGGTATAGGAGAAGACAGCAAGTCGGTAAAGCAAGCCAGGGGGTCAAACCAGAAGAGCAGATCAGACAGGTCAGGAACAAGCCGGGTCACAACAGGAATCCAAATAGTAATTTCACAGAGGTTCAGGAAACACAGGAAGACTGACAAACCAGCAACTGCAGACACTAGCAGACTTCCTTATATAGACCCATGTGACCTGCTGGTAGAAATACTGGGTCCTAAAGTCCTTCTCCTGACAGAGATTCTGGGTCCTGCTGTTGGTTCCCTGACAACTGACACTATAGCCAGTTCTCCTACGGCCATTTCCCTGACACACTGCTTGCTTGTGCCACGACACTGCAACCTCTGCCAGATACTGTAGTTGGAGTGCAGGAATGAGCCCTGCTGCAAAGCATTGCATCAAAAATTGTAATTACATGCCCCTGTTAAACAGGGGCTGAAAAATTGGGCCTATACACTGCAAACTCTCCCATATACTCTAGTTGTAGTGCAGGAATGAGCCCTGCTGCAAAGCATTGCATCAAAAATTGTAATTACACATCCCTGTTAAACAGGGGCTGAAAGAATGGGCCTTAGGCACTGGTGCTGGTGCCACGACACTGCAACCTCTCCCATATACTCTAGTTGTAGTGCAGGAATGAGCCCTGCTGCAAAGCATTGCATCAAAAATTGTAATTACATGCCCCTGTTAAACAGGGGCTGAAAAATTGGGCCTATACACTGCAACCTCTCCCATATACTCTAGTTGTAGTGCAGGAATGAGCCCTGCTGCAAAGCATTGCATCAAAAATTGTAATTACACGCCCCTGTTAAACAGGGGCTGAAAAATTGGGCCTTAGGCACTGGTGCCACGACACTGCAACCTCTCCCATATACTCTAGTTGTAGTGCAGGAATGAGCCCTGCTGCAAAGCATTGCATCAAAAATTGTAATTACATGGCCCTGTTAAACAGGGGCTGAAAAATTGGGCTGGTGGCATCACCCAGAACCAAAAATGTTCTTCCAAGATATCAGCGGAGGAGGAAGAGGATAGACAGTCAACATAACAGGACAGTCACTCAGCATCAGCATAGGCAGTCTTGAAGGGATGTGATATTTCCAAAAAAATTATTCGGTTACATCAGCTTCAGGTGCTTGGGAGCTGGTGGTGATCCAAGACTGATTCATCTTTATGAAGGTCAGTCGATCAACCGAGTCGGTGGACAGGCGCACCTTGTGATCGTTAACAAAGCCACCAGCAGCACTGAAGGTGCGTTCCGAAAGAACACTGGATGCAGGACAGGCCAGTAGCTCAATTGCATACTGTGCAAGCTCTGGCCAATGATCCATCCTCAAAATCCAGTAATCCAGAGGATTTTCGGTGGGAAAGGTGTCCAAGTCTGACGTTGCCCCTAGGTATTCCTGCACCATGTAAATCAGACGCTGGCGATGGTTGCTGGAACCGATCATACCTTGGGGCTGCGGACTAAAAAATTGTCTGAACACATCGGTCAGACGACCACCTTCTCCACTGCTCCTTCTGACCGAAGCTTCAGCAACACGTTGTCCAGGACCAGGAGTTTGTAACCTCCCAGTCTCTGGGAACGCATTGCACAGACCTTTCTGCAAGGCCTCCCGGAGATGTCTCATCCTCTGCTCCCTCTGCGACGGCAAGATAAGGTCGGCAACCTTACCCATGTACCGTGGATCAAGGAGAGTGGCCAGCCAGTAATGGTCCCTCTCCTTGATCCGAAGAATATGAGGATCCTTCCGCAGGCTTTGCAGGATCAGGGAGGTCATGCAGCATAGGTTAGCTGAGGCATTTGGTCCGGAGTCCTCTGGGCCATTGTCGCAAACCACCAATCCTGGTAATGTCCCTGTCCATGCCTGCTGGACCATGAGTCAGTGGTAATATGCACCTTACCGCTGACCACCCTGTCCAGCGAGGCAAGGACATTGCCTTCCACATGCCGGTAGAGAGCCAGAATCGCCTTCCGTGAGAAAAAGTGGCGTTTGGGGACCTGCCACTAAGGAACCGCACATTGCACAAACTCACGGAAGGGGGCCAAGTCTACCAACTGAGCAAAGGTAGCAATTGAAGTGCTAGCAATTTAGCCAAGCTAGCATTCAACCGTGGTACATGTGGATGGCTGGGAATGAAATTCTTTCTACGGTCCAGCAGCTGTGGCAGGGAAATTTGCCTGCTACAATCAGAGGTGGGTGTACTGCTAGCAGAGTGCCCACAAGCACTTGGCTGTGACACACCTAATTCTACACCTTCATTCCTCTCAGTGCAGGTTTCAGAGAAGACTGAAGGTCTAGTGAGGTTGGAGATCCCAGCTGATGAGGAGCAAGGAGAGGTCCGCTTTGTTCTTTGGTGTGGGTCTTTGAGGTACGCTTGCCAACGAGCTGCATTGCAGGTCAACATATGTTTGGTTAAGCATGTGGTGCCCAAGCGGCTGATGTTTTGGCCACGCGAGATACGCTTGAGACATATGTTGCAAATAGCTGCGGTGCAATCTGATGCACTCGTCTCAAAAAAGGCCCACACCAAAGAACTTTTAGAATAATGTGCAGAGGCAGCGCCCTGCACAGGCAGAACTCTGCGGTTTGATTCAGTCGGTTTTCTGCCCCTAAGCTGGCCCCCAAAGGGCATCCTGCCCTGTTGGAGGTGTGCCTCCTCCTGTCTCCTACCAGGCACCCACATGGAGTCAGTGCGCTCATCATCCCCTACCTTTTCATCACTGCAGCTTGTGGAACATGACTGCTAGTTTGCTATCCTTCTTGAGCATCCCCTCTCTCTGCGCTCATGCTACTGCCTTCCTCTAGCTGAGTATCATCATCAGAGCCTACAAAACACTGGGCATCCTCCTGGAGCATGTACCCAACACTGTGCTCAAAGAGTTCAGGGGACTCCTCAGGAGGACGTGGTGGGTCTAGGAAACGAGTCACTGATGATGACATTGAGACAGCAGCTGCTTTGCTAGTACCCTGAGCCTAGGTGAGAGAGGATGAGGAGGATGAAGAGTGTCAGGTCACCTTGAGGCGAGGTGACAGATGCACACCGTAGGGATCAGGAGTGCACCGCAAGGTTGTGGACCCTACGGCTGACTGTTGCGGATGGGAGACAGGTCCCACCGTGGTTAGAGTGTAAGATTCCCTGGGGCGCGGAGTCTAAGAGCCAGAGCCTCGAGTGGTGAGGATGGACTTGGCTGCAACTGGCTCCAGGTCGCGACCCCAGGGTCCCCCAGCTCACACCCACAGTAGGCAACAGGAGGATAGGGATGGTGAGGGACAATGCCAAGGTTGGGGCCACAAGCAGACAGGAATAGTCAGGGACACGCCAAAAGGTCAGGGTCACAGGCAAACAGGGATTGTCAAAGACACGCCAAAGTCGGTAACGGAACAACAGAAGAGCACACGGCAGGTAACAGAAAGCCAAACAAACAAAGGAATACACAATGGTTGATCAGCCCTGTTGGCTTGCAGTGCACAGGTTAATATAAGGTTCCCTGATAGGGCCTGGGGTGGAGCCATGCTTAGAGGAGAGGTTATAAAAAGTGGCTGGCCTCTTAGTCTGAACACATGAGGGGAGGTAAGCAAACAGGAAGATCACTGCATAGCCATGACAAAGAGGGCTTGGTCATACACTACCAAGTCTTCGGCATGATGCGGCTCAGCACGTCCAGCTGCCGAAAATAAGGACAAGCGTGTCCCATGGCCCCGTGCTGATGACGATGCACCGTGTCCACGACCAGCACTGTTGTCTCTAGACACAGAGCCTGCTTGCCCTCTTTTATCGGCTCGTGCCTGTCTGCCTCTCCTTGTTGGCCTTCCAGACATGGTAATGGCCTGAAGGGAGATGGGAAAAACAGCAATTGGGTAGTGTATATTGTGCTGGAGGCACACAACACCCACTAACTCCTGCAGGTGCCTTTATTATAGAACAGCAGGAATTAAAGTTAAGATACCAGTGTATACTGTGCTGGAGGCACACAACACCAACTAACTCCTGCAGATGGCAGATTGCTCAATTAGAGAAGAGCAAAATAGGTGGAAAAAGGTGTATACTGCGCTCAGGGCACACAGACAACACCCAGAAACTCCTGCAAATGGCTGATAGCTCAATTACAGAAGAGCAATATAGCTATATAGGTAGATAAAGGTGTATACTGCACTCAGGGCACACAGACAACACCCAGGAACTCCTGCAGATGGCGGATAGCTCAATTACAGAAGAGCAATATAGCTATATAGGTAGATACAGGTGTATGCTGCGCTCAGGCCACACAGACAACACCCAGAAACTCCTGCAGATCGCTGATAGCTCAATTACAGAAGAGCAATAATGCTAACTAGGTGGATAAAGGTGTATACTGCGTTGAAGGTACACAGAGAACACCCACTAACTCCTGCAGACGCCAACACACTACACAAGGCCGCCGTGCTGGCGGCCTTATATAGTGTGGGGCGTGTACTACACAGCCTGAGCTCAGCCTGAGTCATTGATAAAAAAAAAATGCGTGGCGTTCCCCCCAAACCCCAAAATTCAATTACCAGGCCCTTCGGGTCTGGTATGGATATTAAGGGAAACCCCGCATCAAATGACAGGTTCCCCCCAAATATCCATACCAGACCTTGGTATGGATTTTAAGGGGAACTCCACGCCAATTTTTTTAAAAAAAAATAGCGTGGAGTTCCCCCCAAAAATCTATACCAGACCCTTTACCCGAGCACGCAACCTGGCAGGCCGCAGGAAAAGAGGGGGGGGCGAGAGAGCACCTCCCCTCCTGAACCGTAGCAGGCCACATGCCCTCAACATTGAGAGGATGCTTTGGGGGTCTGTGACCCCTCAAAGCACCATGTCCCCATGTTGATGGGGACAAGGGCCTCATCCCCACATCCCTGGCCAGCGGTTGTGGGGGTCTGCGGCCAAGGGGGCTTATCAGAATCTGGAAGACCCCTTTAACAAGGGGACTCCCAGATCCTGCCCCCCTTTTGAAATGGTAATGGGTACATTGATCCCGTAGAAGAGATCACCCAATCGCAGGATACCAAGAGTGGATTACCACCGCTGGAATCTTTTTTTTTTAAGAAAGGACTTATCCCAACGGTGTCTGTGTCTTTTTTAACAGTTTTTTTTTACACTTTCTTTGTGAAATGGTAGGGGTACAATGTACAGGGACAGTTCTAAGCACGGGAAACATGCGCCCCTTTACAGGCATACTATACACACCCCCTAGGTATGAAATTAAAGGAATATTACACTGTTATTGTTTCACTTTGAGCATTATTAAAATCATTGCTCCTAAAAAAGTCAGTTTTTAAAACTTTTTTTTGCATTGATACATGTCCCCTCGGGCAGGACTCAGGTCCCCAAACACTTTTTATGACAATAACTTGCATATAAGCTTTTAAAATTAGCACTTTAGATTTCCCCCATGGACTTGTACAGGGTGTTCCGCGGATTTTCCAATTCGCGTAAACACCCCAAATTGTTCGCTGTTTAGGTGAGAGGAAGGGGTTGCACCCCCCCCCCAAAACACATCCATTGATCCCCCATGATGGCAGATAGCACATGTGATTAATCATTAAAAAAAAAAAAGTACCAGTTGCTTACCGGTAACTGTCTTTCTGGGAAATCTTCCAGGACGGCACACCTGAGAGATGAGAGGCTCCTTCCTACAGGAAACACAATTAATCGACAGCTGTTTAACTACTTTCTGACCGCCAGCAGTCAAATGACGGCCAGGCAGCGCACCTATTGTGGCGGGAGGCCACCATATGACGGCCTCCCGTTTAAACAGGGAATGCGATCGTGCGCGCGCATCCCTGTTTCTTCGGTGGCGAGCGGTGTCTCCGTGATTGGTTATGGCTGTTTACCACGTGATCGGCCGTGATGAACACAGATGGTCACACCCCCACTGTGCACGGTGCATGCGCGCGATCGTGAGCGCGCTGCGCATGCACGTCAGTGGCGGCGTGTTCCCCCCGGGAACACTGCTCGTCACCGACGCTGGTAAACAGCCATTGGCTGGCTGTTTACCCACATGATCGGCTGTGATCCTTTCACAGCCGATCACTAAAATGTAAACAAACCGCGGTAACGAGATGTTACCAGGTTCTCCTCCTCACACACCAATCTTGTGTGAGGGGGAGACTGTGGTAACATCTCATTACCGCCTACAGTGTACACCAATCACACTGATTGCCCCCCCCCAATAAAGAGGACCTGTCACCACCCCTCATAGTACCTGTCAATCACAGTCCATCAGAGTACCTGTCACAGTCCATCAGAGTATTTGAGTACCTGTCACATTCCATCAGAGTACCAGAGTACCTGCCACAGTCCATCAGAGTACCAGAGTACCTGTCACAGCCCATCAGAGTACCCGAGTACCTGTCACAGCCCATCAGAGTACCCGAGTACCTGTCACGGCCCATCAGAGTACCCGAGTATCTGTCACGGCCCATCAGAGTACCCGAGTACCTGTCACGGCACATCAGAGTACCCGAGTACCTGTCACGGCACATCAGAGTACCCGAATACCTGTCACGGCCCATCAGAGTACCCGAATACCTGTCACGGCCCATCAGAGTCCCCGAATACCTGTCACGGCCCATCAGAGTACCCGAGTACCTGTCACGGCCCATCAGAGTACCCGAGTACCTGTCACGGCCCATCAGAGTACCCGAGTACCTGTCACGGTCCATCAGAGTACCCGAGTACCTGTCACGGTCCATCAGAGTACCCGAGTACCTGTCAAGGTCCATCAGGGTATCCGAGTTCCTATCACGGTCCATCATGGTACCCGAGTATCTGTCACAGCCCATCAAAGTACCCGAGTACCTGTCACGGCCCATCAAAGTACCCGAGTACCTGTCACGGTTCATCCGAGTACCCGAGTAGCTGTCACAGCCCATCAAAGTACCCGAGTACCTGTCACGGCACATCAGAGTACCCGAGTATCTGTCACGGCCCATCAGAGTACCCGAGTACCTGTCACGGTCCATCAGAGTACCCGAGTACCTGTCACAGTCCATCAGAGTACCCGAGTACCTGAAGCAGTCCATCAGAGTACCCGAGTACCTGTCACGGTCCATCAGAGTACCCGAGTACCTGTCACGGTCCATCAGGGTACCCGAGTACCTGTCACGGTCCATCAGGGTACCCGAGTATCTGTCACTGTCCATCAGAGTACCCGAGTACCTGTCACAGCCCATCAAAGTACCCAAGTACCTGTCACAGCCCATCAAAGTACCCGAGTACCTGTCACAGCCCATCAAAGTACCCGAGTACCTGTCACAGCCCATCAAAGTACCCGAGTAGCTGTCACCAGGCCATCAGAGTACCCTTGTACCTGTCACCAGGCCATCAAAGTACCCGAATACCTGTCACCACTCCATCAGAGTACCAGAGTACCTATCTCCAGGCCATCAGAGTACCCGAGTACCTATTTGCAGCCCATGTCTCATAGAATAGACGTTGGGGTGTTTGCTTTCCAAAATTGGGTCATTTTGTGGGTAATTTCACTGTCCTGGTGGTCCAGGACCTTCAAAAGTGTGATGGGTAGGAATGAAATGAGATGTATCATTTATGCTCCTAGAATGCCTGAACGTACTACTTCAATGTTCGGCCTCTCTATGTGAACAGACTGTGTAAAAGTCCTACACATGTGGTATTGCCATACTCGGGAAGAGTAGCAGAATGTGTTTTGGGGTGTCATTTTTGCTGTATACATGCTATGTGTTAGAAATATCTTATAAATTGACAACTTGTGTAAAAAAAAATGCGTTTTCGTTTTTTCCCAAATATTCCAAAAACGTCTGGAAAAAAATGAACCGTTCAAAAGACTCATAATGCCTCACAGATTATACGTTGGGGTGTTTGCTTTCCAAAGTGGGGTCAGTTTATGGGAAATTCCATTGTCCTGGTACTCCAGGGCCTTCAAAAGTGTAATAGGTGGTTGAGAAATGAGATGTGTAATTTTTGCTCGTAGAACGTCTGTCACGTACCTGGTGACGGAGCCTGATATGCAGAGGACGGCCTCTCTTACAATTCTGACTTGGAGCCCCTGATAGAGCTGACAGGAAGCACCGAGATGCAGAGTCGCACGAGTGCCTGGTGGGATCGCCGAACCTGGAGCTGGATCGGAGCACTCGGCCGGGCTGTAGAGGTGTCTGTAGAAATCCCAGAGCAGTGGTAGGCAGGTAGCTGGAACAAGTAGACAACTGATCCCCACAGGCAGGAGTGCAGATGCAGCAGAAGGTATGGTGGCACCCTCAAGGCTGAAGAAAAGGCAAGTACAGGCAGGCCGGGTCATACACAACGGGCACATCAGGAACAGGGGCTGAAGCAGAAGCAGAATCAGATTACAGGCCGGGTCGTCAACAGGCTGGCAGCGGAGTGGCAGAAGAAGCAGGCAGGTGCGGAGTGGGGGACAAGCCGGGGTCGGATGCAGGCAGGAAACAGGAACGTCAGGAAGAAAGCCGGGTCACAACAGGAACAGAAGTCAGGTAGCTAATTGCAGGTTACACAGGGAACGCTGTAGAGCAGACAGCACTGAGCCTGGAAACTGGCTGAGTTTAAATAGCCTGTTTGGGCAGACAAAGCTGTCACATGGTGCGTGCACACCAATGGCATCCTGACAGGGGCAGAGGTAATAGGTCATCTTCTTCTGCAGCCATCTTGGGTGCTGGCATGCCCTTCCTGACATGAAGAGGTAACAGGTCGTCTTCTTCAGCAGCCATCTTGGGTGCTGGCATGCCCTTCCTGACACTGCCCCTCCCCAAAGGGCAGCCTCCGGATGCCCAACTTGGCCCACTTGTCAGGATGGGAGTTCTTAAAAGCCTGAACCAAATCTTGGGCATGGATATTACCTTTGGGTTCCCAGGAGTTGTCCTCTGGCCCATATCCTTTCCATTTTATTAGGAACTGGACCTGATTTCTTCTCTTCCTGCAGTCTAAGATTGTTTCTACCTCAAATTCTTCCTCCCCGTCGATAATTACAGGTTCAGGCGGGCCGGAACTTCGTCCTGGAAAGGGGTCAGGAATGGCAGGTTTCAACAAGGTTATGTGGAACACAGGGTGGATTCTAAATGACTCAGGCAACTCTAATTCATACGCAACCTCATTAATCCGTCTCTTCACCGGAAAGGGTCCTATAAATTTAGGGCCCAGTTTCTTCGAGGGACAGGCCAGTTTCAAATTAGTAGTTGCTAGCCACACTTGGTCACCAGGGTTCATGATCAATTCTCCTCTTCTTTTCCTGTCAAAAACTTCCTTATTGTATGCCTGTGTCTTGGCCATTGTTTCCTGTAGCAGTTTGTTATTGGCGTTGAAGAAATTTATAGTTTCGGAAACAGTTAGTACAGGGGAATCTGGAATTGTATTAGACAAAAAAGAAAGGTGGAAACCGTAGTTTGCAAAAAATGGAGATTGCTTTGTAGCAGAGTGTACTGAATTGTTATAAGAAAACTCGGCCAGGGGAAGCAGAGAAGCCCAATCGTCTTGAGAAAATGAGGAGAAACATCGCAGGTACTGTTCGAGGGTCTGATTAGTCCTCTCTGTTTGCCCATTCGTTTGTGGGTGATATGCAGAAGAAAATGAAAGTTCAATCCCGAGCGAATCACATAAGGCTCTCCAGAATCTGGATGTAAACTGCACCCCATGGTCGGACACAATATTGGCCGGAATCCCGTGAAGCCTTACGATCTCCTTGACAGCCCCAGGATGGCCATTCGGAGGTCTTCCGGCACAAAGACCTTGTCTTCGTGCCAAAGTAGCCCATCCTTTGCCAGTAGAGAGACCCCAGCTGGTGAAGGGTTCCTTACTAGAGTTTGTTTAATTTGTTTTATTAACTCTCCTTGAAGCAACATGAAGTTCCCAGGGGATAGAATGGTATCGGGAGATGAGATTTCTTCAGGTTTGCTGAACATGCGTGATAGCGCATCGGGTTTTGTATTCTTCGATCCGGGCTTGAATGTTAAGTGGAAAGTGAATCTAGAAAAGAATAGTGCCCACCTGGCTTGTCGGGGTTTCAATCTTTCTGCTGTTCTTAAATACTCGAGGTTCTTATGATCTGTATAGATCAAGATTGGGTGTGCAGCCCCTTCTAGCAGGTACCTCCATTCCTCCAGAGCGGCTTTGATGGCGAAAAGTTCACGGTCCCCGTAGTCGTAGTTCCTTTCAACATTTGACAGCTTGCGGGAAAAAAAAGCAACTGGATGCAGTAGAGCCTTAGCTCCCTGCCTCTGAGATAATATTGCTCCGACCGCTGTTTCTGAGGCATCTACTTCCAAGACATAGGGCAGGGCTGGATCAGGGTGTTTCAGCACAGATGCAGATGTGCAAAGTCTTTTTAGGGTGTCAAAAGCTTTCTGAGCGTCCGGAGACCAAGAG
This sequence comes from Lithobates pipiens, assembly GCF_037356315.1. Lineage (NCBI taxonomy): Eukaryota > Metazoa > Chordata > Amphibia > Anura > Ranidae > Lithobates > Lithobates pipiens. Next base: position 379,236,385 of record NW_027507903.1, on the reverse strand, counting down.
AATCTTGTACCTTGCTTGGTTAAACTTGTAATGGGGGATATGATTGCAGAAAAATTTCTGATGAATTTTCGATAAAAATTTGCAAACCCCACGAAACGTTGGACACACTTCCTATCACTGGGAGCAGGCCAATCCAGGATGACTGTAACCTTCTGGGGATCCATCTGGATGCCTTCAGTGGAAATGATTAAACCCAGGAATTGGATGCTTTGGCGTTCAAATATGCATTTTTCTGGTTTTGCATAAAGTCCGTGTTGTCGAAGGCGACTCAATACATTTTTGAGACTACGGTGGTGATCTAGAGAGGGAGAGAAGATTAGTATATCATCAAGATAAACGACAACAAAAAGATCCAGGAAATCTCGGAAGACATTGTTGATGAAGTGCTGAAAAGTAGCGGGAGCATTGCAAAGTCCAAAGGGCATTACGAGGTATTCGAAATGCCCAAACCGTGTGCGGAACGCCCTCTTCCATTCATCCCTCTCTTGTATGCGAACCAGGTTATAAGCACCCCGAAGATCCAATTTTGTGAAAATAGTGGCCATACCGAGTCGCTGGAATAGTTCAGGCACAAGTGGAAGAGGGTAAAGTTTTTTTACAGTGATCTTATTAAGTTCACTTTAGTCCACACAGGGGCGTAATGAGTGGTCCTTTTTTTCTACAAAGAAGATCCCCGCACCGGCAGGAGACGTGGAAGGGCGAATTAACCCCTTTTTAAGGTTCTCATCAATGTAGTCTTTCAAAGCAACAAGTTCAGATTCAGATAGAGGAAAGATCCTGCTAAAAGGAACTTCAACCCCAGGGAGGAGCTCAATTGGACAGTCATAGGCCCTGTGAGGAGGAAGCGTTTCTGCCCCCTTTTTGCTGAAAATGTCCAAAAAGTCGTGGTATGCCACTGGAACAACTTGGCGAGCTTGGGACTGCACATCGATGCACAGCGGGTTCTGATGATTCTCTTGCCAGCAATGCTGAAGGCAATAGGGGGAAAGAAACTTGATTTCTTCTGTAACCCAGTTAATGTGAGGGTTATGAGCTTTTAACCAAGGCATACCCAGAATGATTGGGAACAGAGGGGAGGCAATGGCATCTAGGCGTAGAGGCTCTTGATGGTTCTTGGCAATGGTGGTGGATAACGGAATGGTTTCATGAGTAACCAATCCAGATTTAATGGTGGATCCGTCTGCCAGATGTACAGAAAGTCTCTGAGCCTTGGGTAGTAGAGGAATGTGATGTTTGGCAGCAAAAGCTAAATCTATGAAACAGCTGCAAGCTCTAGAGTGAATTATAGCGGGAGTCTGGATAACTCCTCCTGGGAGCTGCAACAAAATAGAAAGAGCAAGATGAGCAGAGTTATTGGGTAGAGATGGAGGAGAAGCGGATGTAACTGAGAGGCACTTACGGAGTTTGACTGGGTAAGACCTCACATAATGTCCTGATCCTCCACAGTACAGGCAAAGATTTAGCTGGCGTCTGCGCTGGCGTTCCTCCGTAATCAAAGAAGGGCGGAGGAGACCAAGCTGCATGGGTTCAGATGCATCTGAAGCGGATGTGGCAGGAGCAGGTGAAGCGGGACTGAAAGAACCAGGCACTCTTGGAAGCATCCATACTGGGCATGACTGGTCGGTGGCAGAAGGAGCAGGCAGGTGCGGAGTGGGGGACAAGCCGGGGTCGGATGCAGGCAGGAAACAGGAACGTCAGGAAGCAAGCCGGGTCACAACAGGAACAGAAATCGGGTAGCTAATTGCAGGTTACACAGGGAACGCTGTAGAGCAGACAGCACTGAGCCTGGAAACTGCCTGAGTTTTTGGGTGCTGGCATGCCCTTCCTGACAACGTCTGAAGGTACTAAATCAATGCTGGTGCTCTGTATGTGGCCAGGCTGTGTAAAAGTCTCACACATGTGGTATCGCCATACTCGGGAAGAGTAGCAGAATGTATTTTGGGGTGTAATTTGTTGTATGCATATGCTGTGTGTGAGAAATAACCTGATAATATGACAATTTTGTAAAAAAAAATAATAATTAAAAAAATCTTAATTTTGCAAAGAATTGTGGGAAAAAATTACAACTTAAAAAAACTCACCATGCTACTTACTTAATACCTTGGAATGTCTACTTTGTAAAAAGGGGTTTGGGGGGTATTTGTACTTTCTTGACTTGTTAGTGTCTCAAGAAATGAGATACACCTGATGTACTGAAGGCCTGATCAGATGTGATCAATTTTCTTTTTTTTTTAATTTATATAATCTTTATTTATTTTCCATAATAATTTTTCCATTCATAAACTTTATACAGTTAAACACTCCGTTTTCCACATTAACATTTCCCTCCCCCTCTCCCCCCCCCCCTCACGTACATAACAGGAAGAAGCAGTGGGCCCCTCATACACAAACTATGACCGTGTTACTCTCTATACCACTAACTTCTTATCACCTATACCACATATTCTCTCTCTCCTTCTTCCCTCCAGACGTCATTCTCTCCAGTTCTTTATACTGTGTAACCCAACTTGTCTAACCATGGTTTCCACATTTTATTAAATTCCCTAAAATTCCCTCTCCTTACATATACTACTTTTTCCTTCCAGATCGTCTCTGTTATTAGTTGTCTCCACTCCGCTACCGATGGGGAGTTTTTTGCCTGCCACCTTTGCGCTATTAGCTTCCTTGCCTGGAACATACATCTCATTACTGCTTTATTTATACAGGCCGGCCCTCTTATTCCCTCATTCAGGCCCAATAAGCACATTCTGGGGTTCCCATCAACCGACACTCCAAATGTTTCATTCAAGTCAGCAATAACTTCTGACCAGTAACGGAACAGTTTAGGGCACCTCCAGAACATGTGCATCAGATCCCCTGTCGCCTGACATCTCGGGCAGCCATCATCTTCCCTTCGCCTAAACCTGTATAGCCTCTTCGGTGTATAATAGGCTCTATGTAGCAGCATTAGATGTGACACCCTCTGGGCTGGTGAGACAGATATCAAGTGTCCTCCCTCCAGTATCCTCATCCACTGCTCATCTGAGAATGTTCCTACTTCCTCCTCCCATTTTATTTTACTTTTAAGTTTATCTGGGGTTTCTATGCTCCCTTCACAAATATATGGATACATTTCTGCTATAAACCCTTTTGCACTATCTTCAGATTTTAATCTATTATAGATGGGGGATTTGCTCCACACTGGCCCTGGTGCACCAAATTGTTTCGATAATGCGTGTCTGATTTGTAAATATTTATAAAATGAGTGTTTTGGTAGATCATATTCCATTCTCAGTGTATTAAATGTTTTTATTATACTTCCTTCATACAACTGGGCCAGTCTGTCAATCCCCCTACTTTCCCAATCTTTGTGCCTCTCTATCATTCCCATTTCCTGTAAGTTCAGGTTATTCCATAATGGGGTTTCTTTGGTCATCCCTTCTAGACCCTTTATCGCTTTTACTGCCTTCCATACTTTTAGAGCGAGTTTTATTGTGGGCGTTCTATAGGGAAATGAGTTTGCCTCCAAGGCCTCTACTATGGTTTTATGAGGTGTCCCAGTAATCATTGTGATGTGATCAATTTTCAGTGATTGGCAACATAGTTTGTAGACTCTATAACTTTCACAAAGACCAAATAATATACACTAATGTGGGTTATTTTTACCAAAGATATGTAGCAGTATACATTTTTGCCAAAATGTATGAAGAAAAATTACTAATTAGGAAAAATGTATGACAGAAACAAAGAAAAAGGCATTTTTTCACAAAATTTATGTTTTATTTTATTTATAGCACAAAAAATAAAAAACCCACAAGTGATTAACCCTTTCCCACCGAGCGTACGCAGATCTGCGTACTCGGCTTCCGGGGGGTATACCGGGATGATGCCCGCACCTGCAGGCATCATCCCAGTACCATTTTCTTCAGCAGGCGATTGGCTTTCCAGCCATAACAACCGATGCGGCTAAAAGCCGCTCGGCTGTTATGCCGGAGAAGCGGGAGGGGACGTCCCCCCTCCCGCCGCCTCCCGCCGCTGTTACCGGTGCTCCCGTTCGATCGGGAGCACCGATTCAAGTTGCGCTGCCTCCGGCCACTGGGGAGGAACTGGAACAAAGCCGTAATCGGCTTCGTTCCAGTCTCCTCATAGTAAACACGGAAGCGAACGTCATGACATCACTTCCCGTTTACTCAGCTGCCAATGGCGCCGGTTTTAAAAATATATACGGTATTCAGAATCGCCGTTTTCGGCGATCTGAATATATTGAAGTGTAAAGGAGGGGTGGGGGGTCTTTTAGACCCCCGATCCCTCCATAAAGAGTACCTGTCACCACCTATTACTGTCACAAGGGATGTTTACATTCCTTGTGACAGCAATAAAAGTGATCACATTTTTATTTTTTTTTAAACAATTTAGTCATTTTAAAATAAATAAAATAAATAAAAAAATAAAAATAAAATTTTTAAAGCGCCCGCCGTCCCCGCGAGCTCGCGAAGCAAAGTAAACGCATACGGAAGTCGCGCCCGCGTATGTAAACGGTGTTCAAATCACACTTAAGAGGTATCGCCGCGATCATCAGAGCGAGAGCAATAATTCTAGCACTAGACCTCCTCTGTAACGCTAACCTGGTAACCGTAAACATTTTTTAAAGCGTCGCCTATTGAGATTTTTAGGTACCGTACTTTGTCGTCAATCCACAAGTGCGTGCGATTATAAAGTGTGACATGTTTGGTATCTATTTACTCGGCGTAACATTATCTTTCACATTATGCAAAAAAATTGGGCTAATTTTACTGTTTTTCTTTTTTTTAATTCATGAAAGTGTCCCTTTTCCCAAAAAGTTGAGTTTAAAACACCGCTGCGCAAATACCGTGTGACATAAAATATTGCAACAATTGCTGTTTTATTCTCTAGAGTCTCTGCTAAAAAAATATATATAATGTTTGGGGGTTCCAAGTAATTTTCTAGCGAAAAATATGGATTTTAACTTGTAAACACCAAATGCCGAAAATAGGCTTAGTCATGAAAGGGTTAAATACCACTAAAAGAAAGCTCTATTTGTGTGGAAAAAAAGACGCAAGTTTCATATGGGTACAGTGTTGCATGACTGAGTAATTGTCATTCAAACTGTGAGAGTGCTGAAAGCTGATTTGTTCTGGTCAGAAAGGGGGTGTAAGTGCACTCTATTGAGGTGGTTATAGTCCCCACCATTCCCCTTATCCTCAGTTTGTAGAGAAGTAACTCCTGAACTCGGTTCACAAGGGAAATCACTCCTCATAGGCACTCACCTTCTAGTGTTCTACAATTTTCCCTCCTCCAACGGGCGGGAAGTAGGCCTGCCATCCTGGAAGATTTCCCAGAAAGATAGTTACCAGTAAGTAACTGGTTCTTTTCTCTAGTCATCTTCCAGGACAGCACACCTGAGCGATTAAACAAGTACCTCAGGCCTACCTTAGGGTGGGACCACTGCAAGACCCCCTTGCAAACCTCAGTTCTGCAGTGAGCTTTACCTCCACTCCATATGCTTGATGAGGGTATCTTAGCTGGATCATGCAGCTGATCTTGTGCCGGTAGGTGCTACTTAGAACCACTAAAAAGATTAATCAGATACTTGTGTTGTAAGACAAGGACACTACATTGATCAATAAGAGGGCCTGTCTTAACACTACCCTGTTCAGGGAAATAAAACTGCAAAAAAGGGAGAAACACAATAAAAAAAATGAGGATCAAGGAGAAGGGTGGGGACTTAAAACAGCTGTCGATTGAATGTGTTTCCTGTAGGGAGGAGCCTCTCATCTCTCATGTGTGCCGTCCCGGAAGATGACTAGAGAAAAAAAATTTACAGAAATTTTCTATAACGCACGTGTGTGAATGTGCACAGTGTAAAAACTTTGCTCATCAACAATGTATGGCTTCTTCTTTCAATGACCAATACTAGTTTTTGAAGTAAGTTTTTCTTTACAGTGACAATGGGGCTTATTTACTAAAGGTGTCACGTACCTGGTTGGAAGCCGAAATGCCGAGAGGGCTCCCCTTGCGGCTGAGTGCAGTACACCCCTGAAGTTGGGTACAGAGGGTGTAGTGCCCAGAGAAGCACAGGTTGCCAGATGGATTCCGGAGATAAGAGCTGGTGGGCACCTGAAAGACACCAGGTAATGCAGGAAGCACAGCAGAGTTAAAGTCTATAAGAATCCTCGGTAATACTTGGCAAGGTGTGCGTAAGGAGCAGTAGTGGAAGCCAGGCCAGGGGTCAAACACAGTAGATCCAGCAGGAGGATGAGGCAGGTTGCAGAAACGGGGACGAATCAAAGGTCTGGTATCAGGAAGCAGGCAGGAACAGGTAACTGTAGCGAAGTCCGTGATACTAGCCGGGATCAGGTATAGGAGAAGACAGCAAGTCAGTAAAGCAAGCCAGGGGGTCAAAACCAGAAGAGCAGATCAGACAGGTCAGGAACAAGCCGGGTCACAACAGGAATCCAAATAGTACTTTCACAGAGGTTCAGGAACACAGGAAGACTGACAAACCAGCAACTGTAGACACCAGCAGACTTCCTTATATAGGCCCATGTGACCTGCTGGTAGAGATACTGGGTCCTAAAGTCCTTCTCCTGCCAGAGATTCTGGGTCCTAGAGCCCTTCTCCTGCTGATGGCTCCCTGACAACTGACACTATAGCCCGTTCTCCTACGGCCATTTCCCTGACAGTGCCCCCCCCCAAGGGGCAGCCTCCGGATGCCCCAACGGGCCAATGCTTCGGGATGTCTTCTGTGAACGTCTTGCACAAGTCTAGAAGCATGCACATTGTTTTCAGGCTCCCAGGAATTGTCTTCAGGAGGGTACCCCTTCCATTTGATTAGGTACTGAACCTGCCTACCCCTCCTCCGGCAATCCATAATGGCTTCGACCTCAAATTCTGTTTCCCCTTCTACCAAGACTGGAGGTGGAGGTGGCTCTTCTCTTCCAGGGAAGGGACTGGGTACAGCTGGTTTAAGCAGGGATATGTGGAACACTGGATGGATCTTGTAAGTATTGGGTAGTGCCAGCTCAAAAGCCACCGGGTTTATCTCTCTTTTGATTTCAAAAGGACCGATGAATTTGGGTCCGAGCTTCCGGGAGGGACATGAGAGCTTGAGGTTTACTGAAGAAAGCCATACCTTGTCCCCAATCTTAAAGACAGGATTCCTTCTTCTTCTTTTATCATGGAACTTTTTATAGTCCTCTTGGGCTTTTCGCATGGCCTTCTGTAGCAACTTATAGTTGGATTGAATGAACCTTAATCGATCCTGGACAGCGGGAGCAGAAGTTTCAGGTATAGTATTTGGAAGGAAGGAGGGATGGAATCCATAGTTTGCCCAGAAAGGGGACTGATTGATTGCTGCATGCAAAGAATTATTGTATGCAAACTCAGCACAGGGAAGAAGGGAAATCCAGTCATCCTGCGAGCAAGTACAGAAACACCGAAGGTACTGTTCTAAGGTCTGGTTAGTCCTCTCTGTTTGACCATTGCTCTGAGGGTGGTAAGCTGAGGAAAGACACACCTCTATTGATAGAGATTTGCAGAGATCCCCCCAGAACCTGGAGGTGAACTGTACCCCTCTATCGGAGACAATACTATCGGGTAATCCACGTAATCTGACAATCTCTTTAATGAACATGTTTGCTGTGTCTGAGGCGGAGGGTGTGCCACTCATCGGAAGGAAGTGTGCCATTTTGGAAAGGCGGTCTACCACCACCATGATGGTGGTGCATCCCTCAGAGGGGGGCAGGTCTACTATAAAGTCCATGGATATTTCTTTCCAAGGTTGTTCAGGAATGGGTAATGGCCTCAAAAGTCCCCATGGCTTGGCATTGCAACCCTTGCTGCGCTGGCATATGGTGCAAGAGTTCACATACTTTCTGCAGTCCTGTCTTAGGCTGGCCCACCAAAATGAGCGTTGAACGAGTTCAGTGGTTCTTCGTATTCCAAAATGCCCAGCAAGTTTATGGTCATGTGACATTTTTAGAACCTGGAGTCTGACTGGCTGGGGAACAAAAATGTTATCCTGGTGCCACAAAAATCCATCTTGATTTCTCAGTGAGGACACTTCTGATCCAGAGCACTGGGTTGAGGCTTGCTTGATTAAGGTCTTTATGTCAGGTTGGATGAGCAAAAAATTCTGGGTAGATAGGATAGTACTTGGCTCTGTCATTTCAGGGGTGTCCGGAAACATTCGGGAGAGTGCATCTGCCTTCCCATTCTTGGAACCTGGCCTATATGTAATATGGAAATTGAACCTGGAGAAGAACAGAGCCCAGCGGGCTTGCCGAGGTCTTAAACGCTTGGCTGTCCTGAGGTACTCCAGGTTCTTATGGTCTGTAAAAATCATAATGGGATGAGCGGCGCCCTCCAATAAGTACCTCCATTCTTCTAGGGCAGATTTAATGGCCAGAAGTTCTCTATCTCCCACGTCATAATTTCTCTCTGGTGGGCTCATCTTTCGAGAGAAAAAGGCTACGGGGTGAAGAAGAGCCTTGGGTCCCTGCCGTTGGGACAGGATTGCCCCTGTAGCTACTTCAGAGGCGTCCACTTCCAATACGTAAGGCAGGGTCGGATCTGGGTGCCGTAGGATTGGGGCGGAAGTGAACAGATTCTTTAATTTGTCAAAGGCTGTCTGGGCTTCTGGAGACCACTGGAACCGGACCTTCTGGTGGGTCAGCTGAGTAATGGGTGCTATGGTGGTGGAGAAATCCTTCACAAACCTCCTGTAGAAGTTAGAGAAACCCACGAAGCGCTGAACACCTTTCTTGTCTGAAGGAGCTGGCCAGTCTAGTATTGCTTTCACTTTCTTTGGGTCCATTGAAATTCCTTCTGTGGTGATAATGAGACCCAGGAATTGAATAGATGTTTTTTCAAAATCACATTTGTCTGCCTTAACATATAGTCCATGTTTTCTCAAGGTTGAGAGCACCTTTTTTACGTGGATTCGATGAAGCTCCAAAGAGGCAGAAAAAATGAGGATATCATCGAGGTATACGATTACAAAGTAATCCAGGAATTCCCGAAAAATGTCGTTCACTAGATGCTGGAACATGGCTGGGGCGTTGCATAACCCGAACGGCATCACAAGGTATTCAAAGTGGCCGAACCGTGTCCGAAATGCTGTTTTCCACTCATCACCCTGGCGTATGCGGACAAGGTTATAAGCACCCCTCAAATCCAATTTAGTGAAAATCCGGGCGGTTCGGAACCTTTGAAAGAGTTCAGGAATGAGAGGGAGTGGGTATCTGTTCTTTACAGTGATTTTATTGATTTCTCTGTAATCTACACACGGCCGCAATGTACCATCCTTCTTCTCCACGAAGAATATACTTGCCCCAGCAGGAGAAGAAGAGGGTCGGATAAACCCCTTTTCTAGGTTCTCGTGAATATATACTCGTAGGGTCTCCAGCTCGTTTTCAGATAGGGGGAAGATTCGTCCAAATGGGATCTTGGCCCCCGGGAGGAGTTCAATTGGACAGTCATAAGGCCGGTGAGGTGGGAGGACATCGGCCTTTTTCTTGTTGAAAATGTCTATAAACTCATGATAAGCTGGAGGAACATACTGGAGATTACTGAGAGCAGGTTGCACCGCCAGACAGCTAACAGGCTTACTTGAGCTGGGAGTAAAGCAATGCTGCAGGCAATATCCTGAAGAAAGAGAGATTTCCTTCTTGGCTCAATTGATCTGTGGGTTATGTGCCTGCAGCCATGGAATTCCCAAGATGATGGGAAACATGGGGGAACATAGGACATCAAATCGGACAAATTCTTGATGGCCGGTATCTGTGGTAGTGAAGATGGGCATGGTTTCCTGAGTGACAACTCCAGAACTGGGCAGGGAACCATCAGCCAACAGAACCTCAAGTCTTTGCTTTTTTTCATAGAGAGGCACACCAAGTTTCTTAGCCAGAGATAAGTCCATAAAACAGCTACATGCCCCAGAATCAATGATTGCTTGTAGCCGAATCTCCCTTTCTGCCACTTGTAAGGAGATGGGAAGAACAAGGTAAGAATGGCAGGATCCAGAGACTTGGAGATATGTGGAAGTTGGTGGGTAGACCTTACTGGGTCTTATGGGGCAGCTGCGCAAAAAATGTCCGGCCCCTCCGCAGTACAGGCAGAGATTGGCCTGCTGGCGGTGTTGTCTCTCCTCAGTAAGAGAGGAAGGGAGGAACGAGCCAGGCCAACTTGCTTTGGTTCCCTTTCAGAAATTGCAGGGCAAACAGCTGTGGGTGCTACAGCAAGAGAAAACTTGGGTAGCATCTGTGTAGGCTGAAAGGATTGAGCACGTTCAGACCGCCGCTCCCGCAGGCGCTTGTCAAGCTGAATGGCTAGGCGAATAAGTCCATCAAGAGAGTCAGGAATAGCAACTCGAGCCAGTTCATCCTTAAGGATCTCAGACAGTCCTTGGCGGTACTGGAACCTGAGTGCTGCCTCATTCCAGTTAGTGTCAGTGGACCATCTGCAGAAATCCACGGTATAATCTTCCACTGGGCGTTTTCCTTGCCGTAGAGCAACTAAGGCAGATTCAGCGGAGGCCGCACGCTGGGGGTCATCGTACAACAGAGTCATGGCCTCAAATAAAGTGTCCATAGTTTTCAAAGCAGAATTTTTTTGTTCCAGCAGGTTATGAGCCCAGGCTTGGGGTCCCTCAGATAATAAAGAAATGACAAATCCTACTTTCACAAACTCAGAAGCAAAAGTTCTAGGTTGGAGGGCCAGGTACAGTAGGCAGGCATTCTTGAAGGCCCTGAACTTTTTCCGGTCACCGGAGAATCGTTCGGGTGTAGGTATCCGTGGTTCAGGAGGAGGCAAGGAAACTGGAACCGTATTAGAGGAGGAAGAACTAGAGTCCACCAAGGCTGGAGCAACAGGCAAATGATGCAGCTGATCCTTCAACTGGAAGTAGCCGTCCTGGAGCTTCTGTACAGCTTATGTAAGGGTGGTGACTTGCTGACACATCATTTTGAGCGGGGAAGCACCTCCGTCGGCCTCGGTCATGGCTGGTTTGTACTGTCACGTACCTGGTTGGAGGCCGAAATGCCGAGAGGGCTCCCCTTGCGACTGAGTGCAGTACACCTCTGAAGTTGGGTACAGAGGGTGTAGTGCACAGAAAGGCACAGGTTGCCAGATGGATTCCGGAGATAAGAGCTGGTGGGCAACTGAAGGACACCAGGTAATGCAGGAAGCACAGCAGAGTTAAAGTCTATAAGAATCCTCGGTAATACTTGGCAAGGTGTGCGTAAGGAGCAGTAGTGGAAGCCAGGCCAGGGGTCAAACACAGTAGATCCAGCAGGAGGATGAGGCAGGTTGCAGAAACGGGGATGAATCAAAGGTCTGGTATCAGGAAGCAGGCAGGAACAGGTAACTGTAGCGAAGTCCGTGATACTAGCCGGGATCAGGTATAGGAGAAGACAGCAAGTCAGTAAAGCAAGCCAGGGGGTAAAAACCAGAAGAGCAGATCAGACAGGTCAGGAACAAGCCGGGTCACAACAGGAATCCAAATAGTACTTTCACAGAGGTTCGGGAACACAGGAAGACTGACAAACCAGCAACTGCAGACACCAGCAGACTTCCTTATATAGGCCCATGTGACCTGCTGGTAGAGATACTGGGTCCTAAAGTCCTTCTCCTGCCAGAGATTCTGGGTCCTAGAGCCCTTTTCCTGCTGATGGCTCCCTGACAACTGACACTATAGCCCGTTCTCCTACGGCCATTTCCCTGACAAAAGGAAAATCCACTTGGCACTACAAGTGCACTAGGAGAACCTAGGAGACAGCCAAAAAAAACACAAGCAACAAAGAAAATTCAGGCCGAACTGAGGCAATATAATTTTGGGCATTTTCCTTAAGAAATTGTGCAATATGCAGCAGGATAGGACGATATGGTTGATTTTGTATTCCGCCATATGGATTTCTGTCAGAAACAGGCGGAACCGGCTGGCCATTATCCCAAAGGTATTCTCAATGACTCTTCTCGCTCTGACCAGCCGGCAGTTAAAAACTCTCCTCTGCAGGGTGGGGGTCCTTTGGGGGAATGGCCTCATCAGGTGCTCGCCTAGACCAGACGCTTCATCAGCAAGAAAGATGAACGGGAGTCCTTCCACATTGTCTGCATCAGATGGCAATGCCAGGCCACCAGTCTGGAGACCTTGGTAAAACTCCGTCTGGGCAAAGACTCCTCCATCCTTCCCCATGTCCACATAGAGGAACTCATATTGTGCCAACACCACTGCCATTAACACTATACTCTTAAACCCCTTATAGTTATAATAGTAAGACCCTGAATGGGGTGGTGGCACGATGTGGACGTGCTTCCCATCTATTGCCCCTCCATAGTTGGGAAAGTCCCGATGGTCGGCAAAATGGGAGGCCACAGTCTGACATTCCTGTGGCCTTGAAGGGAACTCTGGAGTCAAAACAGAAAAATATATTAGCCCCCGTACACACGGTTGCACATTCCGGCAACCAAATCTGTCGGATTAATTCCGACGGATTTAGTCCGGAAGAGGTCCGGAAGTGATGTTGCATACACACGGTCGGACTAAGTTGTCGGAATTTCTGGTTGCCATGAACGCAGTGACATAAGCCGCGTACGAAGGCACTAGAAAAGGGAAGTCCAGCACCACGTTCTGCACCCTTTGGGCTCCTTCTGCTGATCTCGTGTTTATCGCGTGTTAGTAGAAGTTTGGTGAGAGACGATTCGCGCCTTTCAGATTTGTGCTTCAGTTCGGTACTGCTCTTCAGTTTGTGCTTGTCTTTGCGTATCTGTTTATCAGTGCGTGTAGTCAGTAAGCATTTGTTTCTCACTGTGGACTATATCTTGGTATAATACGCTTTGATTTGCATTGCTTATTGTCTGCTTGCTTCTGCTTTCAGGTCGTTCTTTCAGGCATTGCTGTTTATCTGTGCTTTCTGTTGTCCGTTCTGACCAGCCGACCGTTTTAAACCATGTTTCGTGTACGTACTCATCGTAGAGTTTGTGCTGTGCAGGGGCTTGGTGTTGGGCTTTTAGCTTTCACACAAGCCCAGTCCATGAACAGGGAGAGGAGGCATTGTGGACCAAGAATTGGTTGCGCCAGCGTGACCAGTTCTCGCACATCCCTTTGCTCCGTGAGATCCGGGAGAATAATCCTGATGATTTCAGGAATTATCTCCGGATGATGGACCCCGTTTTTCACCGTCTGCTGGCTTTGCTGTCCCTTTATATCAGCAGGCAGGATACCTGCATGCGGCAAGCCATCACTCTGGAGCAGAGGCTCATTGCCACGTTGTGCTACTTGGCGACAGGGAGAAGCCTTCAGGACCTGAAGTTCTCCACAGGCATCTCCCCCCAGGCTCTGGGGATCATTATTTCAGAGACCTGTTCTGCCATCATTCAGGTCCCGCAGAAGGACTATAGGAAGGTAAGTTTTCTTCTTTAACATCACATTCTTCCCTAATTACCATGATTGCAATATGCTCTAATTGATATGCTCTGCCCCTTTGTCCTCATGCATGCTGGAAGCTTTTCAAGTTCCTTTTTTGTCCTTCATGCATATTTACCTTCACTAACTTCCCCACCATGCTCTTCTGGGCCCATAAACCTATAGTCTAGTCACTTAGCAATGTCTTTTGTCAGCTCCATAGTATTGCTTTCCCCTAAACACCCCTTAAAATGTCTACAAATGTTATGTGTGTGCTTCAATTCATGCAGAGTGCCATTTTTTTTTTTTGGTTGGGCCTAACTCATTAGGAGCCCCCCTCCCCCCAAACTGCTAGGTCAGCTGATAGCAATCCTCTATTTGCTGACTTTACCAAACCCAATACACACTATACCTACCTTTTTTCTGGTCAGATTTATGGACCAATTCACCAAAGCATGTAGTACAAAGGCCTGCCTCAATACTTTCAAATGCTATATTTTTTTCTCCTATTATTAACTTGATAGGTAATAGCAGAATAGCAAAATGTGCTTACATTCTTTCCAATTTTTGGTCTTATGACACTTCTTACCTGTCCAGTGGGCTGCCAATAGTATAAGTAAGGAGGGGCTGCCCAAAGTATCACACATTATTTATGCATTCAGCTCTCAATCAAGTGGAGAGGGTTACCTGTCCAAAACATCCCCCCCCCTCATTTTTTGCAAGGGCCCATCAGATATGGGGGGGGGGGGGTGGGGGGGTGATGACTTTGATAAGGTGACCTTATACTTTAGGCTTTAAATAATAATTTCCCAAAATGTTATACTGATCTTGGCCAAAAATGTTGGTGTCTAATGTGCTTGCAATGTTGATGTGCCAAATTACTAATTTTTTGTCTTGTTTCTGTCAGGAATCCGTCCGTTCTGTGCGATCGGGTCTCCGTACGCGCACGCGCGTTCGTGCCGCGGGTCGTCGTGGGCACGCCCGTCTCCAGACGCGCGCGGGTGCACGCCGTTCGTATGTGCGCGCGGCACACGCACGCACGTGTGCGCGTTAGCGCGATTGGCGCCAGTGGCCCTTTTTAAAGGTACAGCCGCGGATGTTCTGTGCTGTTCGTCTGCAGCTAGTACCTGAAGCTATCTGTTATTCTGCCTGAAACCTACCTGATACCTGACCCGGCTCCGTTTGACTCTGCTGACCTCTCCTGCTCCGATCCCGGCTTGTTTGACCCTTCTTGGACTGATACCTGTTGCCGAACCCCTGCTTGTTATCTGATTCTTCTGCTGGCTCCTGCTTGCTTCTGTGTCTACTGCTCTCTCACCCAGAGATCCCTCCGGTCCTGCCTCTGCCTCTCCAGACCCGTTCTCCACCCGTCCTGGTACCACGGCCTGTTTGCCAATCTCCATCGGCCACCTTCCTGCTACAGAGAGCTCCTGCACCTGAAGATCTTCATCTTCCTAGCACCTGCTGCTGCATCTGGCCGTACGCTCCTACCCCGCTGTGCTCCTGTCCCTCTGTTCCCACTTCAGAGAGACTTGAACCAGAGTCGTAAGAGAGGTCTCCTTCCACCAAGTCAGACTCACCATCCGAAATCCTAACAGTACGAACAGCCATGACTGAGTCTGCGGAAGGGGCCTCCGCCATGAAGGAGATCTGCTTGCACCTTGCGGCCCTCACCCAGGCCGTGAAGTCCCTCCAGGATGGTTACACCAGGTTGGAGGAGCGTGTTCAGCATCTGTCTACTCCCGGTTCATCAGTCACCGCACCTCAGCCTCCTCCTGTTCAGCCAGCCACCCATTCAGCCGTTATGATGCTTCCACCTGAACCTAGGGTTCCCATTCCGGAGAGGTTTGCAGGGGACCGCTCTAAATTCCAGGCCTTTCGCAACGCCTGCCAGTTATATTTTGCTCTCCAGCCTAGGACCTTCTCTCTGGAAGCAACTAAAGTGGGTTTCGTTATCTCCCTTCTGCAAGGAGAACCCCAGTCCTGGGCCCACCACCTTCTGGAGAATGACAATCCCCTTACCCAGACTCTCTCTACCTTCTTCGAAGGGATGGCTCAACTCTACGATGATCCCCAGCGGGCCGCCACTGTGGAATCCGCATTAACTGCGCTCCAGCAGGGCCGTAGGACGGCTGAGGACTATGTCTCGGACTTTAGACGCTGGAGCGCAGATACTCAGTGGAATGAGTCGGCCCTAAGACATCAATTCCCCATGGGCCTGTCTGAGGGTCTTAAGGATGAATTAGCCCGTGTTGGTACCCCCGACTCTTTGGAAGACTTAATCGCCTTGGCCATTCGGATTGATCGGAGACTTCGCGAGCGTAGGGCCGAACGCTCCTCCCAACCCCAAAGACCAGCCTGGATGACCGCCAAAACCCCTTCTTCTGCACCTTTCTTCACTCCTCCCCCTCAAGGGGGGCCTGCCAGTGTTGCTCAAGCTACTGAGGAACCCATGCAGCTCGGATTACTTCGGCCTACCCTGTCACCTGAAGAGCGAGCCCGCCGCCGACAGATGAACTTGTGCTTGTATTGTGGCGGTTCCGGACATTATGTGACCAACTGCCCTGTTAAGACACATAAGTGCCTCTCTTCTGTGTCTCACAGTTCCGTAACCCTGCCTTCCAACACTTTCCATGTTGCCCTTCTGCTCTCTTTTCAGCTGCAGGAAAGAACGATTCACGTCAACGCTATCCTTGACTCCGCGGCCTGCAGTTGTTTCATTGACGCTGCCTTCACCAACTTACACTCCATTCCTCTTCAGAAAAAGTCTCATGGACTTTCCATCTTCCTGGCCGATGGTTCACAAATTAAATCCGGCCGAGTCACCCAGGAGACCCTTCCACTACTAACTACCACCTCCTGCCAACATACGAAACTATTAACACTTAACGTCATCTCATCACTACTTTTCCCTGTGATCCTGGGTATACCATGGCTGCAGGCACATAATCCCTCCATTGACTGGTCTTCCGGGGAGGTGAGGTTCCTCTCCCCTTACTGCCAGGACCACTGTCTTCCTGGGGCTCCTGTACAGCCCAGAACGCTCCTCTGCCTGGACCCAGACCTGGACTTGTGTCAGTCAGTTCCCGAGCCTCACCACGAGTTTCTGGACGTCTTCAGTAAACGGGGGGCTGATGCCCTTCCCCCGCATCGCCCTTACGATTGCCCCATTGAGCTCCTTCCTGGGGCAGAGATTCCGTTTGGGCGTGTCTTCCCTTTGTCCGAGAAGGAGCAAGAGGCTCCGAAGGTCTATATCTCCGAGAACCTCAAGAAGGGGTTCATCCGCCACTCCACATCTCCTGCCGGAGCCGGAATATTTTTTGTTACAAAAAAAGACCAGACCCTTCGACCTTGTGTGGATTACCGGGAGCTAAACAGAATCACGATTAAAAATCGCTATCCCCTACCCCTGATTCCGGAACTTTTTCAAAAACTGAGGTCGGCTACTATTTTCACCAAGTTGGACTTGAGGGGAGCCTATAATCTGGTCCGTATACGAGCGGGTGACGAGTGGAAGACTGCGTTTCGAACTCGTTTTGGGCACTACGAGTACCTAGTGATGCCTTTCGGGCTTTGCAACGCCCCAGCCACCTTCCAGCACCTGATTAATGATGTTTTCCGGGACTTTCTGGACATTTTCGTCATTGTATATCTAGACGACATCCTGATTTTCTCCGGGTCCCTGGAACAGCACCGTGGGCACGTCGGCAGAGTACTGCTTCGGCTCCGGCAACACGGACTTTACGCTAAAGCCGAAAAATGTAAATTTGAGCAGCAGAATATCCAATTTCTCGGCCTTGAAATCTCCCCAGCAGGCATCAAGATGGACCCGCAAAAGGTTTCTGCTGTTCTCGAATGGCCAGCCCCCACCGATAAAAAGGGAATCCAACGCTTTGTGGGCTTCGCCAATTTTTTATAGAAAGTTTATTAAGGGGTTCTCGGCCATTATCTCTCCCATCACCCAGCTCACTAAACAAAATATGCGTTTTCATTGGGTTCCTGAAGCTCAGGCCGCCTTCAAGAAACTCAAAGACTTGTTCACCTCTGCTCCCATCCTCAGCCACCCGGATCCGTCTAGACCCCATATTCTGGAGGTAGATGCCTCTGAGGTAGCAGTAGGGGCAGTGGTTTCCCAGCGTCTAGGTAAAGATGACCTGATGCACCCCGTGGGGTTCTTTTCTCGAAAACTCTCTCCGGCAGAGAGGAACTATGATGTGGGGGACCGAGAATTACTTGCCATTAAGTCTGCTTTGGAGGAGTGGAGATACTTACTAGAGGGGGCGGTACACCCCGTACTCATCTACACGGATCACAAGAACCTCGAGTACCTCCGTACCGCTAAACGTCTGAAACCTCGGCAGGCCCGCTGGGCCCTCTTCTTCTCTCGGTTCTGCTTTCACATTACCTATCGCCCTGGGTCAAGAAATGTGAAGCCGGATGCGCTTTCCTGCATGTTTGATAGCTCCAAGGACATCGCACCTCCAGATACCATCCTCCCTGCTAACACCTTTTTACTCGTTCAGCCAGACCTATTGTCCCAGTTAAAGAGAGCTTCCCTCACATCCTCCTGTCCCCCAGGAATTTCATTAGCATCCAGAGAAGGGCTGCTTTGGAAGGACAATCTGATCTTCGTTCCTAAAGACGTCCGAATAAGGATCTTGGGTCTCCTCCATGATCATCCTCTCGCAGGGCACTTTGGTGTCCGCAAAACTTTGGAGCTTGTACAGCGCTCCTTCTGGTGGCCAGGCATGAGGGAATTCTGCAAGCAATATGTGAATTCTTGCCCCGTGTGTAGTCGGAATAAGGTCCCCAGAAACCGGGCCTGGGGGCTGCTTAAACCACTTCCCGCACCCGACCGCCCCTGGCGGATGATTACTATGGATTTTATTGTGGAACTCCCTCCTTCTGAGAACTGTACAGCCATCTTTGTGGTTTGTGACCGCTTGTCTAAGATGGCCCACTTCCTACCCTTGAAGGGAACCCCCTCCGCAGCTGAGACGGCCCACATCTTCATCTAAGGAGATAATCAGGCTTCACGGGGTACCCACCAATATCGTATCCGATAAGGGGGTCCAGTTCACCTCTCGTTTTTGGAGAGCCCTATGTGAGGCTTTGAAAATAGAATTGGCCTTGTCCTCCGCCTACCACCCGCAGACCAATGGGCAAACGGAACGTACCAACCAAACCCTCGAGCAATACATTAGATGCTTTTCATCCTTTGTTCAGGACGATTGGGTTTCCCTTTTACCTCTGGCGGAATTCGCCTAGAACAATGCCAGCCATGCTACCACAGGGCAATCCCCGTTTTTTGCTAATTACGATTTTAACCTGTCCTTTCTTCCTGATATCCTTACAGAGTCCCATGTTCCAGCGGTACAGGACACAGTATCTTTTCTTCCGCGGAATAACCGGACCCTGCAGGAGGCCATAACTAAGGCTCAGGCTGACAGCAAGAGGAGCTTCGATCGAGGAAGAAGGGGAGAATTGATTCTTCAAGTCGGGGATCAGGTATGGCTTTCTTCTTCTAACTTAAAATTAGCTTGCCCCTCTAAGAAGTTGGCACCCAAATTTCTGGGTCCATTTCCAGTTAAGAGGAGGATTAACGAGGTGTCATATGAACTGTCCTTACCTGATTCCATGAAAATACACCCAGTCTTCCATGTAGCTCTGCTTAAGCCTGCTGTACCTGATCCCTTCCCCGGTAGAGGAACAAGGCCACCTGACCCTGTGCTGATTGATGGCAGTGAGGAATATGAAGTAGAGGCCATTTTGAACTTCAGAAGACGACGAGGACAAGGTCAGTTTTTGATTAAGTGGAAGGGCTATGGCCCGGAGAATAATTCATGGGAACCTGCTGCTAATCTACATGCTGATAGATTAATCCAGGCCTTTTTTACTGCACACCCGGAAAAAAGAGTCGCTAGGGGCACCCGGAGGTTGCCCCTTGTGGGGGGGCAATGTCAGGAATCCGTCCGTTCTGTGCGATCGGGTCTCCGTACGCGCACGCGCGTTCGTGCCGCGGGTCGTCGTGGGCACGCGCGTCTCCAGACGCGCGCGGGTGCATGCCGTTTGTATGTGCGCGCGGCGCACGCACGTGTGCGAGTTAGCGCGATTGGCGCCAGTGGCCCTTTTTAAAGGTACAGCTGCGGATGTTCTGTGCTGTTCGTCTGCAGCTAGTACCTGAAGCTATCTGTTATTCTGCCTGAAACCTACCTGATACCTGACCCGGCTCCGTTTGACTCTGCTGACCTCTCCTGCTCCGATCCCGGCTTGTTTGACCCTTCTTGGACTGATACCTGTTGCCGAACCCCTGCTTGTTATCTGATTCTTCTGCTGGCTCCTGCTTGTTTCTGCGTCTGCTGCTCTCTCACCCAGAGATCCATCCGGGCCTGCCTCTGCCTCTCCAGACCCATGCTCCACCTGTCCTGGTACCACGGCCTGTTTGCCAATCTCCATCGGCCGCCTTCCTGCTACAGAGAGCTCCTGCACCTGAAGATCTTCACCTTCCTAGCACCTGCTGCTGCATATGGCCGGACGCTCCTACCCCGCTGTGCTCCTGTCCCTCTGTTCCCACTTCAGAGAGACTTGAACCAGAGTCTGTTAGGACCTGGGCTTGAACCTGGGACCTCTGGTGTGTCTGGCAGTGACTCTGCTTGCTGAGCCACCTGGAATGCTGGACAGCTCCTTGGACAGCTCCTTGGACAGCTCCTTGGACAGCTCCTTGGACAGCTCCTTGGACAGCTCCTTTAGTGATCTTGTCTTGAATCTTGTTTGCCTTGAACCTTGAACCCTTTGCTCCTCCCATGAACTTCCTATATAAGCCATGTCTCTGCACTTCCTCCTTGCCAGAATATTGTGCCATCTCCAGCCTGTATCTCGCGCCCGTTGTCTCTGCTGCCGCTTATATTTACTACTGCTCGTTATCGACCCTTGGCCTGTTCCACGACTACGCTTCTGCCTGATCCCTATCTGCAACAACTCGTTACCGACCTTTTGGCTTGCTTACTGACCACGCTTCTGTTTAATCCTTACCTGCTCATCCACTACTGAACCCCGGCTTGCTCACCTCCTGGTGGGGCGATCCTGAGGACCGCGACCTGGTACTAACACGCAGCTAAATCCATCTCTACCATCTGGAGCTCTGGTGAAGACCAGTTAGTACTTAGACCCCGCACCTCAGGTGAACCCGTGCCATCAGCCAGGGTGACCTGTGTGAATATCTGCTCTGCTGCTATAGCAATTGGTCTTCGAGCCTGACCCCTGATCGTGACAGAATATTCTGGCCAAAAACATGGAGGCCGCTATAGCAAATGCCGTGGCTCCGTTCAGGCAGCAAATTGCTGAGCTGCAGCAAGAAGTCCGCTTGTTTAGAGGCACAGTACATCCAACCCCGGAACCGGTATGTCCAGAACCGTTTGTCTTGATGCCTGAGAAATTTGATGGTAATCGTGCATCCTTCTTTTGTTTTAAGATGGATTGTGAGCTGTTGTTTTCCCTTAAGCCTAGGACCTATGCCACTGACTTTATTAAGATTCGTGCTTCCATCAACCTGCTCACTGGACAATGCAAAACATGGGCTCATCAGCTTTTACAGGAAAGGAGTCCAGTCTTGGATAGCTGGGAGGCATTCATGTTTGCTCTGGACTCTTACATTCCTGTTTCTAAGAAAACCAGAGTTCCCAAGTCTGCTCTTTGCTCACGTGGCCTGCGGGCATCCAGGGACAGAAGTACCTGGTACAGATATGACTCCATGCCATCACAGTATGTTCCAAGCCATGAAGCTGAAGTCCTTACCCCACAAAGCCTAGACGCTCCTAAGGTCACACGCACACCTTCCCTGGGAGACGTGGAACCCATGGAGATCGGGGCCATCCGGCCCAAGCTATCTCAAGGTGAAAGAGAGCGGAGGAGAGACTGTGGTCTTTGTTTTTACTGTGGGGGGAGAGGGCATCTTATCTCTCTCTGTCCAATTCGCCCACCTCGGCCAAAGGTTCTCCAAGTGGGTACTTCTAGGATCCTTCCTGCTGTCCCTGAATCTCTGCCTGCTATCCAGCTCGAAGTTCCAGTGTCGGTGTCCCCAGTCGAAGTTCCAGTGTCGGTGTCCCCAGTCGAAGTTCCAGTGTCGGTGTCCCCAGTCGCAGTTCCAGTGTCGGTGTCCCCAGTCGCAGTTCCAGTGTCGGTGTCCCCAGTCGCAGTTCCAGTGTCGGTGTCCCCAGTCGCAGTTCCAGTGCCGGTGACCCCGCTTGAAGTTCCAGTGCCGGTGACCCCGCTTGAAGTTCCTGTGCCGGTGACCCCGCTACCTCCTGACTGTACCTATGCCTCAAATGGCACCATAGTCCGTAAGCAGGACCTGAAGACTTTCGAAAGAGCCTTGCGAGCGATGAAAGTATCAACAACTGGAACTTCTAAAACTAATAAAGCCCAAAGGAAATAGAATGTTAATGCACCTAGATTAACAAGAGAATTTCACCAGAGGTTCCCTCACAAACCGGGCCCTAAGACGTCCAGTGGACGTCTTGGGAGGAGGAGAGTACTGTTAGGACCTGGGCTTGAACCTGGGACCTCTGGTGTGTCTGGCAGTGACTCTGCTTGCTGAGCCACCTGGAATGCTGGACAGCTCCTTGGACAGCTCCTTGGACAGCTCCTTGGACAGCTCCTTGGACAGCTCCTTTAGTGATCTTGTCTTGAATCTTGTTTGCCTTGAACCTTGAACCCTTTGCTCCTCCCATGAACTTCCTATATAAGCCATGTCTCTGCACTTCCTCCTTGCCAGAATATTGTGCCATCTCCAGCCTGTATCTCGCTCCCGTCGTCTCTGCTGCCGCTTATATTTACTACTGCTCGTTATCGACCCTTGGCCTGTTCCACGACTACGCTTCTGCCTGATCCCTATCTGCAACAACTCGTTACCGACCTTTTGGCTTGCTTACTGACCACGCTTCTGTTTAATCCTTACCTGCTCATCCACTACTGAACCCCGGCTTGCTCACCTCCTGGTGGGGCGATCCTGAGGACCGCGACCTGGTACTAACACGCAGCTAAATCCATCTCTACCATCTGGAGCTCTGGTGAAGACCAGTTAGTACTTAGACCCCGCACCTCAGGTGAACCCCGTGCCATCAGCCAGGGTGACCTGTGTGAATATCTGCTCTGCTGCTATAGCAATTGGTCTTCGAGCCTGACCCCTGATCGTGACAGAGTCGTAAGAGAGGTCTCCTTCCACCAAGTCAGACTCACCATCCGAAATCCTAACAGTTTCACTCCACAGTTTCCTGAATGGCAGACTGTGGCCTCCCACTTTGCCAGCCGTTGGGACTTTCCCAATTGTGGAGGTGCAATTGATGGGAAACACGTCCGCATCGTCCCACCCCCCAACTCGGGGTCGTACTATTATAATTACAAGGGGTTTAATAGTATCGTGATGTTGGCGGTGGTGTCAGCGACCTATGACATCCTGTATGTGGACGTGGGGCAAAATGGCCGGATGTCGGATGGTGGAGTGTTCTCACAGACGGAATTCTACTGGCGTCTCCAGAGTGGCAGTCTGAGCTTGCCACCCCCAGAGGACAATCAGGAAGGACTCCTGTTCGTCTTCGTCGCGGGTGAGGCATTTGCCCTGGCAAACCATCTGATGCGGCCTTTCCCGATGAGGACCCTCACCCCGGATCAGAGGACCTTAATTTCCAGCTGGCCAGAGCCAGAAGAGTCATGGAGAACACTTTTGGAATAATGGCCAGCCGGTTCCGCCTTTTTTTAATGCCAATCCACATGGCTGAATATAAACTCAATCACATAGTGCTTGCCTGCTGTGTTCTGCACAATTTCTTGAAAAGACATTCAGCAAACTATGTGGTCTCAGTTGGCCCAGATGCAGACTTGCCAGAAAATGAGAAGCTCAAGGCCCTTGAAGCTGCTCGTCCTGACTTGGCCACCCCAAAGCGCCCGCGAGGTCCGAACCCAATACATGGAGTACTTTGTGGGTAGGGGGGCCATTGATATGCCAGACAATATCTGAGAGGCATTTTTATAATAAATTTTTCTTTGAAACTACAATAATCAATTGGCTTGGTTTTAGGTGTCTCCTAGGAATTTTAGCTTTTTTTTGGGCCTTTTTCTACAACAGTACAAACCCAAGTACAAACCCAAGTTCTGAACGAGATGAGGGGGCAGTCTCTTCTTCAGATAATCTTATTATGTTGTGGGTCTGCTACAAACATACCTTGTTTTTGTTACTAATGTATGTAGTGCATTACTCACAAAAATCTTGCTCATTTCCAGCACCATGGCATAAATATGTGGGGTCAGGAAAATGGCGTTATTGGGGAAATTTACACATCACTGTGGGTGTTATTTACTAAAGGCACATCCACTATGCACTGCAAGTGCACTGCAAAAGCGCACCTGAAACTGTACTTGGAGTGCAAAGTGGAGTTGCCTTTAGTAAATAACACCCATTGTCACCGAAAACAACAATTTTACTCCAAATACTGCTTTTGCGCATTGAAAAAGGAAGCCACACATTGTTGATAATTTAACTTTTAATCAAAGCACATTCACATGTGCGTTTAGAAAAGGGTTTTACAACAAACCAACATATTGGGGGTATCAAAAACATTCTTTTAGGTAACTTTATTGTAACTTGGCGTTTTTGTGTAAACAGGCATGTATCAAAGCATAACATACAGAACACAGGAACTTACAAAGTTCAACTTTGAAAAATAAAGACAATATCACACATGAGTATGTACAAACTGGGCTGATATTGCCTTCATCACATGGGGTCTCACCCCTGGAAAAGTCAAATTTGGAATATGCAAACACAGTGTGTCAACATGTGCTTTTTCCCATCATGGGGGATCAATGTTCATGTTTTGGGGGTGCAACCCCTTCATCTCAGCCACTTTCCACAAAACACGTACATTGATCCCCCATGATGGGAGATAGGGCATGTTGACACACTGTGTGCATCTTCCAAATTTGGCGTTTTGTAAAATACAAAAGTTGTTTTTTAAAAACACAAAAATAAAACCCTAGCTAGGTTTGGGGTGTTTCAGACTCTCCCCAAAACATCAATGATTTTCTTCATTTTATTTTGAACATCATTGATGTTTTTCTGTATATTTTCTAAATCGCGATTGCACCACATTATCTCCCCAATCAGGATCTGGGCACTTTCACTGGTAAAATGTGATTCTTCTTCCACATCACCTAAAAAAAAAAAACACCATGTATTATAAATATGACAACATACATTGATTAGCTTACCGGAAGCTGTGGTCTCCGACACTCACCTGTTGTGGTGACAATTTGTCCAACTTCAACAATCTCTCCTTCCTCCTCCTCCTCCTCTGCTTCTGGTGTTGGAATCTCACCCTCTTTGGGAGGTGTGGGGTCCCTGGTGTCCTCAGACTTCCTGAGTCTTCTCTCCCCTATGAGAATGTAAAAAAGGAATACTTAGCACACAGAGGGCAGAAATAGGAATATGAAACATTGCTTGGAAGTTTGGTCCAATTGTGTTTTTTGGCCGAGTTCAAAGGTGAGAACATTATTTTGGACACTTTCTAAAGGTGGAATACTTACCTGCAGTGTGAAGAAATGTAGTGAAGTGTAATTTGGGAAAACATTGTCTTGGAAGTGGGCTAACGAATGATGTTTCTTACGAACAATTGAAACCATGAACTTGAAAGTGGCCATTTTAACCCTTTCATGACTAAGCCTATTTTTGGAATTTGGTGTTTACAAGTTAAAATCCATATTTTTTGCTAGAAAATTACTTGGAACCCCCAAACATTATATATATTTTTTTAGCAGAGACTCTAGAGAATAAAACGGCGATTGTTGCAATATTTTATGTCACACGGTATTTGCGCAGTGGTGTTTTAAACGCAACTTTTTGGGAAAAGGAACACTTTCATGAATAAAAAAAAACAAAACAGTAAAATTAGCCCAATTTTTTTTGCGTAATGTGAAAGATAATGTTACACCGAGTAAATAGATACCAAACATGTCACACTTTATAATTGCGCGCACTTGTAGATTGATGACAAAGTACGGTACCTAAAAATCTCAATAGGCGACGCTTTAAAAATTTTTTACGGTTACCAGGTTAGCGTTACAGAGGAGGTCTAGTGCTAGAATTATTGCTCTCGCTCTGACGATCGAGGCGATACATCACATGTGTAATTTGAACACCGTTTACATACGCGGGCGCGACTTCCGTATGTGTTTTCTTTGCTTCGCGAGCTCGCGGGGACGGCGGGCGCTTTAAAAAAAAAAAATTTTTTTAATTTATTTTATTTATTTTAAAATGACTAAATTGTTTTAAAAAAAATAAAAATAAATTGATCACTTTTATTGCTGTCACAAGGAATGTAAACATCCCTTGTGACAGTAATAGGTGGTGACAGGTCCTCTTTATGGAGGGATCGGGGGTCTAAAAGACCCCCCACCCCTCCTTTACACTTCAATGTATTCAGATCGCCGAAAACGGCGATTCTGAATACCGGATATTTTTTTAAAACCGGCGCCATTGGCAGCCGAGTAAACGGGAAGTGACGTCATGACGTCGCTTCCGTGTTTACGATGAGGAGACTGGAACGAAGCCGATTACGGCTTCGTTCCAGTTCCTCCGCAGCAGCCGGAGGCATCGGATCTCTGATCGGTGCTCCCGATCGAGCGGGAGCACCGGTAACAGTGGCGAGAGGTGGCGGGAGGGGGGGACGTCCAGGGGGGGACGTTATGCCTGGATAGCCAATCGCCTGCTGCAAAAAACAGTACCGGGATGATGCCTGCAGGTGCGGGCATCATCCCGGTATATCCCCCGGAAGCCGAGTACGCTCGGCGGGAAAGGGTTAAACTGTACAACATTAAATCAAAGCACATGGAGCTGTATGCAAGCAAGAATAATCATATGAACACACGACAACTACTTACTTTGTTGAAGAACACACTTGATTCTTCTGTACTGATCATGCTCCCTCAGTTTCAGGTCTGACCAGCGTTTTCTCAGTTGATCTTTGGATCGTCATACCCCAAAATTCTTCTGAAGACTCTTCACAACTTTAGTCATGATCTTGGCCTTTCTGATATTTGGGTTTGGGTAAGGTCCATACTTCCCATCATAGTCGGTCCTCTTCAATATGTTCACCATCTCCAACATCTCTCCAAAAGACATATTTGAGGTCTTAAATCTTCTCCTCCAGGATCGTGATGTTTCAGGCTCCGAGCTTTCCTCGCCCTCCTCCTCATTAGTGGAACTCTGATTGCGCACCTGTGTTCTCTCCGCCATGTGCTCTCTCCACTGCGCCGAAAGAGAAGGGGCGGGGAATAGTCTAGAAATGTGCACTGTATATAAAACGAAACACGCGTGTGTCGTACGTACGATCTGTGAACAGAGTGAGGAGCTGACGCGCCGATCGTGCCAACGAAGGTACAATTTTTAACTTGGTACATCACTAGCCTAGACTGCTTCTATATAGGCCTATGTTGGGACAAGATTAGGAGGGTTTAGCATGGCATTATTATTATTAGGGTTTGTCTTGCAAACAAGATGGATCCCTTCAAGAACTCCAATTTTGTGGGGCTATTCCTTGATCTGCTGAGGAAGCTGCCCTGCCTGTGGCAGAAGAACAACCCCTTTTATACTGACCAAAGAAAGAGGAAGGCAGCGCTGGAGAAACTTCTTGCTTTGGTGTGGATCATGGTCCCCATGGCAGACATGACCTATGTGAAGGGCAAAGTTGGTGCCCTGAGGTGTATAGATCTCAGGGAGCGAAAGAAGCACCTGGAGTCCCTGAGATCAGGGGATCCAGATGCCATTTATTACCCCAGGATGGTGTACTACGAGAGGCTGCATTTTATGGCAGACCAGGGGGAACCCAGGCCACCACTCTCCAGTCTTCCTTCAAGGCTCCCTTCACCCCCAGCTGAGGCTTCTGATGTCCAACCTAGGCCTTCCAGGCAACAACATGTGGAGGGGCCCAGCTTGAGACAGGTATAGCTGTCAGGATCTGGAGGGAGGCCGAGATGCTGAGAGGGCTCCCCTTGCGGCCGAGTGCAGCACAAACCTGAAGATGACACAGGGATGCAGTGCCCACAGTAGCACAGGTTGCCTGGTAGCAGCAGCAGATGACAGGAGCTGAGTAAAACAGGTCTCCGGTTGCCTGGTAGCAGCAGCAGATGACAGGAGCTGAGTAAATAAGTCTCAGGGGGCAACCATGCTAGGAAGTCCAAGAGAGGGATAAACGAAAGTCCAATAGCAGGGTCAAGGCCAAGCCGGGGGTCAAACACAGAAGATCAGTCCTGAGGTCGGAGCAACGGGTCCTGAGCTGAGGATCGGAGAATAGGAGTCCAAGCCAAGCCGAGATCGGATGCAGGGAGCAGACAAGGGACGTCGGGTACAAGCCAGAGGTAAGAGCCAGGAGAACAACAGGAGCAGGTCAAACAAGCCGGGTCGGTACACAGAAGATCAGACAGCAGGAATCACGGACACAGGTACACAGGAGAAGCTGACGATAATCCAGCGATGCAGCACTGTCAGGTGAATGTTTAAATAGGCAAGGTGCCTAGGTCACGTCGTGTGCGCGCCATAGCGTCCGTACGCCTACAACGTGTAACGTTATGCGTTCGTATCACCATCGCGTACGTGCTCTCGATCAGACGTAATGTTGGGCGTTCGTTTTGGAAAAAACACATTGCGCCTGCGTTAACACGAATGTACCTTGCGAGGTTGTGCATAGGGATGCGCCTATTTCCTTGAAAGTGCCTCCACCCAAGGGGCAGCCTCCGGATGCCTAAACGAGCTCATTTTTCGGGATGACGGCTGCGAAACCTGCGTATAAGCCTAGGAGCATGTTCATAACTTGCAGGTTCCCAAGAATTCTCTTCAGCAGAATACCCCTTCCACTTAATTAGAAACTGGATTGTCCTACCTCTCCGACGACAGTCAAGGATAGACTCAACTTCGAATTCAGTTTCATCTCCAACCTGAACCGGAGGCGGGGGCACTTCTTCTCTCCCTGAAAAAGGACTGAAGATGACACGTTTAAGAAGAGAAACATGAAACACTGGATGGATTCTTAAAGATTCAGGCAAAACAAGTTCAAATGCTACGGGGTTAATTTCACGTTTAATCTTGAAAGGGCCCAGGAAATTAGGTCCCAATTTTCGGGATGGACATGGCAGTTTAAGATTCACTGCTGAGAGCCACACCTTGTCCCCTATCTTAAAGGTAGGGTTAACTCTCTTCCTTTTATCGTAATGTCTCTTGTACTCTTCTTGAGCCTTCTTCATGGTATCCTGAAGCATTTGGTAGTTTGCTTGAATGAGGTTCACTCTATCTTGAACTGCCGGGACGGAGGATTCAGGAATGGTATTAGGCAAAAACGAAGGATGGAATCCGTAATTTGCCCAGAAAGGTGATTGGTTGGTAGAGGCGTGCACTGAGTTGTTATATGCTAATTCTGCACAAGGTAGCAAGGAAACCCAATCATCCTGGGAAAAAGAACAGAAGCATCGTAGATATTGTTCAAGCGTCTGGTTGGTTCTTTCAGTTTGACCGTTACTCTGTGGGTGATAGGCCGAGGATAAACATATTCCAATTGAAAGTAACTTACAGAGCTCTTTCCAAAACTTGGAGGTAAATTGTACCCCTCTATCAACGTTGTCAGGTACTCCGTGTAATCGGACAATTTCCTTTATAAAAGTTTTTGCTGTATCCAAGGCAGAGGGGGTTCCTTTCACCTGCAAAAAATGCGCCATTTTGGATTGACGGTCTACCACCACCAAGATGGTTGTAAACCCTTTTGAGAGAGGTAACTCTACAATAAAATCCATGGAGATTTCTTTCCAAGGTTTTTCCGGGACTGGCAGCGGCCTTAACAGGCCCCAGGATCTGGTGTTAGACCCCTTGTTACGCTGGCAGGTTGTACAGGAGTCAACGTATTTTTTACAGTCTGATCTTAGGGTAGGCCACCGCTGCACAAGGTCAATTGTCTTCTGGACTCCAAAGTGGCCAGCTAGTTGATGGTCGTGAAAAGTTTTTAATACAAGTAACCTGGCTTGCTGGGGAACAAAAATCTTATCTTGATGCTATAGAAGCCCTTCTTGGCGTCTCAGGGAAGAAACTTCGGTTTCCGTACACTGGCTAGAGGCCTGCTCAATTGAAGATCTTAGATCTGGTTGAATTAGTAGGAAATTTAGGGGGGACAAAATTGTACTGGGTGGGATTCCTTCTGGGGTATCTGGGAACATTCGGGACAAAGCATCTGCTTTGCTATTCTTTGATCCTGGGCGATAGGTTATGTGGAAATTAAACCTCGAGAAGAATAAAGCCCATTGGGCCTGTTGGGGTCTCAGACGTTTGGCCGTGCGGAGGTATTCTAAGTTTTTATGATCGGTAAAAATTAGGATGGGGTGAGCGGCACCTTCCAGGAGATAACTCCATTCTTCGAGAGCGGTTTTAATCGCTAGAAGTTCCCGATCCCCCACATCGTAGTTTTTCTCTGGGGAACTCATCTTTCGTGAGAAAAAAGCTACGGGATGCAGTAATGCCTTGGAGCCTCGACATTGGGATAGAATCGCTCCTGTGGCCACCTCTGAGGCGTCAACTTACAGCACATAGAATAAGGCGGGATCTGGATGCTGCAGGATTGGTGCGGTAATGAAGAGTGTCTTGAGCTGGTCAAAGGCGGACTGTGCTGCTGTGGACCACTGGAACTTGGTATGTTGACGAGTGGTCTGAGTAATGGGTGCTACAACGGTGGAGAAGTTCCTTATGAATCTTTGGTAGAAGTTTGCAAAACCAATAAATCTCTGAACACCCTTCTTGTCAGAAGGAGCGGGCCAGTCTAGGATAGACTTCACCTTTTGGGGGTCCATGGTAATTCCACCTGTGGTGATGATGAGTCCCAAGAATTGAATGGATTATTTTTCAAAATCGCACTTTTCGGCCTTATCAAATAATACATGTGTTCTAAGGATACATAGTACTTTCTTAACGTGCACTCTGTGAAGTTCCAGAGTGGTCGAAAAATTAATAATGTCGTCAAGATAAGCGACAACAAAGTGGTCTAAATGCTCCCGGAAGATGTCGTTAATGAAATGCTGAAAAGTTGCCGGGGCATTGCACAATCCGAATGGCATGACTAAATATTCGAAATGCCCAAATCTCGTTCTGAATGCCGTCTTCCACTCGTCCCCCTCCCGGATACGGACAAGGTTGTAAGCTCCACGTAAGTCAAGTTTGGTGAAGATACGTGAAGTGTGGAATCTTTGGAAGAGTTCAGGGATGAGCGGAAGTGGGTAGCGGTTTTTAAGGGTGATATTATTTAATTCCCTGTAGTCCACACATGGTCTTAAAGTCTTGTCTTTTTTTCCACGAAGAAGATGCCTGCACCGGCAGGGGATGAAAAGGGATGAATGAATCCTTTTGCCAGGTTCTCATCTATATATTGTCTCAGGGCCTCAAGTTCAGTTTCAGAAAGGGGAAATATCCGACCAAAGGGAATGGGAGCCCCCGGTAATAATTTGATGGGGCAATCATAGGGGGGGTGTGGAGGTAAGGTATCTGCCTTCTTTTTGTCGAACACATCTTTAAATTCCTGGTAAACTGCTGGTATATTAGAAACTGGACTGGGTATGGGTTGTACGGTCAAACAACTGGACAAGTCTCTTGATTCGGAGTCCAGACAATGTTGCTGGCAATAGGCAGATGTGAAAGATATCTCCTTCTTGAGCCAATCAATCCGAGGGTTGTGTGCCTGCAGCCATGGAATTCCTGGGATGACGGGAAACATGGAAGAACTCAGGACATCAAACTTAAGGAATTCCCGATGACCTGAATCGGTGATCATAGGATGGGTATTGTTTCCCTGGTGACATGGCCAGAACTAGGTAAGGAGCCATCGACCAGACGGACAGTCAATCTCTGTTTCTTGAGATTGAGTGGAAGAGCAAGACTCTTAGCTAGGGTTAAATCCAGAAAACAGCTACAGGCCCCGGAGTCAAGTATTGCCTGTAGATGAACTCCTTTGCCTGCCACCATCAACGTGACAGGAAGGGTGATATGGGCTGAAGCCGGCTTCGTTACTTGAAGGTGAAATGGAGTACAGAGGATTGGTTTACTTGGTCTTGTGGGGCAGTTGTTTATGAAATGTCCTGATTCCCCACAATAGAAACAAAGGTGCGCCTCTAGGCGATGAAGTCTCTCTTCAGAGGTTAAGGTGGGACGGAACATGCCATTCAGAACAGAAGTTGCCGCTGGGCAGACCGAAGGTGGAGCCTGGATAGGACAGGGAACCCGAGCACGTTCAGACTGGCGTTCCCGTAGACGCCTGTCAAGCTGAATAGTGAGTTGAATAAGATCCTCAAGTGTTGGGGGGACCTCTAATCTGGCTTGCTCATCCTTGAGGACTTCAGACAACCCCACCCGATATTGATATTTTAGTGCTGCTTCATTCCAGCCGGAATCTGTAGACCATGTGCGGAATTCCACTGTATAGTCCTCTGCAGGCCGCTCACCCTGGCGAAGGGAGTACAAAGTTGCTTCAGCTGTTGCTGTTCGTAAGGGGTCATCATATAGACATGCCATAGCTTTGAAGAACTGGTCCAAAGTATTAATGAGAGGGCTGCATTGCTCCAGTAGGCCATGGGCCCACGTCTGAGGATCGTCCCTTAATAGGGAAATAGTAAAATCCACTTTGGTCTCTTCAGAAGCAAAAGTCTGAGGTTGCAGGGAGAAGTATAAATAACACGAGTTCTTGAAGGATCTAAATTTTCTTCGATCCCCATGAAAGCACTCTGGGGCTGGAACTCGTGGTTCTGGAGAGGTCGTAATTACGGTAGCAGAAGCTTGGCCGGAGGAGATGGGCGACTCAGGAGAGTGCTGCAGATGTTCCTTTAGCCAGAGGTACCTTTCTTGGAGTTCCTGAATAGCTGGGGTAAGGGCCATGACTTCTTGTAGAATGGCCTCCAATGGGGAGTCACCTTTGTCGGCCTCTGACATGGCTGGATTATACTGTCAGGATCTGGAGGGAGGCCGAGATGCTGAGAGGGCTCCCCTTGCGGCCGAGTGCAGCCCAACCCTGAAGATGACACAGGGATGCAGTGCCCACAGTAGCACAGGTTGCCTGGTAGCAGCAGCAGATGACAGGAGCTGAGTAAAACAGGTCTCCGGTTGCCTGGTAGCAGCAGCAGATGACAGGAGCTTTGTAAATAAGTCTCCGGGGGCAACCGTGCTAGGAAGTCCAAGAGAGGGATAAACGAAAGTCCAATAGCAGGGTCAAGGCCAAGCCGGGGGTCAAACACAGAAGATCAGTCCTGAGGTCGGAGCAACGGGTCCTGAGCTGAGGATCGGAGAATAGGAGTCCAAGCCAAGCCGAGATCGGATGCAGGGAGCAGACAAGGGACGTCGGGTACAAGCCAGAGGTAAGAGCCAGGAGAACAACAGGAACAGGTCAAACAAGTCGGGTCGGTACACAGAAGATCAGACAGCAGGAATCACGGACACAGGTACACAGGAGAAGCTGACGATAATCCAGCGATGCAGCACTGTCAGGTGAACGTTTAAATAGGCAAGGTGCCTAGGTCACGTCGTGTGTGCGCCATAGCGTTCGTACGCCTACGACGTGTAACGTTATGCGTTCGTATCACCATCGCGTATGCGCGCTCGATCAGACGTAACGTTGGGCGTTCGTTTTGGAAACACATTGCGCCTCTGTGTGCACTGACGCGCGTTAACACAAACTTACCTTGCGAGGTTGCGCATAGGGATGCGCCTATTTCCCTGACAATAGCATTGTTGAACATATTTCTTGTCGTACATTTAATGATGTTAACTAGATGTTATTATTGATCAGTAAGTTGTGATTTAACAAAGTGGTTTACATCTCAATAGACAATAGTGACTAAAAATGTTTGGGACAAGAATGAAAAATGCTGGGCTCAGAATGATAGTTTGTTCTATTTGGTAACATTCAATTTGCAACAGTCATGAGCACAAAATTGTGTGATTGACAAGCAAAAAACGAAAACTATATCCCATTTTCATACACAGGAAGACCTCAGCCAGGGGGAGGCTGTGGCAAGTGGCAGCCAGGAGGTCGACCATCGCCCTCCTTCTCCTCCTCCTGCCACAACTACAGGAGCCGCAGCCTCGAAGGATGCCTGGCGGGAAGTGCCTAACGAAGTTTAGAGAGTGATGGCCTGGGTTCAGTCTGGTCTGACAGAAGATGCAGCCTCTTGTAGAACCACATCCTGGGGACATAGATGGCATCTGCTCTTCTTGATCTCTCTGACTTCTGGACCAGACTTCTCTCCCTGAGATATGTACTCTTCAGGCCACCAATTTTTCGAAATTAGTTCATGTCTGCCCTGGGGGCCAAAGGCTTCGCCAAATTGACAAGTTTCTCCATCGCTGCCTCCCTCTTTAGTTATTTGATACCTGAATAAAGTTTTTTTTGGTTTGAAGAAATACTTGCGTATGTGTTTTACTTCAAAAAGGACAGTTTATTTGTGAGCAAAAAAACTAAGTGAAATGAATAACAAGGGGCACCAACACCAAACAACCTCCTGTAGATTAAAAAAGAAAAAGAAAATACAAAAAAGATAATAATGGTGTTGTGGTAAGTTGACACACAAAACACACCCCAAAAAATGCAAAGATGAGCAAACTGTCAAATAAGGAGATGTTGATTAAAAAAACCAACCACAAAATTATAAAAAAAAAACAACAAAAAAAGATTGTGTTGATGTGACGATTTAAAATATTGTTTTGCTGAAATGAGTAAAAAGACTAAAGAAATACGTTCGGGAGAAGTGTGTGTGAATATGAGCATCAAAACAAGTTCATTCTTGCAGCATTGTAAAGAACAAGAGAATGTGCTGCATGAAAGAATTTTTAACATTGCAGCGTGACGAATGTGCTATATCGATTACGAGCAGTAGTTTTACCTGAGCGAGCGCTTCCGTGTCCGAATTTGATTATG
This sequence comes from Lithobates pipiens, assembly GCF_037356315.1. Taxonomy (NCBI): domain Eukaryota; kingdom Metazoa; phylum Chordata; class Amphibia; order Anura; family Ranidae; genus Lithobates; species Lithobates pipiens. The sequence goes on along the minus strand of NW_027507903.1, from coordinate 379,201,999 downwards.
AGCATGCGTGGCACCTTGTCCGTCAGAGTAGGCTACACATGATCGGACTATGTCCGATCGGAGCATGTTGTCGGAAAAATTTATAGACAAGTTGGAAAACATGGTCCGTCGGATACTCCGACGGAAACAGTCCAATGGAGACCACACACAGTCGGATTATCCGACAACATTGTCCATCGGAATGTCCGACCCTGTGTACAAGGGCTAAGTACTTTTGCACATAACATTGCAAGCAGATTAAACAAAAACATTCTTGGCCGACATCAGTGTAACATTTTTTTTATCCACCTCAATACAGTGCACTTAGCCCCTTCCTGAGCAGACCAATTTTCAGCTTTCAGCGCTCTCACAGTTTGAATGACAATTACTCAGTCATACAACACTGTACCCATATGAAACGTGTGTCCTTTTTTCCACACAAATTATTTCTTTTTTGTGCTATAAATAAAAATAAAAAAAACTTAAATTTTGTGAAAAAAATGCATTTTTCTTTGTTTCTGTCATAAAATTTTGCTAATTAGTAATTTTTCTTCATAAATTTTGGCCAAAATGTATGGCCAAAAATAACCCACATTAATGTATATTATTTGGTCTTTGCGAAAGTTATACAGTTTACAAACTATGGTGCCAATCACTGAAAATTGATCACATCTGATCAGGCCTTCAGTACATCAGGTGTATCTTATTTCTTGAGACACTAACAAGTCAGGAAAGTGCAAATACCCCCCAAATGACCCCTTTTTAGAAAGTAGACATTCCAAGGTATTAAGTAAGTAGCATGGTGAGCTTTTTTAAGTTGTTATTGTTTCCCACAATTATTTTCAAAATGATAATTTTTATTTTTTATTATTTTTTTTACAAAATTGTTATATTATCAGGTTATTTCTCACACACAGCATATGCATACAACAAATTACACCCCAAAATACATTCTGCTACTCTTCCAGAGTACGGCAATACCACATGTGTGAGATTTTTACACAGCATGGCCACATACAGAGCACCAACATTGAAGTGGCACTTTCAGAGGTTCTACGAGCAAAAATTACACATCTCATTTCACAGCCACCTATTACACTTTTGAAGGCCCTGGAGTACCAAGACAATAGAATTGCCCATAAAATGACCCCATTTTGGAAAGCTAACACCCCAACGTATAATCTGTGAGGCATTATAAGCCTTTTGAATGGTTCATTTTTTCCAGAAGTTTTTGGAAAATGTGGGAAAAAATAAAACGCTTTTTTTTTTTTACACAAAGTTGTCAATTTATAAGATATTTCTAACACATAGCATGTACACAGCAAAATTTACACCCCAAAACACATTCTGCTACTCCTCCCGAGTATGGCGACACCACATGTGTAGGACTTTTACACAGCCTGGCCACATACAGAGGCCAAACATTGAAGTAATACCTTCAGGTGTTCTAGGAGCATAAATGGCACATCTCATTTCATTCCTACCCATCACAGTTTTGAAGGTCCTGGAGCACCAGGACAGTGAAATTACCCACAAAATGACCCCATTTTGGAAAGCAAACACCCCAACGTATATTCTATGAGGCATGGGCTGCAAATAGGTACTCAGGTACTCTGATGAGCTGCAGATAGGTACTCTGTTACTCTGATGGGCTGGTGACAGGTACTTGAGTACCCTGATGGCCTGGTGACCGGTACTCGGGTACTCTGATGGCCTGGTGACAGGTACTTGGGTACTCTGATTGCCTGGTGACAATTACTTGAGTACTCTGATGGCCTGGTGACAGGTACTGGGGTACTCTGATGGCCTGGTGACAGGTACTGGGGTACTCTTGCTGGCCTGGTGACAGGTACTGGGGTACTCTGATGGCCTGGTGACAGGTACTCGGGTACTCTGATGGCCTGGTGACGGGTTCTCTGCTGGTCTGGTGACTGGTATTTGGGTACTCTGAAGGGTGGTGATAGTTACTCAGGTACTCATATGGACTGTGACAAGTACTCAGGTACTCAGATAAACTGGGACAGGTACTCGGGTACTCAGATGTACTGGGACAGGTACTCGGGTACTCTGATGGGCTGTGACAGGTACTGGTGTACTCTGATGTGCTGTGACAGGTACTGGGGTACTCTGATGGGCTGTGACAGGTACTGGGGTACTCTGATGGGCTGTGACAGGTACTCGGGTACTCGGATGGACTGTGACAGGTACTCGGTTTGTGGATGGACTGTGACAGGTACTTGGGTACTCTGATGAGCTGCGACAGGTACTCGGGTACTCTGATGGGCTGCGACAGGTACTCGGGTACTCTGATGGACTGTGACAGGTACTCGGATACTCTGATGGACTGTGACAGATACTTGGGTACTCTGATAGACTGTGAGTGAGGAGGAGAACCGGGTACCATCTCATTCGCACGCATTCCCTGTTTAAACGGGAGGACATCATATGACGCCCTCCCGCAAAAAGAGAGGTGCCCCCTGGCACAGTGTGGGTGTAACAATCTGTGATTGGCTGTGACTTCATCACGGCTAATCATGTGGTAAACAGCCATGCCCAATGGCTGTTCACCGCCCTTGGTGGCGAGCGGTGTCTCCGTGACACGCCGCCACCGAAGGAACATGGATGCACGCGCACGATCGCGCGCATTCCCTGTTTAAATGGGAGGACATCATATGACGCCCTCCCGCCACAAGAGATGCGCCGTCTGGCCATCATTTGACGGCCGGTGGTCAACAACGAGTTAAGCAGTATTTCCAGACAAAACTCTAAGGTCCACTTATCATAAAGATGGCCCGTTTTAAAATTTCTAGGGGGGTTTAAGGTGACTTTGGGAGCTAAAAAAAAAGCCTCCAGCACTCTGCCTGAATTTAAGGACACACATAACATTTGTACACATTTCAGGGGGTGTTTTGGGTAAAGCACTACAATGGAGCTGACAAAATACATTGTTAAGTGACTAGGCTATAGGTGAATATGGGCCCAGGATAGCATGCTGGGGAGGTTAGTGAAGGCAAATATGCATGAAGGCAAAACAAGAGCATTAAAAGCTTCCAGCATGCATGAAGATAAAGGGGACATTCACAGCATATTACAATCATGGTAATTAGGGAACGATGAAATAAATACAATTAATTAGCAAACATTAAATACATATAATGTGATTTTAAAGGATAAAACTTACCCTAATATAGACCTTCTGCAGGACCTGAATGATGGCAGAACAGGTCTCTGGAATAATGATCCCCAGAGCCTGGGGGGAGATGCCTGTAGAGAACTTGAGATCCTGTAGACTTCTCCCAGTCGTCAAGTACCGCAAGGTGGTGACTAGCTTCTGCTCCGGAGTGATGGCTTGCCGCATTCAGGTGTCCTGCTTCATAATATAAGGGGTGAGCAAAGCTAACAGATGGTGTAAAATGGGGTCTGTCATTCTGAGAAAATTCCTGAAACCATCAGGATTATTCTCCTGGATCTCTTGAAGCAAAGGCATGTGCGAGAATTGGTCATGCTGGAGTAACCAATTATTGGTCCATGAACTCCTCCCCACCCTGTTCATGGGCTGGACTTGGGTCAAAGTATAAACCCCAACACCAAGCCCCCCACACAGCAAGAACTCTACGATGTGTACATACCCGCAACATGGTTTCAAAACAGTCGGCTGCTCACAACAAAAAAAAAAAACTTAACAGAACGCACTGAAGAACAGCAAGGACTGTGAAGAGCATGCTGAAAATCAGCAATGAGCGGACAAGAACACACTGACAAACAGATACAAACTCACAAGCACAAACTGAATAGCAGTAAAATGATCTGAAAAATCAGGAGTCTGAAAAGCACAAATCGTCTCTAGCCAAACTTCTACTAACACGAGATTAGCAGAAGGAGCCCAAAGGGTGGCGCAGTGGCTACTGAACTTCCCTTTTCTAGTCCCGTCATAGCGTGTTGTACGTCACCACGTTCCCGACGGTTGGACTTTGGTGTGATCATGTGTTCGCAAGAAAAAGAGTTTATTCCCGACGGGAAAACCACCGGTCGTGTGTAAAGGGCATTACTGTTATATTATAATGTTACTTTGTTTTATTGTTAGCCATCATTTGCTTAGCAGGTACGGCATTCAGTTGCAGCGTGGATTTATTTATCTTGACAGCAACAGCATTTGCTCTCACGATACATAAAGCCATGACTCCAGCGCTGTAGGAGGCGATTTCCCCACCACAGTTAAAAAAAAAGAGCATATATGCCGAAGCATGGGGGCAGCAGGGGTGGAGGAGTGATTTGCTTCTAACTTTTGGGGCGGATGCCCCCATGCTTCGGCCTATATTTTTTAGGCCATACTGCTACAGCACAGATTTATTTATCTTGACAGCAACAGCGTTTGCTCCCACAATACATAAAGCCGTGACTCCAGCGCTGGAGGAGGTGATTTCACCACCACATATAAAAACAAAATGGTGCATGTATGCCCATCATTAGAAGTGGGTGGATGAAGGGAGGTATTATAATGGTGGGACTACCCACCGATCAATCTCTTTTTTTTTGTTTAGCCCACAGGCTGCATGAAAAAAAAGATTACAATATATGCCCAACAAGGACCAACAACATACTGGTATGCGACTTTGAGTGGTTATACCAGAATGATGCCTGCAGGTTTAAGTATCATCTTGGTATCATTCTTTTCAGCCAGCGGTCAACTTTCATGTAAAAGCAATCCTAGCGGCTAATTAACCTCTAGACTGCTTTTACAAGCAGTAGGAGGGAATGCCCCCCCCACCATCTTCCATGGTTTTCTGTAGCTCTCATGCCTCAACATGCCTCTCAGAAATTTCCTTGGGGGGTTGTACTGCCCTGCCATTTTAGCACCTCAAGAAATGAGATAGGCAGTCGTAAACTAAAAGCTATGTAAATTCCAGAAAATGTACCCTAGTTTGTAGACGCTATAACTTTTGCGCAAACCAATAAATATATCCTTATTGACATTTTTTTACCAAAGACATGTGGCTGAATACATTTTGGCCTAAAAATAAAAAAATTAACCACTTCAATACAGGGCACTTTCGCCCCCTTCCTTCCCAGACCAATTTTCAGCTTTCATCGCTCTAGCGCTTTCAGTGACAATTGCCCGGTCATGCTACACTGTACCCAAATTAAATTTTTATCATTTTGTTCGCACAAATAGAGCTTTATTTTGGTGGTATTTATTCACGACTCAGTTTTTTATTTTTTGCGATATAAGCGCAAAAAAGCGGAAATTTGGAAAAAGAACTATGTTTTCTTTTTTCTATTTTAAAAGAAATCCAATAAAATCTAATTTTGTCTTAAATTTAAGCCAAAATGTATTCTGCTACATGTTTTTGGTAAAAAAAATTCCGTTAAGTGTATAATAATTGGTTTGTGTGATCACGAACATATGTACGCAAATGATCATGTACATATGTGTGCAGGTGATCACGTACATATGTGTGCACATAATCATTGGGACATGTGATTTTAGTGGGACATATGTGGGGGACATGTTTTTATTATTAGGGACATGTGTTTTTATTATTTGGGGACATGTATATTTTGGGGACATGTGTGTTATGGGGACATATGTGGGGACTGTTTTTACACTGTGTGGGGTGTTGTGTGTATACACTAGACTGATGATCAGTGAGTAAAAAGCTGTAAAAACAGCTCATACTCACTGATCATCAGCCGGCTGCAGCGATCTGCTCTCCTCTCCTCAGCGATGACTTCTGTGTGAGGAGAGGAGGAGCCGATTGCCTAGCAACCGGCTGTTTGTTTACATCACATGACGGCCGTGATTGGACACGGGCGTCATGTGATCAGGAGGACCAATCACAGAGCCCTCCTGCCGATCTGAGATGTGCCGTGTCCGGGTGACACGAGCACATCGGGATCGCGCCGCTGCGCGGGCAAGCGTGCGCGCGATCCCGCTCCTTCTGAAGGACGTTCCTGAACGTCCTATCAGAAGTAGACGGCTCCCACCCGCCCGTATATATGCATTGGCCAGGTGGGAAGTGGTTAAAATAAAATTGAGTTTATTAGATTTTTCTTATAACAAAAAGTAGAAAATATATTTTTTATATATATTTTTTTTACACGTTTTCGGTCTTTTTCTGTTTATATCGCAAAAAATAAAAATCGCAGAGGCAATCAAATACCATCAAAAGAAAGCTCTATTTCTGTGAACAAAAGGACGCAAATTTTGTTTGGATACAGCATTGCATGACCGCGCAATTACCAGTTAAAGAAGCACAGTGCCAAATTATAAAAAAAAGTCATCTGTTCTTTAGGCAGCCAAATGGCCGGGGCTTAAGTGGTTAAAAGGCATTCGTTTTGTACAATATGAAAATCGCGAAGCAACGCTCACCAAAATACTAACATGAAATTAGCAGAAGGGGCACAAAATGTGGCGCTTGATAATTGAACTTCCTCTTTATACTCTCATAATACGTCACTACATTCAAGTTTGTCAAACGAAAATTTTCTCGGTCGTACAACAATCAAACAGTGTGTATGAGGCCTAATTCTGGTGGAGCTCAGCCTGCCAAAGAAACAGCTTAACCAGGTTTGAGTGGCCAAGCTTGTATAAAGAAGCAGATTAGACTAAAATGTGACTGGCTACCAGGCTCATACACTCCATTTTTTTGGGGGGGTAATGCTCCCCAAGTCTGATTTATGCTAATTACAAACACAGCATGGGAGTGAGGGGTGGGAAACAGTTACAAATTTGGAGCACCACAAAGACTTTAGGGTCAAGGGGAAGATGCCAAGAGAGTCAACGGGGACTCAAGAAAAAGAGGATCGGGCATGTTCTGTTTAAAGCATTGCATGGAGCAGGTAATTATGACATGTTTGTCATTTAAAAAAATGAGAGGTTTGTTTGTGTGGCCGGAGCTGTCTGTTACGCTATCAGAATGCAACAGCTGTAGAAAACACAGATGCAGTTCTAATTAGACAGGTGTGCAGGTGTGTGGGAGTGTCCCTGAATGCACACTGTCTGTATTTGGGGCCGTACACCCGCATCCACAACTCAAATTATGACCTGCAGCTGTGTTCATACAGCTGCTGCGTCCATAGTGTAACTTGCCTGCACACAGAAATAGCCACACTTCAGGAAAAAAAAAACAAGTTATGTTATGTTTGTGTCAGCTAATAATGATTGTAATGTATTTTGGGTGTAAATATTGTTTTTAAATTTTTTGGGGGTGGGGCGTGGGCTGTTAGGCAGGCTGTATGGCGCCCCATGATTTTTAATATCGACCTTGTCTGTCTCCCAGAGCAGCGGGAGCAGATTGCACCGCAGAGGTTCCCCATTCTGTACAGAGGTATGGAACATTCAAGAGTTGAGTTGAGTGCATGGAGAGGCCCATTCTACTACTGAGGATTGTAGTGGAAAACGCTGAACAGGTGGTTGTAGACATTGTCTCAGCTTGTCCCCACAAAATGCAAGTTCATGTGAAGGTGTACATTGTCACAGGAACTAAGAGTTAACTGGAGAACAATTGTGGTGTCAGTTCATATCTAAGCCCCCATACACATGGTCGGACACTCCGATGAAAAATGTTCGATCTGATCATGTTGTTCGATAATCCAACCGTGGGCTCTATCAGACTTTTTCAGTCGAAATGTCTGACCAACAAAGTTTGAGAGCTGGATTTAAAATTTTACAACATGATCCGATGTGCGTCAATTCCGATCGTGTGTAGCCTAGTCCGACGGACAAAGTGCCACGCATGCTCAGAATAAATTCTGAGACGGAATCGCTCGGTCGGGTAAAACTAGCGTTCGTAATCGATATAGCACATTCGTCACGCTGCAATGTTAACAATTATTTAATGCAGCGCATTCTCTTTTTCTTTATAATGCTACAACAATGAAGTTGTTTTTCTGCTCATATTCACACACACTTCTCCAAAACGTATTTCTTTATTCTTTTTCCTGATTTTATGAATACAATATTTTTATTCGTCAGATCTCCCCAATCATTTTTTATTTATTTTTTTTGTTTAAATTTTGTGGTTGGTTTTTTAATCAAGATCTCCTTTTTTGACATTTTGCTCATCTTCGTAATTTTTTTGGTGTGTTTTGTGTGTCAACTTACCACAACACCATTATTATCTTTTATTTTATTGTTTTATTTTTTAATCTCTAGGAGGTTGTTTGGTGTTGGTGCCCCTTGTTTTAATTTGACTTTGTATTTTTGAAATGTATCTGCCTACTCACACATAAACTGTCCTTTTTTAAGTGAAACACATAGGCAAGTTTTTCTTGAACCAAAAAAAACCTTTATTTAGGTGTCATAAACAAATAAACAGGAAGGCAACGCTGGAGAAACTGGTCAATTTGGAGAAGCCTTTGGCCCCCAGGGCACACATCAATTATTTAAATGCAAAAATTGGTGGCCTGAGGAGTACATAGCTAAAGGGAGTACACTCTGGTCCAGAAGTAGAAGAGATCAGGAAGAGCAGATGGCATCTATGTCCCCAGGTTGTGGTCATACAACAGCCTGCATCTTCTGTCAGACCAGACTGAACCCAGGCCATCACTCTCTGGTCTTCCTTAGGCACTTCCCTCCAGGCTTACTTCCAGGCTGTGGCTCTGCTCTTGTAGTTGTGGCAGGAGGTGGAGGAGTAGGAGGAGGGCGATGGCCGACCTCCCGGCTGCCACTTGCCACAGCCTCCTCCCGACTGCCACTTGCCACAGCCTCCTCCCGGTTGAGGCATTCCTGTGTATGAAAATGGGACATAGTTTTAGTTTTTTGGTCATCACACAATTTTGTGCTCATGACTGTTGCAAATTGAATGTTAACAAACAGAACAGACTATCAGTTTGAACCCAGCATTTTTCATTCTTGTCCCAATCATTTTTGGTCACTACTGTCTATTGATATGTAAACCACTTTGTTAAATCACAACTTACTGATCAATAATAACATCTAGTTAACACCATTAAATGTATGACAATAAATATGTTGAACAATGCTATACCTGTCTCAAGCTGGGCCCCTCCACATGTTGCTGCCTGGAAGGCCCAGGTTGGACATTGGAAGCCTCAGCTGGGGTTGAAGAAAGCCTTGAAGAAAGACTGTAGAGTGCTGGCCTTGGTTCCCTCTGGTCTGCCAGAAAATGCCAGAAAATGCGGCCTCTCATAGTACAACATCCTGGGGACAAAAATGTCATCTGGATCTCATGGGCTCCTGGAACTTCTTGCGCTCCCTCAGATATGTACTCCTCAGGGCACCAATTGTGGCCACCACATACGTCATGTCTGCCGTGGGGAGCATGATCTTCACCAAACCAAGCAGTTTCTCCAGGGCTGCCATCCTCTTTCTTAGGTCCTTATGAAACTCTCCTAATCTTGTCCCAATATAAGCCTCAATCTAGACGCAGTATAGGCTAGTGATGTACCAAGTTAAAATTGTACCTTCGTTCTAACGATCGGTGCTTCAGCTCCTTCCACCGCTCACAGATCATACATACGACGCACGTGTGTTGCATTTTATATACAGTGTGCATGCGTAAAACTCCTCCCGCCCCTGACGTTCTTTCTAATCTATTTCTCACCTCTTCTCTTTCAGTGCAGTGGGGAGAGCACATGGCGGAGACACAGCAGGTGTGCACTAATAATTCCACTAACAAGGAGGAGGAAAGCCTGGAGCCAGAAACGTCACGATCCCAGAGGAGAAGATTTAAGGCCTCAAATATGTCTTTTGGAGAGATGTTGGAGATGGTGGACATATTGAAGAGGAATGACTATGATGGGAAGTATGGACCTTACCCAAACCCAAATATCAGAAAGGCCAAGATCATGACTAAAGTTGTGAAGAGTCTGTAGAGGAATTTTGGGGTTACGACGATCCAAGGATCAATTAAGAAAACGCTGGTCAGACCTGAAACTGAGGGAGCACAATCAGTACAGAAGGATCAAGCGAGTTCTTCAAAAAAGTAAGTAATTGTCGTGTGTTCATATTATTAATGCTTGCATACTGCTCCATGTGCTTTGATTTAATGTTGTACCGTTTAAAATGGCCACTTTCATGTTCATGGGTTCAATTGTTCATAATAAACATTGTTTGTTCGCCCACTTCAAAAATGAAGTTTTGGCAAGTTGCACTTAACTACATTTGTTCAGGCCTATTTCTAGTCAAAGGAAGTTTGTTGTCTAGGGGGGTTTGTAGATAGAATGAAATGCAAACTTGATTCACTGTATAAAGGAGAGGACACTCACCAGCTGTTTACACATTTGGACTCAGGAGCACTAGTGTGGGACACCAGAACTCCCTTTTTATTAGGGTGTCCCACACATGTGCTCCAGTGGATACTATAGGGGTGTCTCCATCTGTCAAACTTGCACAAAATAGGTTAAGTACTCCAGCTTTAGAAAGTGTCAAAAATAATGTTTTCAGCTTTGAACTCTGCCAAAAAACACAATTGTACGACACTTCCAAGCAATGTTTCATATTCCTATTTCTGCCCTCAAATATCTGTGTGCTAAATATTTCCTTTTTTACATTCTCATAGCGGAGAGTAGACTGGGGACGTCTGAGGACACCAGGGGCCCCACACCTCCCAAAGAAGGGGAAATACCAACACCAGAAGCAGAGGAGGAGGAGGAAGGAGAGATTGTAGAAATTGGTGCAATTGGCACCACAACAGGTGAGTGTCTGAGACCACAGCTTCAGGTAAGCTAATCAATGTATGCCTCCATATTTATAATACATGGTGTGTTTTTTGGTTTATTTTTAGGTGATGTGGATGTTGTGGAAGAAGAATCGGATTTTACCAGTGAAAGTTAGATAATATCAAGAAAAACATCAATGATGTTCAACAAAAAATGAAGAACATCATTGATGTTTTAGGGAGAATCTGAAACACCCAAAACTAGCTAGCATCCAATTTCAATTTAAAAAAAACACTTTTATATTTTAAGAAAAGCCACATTTGGAAGATGTACAAAGTGTGTCAAGATGTGCTATCTCCCATCATGTGGGATCAATGTACGCATTTTGTGGGCGAAACCCATTCCTATGCTACTAAAGTGGCTGAAATGAAGGGGTTGCACCCCCAAAACGCATACATTGATCCCCCGTGATGGGAGATAGCACATCTTGACACACTTTGTACATCTTCCAAATGTGGCTTTTCAAAAAATGTTGACATTAGGCATGGGATCTGGAGGAAAATGCCCAGTTGGATTCACAATTTGTGTGCATCTTCCAAATTTGGCTTTTACAGGGGTGACACCCCATGTGATGAAGGCAATATCAACACAGTTTGTACATACTCATGTCTGATATTGTCTTCACTTTTCAAAGTTGAACTTTGTAAGTTCCTGTGTTATGTATGTTATGGTATAAAGAGTAAACCGCGCTATTCAAACAAAAAAATAGATAATAACTACCCTATAAGCGGCAACCCTAATCGTAATACTCCGATAGCAAACTAAATAAGTGAACAGGGTGGGCTGCGCTAAAAACAAAAAATCTATGTCTAAAGTCTAATCAAAAATTTTTCAATAATCATAAAAAGCAATTTTTAGTGAAATTTTTTTTTTACAAATGATAAAATTATATAAGTGAATAATGCCTTATCATCATACCAATAAAGATTATTATAAATGAAAAGTTGAATTATAAAACAAAACCAATAATGAAATTAGCAGAAATGATATACCCCTAATGTGTAAATCATATAGAATAAAAGGAAAAATGAAAAAATGGAAAAATTAACCCACACACCAATCAAATAGTTCAAGTGAGTAAACTGAAGAAAACAAAAAATGTTTTCAAAAACAACAAAAAATTGTATATATTGAGACAAAAAATTTGTCCAAAAAATAATATAGTGTTGCTTCCTCCAAGGTGATATTAAGGTGTAGGAAACCCACAAAGTCCTGTGTGTAAAAGCATTCCAAACAATCCTCCACCAGTGAATAGGGGGGCCGCTTACCAGAGTTTTAGATCCCAGTGTTAGTGAGATCAACAGAGCCACAGCACAGAAGTTCTGGATGAACCGTCGCAGGCACCACACTGCTCTTGTATCCAATACGAAGCCTCCAGTCAGGAAACGAGGGTATCGTGGATCATATGGAAAAATTCAAAAAGGCACTCGCATAGCGTAAAACCACTTAGTTTTAATAAAGTAAAATATAAAATATTACACTCACATGTACATAGAAAAAACGATTGTGTGTAAAAAAAACGAGCCGGCCGAACTCGTATGCCGCCCGCACTTCCTAGTTGGGCGTAGAATGCGGAGACGTCAGAACGCCTACCTCCCTACGCGCGTTTCGTAATGAACGGACGTGTTCACGGGATGCGGGACGGCGTTCTGACGCACCGCCTAAATACAAAATAGTAAAAAAACAGCCTCGGTCTGAGCTCCATGTTGTCTCTCAATCCACCATATTAGATGAGGGAAAAAGGGCTAAATTGCCCATATTATCACCTAATCCGCCATTTTACATAATGGAAAAAAACATGAAGTTGCCCTACTGTTACATAAAGCATGACCTTTATCCATAACCATCAAATTGCTCTGAGAAATCATGGATTAAGAACACAAAAATATTATAAAAGATCAATGAATACAAAAATTCAACTAAAAGGAAAAAAAAGGAAAGGGGTAGGAGGACCATCCCCAAACTGTCTTGAAAAATATCGTTAATTAAAATAATATTTAATAAAGTACTAAATGCAAAGATGATATTGGATATGAGTTGGCACAGACAAATCGATCCAAATGGAAAAAGGGCTTATGTGGCAAAAAATATGGTATAATATTTTACATATCCAAATACTGATACCCTAAAATATGCCAGCACCAAAGAAAATAAAATAATGGTGTCAAAAAATGAAAAATAAAAAGCAGTAAACATAAAAGCCCCCCATTTTTTTAGCAGAGACTCATGGAACTCACACCAAGTTCACAATCCAAAAGGCAACAGAAAGCCTAAACAATATAAGCTGTTCAAACCAATTATACATTGTTCAAGCGTTATCAATAAACGCATTTACGTCTACTTCGATATTAAGGCCATAAGGGTTGTAACTTTTTAATTTGTGTATCCACATCATTTCGAGCTTCGAAATGCTCCTGACCAGATGGGTTCCCCTCCAATGGGGATTGAACTTAACAATCCCCCAAAAAATCGTGTTGGTAGGGTCTCTGTTATGCGCCAAGAGGTAGTGCTTGGAGACCGAATGCTGAGTATACCCCCTACGAATGTTCCCAATATGCTCATTCAAACGCACATGTAAGGCACGTTTGGTCCGCCCCACATACTGGAGGCCACAAGGGCACTCCAGCATGTAGACCACCGCCTCGGAACAACAGGTAATAAAAGGCTCTATGGTGTAAGATTTAGAAGTGACAGTGGATCTAAAGGTGGTACTTCTCCTTGACCGACAGCCGTTTATGCTACAAACCGGGCACTTCCTACATTGATAATACCCAGTGAGGTTAGAGAAGAAATGCGGGCGGTTAATGGGTGGGTCTAAGGCATTAGGAGCCACCCTATCCCTCAGGGATGTCACGCCTCTATAGACTACTTGGGGTCTATCAGGCAAAATAGTTCCCAATATTGAGTCATTCCTAAGTATGTGCCAATGTTTCCAATGTAGGAAGTGCCCGGTTTGTAGCATAAACGGCTGTCGGTCAAGGAGAAGTACCACCTTTAGATCCACTGTCACTTCTAAATCTTACACCATAGAGCCTTTTATTACCTGTTGTTCCGAGGCGGTGGTCTACATGCTGGAGTGCCCTTGTGGCCTCCAGTATGTGGGGCGGACCAAACGCGCCTTACATGTGCGTTTGAATGACGATATTGGGAACATTCGTAGGGGGTATACTCAGCATTCGGTCTCCAAGCACTACCTCTTGGCGCATAACAGAGACCCTACCAAACGATTTTTTTGGGGATTGATAAGTTCAATCCCCATTGGAGGGGAACCCATCTGGTCAGGAGCATTTCGAAGCTCGAAATGATGTGGATACACAAATTAAAAAGTTACAACCCTTATGGCCTTAATATCGAAGTAGACGTAAATGCGTTTATTGATAACGCTTGAACAATGTATAATTGGTTTGAACAGCTTATATTGTTTAGGCTTTCTGTTGCCTTTTGGATTGTGAACTTGGTGTGAGTTCCATGAGTCTCTGCTAAAAAAAATGGGGGGCTTTTATGTTTACTGCTTTTTATTTTTCATTTTTTGACACCATTATTTTATTTTCTTTGGTGCTGGCATATTTTAGGGTATCAGTATTTGGATATGTAAAATATTATACCATATTTTTTGCCACATAAGCCCTTTTTCCATTTGGATCGATTTGTCTGTGCCAACTCATATCCAATATCATCTTTGCATTTAGTACTTTATTAAATATTATTTTAATTAACGATATTTTTCAAGACAGTTTGGGGATGGTCCTCCTACCCCTTTCCTTTTTTTTCCTTTTAGTTGAATTTTTGTATTCATTGATCTTTTATAATATTTTTGTGTTCTTAATCCATGATTTCTCAGAGCAATTTGATGGTTATGGATAAAGGTCGTGCTTTATGTAACAGTAGGGCAACTTCATGTTTTTTTCCATTATGTAAAATGGCGGATTAGGTGATAATATGGGCAATTTAGCCCTTTTTCCCTCATCTAATATGGTGGATTGAGAGACAACATGGAGCTCAGACCGAGGCTGTTTTTTTACTATTTTGTATTTAGGCGGTGCGTCAGAACGCCGTCCCGCATCCCGTGAACACGTCCGTTCGTGACGAAACGCGCGTAGGGAGGTAGGCGTTCTGACGTCTCCGCGTTCTACGCCCAACTAGGAAGTGCAGGCGGCATACGAGTCCGGCCGGCTCGTTTTTTTTACACACGATCGTTTTTTCTATGTACATGTGAGTGTAATATTTTATATTTTACTTTATTAAAACTAAGTGGTTTTACGCTATGCGAGTGCCTTTTTGAATTTTTCCATATGATCCACGATACCCTCGTTTCCTGACTGGAGGCTTCGTATTGGATACAAGAGCAGTGTGGTGCCTGCGACGGTTCATCCAGAACTTCTGTGCTGTGGCTCTGTTGATCTCACTAACACTGGGATCTAAAACTCTGGTAAGCGGCCCCCCTATTCACTGGTGGAGGATTGTTTGGAATGCTTTTACACACAGGACTTTGTGGGTTTCCTACACCTTAATATCACCTTGGAGGAAGCAACACTATATTATTTTTTGGACAAATTTTTTGTCTCAATATATACAATTTTTTGTTGTTTTTGAAAAATTTTTTTGTTTTCTTCAGTTTACTCACTTGAACTATTTGATTGGTGTGTGGGTTCATTTTTCCATTTTTTCATTTTTCCTTTTATTGTATATGATTTACACATTAGGGGCATATGTATAGAAAGGGAGGTTTGGGACTTTAAATGAAGCACCTGGATAGTGGAGGTGAGTTTTAACCATAATTAGATGTTTATTAATAGTTCAGTGGAAAACCATAAATTATAATAATAGAACAAATTCATCATATATATAGGCATCAATACATTAAAACACAATACATAGTATCCACATAACAGTACTTGACAATGGCAATTACATTAACCACTTCAGCCCCGGACCAATAAATACCTTAAGGACCAGAGGTCTTTTTCCAATTTCGCACTGCGCTGCTTTAACTGGTAATTGCGCGGTCATGCAATATTGCACCCAAACGAAATTTGCATCCTTTTCTTCCCACAAATAGAGCTTTCTTTTGATGGTATTTGATTGCCTCTGCGATTTTTATTTTTTGCGATATAAATGGAAAAAGAGCGAACATTTTGAAAAAAAATGATATTTTCTTTTTTTGTTATAAGAAAAATCGAATAAACTAAATTTTAGTCATACATTGAGGGCAAAATTTATTCAGCCACATGTCTTTAGTAAAAAAAATGTCAATAAGCGTATATTTTTTGGTTTGCGCAAAAGTTATAGCGTCTACAAACTAGAGTACATTTTCTGGAATTTACACAGCTTTTAATTTATGACTGCCTATCTCATTTCTTGAGGTGCTAAAATGGCAGGGCAGTACAAACCCCCCCCAAATGACCCCATTTTGGAAAGTAGACACCCCAAGGAAACTGCTGATGGGTATGTTGAGCCCATTGAATATTTATTTTTTTTGTCCTAAGGGATTGAATAATGACAAAAAAAAAAAAAAATGTACAAAAAGTTGTCACTAAATGATATATTGCTCACACATGCCATGGTTATATGTGGAATTGCACCCCAAAATATATTCCGCTACTTCTCCCGAGTATGGGGATACCACATGTGTGGGACTTTTTGGGAGTCTAGTCGCGCACGGCATCCCGAAAACCAATCACCACCTTCAGGATTTCTAAGGGTGCAAATTTTTGATTTCACCCCTCACTACCTATCACAGTTTCGAAGGCCATAAAAAGCCAAAATAGCACAAAACCCCCCAAAATGACCCCATTTTGGAAAGTAGACACCCCAAGCTATTTACTGAGAGGCATGTTGAGTCCATTGAATATTTTATATTTTGCCACAAGTTGCGGGAATATTACAAACTTTTTTTTTTTTGCACAAAGTTGTCACTAAATGATATATTGCTCACACATGCTATGGGCATATGTGAAATGACACCCCAAAATACATTCTGCTGCTTCTCCTGAGTACAGGGATACCACATGTGTGGGACTTTTTGGGAGCCTAGCCGCGTACGGGACCCCGAAATCCAAGCACCGCCTTCAGGATTTCTAAGGGCATAATTTTTTTATTTTACTCCTCACTACCTATCACTACCTATCACAGTTTTGACGGCCATAAAATGCCAAGATGGCACAAAACCCCCCCAAATGACCCCATTTTGGAAAGTAGACACCCCAAGGAAACTGCTGATGGGTATGTTGAGCCCATTGAATATTTATTTTTTTTGTCCTAAGGGATTGAATAATGACTAAAAAATAAAAATAAAAAAATGTACAAAAAGTTGTCACTAAATGATATATTGCTCACACATGCCATGGTTATATGTGGAATTGCACCCCAAAATATATTCCGCTACTTCTCCCGAGTACGGGGATACCACATGTGTGGGACTTTTTGGGAGTCTAGTCGCGCACGGCATCCCGAAAACCAATCACCACCTTCAGGATTTCTAAGGGTGCAAATTTTTGATTTCACCCCTCACTACCTATCACAGTTTCGAAGGCCATAAAAAGCCAAAATAGCACAAAACCCCCCAAAATGACCCCATTTTGGAAAGTAGACACCCCAAGCTATTTACTGAGAGGCATGTTGAGTCCATGGAATATTTTATATTTTGCCACAAGTTGCGGGAATATTACAAACTTTTTTTTTTTGCACAAAGTTGTCACTAAATGATATATTGCTCACACATGCTATGGGCATATGTGAAATGACACCCCAAAATACATTCTGCTGCTTCTCCTGAGTACAGGGATACCACATGTGTGGAACTTTTTGGGAGCCTAGCCGCGTACGGGACCCCGAAATCCAAGCACCGCCTTCAGGATTTCTAAGGGCATAATTTTTTTATTTTACTCCTCACTACCTGTCACTACCTATCACTGTTTTGGAAAGTAGACACCCCAAGCTATTTACTGAGAGTCATGTTGTCTGAACGAAAAAAAAGAGATTGATCGGTGGGTATGCCCACCATTAGATACCTCCCTTCATCCACCCACTTCTAATGATGGACATACATGCACCATTTATATATGCCGAAGCATGGGGGCATCCTCCCGCAAAAAAGTTATGCCGCGTACATACGTTCAAACTTTTCCATGGGCAAGCCCCCTGTCGGAATTTTGACCGTATGTACGCGGCATTAGGAGCAAAATCGCTCCTCCACCCCTTATGCCCCCATGCTTCGGCATATATGCTCTTTTTCAACTGTGGTGGTGAAATCACCGCCTACAGCACTGGAGTCACGGCTTTATGTATCGTGGGAGCAAACGCTGTTGCTGTCAAGATAAATAAATCCGCGCTGCAGCTGAATGGCGTACCTGCTAAGCAAATTATGGTTAACGTTAAAACAAAGTAACATCCCAGTAAAACCTTATGTGAGGGGTTTGCTCGGTAGCGGGTGTGTGTGACCCCCTGGATGGGTTCACAACACGAAGTCGGGCACAGCAGACAGCGGTGTAGGTTTAAAAAACAAAAGATCCGGTTTATTTTTGCTACATGCAGTGATACAAATAACAGCCAAACAAAATAAAACAAGAAAATAAATCCTGGTCAGCTTGACCTCTAACTACACACGTAGACTCCCTGTCTAACAACTGGGTGCAGCCTTGTGCTGCCCCAGTCCCTGTCTCTATTGTAGGGGTTTGCCACCAGGGCAGGACTTACCATTGGGCTTGACTGGGCTGAAGCCCATGGGCCCCACCCAATAAGGGGCCCCGCCAATATACATAGCCGAGTGTACCCGGCTCAGCTCCGCTCACAGTTATGCCCAGTCCCGCCCTATAATGGACATAACACAGGGACTGGGCGTAACTGTGAGCCGAGCCGAGTACACTCGACTACTCTCGGCTCCGCTCGGGACTGTGAGAGGGCCCGGGGGCTGCCGAGATACACAGGACTCTGTATCTCGGCAGCGCCATTTTTTAACTTCAAGACTGCAATGACAAGCCTGCAAATTAAACTGACAAGGCTGCAATGACACTGGACAAGGCTGTAGATGGATGGGCAAGGCTGCAGATGGACACTGATAAGGCTGCATTGATGGGCATTTAAATGTAAGTTTTTCCTTAAAATTCCCTCCTAAAAGTTTTTTCCTTAAAATTCCCTCCTAAACTTGGGGTGCGTGTTATATGCCAGCACGTGTTATACGCCGATAAATACGGTAATGTATAGAAGGTAGGGCCCGAAAGTGACTCAAGCCCAGGGGCCCCCACCACCCTAAGTCCTGCCCTGTTTGCCACACAGGCATTAACTCACCGCACAGAACAGATCTCAGACTCCCCAGTCTATACACACAAAACTGGTTCCAGGATAGAGCATCTCCCTATGCATGCTGGGGTTTTTTGTAGAGGTCTTAATGAGCCCACTTACTACAGCTGGGCTCATTAACTCTTCCCCTCTAATTGTAAAAGTCTGCATAAAGCCTGAATCTAGGACACACATATTTCCCATCCTGGATACAACCAGGTGATTTTACCTGCGTGCTGCCACATACCCCCCCCTCTTGTTTCAACCTTGGCGTTGTAACACAAGCAGCCAGACACGCATGTATCCGAGACAAAGCATCCACATTCCCCATTTTAACACCAGGGCGATGCTTAACTGTAAAGTTAAATTCTTGTAGGGCCAGGAACCACCTATTTACCCTTCTATTGGTCTCCTTGTTTTGAGCCATCCACTTTAAAGGAGCGTGATCAGTCACCAGGTCAAAGTGCCTACCTAGCAGATAGTACCGAAGGGAATCTAGAGCCCACTTCACTGCTAAACATTCCTTCTCAATCGTGGAGTAATTTACCTCATGGGACTTCAACTTCCTGCTGAGGTAAATGACTGGGTGCTCTTCCCCGTTCCAGACCTGGGATAACACTGCTCCTAACCCAACGTCTGATGCATCAGTTTGTACCACGAAGTCCTTAGAGAAGTCTGGTGAGTACAACACTGGCTGGCTACATAAGGCTGTTTTTAAGGACTGAAATGCTTCTTCAGCCTCTGGGGACCATTTAACCATAACCGACTCTTTCCCTTTCGTCAGGTTGGTGAGGGGCACAGCCTGAGAAGCAAAATGGGGAATGAATCGTCGATAATAGCCAGCGATTCCCAGAAAGGCTTGTACCTGTTTCTTGCTGTTGGGACGTGGCCAACTCTGTATGGCCTCGACTTTATTGACTTGGGGTTTTATCACCCCCCTCCCAATAGTGTACCCAAGATATTTGGCCTCCTCCTGTCCAATGGTACACTTCTTTGGATTGGCCGTAAACCCAGCTTCCCGGATAGAGTCTAGGACTGCTTGTACTTTTGGCAAATGTGAGACCCAGTCTGTGCTATGGATAATCACATCATCCAGGTAAGCTGCAGCATATTTCTGATGGGGCCTCAGAATCTTATCCATTTTCCGCTGGAATGTTGCCGGTGCATTCTGTAACCCAAACGGCATTCTCTTATATTGGAATGCCCCATCTGGGGTTACAAACGCAGTTTTCTCCTTGGCCGACTCGGCCAGGGGAATTTGCCAATACCCTTTGGTGAGATCAAGAGTTGTCATATATCGGGCTGTTCCCAGCCGGTCAATCAACTCATCTATACGCGGCATGGGGTAGGTGTCAAATTTTGTAACTTTATTTAATTGTCGAAAATCGTTACAAAACCGCCATCCCATCAGGTTTGGGCACTAGTACAATAGGACTGGACCAGTCACTCTGGGACTCCTCTATCACACCCAATTCCAGCATCCTTTGAACCTCCCCACGTATTGCCTCCCGTCGGGCCTCTGGTATTCTATAAGGTTTTAGTTTTACCCTTTCTCCTGGCGGGGTGATAATGTCATGCTCTACGCCAGATGTTTGTCCCGGAAGCTCAGAGAAAATCTCTTTGTTATGAAGTACAAACTCTTTAACCTCCTGTTGTTGGGCTTTCGATAAGGTGTCTGCTATTCCAACCTCAGGAACTAAGCAATCAGGCTGTACTTGTGACAAAGTCTCTGCGACTAGGGATTCCCTATCCCTCCAGGCTTTCAGCAGATTGACGTGATAGATCTGCTCCGGCTTTCGCCTTCCTGGCTGTCTAACCCTGTAGTTCACCTCACTAATTTTTTCAATTACTTCATATGGACCTTGCCATTTGGCCAGAAATTTGCTTTCAACCGTAGGGACTAGCACCAAGACCCTATCCCCCGGGGAAAAAGTACGTGTCTTGGCCCCACGGTTGTACACTCTCTGCTGTGCTAACTGCGCTTGGGTTAAATGTTCCTTTACAATTGGCATTACCTGTGCAATTCTATCTTGCATCAGGGCAACATGCTCAATCACACTCCTGTGAGGAGAACTCTCATTTTCCCAAGTTTCCTTGGCGATATCCAGCAGCCCTCTTGGGTGTCTCCCATAGAGCAACTCGAAGGGTGAGAAACCCGTAGAGGATTGGGGTACCTCCCTAATGGCAAACATCAGATAGGGTATTAGACAATCCCAATTCTTTCCATCTCTATCCACCACCTTCTTTAACATTTGTTTTAGGGTTTTGTTGAATCTTTCAACCAACCCATCTGTTTGGGGGTGATACACAGATGTATGCAATTGCTTCACTTTGTACAACTTGCATAATTCTTTCATAACCCGGGACATAAAGGGTGTACCTTGGTCCGTAAGCAGTTCCTTACAAATACCCACGCGGCTAAAAACAAGAGATAGCTCTTTGGCTATGGTTTTGGCCGAGGTATTTCGAAGAGGAATTGCTTCCGGATAACGGGTGGCATAGTCCAATATAACCAAAATGAACTGATGCCCCCTAGCGGACTTCATTATCGGACCTACCAAATCCATTGCGATCCTTTCAAAGGGGACCTCAATGATAGGAAGAGGTACCAGCGGGTTACGGAAATGTGGCATAGGTGCCAACTTCTGACACACAGGGCAGGAGGAACAATAATTTTCTGTTTCCTTCATGACCCCAGGCCAATAGAATCTCTGCAGTACCCTCTCTCTGGTTTTTTCGGTCCCCAGATGACCTCCCAGAATGTGCCCATGGGCCAATTCTAACACCAACTTCCTGTAAGGTTTGGGCACCACAAGTTGCTCAATGGTTTCTTCTGCCCTTTGAGCCACTCGATACAGCAGGTCCCTTTCCACAGTGAAGTACGGGTAAGTGCAAGTCTTATCTGGGTTCACTAACTCGCCATCTATTTTCACCACATTTTCCCGTGCCTTTATTAGGGTGGGGTCTTTTAACTGTTCTGTGGCAAAATTTTCCCTGTGAACCTCAAGGTCCGAAAACTCCACAGACGGCATGTTTTCAACTGAGGATGTTGGCTCCTCCCCAGTTTCTCGAGTTTCCCCCGCCAATACCGACAAGGGAAATTCAGGAGAGTCCTCACCATTCCCAGAGGAATTCTGGTCATCTTCCTGGTTTATAGGGGCACCAGTGGGGGGCTCAGGACAATCCCAGAGTTCCCAGAATTTTGGAAAATCCCTTCCCACAATAGCATCATGTGGTAAGTGAGACACTAACCCCACCTGATGAGAGAGGTTACCTTTTGGGGTCTCAAAAAACACTGAAGTTACAGGATACTCTCGGATGTCCCCATGCACACAAATAACAGCCACCCTGTTCTTCCCAGAGACCTCTGTAGTAACTAATTCAGCTTTTATCAATGTTACCAGGCTACCTGAATCTAGCAACACATCAACATGCCTACCATTAATACACATTTTACATAAATGTCTCTCAGGTCCCCGAATGGCAGTGCATGCAACTGTCGCAAACAGCGACTGACGTCTCTCCCTTATAAAGTCACATTGCATAGGCTCATCCACAACTGGGCAATTGGCTGCAATATGTCCCTCTTGCCGGCAGCGGTAGCAAATAATCTTTTTCGCTGCCTCTTGCAGCATGGGCTTCCTGGGCGGCTCCCGCCAGACCTTAGGTAGAACTCCCACCCTCTCACTCTCTCCACCCTCACCCCTTGGAGTCATCTTACCCGTCACTGGGGATGATCTGGTCTTAGGGGGGAAAGTCCGTGAGTCCCTGGAAGAGGTGGTCAGGTTCTCTGTAGCCAAGTACCTCTCAACCAGATCCACAAGTTTATCTGCATTTTCTGGGTCTCCATGGCTTACCCATTTTTGGATGGCAGTAGGAAGAGCTCTCAGGAAACGATCCATAACCACACGTTCCACAATGTTTGGTGCAGTCAAAGTCTCTGGCTGCAGCCACTTCCTGCTCAGGTGAATGAGATCATACATTTGAGACCTGGGAGGTTTTCCAACCTGAAAAGTCCAGTTATGCACACGCTGAGCCCGGACGGCCAGGGTGACACCCAGCCGTGCCAATATTTCTGCTTTTAGCACCACATAGTCTTTTGCTTGGTCAGGCTCTAGGTCATAATACGCTTTCTGCGATTCCCCAGTTAACAGAGGGGCCACCAGTCCAGCCCATTGCTCCTTAGGCCACTTTTCCCTTTCAGCAGTCCTTTCAAATGTGGTCAAAAACACCTCCGGATCATCCTCTCCAGTCATTTTTGTCAGTAAACGGCTCACACCAAAGGATGCGGTATTATTGTAACCACTTGCTTCATTGGTCTGCGGACGTTGCTGTATTAATGTCTCTATTTTCTGTTGAAAATTCTGCTCTTGCTTCTGCAACAGGTCTATGAAGCGGGCTTCAGATCGCTGCTGGGCTTCTTGCTGAGCTTCCAAACTCTGCTGCAAAGTTGCATTTGTCTGCTGCTGGGCTGCAAGGCTCTTTTGTAAACCTGCATTTGTTTGCTGCTGATTTGCATTTGCTTGTTGCTGGTTTGCATTTGCTAGAGCCAGCTGTCTCAGTATCTCCTCCATGCTGGCCTTAACAAAAAAAAAAAAAAAAAGTGCCAAAATTCTCCACCAACTGTGAGGGGTTTGCTCGGTAGCGGGTGTGTGTGACCCCCTGGATGGGTTCACAACACGAAGTCGGGCACAGCAGACAGCGGTGTAGGTTCAAAAAACAAAAGATCCGGTTTATTTTTGCTACATGCAGTGATACAAATAACAGCCAAACAAAATAAAATAAGAAAATAAATCCTGGTCAGCTTGACCTCTAACTACACACGTAGACTCCCTGTCTAACAACTGGGTGCAGCCTTGTGCTGCCCCAGTCCCTGTCTCTATTGTAGGGGTTTGCCACACAGGCGTTAACTCACCGCACAGAACAGATCTCAGACTCCCCAGTCTATACACACAAAACTGGTTCCAGGATGGAGCATCTCCCTATGCATGCTGGGGTTTTTTGTAGAGGTCTTAATGAGCCCACTTACTACAGCTGGGCTCATTAACTCTTCCCCTCTAATTGTAAAAGTCTGCATAAAGCCTGAATCTAGGACACACATATTTCCCATCCTGGATACAACCAGGTGATTTTACCTGCGTGCTGCCACACTTACCATACCATACCTGCAAAGCAATTGCCAAAAAAAACAGTAAAAAATAAAACATTTTTTAACACAACCTGTGCCTAAAATATATATATGCCGAAGCATGGGGGCATCCTCCCGCAAAAAAGTTATGCTGCGTACATACGTTCAAACTTTTCCACGGGCAAGCCCTCCGTCGGAATTTTGACCGTATGTACGCGGCATTAGGAGCAAAATCACTCCTCCACCCCTTATGCCCCCATGCTTCGGCATATATGCTCTTTTTTAACTGTGGTGGTGAAATCACCGCCTACAGCACTGGAGTCACGGCTTTATGTATCGTGGGAGCAAACGCTGTTGCTGTCAAGATAAATAAATCCGCGCTGCAGCTGAATGGCGTACCTGCTAAGCAAATTATGGTTAACGTTAAAACAAAGTAACATCCCAGTAAAACCTTACCATACCATACCTGCAAAGCAATTGCCAAAAAAAACAGTAAAAAATAAAACATTTTTTAACACAACCTGTGCCTAAAATATATATATGCCGAAGCATGGGGGCATCCTCCCGCAAAAAAGTTATGCTGCGTACATACGTTCAAACTTTTCCACGGGCAAGCCCTCCGTCGGAATTTTGACCGTATGTACGCGGCATTAGGAGCAAAATCGCTCCTCCACCCCTTATGCCCCCATGCTTCGGCATATATGCTCTTTTTTAACTGTGGTGGTGAAATCACCTCCTACAGCACTGGAGTCGCGGCTTTATGTATCGTGGGAACAAACGCTGTTGCTGTCAAGATAAATAAATCCACGCTGCAGCTGAATGGCGTACCTGAAAACATGAAAAATGGTTAACAATAACACAGTAAACAGTAAAGTATAAAAAATTTGAGAGAAGAGAGAGAGAGAGAGAGAGAGAGAGAGAGAACAATAAAACGACAACTATTTTTGGTTTTTATATTTTATATTTTTTTTGTTTTTTTATTTAACTTTTTTTTTTTTTTTTATATATACACTTTTTTTTGAACTGTAAACTGTAACTGTAACGGTTCGGGTCTCTCAAAATGCGATGGCATCTTGGGAGACCCTGTGTAAGTGTGCCTAGCCTGTGAAATGCTGTACCCTACGCTAATACTTCACTAGTTCATGGTAGCGTTCAAAACACTCACCCTGACAAAGACCAGGATTGCCAGGACAGCGTGGACAATAAGAACGGGTGTCACGCCTATATCCGCGCTTGCTACAGACACGACATCTTTTTTGGGGGGCTCGTTGGGTAGGGGTACTCGGGAGGACATAAGAATAATGCCTCTCATGCAGCCGGCTTACTGCATTTGGTTGGGAATGGTGAGGTACAGAACCGTCTGGAAACAGAAGCTCTGTGACAACCTCTCTTTGGAAGAAAAGAAAGGTTAATGTTCCGCCTGAAGTTTTGTATAGCACAAAAGCATTCAGCAAAGCCAATTGAAATAAGTAAGCAGACACTTTTTTGTACCAGCGTCTGGTCTTACGGGAAGTTAGATACGGCGCCAACATCTGGTCATTGAGGTCCACCCCTCCCATATTTTTGTTATATTCGTGGACACAGAGGGGTTTCTCCACAATACCAGTCGCCGTAGAAATTTGGACTGTCGTGTCTGCATGAAGGGAGGTAAGAACGAAAACATTCTTATTATGCCTCCACTTCATAGCGAGCAAATTATTACACCGATAGCAGGCTCTCTCCCCCAGCCTAAGACGGGAATCTACAAGCCGCTGGGGAAAGCCCCGGCGATTAGGTCGCACGGTGCCACATGCTCCAATCTGATTATCAAATAAATGACTAAACAGTGGCACGCTGGTGTAATAGTTGTCCACGTAGAAGTGGTACCCCTTTCCGAATAAGGGTGACACCAATTTCCACACTATCTTGCCAGCGCTTCCTATGTAATCAGGGCAGTTCTCCGGCTCTACGTAACTATCTTTACCCTCATAAACCATAAAGCTCCATGCATAGCCTGTGGCCCTGTCACAGCACTTATAGAGCTTGACCCCGTATCTGGTACGCTTGTTGGGAATGTACTGTTTGAATGACAAGCGACCAGTAAACTTAACCAGGGACTCATCAACACAGACAACTTTTTGGGGAGTAAACAAGTCTGCAAAACGTTGGTTGAAGTGGTTTATGAGGGGCCGAATTTTGTAGAGCCGATCGTATTCAGGGTCTCCACGTGGACGACAAAGTTCATTGTCACTGAAGTGCAAGAACCGCAAGATCTGCTCGTATCGTTTCCTGGACATGGAGTTAGAGAACACGGGCATGTGGTCAGCCGGATGCGTGGACCAATAAGCCCGCATCCGCATAAATTTATGTGTGCCCATGTTGAGGGAAAGGCCCAAAAACGTCTTAAATTCGGAAACCGTAACTGGTTTCCAATCTCTGGCAAGAGACGGCAACTGGGGATTAGCGGTGATGCGTTGACCAGCATATAAATTGGTTTGGTCCACAATAGATCTATAGAGATCTTCTGTGAGATACAGAGAATAAAAATCGAGTGGCGTAAAATCATCTGTATCCACCTGAATACCGGGTTGGGCAGTGAATGGGGGAAGTACGGGTTCTGCAGAAGTGGTGGGCACCCAATTGGGATAGGCGAATTCTGCAGTAAGGGCACTATGGGTACGACGGGCCTGTCTTTGTCTTCTTCTTGGTGGCAGCGGGACACTACTTGTGCTTGCCACCTCGCCAGCTTGAACTGCACTTATGGGACTTGCCACGTCACCACGTGATACTGCAGTGCTGGATGTACGTCCAGGGTGTACTAGGCCGCTGGTGCTTGCCTGTTCACCAAAAGGATGAGCGGCGCTAGTACTGGCTCTATACTCCATACGAGGGACTTGCGGTTCCTGCACCTCAACAACATCAGAAAATCGGGGTCGGGTACGCCTGACAATAGCAGGGACCTCTTCTTCGTCGTCAGAGCTATCTGACATGGAGGCGCTGTCCTCTACAGGTTCGTATTCTGAGCCTGAATCTGACAGATCAGTGTCTTCCTCTTCACTATCTGTCATGCTCAGAAACGTGTAGGCCTCTTCACTAGTGTACCTTCGCTTTGCCATTTTGGGCTCTAAATTTAGGGGTACAGTAGTGAGACTCACAGGTAAAAAAGCACCTAGCCTGTCAGCGACTGTATAAAACGCTACAAAAAAAAAACTGTTAGCGATCGCAGGGATCAGGCCTGACTCTGCGAACGCTGCAGTTATGTGTGTTGTGTTTTGTAAGTGACAGTGATCGATCGATACTGCACTTGGGTGGGCTGGGCTGGGCTGGGCAGAGGGGCAAAACGCAGGTGCTAGCAGGTATCTGGATTGATCCTGCTAACAATGCGTTTTTTTAGAACCCCTTAATTGCTGGGCACGCTAGTATAGATCTGATCAGATCAGATATTGATCTGTTCGGATACTATACCACTAAGGGAGGTGTATGCTTTGCGCGTGGGTGTTAGCGGTGCTGGCACTAACCTAGCACTGCCTGGTGCGACGCAGACCCTTTCTGACCCTAAAACCAAATTTATATCACCCGCCGGGTGATCAGGGGGTTAAACCTTTATTAGGTAATAAATGGCGGGTGCCCTGATGCTATAAAAAGCGAACTACCTAACCAGCGTCACCCGTAACACTTATACGGTGATCACTGGTGAAAGGGTTAACTAATGGCAATCAGGGGTTAAAACCTTTATTGGGTATTTATATGGGGGTACCTGAAGCTTTATAAAAACCTGACGGGGAACCTAAATAACTAAATAACTAACTGGCTAACCAGCGTCACCAGTGACACTTATGCAGCGATCGCTGGTGAAAGGGTTAACTCTAGGGGCAATCAAAGGGTTAAAACCTTTATTAGGTTATATATCGGGGTACCTAACGGTATAAAAACCTGGCGTTGAACCTAAAAAAAACTAGCTTCCTAGCGGGACCAGTGACACTATTGCAGCGATCAGAAAAACGATCGCTTAGTGACACTGGTAAAAGAGGGTGAAAGGGTTAACTGGGAGGGCAATCAAGGGGTTAAACCTTTATTAGGGGGGGGTAGGGGGCTACCCTGGACCTAAAGGGGCCTAACACTAGCTGCCCTGACACTTTTTACAGTCACAACTGACACTAAATGTAGTGTCAATAAATAAATGAACACTGCATTAGTGACACTGTGACTGGGGGGGGGGCGGGGGGCCGATCGGGGGGGTGATCGGGGGGTGACTGGGGTGAAATGTGTGCCTGTGTGTACCTATGTGTCAGTGGACTGTTGGTGCACTTACTTGGACGTCTTCACTCCTCGCTGTCCGGTTCAAAAAGACCGCCACGTGTGACATCACTTCCTCCTCCTGTGTTTACATTTTCACAGGGGAGGAAGTTCGTCACTGGCCAGGAGCGATCGAGAGGGGATGGGCGGAAACCAACGGCCATCCCCTCATCGCTGATCGCTCCGGCACCGAAAGGGACCGCCGTATCTAGCGGGAGGGGGTCCGATCGGACCCCCCACCCGCTAGAAGGCATTCACGTACATTTACGTGATTGTGCCTGCCTGTGCCATTGTGTTGACGTACATTGGCAATACGGCGGTCCTGAAGTGGTTAAATAAATGGAGTGGCATAGTGATGCCTATGACAGCAAGCCCGGCATCGATAGGTGTACCCACATGGTAAATAAGCATCCACTAAGAATAATTGGTATATATTTAAGTTCATCAATCCATAACACAATAGACATGATTCCATAAAAAATACAACTGGGAAATATAATCAATAAAGCTTGACGCGTTTCGTGGGCGTCTCCCCACTCATCAGGAGCTGATGTTATTACAGGGTTCCTGTGGAGTAAGATAAAAAATATAAAAATAATGAAGGAAATGCCGAACGTCGGCACAATGACGTCAAAGACTGACGTCACACGCACGGCGTAGGCTGGCGCCGATGCGCAGAGTGAAATCCACCGAAACATCCCGATCAAAGAGTGATAAGGGAGGAATGGAGGATACACTGGCGCATCGCAGTTCCCACAAGGAGGAAAGAAAAAGCCCAGCAACGCCCAAGCTCCCAACAGCCCCACACAGGGCAACATCAGCTGGCTAGTGAGCATGCAAAAGAGGGCCCTAATAGTTAAGCATCCATGTGGGGTACCTATGTAGTGTCGATAAATGCTGACATTTTACAAAGTAAAATAGAGATTGTAAGTACACAAAGCCAAAAATCTAGAGTATATGCCCGGCCCACCTAGCATCCACCGGCACACACAGTGCTTGCCGTCTGGACTGGTGAGTCTGCTTCGGCCAAACCATCTATGTGTATCAAATCCTTATCATTATGGTTGGTACATTATTTTTATATTTTTTATCTTACTCCACAGGAACCCTGTAATAACATCACCTCCTGATGAGTGGGGAGACGCCCACAAAACGCGTCGAGCTTTATTGATTATATTTCCCAGTTATATTTTTTATGGAATCATGTCTATTGTGTTATGAATTGATGAACTTAAATATATACCAATTATTCTTAGTGGATGCTTATTTACCATGTGGGTACACCTATCGATGCCGGGCTTGCTGTCATAGGCATCACTATGCCACTCCATTTATTTAATGTAATTGCCATTGTCAAGTACTGTTATGTGGATACTATGTATTGTGTTTTAATGTATTGATGCCTATATATATGATGAATTTGTTCTATTATTATAATTTATGGTTTTCCACTGAACTATTAATAAACATCTAATTATGGTTAAAACTCACCTCCACTATCCAGGTGCTTCATTTAAAGTCCCAAACCTCCCTTTCTATACGTATCAAATTACCGGGATGGAGGCATGTATCCAGGCCTCATTTAAAGTCCCAAAAACTCCCCCCCCTTACTTGCATATATATCGGGATGGAAGCACTTAGATACATGGGACAGGTAGTGCTCCCCTACCCTCCCTGTGTGAGGTATAAATGTTGTTTATATTTCCAGATTTTTGGCTTTGTGTACTTACAATCTCTATTTTACTTTGTAAAATGTCAGCATTTATCGACACTACATAGGTACCCCACATGGATGCTTAACTATTAGGGCCCTCTTTTGCATGCTCACTAGCCAGCTGATGTTGCCCTGTGTGGGGCTGTTGGGAGCTTGGGCGTTGCTGGGCTTTTTCTTTCCTCCTTGTGGGAACTGCGATGCGCCAGTGTATCCTCCATTCCTCCCTTATCACTCTTTGATCGGGATGTTTCGGTGGATTTCACTCTGCGCATCGGCGCCACGCAGCCTACGCGGTGCGTGTGACGTCAGTCTTTGACGTCATCGCGCCGACGTTCGGCATTTCCTTCTCCGTGTGGCCATTGGGAGGGCACGGCGCACCTGACGCTGGCTGTCAATCCAGGCCAGGCGTGGCCCCTCCCTGTGTGTTCTCGCGTGCGTGGCGTTGGCGGCTTATTTAAACCCCACTCGGAGCCAGCTGTCTGTTGCTGCTGGTCTCTGCATGGGGACTGTACACACCAACCTTTTGGTTTGTTGGTGCTGTCTTTGGAGCGACATTCGGGCCAAAACTCTGTCCCCTTTCTCATCCAACCCTCACACTTTTGGTCACAGGTAATTTCATCATTCCCCCCTGCCTTTTATTTCACACACACACCACATTCTCACTTATTTCATTCACCTCAACTCATGCACTTACACTTCCATGTGCATACACACACGCTTTTCTTTTTAATTAGTGCATTATACAAACTGACATTTTTATTTACACAAATATAACACAGCACGATTTGGTTTAAGTGTTAACCCACACCCTGTTCCTAGATTTATTGGCTTCAACTATTATACACCTTTTACTTTATTTGTTATCATCATTTTTATTTCACATTTATGTTTACTTTTAGACACACTCTTTTATGCTGGTGTTTTTTTTTGCTTTGCCCGAAGTCGCATCCATCTTTCAGCCGCCTCAGTTCCCAGGGAGAGAGTATATGCCCGGCCCACCTAGCATCCACCGGCACACACAGTGCTTGCCGTCTGGACTGGTGAGTCTGCTTCGGCCAAACCATCTATGTGTATCAAATCCTTATCATTATGGTTGGTACATTATTTTTATATTTTTTATCTTACTCCACAGGAACCCTGTAATAACATCAGCTCCTGATGAGTGGGGAGACGCCCACGAAACGCGTCGAGCTTTATTGATTATATTTCCCAGTTATATTTTTTATGGAATCATGTCTATTGTGTTATGAATTGATGAACTTAAATAAATACCAATTATTCTTAGTGGATGCTTATTTACCATGTGGGTACACCTATCGATGCCGGGCTTGCTGTCATAGGCATCACTATGCCACTCCATTTATTTAATGTAATTGCCATTGTCAAGTACTGTTATGTGGATACTATGTATTGTGTTTTAATGTATTGATGCCTATATATATGATGAATTTGTTATATTATTATAATTTATGGTTTTCCACTGAACTATTAATAAACATCTAATTATGGTTATAACTCACCTCCACTATCCAGGTGCTTCATTTAAAGTCCCAAACCTCCCTTTCTATACGTATCAAATTACCGGGATGGAGGCATGTATCCAGGCCTCATTTAAAGTCCCAAAAACTCCCCCCCCCCTTACATTAGGGGCATATCATTTCTGCTAATTTCATTATTGGTTTTGTTTTATAATTCAACTTTTCATTTATAATAATCTTTATTGGTATGATGATAAGGCATTATTCACTTATATAATTTTATCATTTGTAAAAAAAAAAATTCACTAAAAATTGCTTTTTATGATTATTGAAAAATTTTTGATTAGACTTTAGACATAGATTTTTCGTTTTTAGCGCAGCCCACCCTGTTCACTTATGTATGTTATGCTTTGATACATGCCTGTTTACACAAAAACGGCAAGTTATATACATTTTACCAAAAATAATGTTATATACACCAAATATGTTGGTTTGTGGGGGCGTGGCCAGCGACGGACATGTAAGCAGCACGCTTTGTGAGCTCCTCCGGCACCGAATCATCCTTCACAGCATCCGTACTCATTAGCACGATCCCGACCCCGCAGACGCCACCGGAACTCCCGCTGCCTACACGGGGAACCGCTGGAATGGGTCGGAACGGCCCAGCGAGCCAGAAATCCGCCGCAGATCGGGCGGCCACGCTGGCGGGGAACAAGGCCAAAGATGACGCCGGCGCGTCCTACTCCATGGGGAAGTCCTCCAAAGGCAAGTCGCAGGCGAAAACTGAGTCCGGACCCTCGGCCAGTACACAGGTCTCCTCCGGTAATTCTAGTAAGCCTAAGCCTCCAACGACCATTAGAGAGCACTTTGCGGATTCTCCGCTCGGGCAGCATACCCCCCCGCCGGTGTCCCCGCATGCAGAGCAGGCCGTAGACCCCTGGGAGGGGGACGAGGCATGGGAGAGGGACAGTGACCCTGGAGATCCCACTCCACGGGTTGACCGGGGGAGGGAAGTGGAGAGGGTGACGGAGAGTGAAGAAGAACTCACTTTGAAGCATGTTATGGAAGCTATCCATCAATGCCAGACCACACTGACCACACAGATTGAAACAGTTAGGCTGGATCTCTCCATTGTCAAACATGACATGCAGAAGATTCGCTCTAGGATCTCTACTGCAGAGCAAAGAATCAGTGAGATGGAGGACAATATGCAACCTATGTCTGCTACTATCCGCACACATCAACAAGAGATTGCTGAACATGCTGCTAAGTTGGGGGACCTTGAAGACCGGATGCGCAGGAACAATCTCCGTTTTGTGGGATTCCCTGAGGGCGCAGAGGGCAAGGAAGCGGAGCAATTCCTGGAGCAGTGGCTGAGTACCTTGTTGGGACGGGAAGCCCTATCACCCTTGTTTGCGATTGAACGGGCTCATAGGGTGCCCATGCGCCCTATGCCCCCTGGAGCCCCTCCGCGCCCCATTTTGGCCAAGTTACTTCACTTCCGAGATAAAGAATGCATTATGCGCAC
The DNA here is from genome assembly GCF_037356315.1 of Lithobates pipiens. Taxonomy (NCBI): domain Eukaryota; kingdom Metazoa; phylum Chordata; class Amphibia; order Anura; family Ranidae; genus Lithobates; species Lithobates pipiens. Next base: position 379,168,937 of record NW_027507903.1, on the reverse strand, counting down.
CGCACGGAACTTGCAAGATATACAATATAACGGAAAGAAGATCTCCATTTTCCCTGATTTTTCTGCTACTACCCAAAGGCAAAGAGCAGCCTTCCTCCATGTTAAGAAACGCCTTCGGGAGAAACATCTTCCCTATAGTATGATGTATCCGGCCAAGCTACGAGTTGTTAATGACGGCAGAGTACAATTTTTCCTTTCACCCACCGAGGCTTCGGAATGGTTGGATGGACTGTGACAATTCCATTCCTCTATGGTTTCATGTGACTATCACGGTACTTACTTTTCCTAACTCTTATAGCTGGAATCCCTACATAGGGGGGAGGACGAACACTCTATAAGGTATTTTCCTGTTGTGCTTTTTGGTTTTGTTTCTTTTTGGAGTTGTCCCGCCCGAGCACCGTGAGTTCTGCTGTACTGCCATTATGTCCTGCTGGCGGACCCGGACTTGGCGCCTACGCTCATTCTGAGATGCGCATCTTTTTCTTTGGTTACTACATCAAGTGCCTAATATGTGACATGTTTTGCCGGGGGATGCATAAGATTCCCCTTTACTGATTTGAAAAAGTTTTTTTTTTTTTTACCTATCTGAACCTGGGAGCTACGTTTGGTCACTCCCTGGACTGAACTGTTTTCATTTTTTGGTTCTTTTCGGGATGAAGCTCGTTATGGTTGGGGGTAATGAGCAGGGAGGGGGGAGGGGGGAACGGGGATGGTTGGGGGGGGAATGTTTGTTTTTGTTCTTCTTTTCTAGTATAAGTGATGCACGCACGCACTGGCACCGAAAGTATTGGTGGGAGGCTCGATTTTTATATTCTATGTATACTGTAAGTAATATGTCGGTAGGGAGGGGGAGACGGGAAATGGGTCCCTTTTATTGGCCTGTCCTCTCTCCTCTTCTCCGTTGTATGGCTCCTGTATTGTATTAATGACTTTTAACTGTATTACTTGGAATGTCAGGGGGCTGAACTCAAAGATTAAGAGGTCACTGGTCTTTGATTATTTAAAACGTACTAAGGCGCAAATACTTATGCTCCAAGAAACTCACCTAGTGGGATCGAGGGTCATGTCCCTAAAAAAGAGATATATTGCTCATGCTTTCCATGCTACTTATTCGACCTACTCTAGAGGGGTATCTATACTTATACTACGATCCTTGCCTGTCCAGATATTGGAGGTCAGAACTGATCCACAGGGATGCTATGTTGTGGTTATATTGCAATACCTGGGTGTGCTATATACTTTGGTAAATCTTTATATGCCGCCACCGTTTGATTTACAAAGATTGGGGGCCTGTATGGGGTGGTACTCCCTATGTTACGCGGTCATCTTCTTATGGGAGGAGACTTCAACCAAGTTATGAATGCTGATCAGGATAGGCTACGGTGCACTAGACCATCGACTGCAGTGTTAAGTGACTGGGCCGCGTCCTATGACCTCAAGGAGGTATGGCGTTGGAAGCACCCGGCAGCGAGAGAATTCTCTTGTGCATCGGCATCCTATAGATCGCTTTCTAGACTGGACATGTTCTTTCTCTCTGGGGCTGCGCTGCCGGGAGTGGAGGACATCTCCTATTTACCCTGGGCAATATCGGATCATTCACCTCTGCAATTGACTATGAGAGCGGGTAATGTCCTGGGTGTATGGAGGATGAGCTCGTATTGGTTGCAGGAGACCATGGTAACATCTACTTGTAGGGATGCAGTGACACGATTTTGGCAGGAAAACAGGGAGGAGGCACCCGAACTGATAACTTGGGATGCTTTTAAGGCAGTCTCTAGAGGGGCATATATGGGGGGGGTACTTGATCTTAAGAGAGCGAATGGGGACTGTTTACAAAAGTTGGCCTCTCAGTTACAGGAGGCAGAGGATTTTTATGTCAGGGATCCCTCTCCTCTTCATTATCAGAATTTGCAGAGTATTAGCAGGGAATATGAACTTGCACTGCTCTCAAAGACCCAAAAAAAGACTCTATACCAACGTCAGCGGATTTTTGAGATGGGGGACAGGAGCGGGAAATTGCTGGCGTTTTTAGCTGCCCCGCTCCCTGACCCTATTTTCATCCCCTGTGTATATGATACCTCAAACACACTTAAGGATACTCAGGATGAGATTATGGAGACTTTTTACAGTTTTTACACAAACTTGTATTGCTCCCAAGCACATTATACCATTCCAGAACTATATGACTATGTGGATAGGATTGACTTCCCGGGGTTGTCCTTAGAACAAAAGATGTCTCTGGAGTCACCCATTTCCACAGAGGAGATAACGCTCACCATTAAAAGTTTTGCTAAACACAAAACCCCAGGCCCAGATGGATTCCCGATAGAATGGCATTTAGAATATCAGGACATCCTAGTCCCTAGATTAAGAAAACTTTTCTCGACCATTTTTGCACAAGGCTGCTTACCTCCATCCATGAAAGAAGCCCTAATTGTATTAATCCCCAAACCCAATAAAGACCCACAATACTGTGAATCATACAGGCCCATCTCCTTAATTAATACGGACTTAAAAATTTTATCTAAAATTCTAGCAACCCGAATAAATGCCATCATTGGCACCCTCATTAGCCCAGACCAAACCGGCTTTATTCCTGGGAGATCCACCTATAGTAATATTCGCAGATTATACACTAATCTACAGACCCCCAACTCACTGACTGTTCCCAGAGCTATTGTGTCTTTGGATGCCCACAAGGCATTTGATTCCGTGGAATGGCCGTACCTCATATACATTATGGAGAAATTCGGTTTCGGACATAATGTTATCACCTGGATTAAGATATTATATGACCAACCCATTGCCCGCCTTAGACTTAATGGTATTATTTCTAAACCCTTTCGAATCCATAGAGGAACCAGACAAGGTTGCCCATTGTCACCCCTGCTATATGCTCTGGCAGTGGAACCTCTGGCGAGGATGTTGAGGAGTTCCTCGGAACTACAGGGCATGTGGCTTGGGTCATTGGAGGAGCGTATATCACTATATGCTGATGATATGCTGCTTTATTTGTCTAACCCCAAATATACGATTCCCAAAATGCTGCAGCTGATCACTGCTTTTGGCGCATATTCAGGGCTGAAGATTAATTGGACTAAGTCCACTGTATTCCCCTTGGACTCTGATTCCCTTGCTCACTTACCACAGCACTGTCCTCTACAATCTGCCTCGTCGTTTAAATACTTGGGGGTGGTGGTTCGACTACCAATTTCGGCATACATCCAGGATAATCTCCTTCCTTGTATAGCTTCTCTTAAGGTGAAACTTAATAACTGGGTTGGCTTGCCTCTTACATTGATGGGGAGGGCTAATTTATTTAAAATGGTGTTTTTCCCCAAATTGTTATATGTCCTGGCGAACTGCCCGGTATATGTGCCCAAGCAGATCTTTCAGGAGATTGACTCTCTGGTATCTACATTTTTATGGTCTCCTAAAAACCCACGGATTGCATTGACTACTTTACAATTACCTGTACATAAAGGGGGATTGGCAATACCAAATCTGAGACTGTACTATTACGCCTCACAGTTGGTATATGTACATTGGTGGCTGTTTCCGCAACTGAATAATGCTGCTACTGCGGCAGAGGCAGCATTGCTCTCCTCCTATGAGGCGCTGTCCAATGTGATTTTTAGGGGAGCGGTTTCTGAGCGGAGGGGTACAGATATGATTAAAGTCTCTCTCAAAATTTTTAAGATATGTAAGACGCTGGTACCTGAAGCCCACCCCACGATTTCACCTAATCAACCCATATGGAATAATCTGTTCTTCCCACACTTTAGAGATTTCCCGTCCGCTGGCAGTTGGGCTGAAAAGGGTTTGAAATATGTCCACCAATTATACGAGGAGGGTAGATTTAAAACATTTCCAACGTTACGACAGGAGCTGGGGATACCTGAGTCCTGGCGGTTTAGATATTTTCAGTTAAAGCATGCATCCGAGTCCCAATTAGGGCTCCGGGATGTTGTCTTTCAGAACTCTACTTTGGAAGGGGCGCTTGCCCAACCGGAACATGTTAAACTGGTTTCCAATTACTACAAGTTATTGAATGAACCTAAAATTACTAGATTGCAAATTCTGAAACAACAATGGACGAGGGATATACCTGGGCTGTCAGACGATAATTGGGAGGAGCTTCTGGATACTTATTTTAGTACTGCTATTTCCGCCAGAGATAAAATGATTCAGATACGCATATTTCATAGGATATACTATACCCCTCTGCGCCTTTTCCGTATGCGGAAAATACCTACTCCACTGTGTCATAAGTGTGGCAGAGAAGAGGGTAACCTGTTACATATGTTGTGGGAATGTGAGCGGATAAGACCGTTTTGGTCTCAGGTGACCCACTTTGTGGCGATTACCTTTGACCTCCCCAATATATGCAGCCCTAAATGGTGTCTCCTCTCGGTTTTTGAGGAGGTAGACATTAGTAACTTTCGGAAACAATTTTTGCGTTTTCTACTATATTATGCTAGGAAGACTGTCCTATTACATTGGACGCACACCTCATTAGTCTCCTTGAACAGATGGAAAGCCTTGATTAATCAGGACATATCAATATATAAAATAACGTATGAAACAAGGGGTAAGCCAGGAAAATTTCTTAAAATATGGGGAGACTGGGTAGATAAAATAGAAACCTGTGGTTCTGCTGATCTATAACCAATTGTAAGGTGAAAGCGTTGCCATCGGTGTAATGTGACCTTGAAGGAACGATTTGGTGTTTTAGACCTTATGACCACCTAGCTGTCATCCTTATGCGTGCATCGGTTACTTGCGAGGTTGTTTACTGTTGTTGGGGGGTGGGGGGAAGGGAGAAATAAAAAATAGAAATAAAATCAGTATACGATTTTTTTGTATAAATGAGGTACAGGGAAACTACTGTTGTAAAACATGCTACTGTTTATGAGGTCTTGTTTACATTACACAAAGCTGTATACAATCTATCGTATTGTACATGTCTGTGCCAATTGTTGTTAATAAAAAACGGAGTTTAAAAAAAAAAAAAATATGTTGGTTTGTTGTAAAACCCTTTTATAAATGCACATGTGAATGTGCTTTGAGTAAAAAGTTTAATTATGAACAATGTGTGGCTTCCTTTTTCAATGCGCAAAAGCAGTATTTGTAGTAAAGTTGTTGTTTTCTGTGACAATGAATGAATGAATGAAAATACTTGTATAGCGCACAATGCAAACTAAATCGCCTCTAGGCGCTGTGGCGAGCTTTGATCGTCTGCTAAAAGAGGAAGGTCTTGAGTTTTTTTCCTAAAAGCCAGGTGATTTTCTTCCAGGCGGATGTTGATTAGTAGAGCATTCCATAGCTGAGGCCCTTGGACAGCGAATCTCCGTTCCCCCTTGGATTTATATCGGGCTTTGGGCACGAGGAGGAGGTTTTTGTTGGCTGATCGAAGACTGCGGTTTGGTGTGTAATGATTTATTTTCTCCATTAGGTATTGCGGAGCTTCTCTATGCACGCATTTGTGGGTGAGGCAAAGGGTCTTGAACATGATCCAATTTTTTACAGTTAGCCAATGTAAGCTCCTCAGCGAAGGAGAGATGGATTCCCAGGGTTTTTTTCCTGTTATCAGCTGCCATGTTTTGGATCAGTTGTAATCGTGCAAGTTGATATTGTGGTCATCCTATGTAAAGCAAGTTTGCGTAGCCCAGTCATGAATGAATGATTGTTCCAACTACCACTGCTTTGTCATTCTTTGAGATAAAGGGATGAGTCTGCGAAGCATGCGCAGCAGATGGTGAGATCCATTGACTACTGCTCCTATTTGCGCATCCATTGACATTTGTATGTCTAAAATAACCCCAAGACTCTTGCCTTTGGTCTTTGGGGAGATAGTCTGCCCAAAGACGGTTGGTGGATACCAGGAGGTTTTGGTTGCGGGCTTATGATTTGGGTGTAAGATAAGAAGCTCTGTCTTTGATTCGTTCAGCTGGAGGGAGTTAGTGGTCATCCAGTCCTCTATTGATTTGAGGCAGTTTTCAAGTTGTTGTTGGTGATCTTTTTTTCCATTGATCTGGAAATAAAGTTGCGTGTCAACAGCGTAAGAGTGGAAGCAGAGATCTGAGCATCTGATGATTTGAAGGAGTGGGCGAATGTAAATGTTGAAGAGAACGGGTGACAAAGGAGAGCCTTGAGGGACTCCACAGGTGACTGCCCGAGTTTCGGAGAGGAATTTTCCTAGTTTCACTGTCTGTGACCGATTTCCTAGGAAGGACGCGAACCATTGGAGATCTATGTCTTGGACTTCGGCTACTTCTATGAGGCGGACGAGTAGAGTATTGTGATCTACTGTATCAAACGCTGCACTTAGGTCTAGCAGTACGAGGAGACACGGCTCTCCGTCATCTGCTGCTTCGAGGAGAGCTGTTTCTGTTCCATCACCTGGGCGGAAGCCTGATTGCAGCGGGTCCAGGAGTTTGTGAGTATCCAGGTGGAGTTGTAGCTGATGTACTACAGCTTTCTCCATCATCTTAGAAATGGTGTTGAGGCTTGTAATTGGCCTACGGTTGTTTGGATCCTGAGGGTCCAGGTTTGGTTTCTTGAGTAGAGGTTTGATGATGCCTTGTTTGAGGATGCTGGGAACAATCCCTTCGTGGAATGATCAGTTTATGAGGTGGATTATGGTTGGAGCAACGATGTCGGAGCATTCTTTCAGTAGTTTTGTGGGGATGATGTCAATAGGTGAGGTACTATCACGCAGTTTATTAATGAAGTTTTTTGCGGTGTCTACGGTAATTGGGGATAGTGAAAATTTCGGCAGTTGCGGTATGTTGGTGCAGACATCCTCTTTATGTATTTGCTGGCTGAGGTCGGATGTTTTCCTCTGACAAATTGATTCCCTGATGGTTTTGACTTTATCGATGAAAAAATCCGACAGTTTGTCACAGTAATCCTGGGATTCACTTTCTGGGGGTTCTAGGCACACCGGATTCATTGATTGATTGACCAGTTTAAACAGTTCCCGTGATTGGTTTGCGGCCGTTGAGATTGTATATGAGAAGTGGTCCTTTTTGGCTTTGAAGATTGCTTTCCGATAATTCTCTGTGAGACCTTTGTAGTTAAAGTGGTTTTCCTTGGTGGGATTTCTTCTCCATGTTCTTTCCGCTCTTCTGCGTTCTTGCTTTAGTAAGGCGAGGGAGCTATTAAACCATCCAGAGTTTTTCTTCCTGATGAGAGCCCTGCGCTTTGGTGCTACCGAGTCTGCTAATTGCAGCAATGCCCTGTTCAGGGAGTTGAGTGTTTCCGCCGTAGAGTGGTTTAAGGTTATTGTAGTTATCTTGTTGGACAGAGTGGATTTGAAGGATTCAGAGTACAGTTTTTTATGTGATCTGGTCCAGTGCGTTGTTGTTACAGGATTCCGTTTTTCGTTGGTGATGTTGGTAGCGATTTTGAATTTGATGGTGTGGTGATCCGTCCATGGCAGTGTTATGTTGTCGAGTATGTTGACGTCAATGTTCTGTTTGAAAATGAGGTCCTGGGTGTGTCCTGACCCATGCGTGGGAGTCTTGCGTGGGTGTTATTTACTAAAGGCAAATCCACTTTGCACTCCAAGTGCAGTTTCAGGTGCACTTTTGCAGTGCACTTGTAGTGCATAGTGGATTTGACTTTAGTAAATAACACCCACCCAGTGCTTTTTAATTTGCGCCAATCACACCATTTTCATGACTCCACACATTTCTGTCATGGTGCTGAAAATGAGGAATATTTTTGTCAGTAATGCACTACATACATTAACAACAAAAACAAGGTGTGTGTGTAGCAGACCCACAAAATAATAATATTATCTGAAGAAGAGACTGTCACCTCATCTTGCACAGAAATTGGGTTTGCACTGTTGAAGAAAAAGGGCCAAACCCCCCGCCCCCCCAAAAAAAACCTAGGAGACACCTAAAACAAACCCAAGCAGTAAATGAAAACAAAGATTATTGCAGTTTGAAAGTATTATGGTACTGTGCTGTCTCCCCAAATAAGAGGGCAAAAGGAGTCGCTATTGGACTAGCAAGGAATATGAGCTTTGTATTGGAAGAAAGGAAGGTAGACCAAAGCCCCGTACACACGAGCGGACTTTTCAACATCCAAAGTCCGACGGACTGAGTCCGTCAGACTATTCGATCGTGTGTGGGCTGCGACGGACTTTTGACTCGCCAAAGTCCGAAGGACTTTAGAATATGGAACATGCTTCAAATTTTTCCGAAGGAACTCCGCCGGACCCGGTCCCTTTGAAAAATTTGCTCGTGTGTATGCTACTCCGACGGACTAAAACCGACGCTAGGGCAGCTATTGGCTACTGGCTATGAACTTCCTTATTCGAATCCAGTCGTACGTCATCACGTTCGAATCCGTCGGAGTTTAGTGTGATCGTGTGTGGCCAAGTCCGCTCAGCCGAAAAGTCTGTCAGAACTCCGTCGGAATTCCAGCAGAACTCCGACGGAACTCCTTCGGAAGTCTGTCGGACATAAGTCCTCTCGTGTGTACGGGGCTCAAGACCGTTTCTTGTTCCTAAAAGGGATATTGCAAGGAAAAAGGTATACATTGACCAATGTCTATTGCCCCAATAAACACCCCATTTATTTAAATGGGGTTTTGAATGCTCTATCAGAATTTAAAGGGGTTCTGCACTCAAAATACAACATTTGCCCATTCTGTTGCCTATAGTTAATATATCTCATAATGCCACCTGTTTTTTTTTTTTGATTCACCTACCTTTTGTAATCTTCAGTACTTTATTTTAAACCCCTGCGGCGATGGGCGGTCTCTTGCGGCGATGGGCGGTCTCTTGCGGGGATCAGCGTAATTTCCTGTTGAAGCCCGCACTGTCTCCTGTGATCTCGTTCGTGTAATCCCAGGAGACATTGCGGCTAATGCACCCGACATCTCGCGAGATTTCGGGTGCTACAGCCAACATCTCGCGTGATTTTGGTAATTACAGCCGAGATCTCGCGAGATCTCGGCTGTAATTACCGAAATCACGCGAGATGTCGGCTGTAGCACCCGAAATCTCGCGAGATGTCGGCTGTAGCACCCGAAATCTCGCGAGATGTCGGGTGCATTAGCCGCAATGTCTCCTGGGATTACACGAACGAGATCCCAGGAGACAGTGCGGGCTTCAACAGGAAATTACGCTGATCCCCGCAAGAGACCGCCCATCGCCGCAGGGGTTTAAAATAAAGTACTGAAGATTACAAAAGGTAGGTGAATCAAAAAAAAAAAACAGGTGGCATTATGAGATATATTAACTATAGGCAACAGAATGGGCAAATGTTGTATTTTGAGTGCAGAACCCCTTTAAGTAATCACACGTGATCCTAGCAGGAGATTTTAATCTCTCAATGGACTATGATCTTGATAATATGTCTCACGCACCATGCCAAGAAAATAAACAATTAAGAAATAATAAAAAAAAAGAAAATGTACACTCAACAACTCTTGGATATATGGAGAATAAGTAACACGGAAAAAAGGATTATACGTATCACTCCATGGTACATGACACATACGCAAGATTGGACTATATCCTAGTTGACCATGAAACCGTGGAATACGTGGTAGACGCAGTGATTGAAATAACCACTGTGTCGGACCACGCGCCAGTGACAGTTAAAATTATATTTAGGGATACAGAGTGTAGAAAGGGCACCTGGAGACTGAACGGAGACTTAATAGAAGATGTAGAAGTGGAGAGAAGCATAAAAAGGGAGATTGAACAAAACTTTAAAATTAATGATACAATAGATGTGTCTAAAGCAACACTTTGGGAAGCACATAAGGCTTCAATACGTGGGAAATTTATTTCCATAGGAACTGGGGAAAAAAAGGGAAAGAGAATTGAAAATGAAAAATACAATAAAAAAAATATGAGTAAAGCCGCGTACACACGGGCGGACTGTCTGGCCTACTTAGTCCGCCGAAACACATTTCAGTGGACAGTCCGCTCGTGTGTGGGCTTCAGCTGACTTTTTCAGCGTGCAGTCTGGCGGACTAAGTATTTCGGAATTTCCGTAATACTGTCCGTCGTACTCGCATTTCGGCGGACAATCCGCCCCTGTGTGTGCCAGTCCGCCGTACTTTTGAAATGAGCGGACTTTTCCCGCCCGGAGAAAAGTCCGCTCATTTCGAGCGGGTATCCAGGTAGGCGGGGCCCGCGAAGGAGACGTCGCTGGCCCCGCTGCCTGGTATGGACTTAAAGGGGACCCCCAACGCCGAAAAAAATCGGCGTGGGGGTCCCCCCCAAGTCCACAACAGACCCTTGTCCGAGCACGCTACCCGGCCGGCCAGGAAAGGGGGGCGAGCGAGCGCCCCCCCTCCTGAGCCATACCAGGCCACGTGCCCTCAACATGGGGGGGTGCCTTGGGGAAGGGGGGGCCGCGCGGCCCCCCCCACCCCAAAGCACCTTGTCCCCATGTTGATGAGGACAAGGGCCTCTTCCCGACAACCCTGGCCGTTGGTTGTCGGGGTCTGCGGGCGGGGGGCTTATCGGAATCCGGGAGCCCCCTTTAATAAGGGGGCCCCCGGATACCGGCCCCCACCCTATGTGAATGAGAATGGGGTACAATGTACCCCTACCCATTCACCTGTAAAATAAAAGTACAAAAAAAAACACAACACACGAGATAAAATACCTTATTGCACAGCTCCGGGGGTCTTCCGTCTTCGGGGGTCTTCTCGCCGGACTCCTCCAGCGGCGGCAGCGGCGGCGGCGGCGACAGCGACAGAAGAACCGAAGAGGGGGACAAGACCCCCGAAGTTGGGAGAAGAGGCCGGCGGCGAGGAAGAAAGCCGGACTCCTCCGCTAGTAAAAGAGCTACAAGAAGATAGCGGAGGAGTCCGGCGAGAACTTTTATTTTACAGGTGAATGGGTAGGGGTACATTGTACCACATACTCATTCACATAGGGTGGGGGGCCGGTATCCGGGGGCCCCCTTATTAAAGGGGGCTCCCGGATTCCGATAAGCCCCCCGCCCGCAGACCCCGACAACCAACGGCCAGGGTTGTCGGGAAGAGGCCCTTGTCCTCATCTACATGGGGACAAGGTGCTTTGGGGTGGGGGGGCCGCGCGGCCCCCCCTTCCCCAAGGCACCCCCCATGTTGAGGGCACGCGGCCTGGTACGGCTCAGGAGGGGGGGCGCTCGCTCGCCCCCCTTTCCTGGCCAGCCAGGTAGCGTGCTCGGACAAGGGTCTGTTGTGGACTTGGGGGGGACCCCCACGCCGATTTTTTTCGGCGTTGGGGTTCCCCTTTAAGTCCATTCCAGGCGGCGGGGTCAGCGACGTCTCCTTCGCGGGCCCCACCTACCTGGAGACGCGTTTGAAATGAGCGGACTTTCCTCCGCGTGTGTGGGCAAGTCCGTTCATTTCAAAAGTAGGGCGGATAGTATGGCGGACTTAGTACGCCGTATTAGTCCGCTCAAAAAGTGGTGTGTGTGGTCAAGTCCGTTCATTCGAAAGTATGACGGACTGTCCGTCGGATTGTCTGACGGACTAAGTTGGCCAGACAGTCCGCCCGTGTGTACGCGGCTTTAGAGCAAAAGCACAAGTTGCAATCAGCTAGAAATACATATCAGGAGATTGTTATAAAGAGAGGACAATTAAATGATATGATGGAGCAGGAGACTAGGAAAATATTTAAGAACGCAGCAAAATAAAGATACATATGGGGAAATAAGCCTGGGAAATAACTTGCAAAGATCTCAAGGGAAAAAAAAACCTTTAAATTATATTGAAAAGATTAAAAATGAGAAAGGTGAAGTGAAATATAAAACATCGGAGATAGTGAATACCTTCAAGTCTTATTATAACGCATTATATTCAATTAGAACTAGAGAGACAGGAAAAGAAAAACAGATTAGAAAAGCTAAAATACAAGAAATACAAGTTGTGGATTGTCGACCTGCCACGTCCCTTGCCACATGTGCCATGTCACATGCCACGCGACGTGCCGCGCTTGGCACAAGATGTGCCACGAGACCTGCCACGGGTGCCACAGGACCTGCCACGGGTGCCACTGGTGCCACGGGACGTGCCACGGGACCTGCCACGGGTGCCACGTAACCTGCCACGGGTGCCACGGGAAGTGCCACGGGTGCCACGGGACGTGCCACGGGTGCCACGTAACCTGCCACGGGACCTGCCACGGGTGCCACGGGACCTGCCACGGGTGCCACGGGACGTGCCACGGGTGCCACGTGACTTGGCACAGATGGCACATGACATACCAGAAGTAGTGTGTTTGCTAGCAGTAAGTGTTCCCAAATATGTGGCCTTAAAGTCATGTTGCAAAAGCATTTTTCAGGAGTAAAATAGAGTAGTTTTCCCCTTCGACATTACCTGTCACAGGTGTCACACATTCCACACTTTGTGTATTGTCTACTTAAAACATGACTTGCTACGTCACCTCACCCTAGCTAAATCCCTTCAATCGGATGATTTATATTTGGCATATTGTTGATGCGATAATGTGTGTGTGTGTGTAGATACCAGTGGTTTATATTTCTTATTTTCAACATAGATGATTAAAAAAAAAAATTTTGTTGCAGTTTTGACGAATTGCTTGGTCTGGTTGACATCCATCTTGAGCGACAGAACACAACATACAGGAAGAGTATCTCATCCATTGAAAGACTAATTATTACATTAAGGTAAACTGTCTTTCTGGTGCGCAATACACTTTGCATCCTCACAGCTCAGCGCTACAATTAGCGTGGAGGAGCAGAGCAGGATAGCTGCTGAGTGTCAGCAGCTCTCACATCTTGGAGGGGATAGAAGAGACCCATTGATGATGTTTGATTATTATTTTTTGTGTGAAGGAGCAGCAGATGAAGCTTTGCTCCAATGCTGCAGCCACCTAGGTAATTATTTTTGACATAAAAAAACATATCATGTAATTAAATGTAATAAAATAACACTCAAACATACCACACATTAGCAAAACATAAACTTTTTTTAATATTAAATTTTTTTTTCCAAATAGCAGCAAAAAACAGTAAAAAAAAATTTAACAAATAACAGCAGAAATTTTTTTTTTAAAAACAAAGAAAATAATGATACAAATTATAAATTGTGATAAGTTGAAATAAAATTATCACCTTCAGTCGAAGGAATGGGGGAAGGTGTGGGTGGGATGGCATTACGGGTGGCCATTGCAGGGGTTGGCAATGGATAGGGCATGGGGGCATTGGTATTTTGGGCGGTGTTGCCATATTCGTCCGAATATGGCCTGTAACGAGGGGAATAGTAGGGGTGGGTTCTGGGTGGCGGGGGATTATAATAATTTGGGAAGGGTACTGATGGGGGTGGTGGTGGGGCAAACATTGGAGAGGGGGCAGTGGCGGCTGGCTAGTAGGCTATATTAGCCTCAAGGAGATCAATTATGTTTTTTTTTACATAACCCTGGCGCTCCTGCGGAACTTTTTTAAGCATTGCTGCCACCATAATTCCGAAGCCACTTTCGGCACTCTCCATGTCTGCCAATTTATTGTTCATTCGCTCCATCAGTGTGGCAAATCGGTCCATGTTGGTCTGGTGGCGAATCGGTCTGCCCGATCTTCCCGGTAGAGCGGGATGCTCTGGTTCCTGTGGACATTCCTGCTCCTCGACCTCAGCCATACTGCTATTGGCCGGCTGGGAATCATCATTGTAGTTTGTCTCCATCGAGTTAAGAACAGTACTCTGGAGCAAAGACGGAGAAGGTGCCCCTTCCTCTTCGCCGGGAGCATTGCCCGCTGCAGCACATTGCGCATATGCACCTGCCTGGTCCGGGTGCGGCATACTGGATTGTGTTCTGCATGAAAGATAGAATACAATTATTATAACCTTATACAACTGTATAGTAATATGAAAAATATTATCTTACGCTCTAAGATCCATGAACGGCCTCAGGAACTCCATCTCTTCCGCATGGATGTAGGGTACTACCCTTTTCCCCCCGGAACCACTTCTTTGGTTCGCCACTTTTTTGAGGTATCTGTTAAAACAATCCCTAAGCCCCTTCCACCTCGTTTGTAAGATGGTCACTGCAAAACATAAACAGGAACATAATCAATTCTTTTGTTTTTCAGATACCTTGCAACAGGTCATTCAATTGTAAGTCTACATTATGAGTTCATGGCTGGCAAGTCGACTATCAGCTATATCATCCGAGACACCTGCAAAGTTTTATGGGACGTGCTTAACACCATGGTGATGAAGAAGCCGACACCTGAAACATGGCGTGATATAGCAAATCAATTTTGGAGTAGGTGCTATTTTCCCAATTGCATTGGAGCTATCGATGGGAAGCATGTACGTGTACAAAAGCCTGTGGGTAGCGGAAGTATGTACTTTAACTACAAAAAATATTGCTCCTTTGTACTGCTCGCCGTTACAGATTCCAACTACTGTTTCACATATGTAGACATTGGATCCTATGGAGGTAGCTGTGATGCAAGGATTTTTGGAAATTCATCCTTTGGGGAAAGACTACGGGAGAATCTACTTGATATTCCTGAAAATTGCCCCCTTCCTGGCACAGCTGAACCTGCGCTACCCTATGTGTTTGTTGCGGATGAGGCCTTTGCATTGGGTGAACACATGATGAGGCCTTACTCTAGTAGGCACCTGTCCACTCCTAAAAGGATTTTCAATGGCACTTCCCGTGGCACCCGTGGCAGGTTACATGGCACCCTTGGCAGGTTACGTGGCACCCGTGGCACGTCCCGTGGCACCCGTGGCACTTCCCGTGGCACCCGTGGCAGGTTACGTGGCACCCGTGGCACGTCCCGTGGCACCCGTGGCACTTCCCGTGGCACCCGTGGCAGGTTACGTGGCACCCGTGGCAGGTCCCGTGGCACCCGTGGCAGGTTACGTGGCACCCGTGGCACGTCCCGTGGCACCCGTGGCACTTCCCGTGGCACCCGTGGCAGGTTATGTGGCACCCGTGGCACGTCCCGTGGCACCCGTGGCATGTCCCGTGGCAGCCGTGGCAGGTCACGTGGCACATCAAGTTGGTATTGAAACAATGCTTTTTTGAAGCACAAACGTGGGGAATACAGTTCAGACACCATTAGAACAGTCAGTTCATCTAATGTTCATGTAATTGGAGCTTTTGTTGCTCGGGTGTTATATTTTTGATGACGGGGATCTAGGGGGAGGAACCAAGGACTGTTGTGAAAGGGGGCATTTATGCACCGATTCTCTGTGCAAAAGAAGACCTACAAGACCTATATTGAACTACAACAATCATGCATAGTGAAGGAGAAAAGACATATAAACTTACTTTTTGCAGAGCGGTCGGCCTGCGACAAGACATCCCAGTCTTCAAAAGAGAGTCGGCAGATCTCCAGCTAGGCACTCTCTCTTTTTTGGATCAACTGATATGATTTGTCGGTCTTGGCATAGAGGCACCTTCTCTCCCTAACATATCGTATCAGGGACTCATTGTCTACAGGATCTCTTCTGTTCACAGCAGACATTTTTGAGGAGAGAGCTCTTGTTCTGTGTGTTGAAGATCAGGAGGAAAACGAAACTAAAATGTGTATGGGAAGGAGGGGCTGCCTGCAGCGGGGGCTGGGTGACTTTCTGTCAAGTAGCCTGCAAGTAGCCTGCAGATGAACAGGGGAGGCGACTTACATTGAAATGAATGGGTACAAGTCGCCTAGAAGTCGTTTCAAAGTAGTACAGGAACCTTTTTTAAAAGTCGGAGCTACTGCAGTAGCGTCTATTAAGACAGCTCCATTGACTCTCATTGTTATTTCTGCAGCGCGACCTGGAGGCGACTTGAGGCGACCTAGACCGACCTGAAGTCGGATCGCAGTCGCCCGCAGTGTGAACCGGCCCTTACCAAAAATAACAGAAGAAACTGTAAAAAGGTTAGACGACCCAATTACCCAAGATGAAATTTACAATGCTCTAAACGAAACCCCTGGAGGAAAATGTCCAGGCCCAGATGGCTTCTCAATTAAATATTACAAAAAATTTAAAGAACAATTAGTCCCAGAACTATGTAAATACCTGAATAAAATAGGGGAGAATGAGGAGATAAGGAAGGAATCCCTGTTGGCAAATATTACAGTTATACCAAAGCCCGGAAACGATGGAACAATTTGCTCCAATTACCGGCCTATAGCACTATTAAACACTGATATAAAATTATATGCCAACGTTTTAGCAACAAGACTAAAAAATTGTATGCCGGAACTAATAGATAATGACCAAGTTGGATTCGTACCAGGAAGAGAGGGGAGAGATAATAGCCTAAGCACTTTTACTTATGAAAAAAGGAAATGAAAATAAGCCCCCAATGATATTAATATCGATCGATGTCGAAAAGGCATTCGATCGAGTAGACTGGTGCTTTTTGATGGAAGCACTTCAGAATATAGGTAAGGGACCAAAGATGCTGAGATGGATATGCCATCCACCAGATTTGCACAGGTATTCACCACGTGTAGCACATACCCCCCTAGGGGGTTAAACTCACCAGACAGAGCTGAAAAAAGCGCCTTTAAGGAGGTATTCCCTCTCTAGATTTACCACATTTCCATTGCCATCCACTAGGGTCCGACTGCCAAAAGTGCTCCAACCACATCATAGAATAAAGAAGAGTTTGCACATAGCGTAATTCTATTTTTAGTGACACAAGTAAAAAAGACCCCCTATAATAATCTGCGTACATTAATTCCAAGGAATACAGCATTTAAAAGATGTGTGTTCAATCACCGTATTGTCTAGACACCAGGAACATCCACATGTGTTTCTTTACTGACACTGCGTGTCACTTCCTGGGTCTGGTTAACGGTGGAACGCAATCCTCACTTCCGGGAACGTCGTGTAGGCCACGCCCTGGCATGTTTCGTCACTTCCGACTTCAACAGAGGGCGTGGCCACACGACTAAGGAGGCGAGTTTATATCGCCACGTCCACCGCCGTGAGGGCCAATAGAACGCCGCCCAGCCCACACAACGCTACCCATTGTCATGGGAACTGGACGCGGTCAGCTCCACACACAGCGGGGAACGAAGCAAACAAGTAAACATGATCAAGTGAGAAATGGATAACTTAATCCTCACTGCGGCAATCCCGGAGCATCCATATTTTTTTTTTTTTTTCTTCTTCAAATTTTTTATTTAATACAAGAAGACCAGGATACATGGATCAGTACAACCAAAAGTATAGATAACAGTACAACTGTAGGAAAACAAACGGCAACATTTCTATACCAATGCAGACATAACGCCCGTCGTTAAGGTTTCACCACTAGATAAGTCTAGAGGGTAGGGTCATTTAGACACATATAATTCCCACGGCCGACACCGTTTCCTCCAGGGGGGTGAACAGCCTGTCTAGGTGCGGGGGAGCAGCAATGCATATGTCCATGTAAACGTGGTCCTTCCTTCTTTTTTTATTTTTTTGTAATCTCACACTCTCCCTACAGTGTTCCTCCTAGGGATACTAAAGGACCGGAAGAGGTCCACAGAGGAAGGGTGTAACATGGCAAAAGGGACAGGCCAGTAAAAGAGGGGGAAGGGGGGAAAGGGAAAAGGGGGGAGAAAGGGTAGGTAATAAGGGTACCGTAACAATATCCTGAAAAGGTCGTCATTCGGCGCTCCTGAGAGCTCGGCCTTCAGTGGAAAACCTGAAGGCATTCCATGCCTGCCACGTTTTAGAGTACGTTTCCTGTCGGTGCTGGCTGGTGAGGATCAGGTCCTCCAGCCTGCTGATGTCATCCACTTTGTGTAGCCATTGAGCGATAGTCGGCGGGTTCGAGGATTTCCAGTTAAGAGGTATGCACGTCTTAGCTGCATCCAGTAGGTGCCGTATCACGGATCTGCCATATTTCCGGGAAGGAATATCCGTCACATGAAAAAGAAAATAGGCAGGTGAAAACGGCACCTCCCTGTCAGTGAATGTCTGGGTAATACGCCATACCTCTCTCCAGAAATGGTGTAATCGGGGGCAGGACCAGAATATATGCAGGAGGGTACCTTCGTCTGAGTGGCACCTCCAGCACCTGTCCGAGGTCGTCGGGAAAATCTTATGCAGGAGAGCGGGGGTTCTATACCAGCGGGAGATAATTTTAAAGTTTGTTTCCTGTTGCCTGGTGCATAGTGAGGATTTGTGGGTGTAATTAATTATTTGTCGCTTCTGACTGTCTGTGAAGGTAACCGCTAGGTCATCTTCCCACTTAGCAAGATATGGGGGCTGGAAATCTTTTGGGGGTTCAATCAACATCTCATATGCCATAGACAATGCGTGGGTGAGGGTCCCGGTCTCTGTGCAGAGCTTCTCCAGGCAAGTAAGGGGTCTCTGTGAGTCATTGGGTGGTGGCGGCATGCTCTGGAGGAAATGGGATAGCTGGGAAGCCCGTAGAAAGTCTAGGCGGTATGGGCCCCCCGGGTCCGTCAATTCCGCGAATGTCTTCCATCTACCCATTCGACTAAAATGGGACGCTCAGGAGAGACCTTGTCTACCAAGGTCCCGGAAACATTTGTCTCTGAGTCCAGGGGTGAAATTCGGGTGGCCAATTACAGGCCGCACCGGCGCGTCAGGTGTCGACAGGTCCGGGTCAGTCAAAAGGAGTGAGCAAATCTTTGCAGTATTGCCTATCAGGGGGTGACGTCTGAGCTCAATAGGTAAGTCCCCATAGCACCACGGACTGCCCGTCAATGAGATTTCAAATTGGTCCTGTTCTAATTGCGTCCATAGTTTGGTGTCTTTATGGCGGTACCAGTCGGAGCATCCACATTTAAAGCAACATATAAAGTTAAACTGCTTAGTAATAATGATCAAACAATGGCAAGAAGCAAAACTTAATGAAATATAAAGATAAATGCATTCATATTAAAGAAACAGCTGATTAAACAAAGAAAGTGCATATTAAACAAGCGCAGCTTATGTTACATATAAATAACAGCAATATCCAGAAAGGACAATAAGCTCCGCTGCAGTTAAAAATATGGGTACATACCTATTCATAATAAAGATGTATATATATGGCATAGCATCCTTGATGCGATATTAGTCAAAAGCTGCACATATGACTAAAAATTATAGAGGCAAAAAAATATTTTTCATATTAACCCATGTAAAATTATGCTGGGTTGCTCATGCCCTAAATTATAAATTTAAAATAATAGGTCAAAGAATACGTGGGTACCCATAACCATCAGACAGCAAAAATTAATTAAAAAAGAAGGAAGTTTCAAAGTTAAGTATGTACCATAGTAAATTTCTGATACACATCCTAACTAACTTAGAGGAGAGAACAGTGGAGAAGTGCAACAAGGGATAAATAAAAAATGACCATCAATACGGATCATAGTACCCAAAAGATAAAAATGAATTAAAGATATATATATATTTATGGTCCAGAGCCCTCAGACCGATACGGATAAGGATGACAAACAAGGTTAACATAAACTCGCTTCCTTGAAATGGACCTGAAAGTGTGCCCTGGTCTAACGTACGGTATGCCAAAATAAGGGGGCATACCTTAAAATGAAATGAATATGAAATGGGTGAAATGAGTACTCACTTGAGGAGTATGCTTAGAGAAATGCCCTGATAAAGGGGATGGGTGGGTGGGTATCGCGCACCGGAACCGACGAGGAAGACGGGCGGACGGCTGGTTAAATACTCCACCGGGCTCCTCCCATAATTTCAGGCCACCATACTGGCCTTTCTATTTATGGTCCAGAGCCCTCAGACCGATACGGATAAGGATGACAAACAAGGTTAACATAAACTCGCTTCCTTGAAATGGACCTGAAAGTGTGCCCTGGTCTAACGTACGGTATGCCAAAATAAGGGGGCAAAACATCCAGGTAGGGGTTGCACTTTATTGAGACAAGACTGTCACTGGGTGAGTTTGACAAAGGCCTGGGCCATCTCTATTTGCAGTTTGGGTATGTAACGGGCAAAACAGGAGGACTTCCATCTACCCAATTTCTTGATAACATGGACCGGGACCCCTTGGCGGGAGGCAGTAGAAGCTGCTTCGATACGGAATAAATGTCCGGAGTAGTGAGCAGGATTGAGGTGAAGGATGCCCAGGAGTATCCTGACATGCTCCATGAACTGGGCTGCGTCGAGAGGTTTCGTGTGAAAAGGCAGAAGCGGGCCAGTTCCTGGTTGGTTGGCCAAAAGGGTCAACAAGCGGATGAGAACAGTGACCGGGCACCAGCGGTTGTTGGTTTTATAGAAGTGTATGTCCATACCCGAGCCAAGCTGCTGCGTCTTGGAGACTGCTAAGTGTAAGATGAAATGGTCTTCGTATCGGACCAGGTGGTGCTTGTACAGCATGCGTGCTGTGAGGCTACTACAAGTAAACTGGCTTGGCCGTAAGAAGCCGTAGAAGGCCAGGTGTATGGCTGCTTGTAAATGCCACTCATGTGGAGACCGAAAGGTGAAGTGGCCAGGATATCTGACATAGTTCTAGAACGTCTCCTGTGAAAGGCGGTGGTTTGGTGCCGGCCATCGGCTGGCGCTTCTGGACACTGCGCATAACAGCCCGAACGGTGCGGTAAGAAAATAAGGAGGGTACGGTAGGGTCCTGGAGGGACGTGAAATGTTGTACACCGGTCAGGTATAGCCGGATCGTATTAACGGATAACACCAACTGCGAGTGGCAGTAGGAAATGAAGGCTACGACTCGCTTGACACGGGACGTCACTGTGCTGTGATACGTGATGAAGCGGTTAAAGGCCCTCCAGGCTGACTGATAGGCCTTGAGGGTATTGCGGGAAAGGGAGTGATCGATAAGTTGGGTAGCCGCTAGGAGGTGAGGGGCTAATCCAGGGTTAGTTGAGACCAGTCCGGGATAGCTGCTGATGTTGGTCCGGCTCCGGGTACCTGATCGAAAAGAGACAAGGTTACAGCGGGAGAGGGCGTCCGCTGCCTGATTGAACTTACCGTGGATAAAGGAACAATAGATGTTGAACTGAAACAACAACAAGAGCTGGACCAGTTGACGTAGGAAGGACATAATCAACCGAGAGGACTCCTTGGCGCAGCCAGGAATTGCCAGTAACTGGGGAGGCCAGGGAGCTGCGAGCCGGAGGTGGCCAAAAAACAGCCGCAAGCCCGTGGAGGCTGCTGCGTCGGTCATCACCTGGGGCGAAAGGGAAGACACGGAGGGAATGAACAGGGAGACGCCATTCCCAGACGATAGGAATTCCTCCCGCATAGCAAGGACTGCTATTGCCGCGGGATCCAGGCTGAGGACTTGCTCTGGATCCTGTGAGAGGGACAGTAAAACCACTAAGTGTGACACAAGGCGCGACCCTGAGGGATGATGCGCATAGCGACTCAACATGCCGTGTAGGGACTGTAGGTGTCTTTTGGACGACTAGACTGGAGAATATGCGAGGATATAATATGCCCCTAAAGATGGCAGTTGTGATGGCGAGCGTTTGCCGTTGGCTATGGGCTGATGCCTCTGGATGCCCCGAGGTGGGGATCTTGCTGTATGGGCCGTAACGACAGATGGCTCTCCGTGCACTGTAAGGATAAGAAATGTTGAACGCTGGCTAGAAATAGCCTGGGCGTGCTACAGGAAGAAGCCAGTTGCGTGTGACAACATGATCCTGGTGCGGGACGGAAGCTGAACTCAACTGTCCTAAGGAAGAGACGGATAGACAGACAACAGTGAATGGTTTGTAAGAAAGCCACGGGAGACGAGAGGCCAATTAAGTGCTGCTGAAAATGACGTGTAGCCAGTTTGTGTGCCACTGAGAACGTGCTTGCCAATGAATGATTGCAAGAAGTTATGCTAAGTCATGAGCCTTGGCGTGACTAAAGTAGTGTTTAAACATGTGCTTGCGACAATTGCCCGGGAGTTTGTCACTGGAGATGTATACGTAGTGACTGTGAGCCATTCGTGTTACCGCATGTGCACTGCGAAGACTACAGGAGTTGTGCTTGAACGCATGTTTGGATGCGTGCTTGTGATGATTGCAAGATGTTACCCAG
The DNA here is from genome assembly GCF_037356315.1 of Lithobates pipiens. Taxonomy (NCBI): domain Eukaryota; kingdom Metazoa; phylum Chordata; class Amphibia; order Anura; family Ranidae; genus Lithobates; species Lithobates pipiens. The sequence goes on along the minus strand of NW_027507903.1, from coordinate 379,146,977 downwards.
GATGCGTGCTTGCCATGACTGCAAGATGTAATGCTAGGATGCGTGCCTGCAACTAATGCAAGGAGTTGTGCCAGGACTCGTGCCTGCAACGACTGCAAGGAATTATGGTAGGCTTCATGGGTAGCCAGGCCGGAAAAGACAGAAGTCCATCCGGTCCAACCAAATCAAAATAAATAAGGTATCACACAACCCGACACCCAATTCTACGCCCGCAGCTGATCCAGAGGAAGGCAAAAAAAACCCCAACAGAGCATAGGCCAATTTGCTACAGCCGGGGAAAATTCCTTCCTGACCCCTCGAGAGGCAATCGGATTTTTCCCTGGATCAACTACACTTATAAATATAAGTACCCCGTAATACAACGTACATTTAGGAAGGTATCCAGGTCTTCCCTAAAGCAATCTATTGAGCAAGCCAGAAGTGCCTGCCAGCAATGATTGCAACAAGTTGTGCCTGGACACCTGCTTGCAACGATTGCAAGAGGTCTATGCTCAAATGCGTGCTTGCCATGATTGCAAGAGAACTATGCTCGAATGCGTGCTTGTAATGAGTGCAAGAGGTCTATGCTCGAATGCGTGCTTGCAATGATCGCCAGAGGTCTATGCTCGAATGCCTGCATGCAACGATTGCAAGAGGTCTATGCTTGAATGCATGCTTGTAATGAGTGTAAGAGGTCTAAGCTCGAATGCGTAATTGTAATGACCGCGAGAGGTCTATGCTCGAATGCGTGCTTGCAGCGATTGCAAGAGGTCTATGCCCGAATGCGTGCTTGTAATGAATGCAAAAAGGTCTATGCTCGAATGCGTGCTTGCAACGATTGCAAGAGGTCTATGCTCGAATGCGTGCTTGTAATGACCGCGAGAGGTCTATGCTCGAATGCGTGCTTGCAGCGATTGCAAGAGGTCTATGCCCGAATGCGTGCTTGTAATGAATGCAAAAGGTCTATGCTCGACTGCGTGCTTGCAACGATTGCAAGAGGTCTATGCTCGAATGCGTGCTTGTAATGACCGCGAGAGGTCTATGCTCGAATGCGTGCTTGCAGCGATTGCAAGAGGTCTATGCCCGAATGCGTGCTTGCAACGATTGCAAGAGGTCTATGCTCGAATGCGTGCTAGTAATAAGTGCAAGAGATCAATGCTCGAATGCGTGCTTGTAACGATTGCGAGAAGTCTATGTCTGGATGCGTGCTTGCAACGATTGCAAGAAGTCTACGCTTGGATGTGTGTTTGCAACGATTGCAAGAAGTCTGCGCTTGTATGTGGAGAAAACAGCGAGACACGCCTAAACGAAGCTGTGTTTCCCTTTTGAAGGCAATCTATAATGAAATGAGGCCGAGGAGCAAGGCCCCCCGGCAGGCATCCAAACATTGAAGAATCAACTGGACCCAAGCCGGGAAGCGGTATGTGACAGTGAAATGAGAGAACCTGCCATGACAGAGATCCGGATCGCCATGCCACAACTTGCGACCGAGCACGAAACGGATTCTGGAGCATGTACTGAAATGAGGCCATTCCTGGGGCACGCCGAGACGAATTTGGTACACCGATGTGACTATTCGTACCGGAACGTGATAGGTGAAATGAAATGAAAAACCCATGACAAAGACAAGAATCAGAGGACGAGCCCTTGAACCAAACAGATGAATCCTGTCTTTGGAGCATGTACTGAAATGAGGCGTAGCAGCTGGGCACACCAGAACGAATCGGTGCATAAGGAATGCGACAGGATTCGAATTGGCGCGTAATAAGTGACAGAAATGATATGCCATGACAGAGACAAGATTCAACGACTGGACTGATGGTTACAACAAAGAATCCGTCTCTGGAGCATGTACTGAAATGAGGCGTAGCAGCTGGGCACACCGGGACGAATCGGAGCATAAATAAACGCAACAGGATTCGAATCGGAGCGTAATAAGTGACAGAAATGATATCCCATGACAGAGACAAGATTCAACGACTGGACTGATGGTAGCAATAAAGAACCCGTCTCTGGAGCATGTACTGAAATGAGGCGTAGCAGCTGGGCACACCAGAACGAATCGGTGCATAAAAAATGCGACAGGATTTGAATTGGAGTGTAATAAGTGACAGAAATGATGTCCCATGACAGAGACAGGATTCAACGACTGGACTGTAGGTTACAAAGAATCCGTCTCTGGAGCATGTACCGAAATGAGGCGTAGCCGCTGGGCACACCAGGACGAATCGGTGCATAGAGGAATGCGACAGGATTCGAATTGGAGCGTAATAAGTGACAGAAATGGTATGCCATGACAGAGACGAGAATCAGGGACCGTGCGTGAACCTGCGAGTGATTCAGTCTCTGGAGCATGTACAGAAATGAGGCCGAACCCTGGGGCACTTCAAAGCGAATCGGTGCACCAGAGGTGCGACAAGATTCGCGCCAGAGCGCGACTAGTGACAGAAATGATTTGAAACGGTAGAAATGACTGGGAGTGAAATGATTTGACATGAGATAAAATAAGATACATAACATAACTGCATGAATGAAGAGACATATATTCGAACTGGAGCAGACAAAGCGAAACGTGTGGACTGCTTGCCTTGTCGTAACAAGCAGTCGGCTGTGAGTCGAACGATTCGACCGATACTAATAGAAATGCTCGGGCAGACGAATGGTTTCGAATGCCGTACCTGCGAATGAATCGCCTGACGTGGCGTAATCGAACGTGTCGAAAAGTGATAACGACTACATCGAAAATAGAAAATAGTGACATGCGTACGAGGGCCACAGTAAAACATTCGATTTAAAAGAAGCGAGCGGGTCGAGAGTACAGGGAATGTCGATGGTACATCGAAATACATAATTGAAAAGGGGATGCCGAAGCCAAACCTGCGACAGCCGGCCCAACGTGAAACGACAAATTCGATGGGTACGACGACACTCCGACGGCGAAACCCACGGACGCTGATGTACGGGAAGACGAGTTGTCAAGACGGAAACGAATAACGCGGGAACTCACGAACAGGCTCACTGCATCTGGTCTGGATAGTCGGCCCTTGATGTCTGACGTATCAGATATCGCGCACCGGAACCGACGAGGAAGACGGGCGGACGGCTGGTTAAATACTCCACCGGGCTCCTCCCATAATTTCAGGCCACCATACTGGCCTTTCTATATATATATATATATATATATATATATATATATATATATATATATATAATTGCTAAATATATATCAATAAAAGTAAAATTAAAGATAAGGATATGTTGTACCCAGTCTTGGGTTCTATTATTTAATACAGTGCTCAAATGGCTATGTCCTGATGATATATTAAAACGCATATCAGAAGAGAGGGGAATTAATAGTCACTAATGAAACAATTTATATCTAAATCCACGTTTAACCCTTTCAGTGCTAGTGTGTCAACTAAATATATCCATTCAGTTTCGCGTTTAGGAAGTTCACGTACTAAATTTGACCCTCTCCAGGAGGGTTTCATATGACTGATACCCCAAAACTTTAACCCTGATGGGTCCTGATTATGATGGACCTTAAAGTGTAAAGATACATTGTGATCCTTAAAGCCTAGTTTAATATTGGCAATATGTTCTGCTATACGGATCCTTAATAATCTTTTTTTTACGGCCTATATAAATTAGCCCACAAGGGCACTGCAATACATAGACTACATATGGAGTGTTACATGTGATAAACTCTTTAATTCTAAATTCTTTGTTATTCGAGGTAGCTACAAAACTGTCAATGGCCCTCAGAGGTTTATTAACTTCTTTGCAGGCCCTACATTTTCTGCAGGCATAAAACCCATCTTTTTCCCAAAAAGTAGGGGGGTGAGATGGGGGATCTAAAACTTTTTTTACTGTTTTATCTGAATAATTAGGGGCCCTCCTATAGAGGAAACTTGGTTTTGAGGGAAGTACAGGTTGAAGTATTCTATCCATCAACAGGATGTGCCAGTGTGCTGAAAAAATGTCCTCCACTTCTCTATATTGCGCATGGAATCCCGAGATGAAGCTCCATTCATGACTGCTGGTAGTCAGTTCTAAAAAATAGAACTATTCATATCAACAGCATATTTGCAATCAATGAACAGACTTCCACCCAGGCCAATTATAATGGGGCATTGATTGCTCTAGGGAATGCCCTAGAGAAACAAGTGAGAACATGGTGGGACATTTGCCCTTTGGAGCAATATATAAAGGAAAATATTATTGTTAGGAGCATAAGACGGGAGGTTACCCCACAGGATGGGTTGGATGATCCTGATTCTATGAAAGAGTGGTTAGAATTTTTCAACGGAGTAGGATTTAAATTGCAGGATTTAGTACTAAAAAGGAAACAAAAGAAAATGGCTAAATTAGAGGCAAGAATTCATGAATTAAAGTTGCAACTAGACCCCATCAAAGACTCACAGCAGGTGACTGATTTTAACATACGGATAAAAAAGAAGCTTGAAAAAGTTGATAAAGAAACTAAAAGAAAGAAAATAAAAAAATTCCACAGGGACCTTGGTGACTTTCAAACTAATTCTGTGTATCTGTGGCAACAAACCAATGGTTGCTCATCTGAAAAGAATAAAGGTACAAATGGACAGGGGGATGAATTACATATGGGATCACAATATGGTGACAACATTATGCCTCCTATTAGGGACCACCCAGGTACCGATGGCCCCCTCTACCATCCGGTGAACCAATTCACCCCAATTAGGAGTGATACCAACAATGGGAGAAGCCATATGAGAAGAGGGAGAGCTCCCAATCTCCCAAGATATCCACCACAGAACAATTATTACCAGGTCCCAGTGTACAATAGAGTTAATCCACTACAATATGATAGCGAGGAGCGTTACCAATCACCGCATCATTTTTTAGGAAGACGAAGGGGGTAGCAGAAACGAGGGCGGGGGATCCCCAGGAGAGGGAGACCACCGATGCACCCCCAACCACTGCAAGGACCCCATTGGAGAGAACAGACACAATGGGAAAGGAATCAAAACCAACATCAGCACCAGAGGAGAGACGAACAAGAGGTTGAAGAGCTGGACGAAGGGTCCAGAAAAAGAAGGCGCAAGAAGGATTAGGGGGGATTTTCAATTTGGCAGGTGTTCCCTTAACACATAAGGAAACCAATATACTAAATCTTGGTCTGAAGTGTGGTCTGAAAAGACCTATTAAAAAATTTAACGTGTTCATAGATGTACACAAATATATGAGAAAAATGAATATGAAGAAATATTTTTTAAATAAGAATTCCCAGCCAGTTACTACAATCTCATCAGTACAAACGGATAGTGGGTTACGCAATAAATCCCTGTTTAATCCTGCAAACAGTGCCAAACAACAGGTAGATGTATTTCAAGGGTTAGTTTTACGGGATTTAGAAACTCTAATACCTAAGAAAGATGTTAATCCACGATATATACAGGAAGGAGTTGGGAGTGTATCGATGGTCTCCCTCTACTGGGGATCCCCCGCCCTCGTTTCTGCCACCCCCTCCCTCTTCCTAAAAAAGGACGCGGTGATTGGTAACGCTCCCCGCTATCATATTGTAGTGGATTAAATCTATTGTACACTGGGACTTGGTAATAATTAGGGATGGCCAAACGGTTCGCCCGGTGGTCGGTTCGAGGCAAATTTCGGCTGTTCACGGTCAGCCCGATCGGCGGACTATTGCCGCTGTTCGCCCGGCGGACTTCCGTGTTTACTGTGTAAAAGAACTTTGACCTATGATGACACATCCATCATGTGGTACAGGACAGCCAATTGAGACATTACAGCACAAGGACACTTGGACA